>NC_087083.1:9238943-10438943 GCF_026151205.1 Bolinopsis microptera | reverse complement strand
AATAGAAGGATCATAGCAAACGAATTCAATAAATATTTTGTATCATTAGCCTCTGACCTAAATACCGCTTACAATGATCTTGGACAAATTAACATAAACAGTATACCTAGTTTCTATGATTATCTACCGCTTTCAAACACTTCCAGCATTTACATGCATGACTGCACAACAGACGAGGTTAGCAAAATCATATCTGAACTTAAAAATGGCAAGGCAAGTGACATACCGATTCATGTAATTAAGCAGTCCTCTAAAATAGTTACTCCTTTACTCACTGTACTGTATAACGAATGTATGAAAGATGGCATATTTCCAGATGACCTTAAAGTTGGAAGGATTAGTCCCATTTACAAGAAAGATAACCAGGAACTCCTTGAAAACTATAGACCTGTATCAACGCTAGCTGTGTTTGGTAAAATATTTGAAAAGATTATATTCAATAGATTATACAGCTTCTTTCATTCACAGAACTCCTTATATGAAAACCAGTACGGATTCCGTAAAAATCACTCGACCAGTTATGCCATAAATTACTCAGTGAACCACGTAGAATCTTGCCTCAAGAAAAAACAACACGTTCTTGGAATATTTATTGATCTTAGTAAAGCCTTTGATACAATATCACATGAAAAGTTACTGCATAAGTTAGAAAATTATGGAATCCGTGGAAATGCAAATAACCTTATAGCAAGTTACCTGTCGAACAGATACCACTATGTCTCGGTATTAGGTGAAGAATCCGAGAAACTTCCAGTAGTCTATGGAGTGCCGCAGGGGAGCTGTCTTGGTCCCTTACTTTTTATTATTTATATTAATGACATCCGTAACTCATCAATTATAGGAAAGTTTATACTATTTGCCGACGACACTAACATATTTATAGAAGACACATGTGTCAAAAGACTATACGAAAAAGGAAATGAAGTTCTATCATTTGTGTACAAGTATATGAAACTAAACTTATTACATATTAACATTAAGAAATGTTGTTTTATTCATTTTAAACCCTCACGGGCCAAAGAGGAAGTAGAGAATGACGAGAACATACTAACTTTAAATAATGTAGTTATTAAAAGAGTTCAAGAAGCTAAATTTCTAGGCGTTATTATTGACGACCAACTTAACTGGAAATCACATACGCAGTCACTTAACTCAAAACTTAAATGCGAAGTAGGAAAGCTGTGCAGAATACGACACATTGTCCCGAAGCAGTATTATAAGGATTTATATCATACTCTATTTGAATCACATTTAGGATTTGGAATATCTGTGTGGGGTGGTATTAGCAATAACCGACTTGAACCTATCTTTAAAACACAGAAAAAGTGTATAAGAATTCTGTTTGGGGATAGAGAAGCTTACCTAGAGAAGTTTAAAACGTGTGCCCGAACACGACCTGTTGATAAGCAAAGACTGGGGGTGGACTTTTACCAAAAAGAACACTCCAAGCCCTTGTTTAAAACCCACAGGTTGTTGACGGTCCACAATCTGTACAAGTACACTTGTCTCTTAGAACTATTCAAAATTAATAAGTTAGAGGAACCATTATCACTGTACTCATCATTTAACAGGTCACCACGACGAGAGGATTATTTCATTACATCACAACCATCCTCACAATTCATCTACCAATCATCCTACATGTGGAACAGCTGTCGACAAACATCAAGTAAGATAAGTTTTAATACTCCATCAAACGGGTTTAAGAATATATTGAAAATTGCCTTACGAGAATTGCAATTCAAGCATGATACACTTGATTGGTGTGAGCTTAATTTTGCCACAAATGAGCTCAAGTTCTGATTTATGTGAGTTACTAAAATGACCATATATCTTTTCTCATACATATAACCACTGCACTCCAACCAAAAACATTACTTACACCATACTCCACAAATGATATATATATACACAAACACACTAGTACCGAGCAATCGCACTGTAAAACATGCTCACGATACACTCAAAATTGGAAATATTCAACGGCTCGTATATGAAACTTACACTTACACTCAGTGTACACCCAGTGTTAACTAGTATTACACACTGGTAAACTCTACGTAACGCGCGAAAATAATAATTCTATGGCGTTTTCATTGTCACATTTCACGTCGACGGGATTAAACGCGCGCGCGTAACATCTTATCTTACTGCTATCTCAACGAATAAACACACAACGACTTTGACAATTGACCGACGACTTAACGATTGTGAGTTATGACGGACTTAACTGTATGGGTCAACTACTAAAACTGCATTGTATACTATCTTAATCATTATACTGGACATGAGATGACGAAGTATCTTGAGCAGCACTTTATACCTCCACTTAGGACTTGATTAGTCACGAACAATAGAATCATTATAAATCAATACAATAAAACATCTTGATCAATAAATGCCTAGCAGCACCAGACAGCAGCCGTGTACCTTTTTCGACTCCACGGAGTCCCTGATGGACTTTTGTTTACTTTTGTTAATAATTTGACCGCAACCTTTCTTTCTCGAAACACAAATCCTACTGTACTTCATTACAGTATTAAAATAATATAAAGCAAATCATGTGAATATATGACTACGAAATAGATCTATAGACTTGTCCATAATATTTAATACCGTATTGATGGTTTTGAATTTTGTATATTGAATTTTAATGTGAAGCGTTTACTCTTCCCCCTCGGCAATTAATTAGAAAGTTAGATTAATGACAACAATTGCCAAATGACGTAGTAGATATAGATGTTCAATGTTGTAGAGTGATTTCAAGAGTAGTGGTCCACAGGGGTCCGAAAAAGCCGTACAGGCACTTGGGTCCTTATCCTTGTCACTAGTCCCAATTGGATTCACTTTACACAAAACATGAACGTCTACAATTTAGACGTACACATTGGCACGATATTTATTAGAAAGCAAACAGTATAAAATAATACGTGCGTGCGCGGCTTGAGCCGCGCCGCATAACAATTTATGCGTTTAGGGGCTGGAGTACGCGTATTTACAGATTAATGAATTGTTGCATTGTAAATATTTAAAGTTGACGATATATTATGATTTAATAGTAAATTTTTCAAAGCTGGCTTTGGACTTAGGTAAAATTATAATTTATTTATTTAAAAGAAAAAAACCACGGATAGTTTTAAATTTACATAGTCGTATAACTATAATCAAGTTAATCCTGTTTTCAAGAATGCGCGGCTTTGGCGGCCAGTTATTGACTTGTACATAAAATTGAATTTTAAATAGAAATGTGAATGTATTAAAATTTAAAACTTTCAAAACGGAGGCTTATAAATATTATTATATTATGATTGTAAAATAAAGGATAAAATTTTAAATTTGTTTCACTAAAAATTTGTTTCACTTGTTCTTCGCCAGTTTTTTGGGTGTAATATTGCTAAAGCTTGTGCTGTTCAGAGATATTTAGGCTGGTCATGATCTATCATGATCTAAATTATTATCTTAATAATTGCCCCTTGTCGCTCCTAGTTTAAATTCTCAGATTTGTACTAAATGTCGTCCCAGTGGCTTAAGATCGGCTCACATGCCGAAGGTGCCGAGTTCGAGTTCGGTTTCATGCACTATTTTGCGTCCGAACTGGGGTGAGATTTCTTATCATTCTTTGATTTGATCCATGTCGGTAACTACGAAAATGTATTTGTTGCATTTGGTTGCTGAAAACATTCCTAACCGGCAATAAACTAACTATTTCCGAAGTTGGAAATAGTTAGTTTATTGATCAGGTGTTTCTATCTACGCGTAGGATACAAGGATACAAGGATACAAGGATACAAAAGTGATAATTATTTTATTGAATTCACAATAGTAATAATTCTGAAATAATTTAAGGTTACACAATTCTAGTTATTTACAAATGTGTAGGGATAAAATATATGCGTATATGTCTTTAAATATTGCGTCTTTAGGTATCACCTGCCTTCCGCTCTCTAGCACAAATTGCTATTGGCGAACTATCATAAAGATGATTTTTCTCCTTGTGACATTTCTTCTCCTTCAGCCTCTACCACTCACTATAACTAGTCACTCTACTGCCTCATCTTCTGGATGTCATTATCTTTAGTTTAGTTGAGGATTCTCAACACCCACTTTCAAGTCAAGTACTCTCGACCCACTTAGTCCACATACCTTGCAAACTTACAGTACGGTATTTGTAATGGTCTAAGTTTTTAATACTCGTCAAAGATGGTCCCACTAGTCAATCGTAGGAGGAGAGAAAGCTTAACAACAAATTAGGTGGCTGCATTTTGTTTTGATTTTTTTAGGTCTTAGTATTTATCCCCATTGTTTTAAAGTTTTAAGAAAACTCTCCCTAAAGAACTCTCCTACTTTGACATGTACGCAAACAAGTAGTGGGATCGTATATAAGACAATACGCAAACTCAGACCAGATAACGCCTCAATACCTGAAACTGAAGATCTCCTTCTTCTCGTCTTCCCAAATATACAAAGGGAGTCCGACCCATAAGTCAGAACCTCTCCGGTTGGTTCAAACTTTTTCGATTTTGATCCAGTCTTTGGCCCAACCTCCTTACTACTATCTAATTAGCTTGGATTTGGTTTTGGTATCTTCATCCTCTTTGGTACTATGCCAGGCGAAACTTTCTGTTCAGTGAATAAAACACGGTAATGATTTATAACAATCTGAAATAGAATTAATATCAATTATAATATAAATAACTCCATACAAATATAAATGCGAATTCAATAGTCAAGACCAATAAAACTATAAGTCTCAAAGTGAGCATCCTTAACCTAAAACTCACCACTGGGTAGATCTTTTAGAAAACATTGCTATGTAAGGTTATGGTTAATAAGTGTATAAATATTGAATATAACACTTTCTGCACAATGTACTGAAATGTTTTGGAAAAACATAAAAAGAAACTTTAATCTGCTATGCACTTATATTATGCATGACATTCAAATCAGTCGAAAATTGTTAATAGAGTGTCCTTCTAAGAATTAAAACATATACAGTAGTTAGTATATAAATAATAAGTTAATTAGTATTGAGTATGATAGACAGTGTGGACAGTTCTTAATAGTTTTCTCAGATTAATTTAATGCAGTCACTCAGGTTTTATACATGGACACTTCAACAAGAAGCATCTTCATAGACAGGATACATGTTTTGCCCTCAGTAAGGGACCGTAATAAATTTTCATTATTATTGCCCTTCAAAGAATGGTTTGGGAGGGTTTCCTCATTTTAAAAGGTTTTTAGATATTGTAGCCATAATTTTCTTTACAAATTCAACTATTTTCAGCTTATGTAATGAATGTTTCTACTGTGGCTTGTCGTAGGTTTTGCAGAGCTAGCCCTAGCTGTAAAACTAAAATGTGGTGACACAGCAGCTGATATATGCTCCGTTGGCGAAAAATGCAGGTAAAATATTGCTTTCAAAGTTTGACCTTAATACTCATAGAATACAACCTTCTGGTAGCACTCACACGGATGTATTCTTGTGCTTCTTACTAGTCACTTGATTCAGTTATCATTATCCATCCATCAACTCATCCACTTTAAACGTCAAATTTTAATCTACAATCAGTTACAATCTGCAGTGTCTCCTGCGAAGAGAGTTGTCCTGTGTTTGTTGGTGAGGATGTCTCCATTTGTGGGTGGTTACAAAGTCTAGGGTATGATACCACCGATTTACACGCAGAACCTCTGCAATACAACCTTAACATTCGATCCAATACCCCCGAACGGTGAGACTTTTTTCCTATCATGTTTTTTCCTATTCCTATCCTATGTGCACAATGATTTGTACGTTGAAAAGTTATGACGAAACGGAAAGATTAGAAAGTTGTTTGTCACCAACTTTCAAGGTATAGTTACTTACTTACTTGGGGTTGCTTCATAGATCCTCTATCGGGTCATCAGAACGGCTGACCACCCGTGCAGCGAAGTTGCTGTCTTTTCTGCGCTCCAGTTCAATAACGAATTCCCGTTCTGGCAACAATATCCAGTAACAGGAGGTTCGTCCGGAATAGATGTAACAAACTCCGTCAACAATGACTAGTTGCAATGAGACGATTGTAAGCTGAGCACTTTCAAAAACAACTCTAGATTTATTCTGATGGTAGGCAGACCAAATTCCTCCTGCTTACCTTAACCCTAACACAGTATATCAAGCAGGTCCAAGAGATCAACAAGTATTTCTAGTCACGCGTTTCCTTACATTCCTTTCAAGTTCATTAGACAACCTCAATCTCAAATGGTAAGTGTATTTTCATCTTCAAACAAGCAGTGCTGTTTTATTTTAACAGGCAGCTGTTTGGAACTAAATGCAGTAAAACCTGATTTACCGCACCCCGATTTACCGAGGCCATTTCCTTCTCCCAAATAGGGCTTAAAACATACATATATAACATGTAATGTTGAAACTATCAAAACCCCGATTTACTGCAGCTTTTTACTTTCTCCCAAATAAAATTATTGTTTACGAAGAATAAATTTACCAACCTGACTGATGTATTGATGCTGATGTATTGATGATGAGTCTACAATCATCATGATTGTAGACTCAGCATCCTTTACAGCATCATCTTTAGTTTCTTATATTATATGGCTGACCCAGATATTAACCGATAAATTGCTGTAAAAAATGTGACTTAAATTTATTATTCACTTCCTATATTAGGAAAGTTTGGGATCAACAGTGAAGTTTTACTGTCACGCAGAAGGGAATAGCTCCCTCAAATACGAATGGTATAAGTCGTATGTAAGCAAATTCTCGGTCACTCCCTGGATCCCCTCTAAATTACCAGGTATTTATTGCAGTTTTTAGGTATTTACAGGTGTTTTCAGGTGTTTACAGGTATTTACAGGAGTATCAAGGTATTTTGCAGGAGTTTTCAGGTAATTCCAGGTATTTCCTCATCATTATATTATATATATATTAATATTTATGATGGTCTGACAATACTTGTTGTAATATTGTGTGTGAAATTTACCGCTGACATTTCATGTTGTCAGTACGGACTTACAGTCAGTGTACTCCTCAAATCATTGTAATACAGTCAGTGCACTCCTCAAATCATTGTAATAAAGTCAGTGTACTAATACATCAAGGGATGGTCACCAAATATACATATGAAAGGGTAGCTTTTTTTTAAGCATATTATTTCAATTATTAATTAATGTTTTTAGCCATTATTATAAATAAAATAAATCATATTTCTGACTATATTTAATTTAAGCTATAAATAACCATGAAGTTTGATTTTGTCAAAAGGTATCAAAGCGGAAAAAGGTCATATTTCATGCGGTACATCCTGTGTAAGACCTCCCCTCGGCCTCCGTTCCTCTGCACACTATAGTTACTCAGTGACTATTTATATAGTTATTAAGTAACTAGTCATATAGTAACTACGTAACTAGAAATCGAAATATAACTATACTTTGAGTAGATAGGGCGGGGAATGTAGAATGTAAGAATGCTGTATTGTTCAGATATTGTGCGGATAAAATCTAAATTTTCAGGAGCAGCTTTATCACACTTTCAGGAGCAGCTTTGTCACACTTTCAGGAGCAGCTTTATCACACTTTCAGGGGCAGCTTTATCACACTTTTATGAGCAGCTTTATCACACTTTCAGGAGCAGCTTTGTCACACTTTCAGGAGCAGCTTTATCACACTTTCAGGAGCAGCTTTATCACACTTTCAGGAGCAGCTTTGTCACACTTTCAGGAGCAGCTTTATCACACTTTCAGGAGCAGCTTTATCACACTTTCAGGAGCAGCTTTATCACACTTTCAGGAGCAGCTTTATCACACTTTCAGGAGCAGCTTTATCACACTTTCAGGAGCAGCTTTGTCACACTTTCAGGAGCAGCTTTATCACACTTTCAGGAGCAGCTTTATCACACTTTCAGGAGCAGCTTTATCACACTTTCAGGAGCAGCTTTATCACACTTTCAGGAGCAGCTTTGTCACACTTTCAGGAGCAGCTTTGTCACACTTTCAGGAGCAGCTTTATCACACTTTCAGGAGCAGCTTTATCACACTTTCAGGAGCAGCTTTATCACACTTTCAGGAGCAGCTTTGTCACACTTTCAGGAGCAGCTTTGTCACACTTTCAGGAGCAGCTTTATCACACTTTCAGGAGCAGCTTTATCACACTTTCAGGAGCAGCTTTATCACACTTTCAGGGGCAGCTTTATCACACTTTTATGAGCAGCTTTATCACACTTTCATGGCAAGAAAAAGCCTTAACCTGGTAAACGTCTTGCCTGCACAAGAACAATTCTAACTGCACATTGCACAGTGTACATCCACATTTTTGTGAACAAACTGATATGTATCCAATCTACACAAACTTGTATGTTGTCTGCACACTTTTCTCAGGGCATCTCACTTCTCTGCAAGGTTCACCTACTATATAAATATGTATACTATTTCCGCAACTATAATTAAATTATTTATTGAGAACATGAGTAATGAGTACGATGTAGTGACAGTTGACACTGAAACGTTAACGATTCCTGTCGCAATACACGATTTCATCCGAAATTTACATCAGAAACAGTCGCAGTACTTATACTGCCATATTGATTTAGAATATGTTACAAATTTATGGTGTACAAATTTATTAAAAGTTGATTTATTTAACGACATTTGACTATCAAGTCTGTAGGTTACACCAGTGTTCATTACTTACTTTACTTACTTACTTTTTTACTGTTTTTAATAAATAAATTATATCTTAAAGTACGATGTGTGCAGGATTTGAGGATAGTTGACTACAAGCATCGTATAATAAGTCGTCAATTAGTCGTCAATCAGTCGTCAATTATCATGGTTATGTAAGCTCTGAATATCCGATATCCTAAAGCATCCCGGTCATCCACACTTTCACACACAACGGCTGAATCTTTAGTTTACGATGTACATTGTATAATGTATATTATGAATATCTTAAAGATATTCTCGTCTATGTATCATCTTTTGGGTGAGCTTGTTTTCCATACCATCATCCAATAATACATATATTATGTTGACATTATCTATCAGTTGCTCATTACTCAATTACTGTTATGATCAATAAACCAATTAACCTATCAATTAACCAATTAACCAATCAATCAACCAAATAATCAACCTATCAATTAACCAATTAACAGCTTTAAACACACAGGATCATCAAATAACGAGTACGTGATAACTGAAACAACGCGTGAAGACAGTGGTTACTACATTTGTGTGGTGACAGAAGAGGGTTTGTCAGGGGACAAGTATTGGAGCCAGCCTGCCAAACTGGAGTTACTCTGTGAGTCTTAATTATAATGTACTAGAAAACCCGTGGTCACAGGGAGGAAGCTAATAGTATTTTTTGTTAGTAAGTTTAAATCGAGTCAAAAAATATCATACACAACCGAAGATACAGCCGATTGAAATGTTGCTCGCACTAAACACAACGTAATATCAACAAAAAAGATTACCAAAACCGATTAAAATGACGTTAAAACAATCATTGCACGTGCATGTGCGCGTTTCAACCCTCGTTGGTCGTTACCATGGTTACTTTGCAACCTTTTGCTTTTTGCCGAATTTGCACGTGGGCGGTCGTACATACATTCTACAGAAATAATTCTCTGAATTATACTATAGACTAGAAAGCCTGTGGTAACAGGGACGAAGCTAGTAGTATTCTTTGAAAGAAAGTTTTAATCGCATTAAAAAATATCCATCCCAACCGAAGATACAGCCGATTTAAATATAAAACACTTTAAACACAACGTAATTACCACAAAACCGATCAAAATGACGTTAAAACAATCTTTGCACGTGCATGTGTACATTCAAACACCGTTGCTATGGAACGTTTTGGTTGTTACCTAAATTCCTATTTTTCATCTAATTTGCACGTGGGCGGTCGTACATACAGACATCAGAAATAATTCTTTGAATTATAGTAGAGATTGTAATTAAAATGTAATTAAAATGTAATTATATTGTAATTATATTTTAGTTACATTTTAGTTACATTTAAGTTGTCTTGTAATTAAATCTATCAGGCTTCTAAACGTATCTATATTCTATTATGCCTATGATGTAATTTTAACAGTATTATTATATCATATACATTTAATGATATCATCGTAAATCGAGTAGGTTTTTTAAAGCTTATATTGTTTTCAAGTTAAAAAATAATTTCCGTAAATCAAGCCCCAACAGAATAATTGCGTCTGATAATTTACAATTTAGCACAATGACACAGTGTCACACTGACACACTGATACACTGACACACTGACACACTGACACACTGATACACTGTCACACTGTCACACTGACACACTGACACACTGACACCGTGACACAGTGACATAGTGACACAGTGACACAGTATCACAGTGACACACTGACACACTTGACACAGGGAAACACTGACACACTGACACATTGACACACTGACACACTGACACACTGACACACTGACACACTGTCACACTGACACACTGACACACTGACACACTGACACCGTGACACACTGACACACTGACACACTGACAGTTGACACACTGTCACACTGACACACTGACACACTGACACACTGACACACTGACACACTGACACAGTGACACATTGACACACTGACACAGTGACACAGTAACATGTAGCAACTAACACTAACACTCATGTAACCTAACCCCCATAAACAACAACTTTTACAATTTACATTACGTAATGATGACCTTGTGTTGCCAGCAATATGTTAGTACATGCAGTAATTATTAATATATAATACATCAGTAATGCAATTGTTAATATATAATATATATCAGTAATAGTATCTCTTTATCTTCATACTGGCGGGAAGGTGGCAGTGATTCTGTGTTTTGATTGGTCCATGCTGGAAGCTGATTGGTTGTTAACGCTGTCACGTGTTAGAGAGGAATGTGAACCACCTCCCCCACCTGTATATCAATTATCATGGTGTATCCAGATCATAGTGTTAGATCACTTTATCGTGATCTAACGGTTCATGTGACGTCACCCACAGCTGTAATGAAGGTTGTGTGTGTGTGTGTGTGTGTGTGTGTGTGTGTGTGTGTGTGTGTGTGTGTGTGTGTGTGTGTGTGTGTGTGTGTGTGTGTGTGTGTGTGTGTGTGTGTGTGTGTGTGTGTGTGTGTGTGTGTGTGTACTGCGGAGTAGTACGTGACAGCGATTAGCCAATCAGCTTCCACTATTGACCAATAAAATTCACTATCACGTGCTAGCACCCATTCACCCAGTATTAGTCGAATGACCAGATATTAGAATTAGATAGGACTCTCATAGAAGTGGGTTCTGGTGGACCACATTTGTTTTGACTATAAAGAAGATTTAACGATTTTCCACCTATTTCAAGATGTTCGTACTGGAATCCGCATGGAATACATTTTCGTATGTTTTAAATTAACAATTTCTGCGTATAACATTACTGACTCGTTGTTGTACACGTTTCTCTTGTTGTGTAGCCTAATATAATGATATAATGTAAGGTAAATAACAGGCTAGGGTGTACTGTAAAGATTAAATGCAAAATCAATTGATATATAACGAATAACCTTGGATCTGTTATTTTTGGTTCCGTATAAATAACATGTGTAGTCAAATGTGTACTGTGTAGTCACATGTGTAGTCACATGTGTAGTCACATGTGTAGTCACATGTGTAGTCAATAGTCATTGGGGCTGTTTACGAGTGTGGAATTTCCGTTAATCAAATAACCGTGGTGTCGAATTTCCGCTTAGGATCAGTAACAATGTAGGCGAATAAGTTTCAAAACAGTATATTATATAATACTAGAAAGCCCGTGGTAACAGGGACGAAGCTAGTAGTATTCTTTGAAAGAAAGTTTTAATCGCATCAAAAATATCCATCCCAACCGAAGATACAGCCGATTTAAATATAAAACACTTTAAACACAACGTAATTACCACAAAACCGATCAAAATGACGTTAAAACAATCTTTGCACGTGCACGGTGCATGTGTGCATTAAAACACCGTTGCTATGGAACGTTTTGGTTGTTACCTAAATTTCTATTTTTCGTCTAATTTGCACGTGGGCGGTCGTACGTACAGTGTACAGAATTTTCTGAATTATAGTAGAGATATGTATATTTTCCTCTTTTTCTATCTGGACCGTAATATTTTCAGAATTCTTTGGCATGAAGATGAATATAAACGTAATTCGAAGGCTTATGGTTATATTTTACGTCAAACATATAATATTGATGCAGATACCACAAATTGTATTGACACGTGATGCTTATAACTTTATAAATATCTCCGGGATTTCGACGCGGGATCATATTATCACTCAGCCCGGCCCGCTGTTAGATAAACATCTCAAGGTGATATCATCCCGCCCCGGAAATTTGTATAAACCCGGCCCGCTTTTTAGTCGTAACTGATGTTTATTATTCAATTCTCCGACTTACAATAATCAATGATACTGCTGATTAGAACTCGATAATAGTAGAACAGTTAGACGCGCGATCACGTGGGCGCGTCACGTGCGTACCACGTGCCACCAATAGCATACGCCGAGTCTATACCACGTGACACGAAAGCGCACCACGTGATATGAAACATCGTAACCGTCCACTTCTTTTACACGCAAATTCCTGGGAACGTTGCCAAGGCAGCTAATTCTTGGAATTTCTCCAACGCGTGGCGTGAGAAGTTGGCGACTAGCCAGCTACCCTTGTCCGTGCCCTAAAAATAGTATTGTTTTGCTTGCTCTCCTTCCAGCTCTTGTTCCTGCTAACGTTCAAGCTATTGCTCCACTATGACAGATCGGTTTGACATTCAGATTGATGAACTGCTTTCCAATCGTGTTCCGGACAGTACAGTTAGAGTCAACAACTGGGCTCTAAACAAATTTAATTCTTGGCTTCAGTCATCCAGATTTGCTCGTGACTTCAATGTTCAATGACTTTGAAAATAGAAATGAAAATATTACTAAAATCAGACCCGTATTCCGAAATAAAAACTATTTTATCACTCTCTTCTAAAGTATAAATCCCTTGTCGAAATCGCCGGAGATAATTATAATCCATAAACACTTCACGCTCAGGGCTAAATAAATGTAATCCCTCAGCTGGCGCTTCGGGATTACATATTAACACAAAACTCGTGCGCTGCGCGCACTCGTATGTGTTTATCAGATCATCCCGCTAGCGCGGGATGATCTGTTATATAAACCCTTTGCGTGGCGGGTTTATGTTATTATAACTTGTACCGATACTAGTTAAGGGGGCCGGGGGGTCTACGTCTTGTTAATGGTCGGCTGAAGGACAACAAGTTCCCGAAAATCTGTCTTAAATCTAGAAACAAATTTTGCAACAATAGTTTAGTTTTTGTATATAAATGTAAAAGCTAACAGTAATGGTACAGAAAATGACTTACATTAGAATTCGGATGGGGGCTTCCAATGGTGAAAAATGGTGAAAAATGGCGAAATTTTACAATTTGGAAACTTGATTCACCATAAAAATCATTCACCATTTTACACAATTTTTCACCATTTGAATGTTTTGCTTTCGAAATATCAAATTGAAATGTTGAATGTGTATTCTGGTACTATACGACGATACCGAGAGCTCAGTTTCGATGCACCTTAGTCACCATGATCACCAAAAGTTACTACTTTTGATGTACCTTACTCACCATGTTCACTAAAAGTTACCATTTTTGATGTACAGGGTGGCCCAAAAGTAACTACCCACACACAACCCTTTAATAACTCAATTACTTGGTATCAGAATTGCCTAAAAATTCCAGAGAACATAGATATGGGTAAAACTAAAATTTCCTGAACGTTTTGAGTTAGGAACTCAAAAATTTCCATTTTTGAGTTCCTAACTGAGTGGTTTGATAATAGAAGTGCTTTCCCAAAATTTCGAGTTGGTTGTTTACAACTAAACCGAGTTATGACCATTTTAAGATCTGGCGGATACATGATCAATAGTCTGATTGCATTGGTTGGAACCTGCTCATAGGACAGCAACCGAAGAGCCGAAGCGCTATAACGTGAATTTCTTTGATTTTAAGAAAAGTCACAAAATACCTGTCACTTTACCCTCATATTTGCAACCATTTCAAGGCCACTCAAGGTTATAGCCACATGGACCCCTTATGTTTTGTAAGCTCAATCTTACCACGAGCAAGCTCTAACGCTTTTGCTAAGAACTTTTACTTTAGGACCCATTCCAAATGGAATCATATTCCTCTAGCTATACGTGAGATAGAGATTATTTCTGAGTTCAAAAGCAAATTGACCTCTACTCCTACATGTGGGATAAAATTCTGCCGGAGGACTTTGATTATGATCTAGATTATTCCCTCGAGACAGAGATGTGAGGCAGTCTACCTAAAGCTAACAATATGTTCATAAGAGCTTAAATCCCTGTTGTCTGTATTTCTCATATTTCATTTTAGTGCATATCATCACATCATGGATTTCACTTTATTATATGATTTGATTGCTTTTGATATTTTTGTGTGATTCTATTTGAAATTCTATTTGAAATTCACGATTTCCGTGGGCCCATACTTGTGCAGGAGGTGCATTTTGCTCTCAACATCTGTGTTTTGGTGACCCTCAGGTCCTTTGATTACATACATTTTGTCCTAGAAAATCTGATTTTATAGGAGGTTTAAATACATTCATTGTGTAAATGTAATTGATTGATTTGAAAGATTTCAATAAAAAAGTATTCACTTAAAGTGATCAGATCGTCATCCCTCAACATGCTCGGTACCGCCTAATGAGGCTCATTATTGCCCGCTACTGAATAGCTCCCGGTGACATCACTGATTGGGTGACGAAATCACTGATTAAGTGCCGAGATCACGTATCCGAAAGACCTTAAAAGGGTCATAACTCGGCTTAGTTGTAAACAACCAACTTGAAATTTTGGGACTACTACTACCTCTAAAAAGGGTTCGCAGTTCCTCTTTAGAGTTTTTTCCAACTTCCTTCAGTAACATAGACAAGTAGCTTTGTCTTGGTCGGATGACGTCATGACACGTGATATGACGTCACATTACGTTAATCTTCGCAGATTTAGAAAAGCCGGCTGTGGTGGTACAGGAGAGGACTTTCAGAAGTGGATTATCAATGGCGAAGTTGAACTGTGACTTGCCCAACAGTTACCCTCAAGCGATCGCAACGTAAGATTTCCTCCAGTTTATAGATACATACATTACCTTAAGCTTAATATCGATTTAATTTAATTACCTTAGTTCGTTTAATTATGGCGGGTTAAATTTTGGCTGTTTTTCGAAAAGTACACCATGTTTTTATTTTAACCCGCCATAATGAAACCCGCCGAGTTAATTTATGGCATAATAATTTTTGAAAAATCCGCCATATTTTTACCCGCCATAAATATACGAACTAAGGTAGTTGAAACGGATCGATTTATAAACCACCGTTCGAACAGAATATTTAAGATTTTCAAGAGTATGTGTTTTTCTATCATGACAACTAGAAACAGGAAAATAGGAATGCAGCTCAAAAGCTGAACTGCGACGGGAGGTGAAATTTACTGGGGTATCAAAAATAGGACTATTTGACCTACAATAAACACCCTACGCGCGTGGGGTGGACTCCTGGGGTGGACTTTTATTCAGCGCGTATTTTGTAGCCTGTTCAACTTGACGTTTTGATTCGTTACTATCTCAATGTCTCAGATACACAGAATGTGAGGTGATCATCTTAAAGAGAAACGTCTCAGCTTTCACCTGGTGTAAAGTTTATCTTTGTACTCAAAATATAGCTCGCTCAGTGTGCAATAGAAGTTGACAATACAATAACCACGTCTGCGACCGGTCGTCAGATACCGGAGTGTTGCACAAAATTGGGTCCCTAAATTAAAATTCTATGACACAGTTACCATGCAGAAATGTCTGGAGTAACATTTGGTGAAAATTTGAAGGGTCTACTGTAAATATTGCAAAAGTTATTGAAAACAAACTAGCTTAATCAGAAGTTTTTGGGAAAATTTCAAATTTTGTACGTAGTGGGGTCTACAGGGGTGGACTCTTGCGGCGCGCATCTGACGGAGTGGCTTTTTCAACAGCCGTCAGTACGGCCAATATCAGAGCACAAATTATTGTGAGTAAGACCTTAATGATCAGCTATGAACCCCTCACTAGAGTAGTAACCGTATCTAAAAACAAGGAAATGTTATTCCGTCAAAGCTCAAATTTTTTACTCTTCTCAGTGCAATTAGTGTTACTATGAATGTACTAGCTAAGTATCGTTGATCGTAGCTGCATTACACAGTAGAAAGTAACCAAGGAAGACTGCTGATTAACGAAGCAATTTCAACGTGAACAGTTCCAAAATACATAATCATGGCGACGATAGTTCAACTTGAACCTTTATAGTTTTTACAGTCTAAAATCACAATAAAATCACGTGAACTGCAAATCACAAAATCAAATCACTCAAATCTGATAGTCCCGACTCCCGTTACAGTACGCTCTCGTGACAACCTCAACGCTTAAAAAATAAATATTATCCAGTCTTGTGACCACCGATGGCCCTAACTCTCCCTTGTCCGCGAGGAGCATCGTTGCGACCATGGGGTTTCAGTTCTTTGTTCTTCCCACTCGGCTTCGATAGATCGAATTGGCTGGAAGTCAATCTATCAGAAAGACCTTTGTCGATCTCAGGGGCGTGGTAAATTGTGGATGTCGGAGTATAAAGCTTCCTGAAAAGATTGAGACATTCACTCGGTCTGTTGTAAATATCAAATAGTCCTTGTAGGCAGAGATTTAACTTATGTTGGGTTTGATAACTAGAGAAGGCGATTTGATATTCATTGATAGTATAAGCATATAAGCATAAGTGATAAGTTTATATACCCTTTTTATGGTACCTCGAGGCTCGATATCTGTATTCAGTAATCATCACTCAAAATCTACTTATTAAATTTATTAACTAAACAAGTTAATGTATTACCGTCCTAGAGAGGTTTCCTGAGAATTTGAAGTCTCTGTAGGTTGCTGGCATGTCTACTAAGCTCTTCGATTGAGGAGTTTTGGACCCCTCGGCGGTCCAAATGATTTATAATGCTGTGGGCATTTTCAACATCTATCGAGGTAAACGCCCTCGCAGCATAACCTGTAGAGAATGAACATGTCATCAATGTGAAGTTCAATGATAAAAATCAGAGTGGCCGATTTCAACGGGCAGAATTCTAATATCATGGCCATGGGGAATGGACTATTTTTTGTCGATTTTGCAAACCAAACTGGCAAACGATTGTTGATTTTCGTCACTAGTCTAAAATGAATGCAAACGTTCGGCCGAACATTTACATGATTAGAAACTTACCGGTTTCTTTCGTTATTATGTACAGACATGGCCGGGCTTGGGTTCCGCATACGATATCTTCTATCAGATTAAAGTTGAACCCACACTTTGTACTGCTCGTGGGAGGAGGAAAGCAAACGGAGACCTTTTCCATGAGCATCTCGTGTAGTACCATCATCATGTCGATTCTGATATCAGCTGCAAAATTCGTCTATTACTAAATGCTAGCTTTTCGAACTTCGCATCTTGGAAATAACAACTTCTATGAAAGAACACACACACACACACACACACACACACACACACACACACACACACACACACACACACACACACACACACACACACACACACACACACACACACACACACACACACACACACACACACACACACAGACAGATACACACACCCACAAACACATACAGGCATAGCCACACACACACAGAGACACAGACATACAGGCATACAGGCATAAACACAGACACAGACGGACACACAGACAGACACACAGACAGACACAGTTACACACAGACAAGGACACACAGACACACACCCACAAACACATACAGACATAGACACACAGACACAGGCATAAACACAGACACACACAGACACAGACGGACACACAGACAGACACAGTACACACAGGCACACACACATAAACACACATAGTTCACTTCAGTGCACTACATTACAATTACAGACACACGCAGTACAATCAGAGACACACACACGATACAAAGACAGACACAGACACAAACACACAGAGTACACTTCAGTACAATCACAGACGCAGGCACAAAGACATATACAAGAAGAGCAGATTGAAGTACCTTCATTTGCAGATGTTGACGCATTGATCTGTGGGATATGTTCTTCAGTCTGTAACTGATCATCTGCTAGAACTGTCTCATCTGGATCAACCGGAGGAGTATCTTCCGGCAGGAGTCTGAGTGGGTCTATCGGGACAGCCATGGATCGCTCTCCCTACCTTGTTGAATTAAAGACAAAGGTCAACGACGGATGTCGCATGTTAGTCCTGTAACTAAATGTAATCCAAAATAGTGAATAAATAATTTTTACATCTGAACGATTGTATGTCTGAATGGTGATTTTTAATCAATGAACAAAAGTTCAGGATTTTACCTTCTGTTAAGCTGTTAGCAATGACTCTAGCACCCTCTCCCTACAAAACGACCATATCTCGGTCTGAAGCTTTAAACCGTCTTGCCTCAGCAGCCATCTAGCACAGTCGACCTGTCCTGTTAATTGTGTGATCATCAAGTTACCAAATTTAATCCTTCAATATTCAAATAATTGATTATTAGACAAAACAGAGTTTAGAGCTCGACGTATGCTTCAGGGTTTCACACTGTGCTGTAATCAAACGCATGACTAAAACCTCTTGCTACTATTACCAATAAACCCATATTGTTAAGGCGGTCGAATGATTTACCTGAGTTGATCGCGTCCATGAAAGGGTTAAACTGCGTTCTGTCCAGCTTGTTAATGTCCGTTCCAGCAGCCAGCAGTGCCTCCGCTTCCGTCACTCTCCCTGCTTTGCATGGCCAGTGAAGCGTAGAGCTCCCCTCTAAGCTCTTTGACGATCCGACGAAGGATCCAGATTCCCTTCTTTTCTTTTGAGATTGCTTCAATTCTTCCTGGAGTATGCGGATTACCATTTATATACTTCCATACAGGGCGCGTGAACAATCAGCAATGAATTATCAATTAATCAATCTAGTTTTTGAGTAGAAAGTCCACAGATTGTGATACATTGGATTTGATATTGGAAAAGACATAGCTTACCAAATACCTTTTCATGGGCTTTTTGGAGGACAGGGATGACTTATTCCTGCGTGCCATTACACCATAACTATCTGCTGTAACAGCAAAAATTAGAATTATGTCGGACATAATTCTAAAAAATTGGAACATCGTAGTTAATCAGTGTGGTGCTAACAACAGAGAGCGATTTGAACGTTAGGCAATTTCATAAATTCCATTAACGCGATATAAGGATGATTGGAACAGGCTAAAATCTACTATGTAGCATTGATAACTGGCTATATCGCTGCATTAAACGATAAAAGTATTGCTAACTATGGATATTCTAAGTGATCTAGGCAGAGGGGAACCGGCACAGCCAGATTGCGTTGTCTTCAGTGACTAAGTTTCACGATAGTAAAATTGACCTTATTTATTTTTAAAAAGGATGCACAGTTCAAGCAATAAATCGATCAGCTGCTCATATGATATTTGCATTTAAAGGAGGGCCCAGTGCAGTGACAAGTAAGTCTGTTAAGGCAACATTTAGTTCTGAGATTAGCTGAGTCTTGACAAAGATAAGTTGAGTTTCGAGAAAGTGCACACGGATAAAGTTATCAAGTGAAAATGATAAGACTAAGTTAGGGTCCAGTCAACAGAATGGCAGCTGTAACAGAAACAGTTCATTGGATAGGGGAGTAGGGGATTATGACGGAGTGAAGTTTATATAGCAGGGCAAACAAAAAACAACTGACAGCACTGAGCAAGTGAACTGGAAAATTGAGGAAGGGAAATAACTGTGGTTGTCAGCCCTTTCCGTAGCAATCAGGATTTCCCACGAGATCGATCAGGCAATCAGGATTTCCCACGAGACTGCTCCATCCGATGCGCGCACTTTTGTCACGTGACGGCCACGTGACGCTCAAATCGTTGTCACGTGGTACAGAAGGGAGGTTCCTAGAGCGTTGATCTCGACAAGAGGGAGTTTCTCACGGTTTATCTTCAATAACTATCGCTATTTTTATAGTAGAGAGTTGAAACTTTCACCAAATGTTTCCCTAGGGGGGGAATGCAACGTCAATTAATGTCAGTATTCCATAAAAACCCCAAACTGACATTGACATTAATTGACATTAATTGACATTAATTGACATTAATTGACATTAATTGACATTAATTGACATTAATTGACATTAATTGACATTAATTTGTCTTGAAATTTGAGATTATCATTATTCGATAAATATTCAAGATATTCACGTCTATGTAAGTTAGACCGGTTTAAAAAAAACAAAATGTCATTGAATAATTATGAGTATGTTCTTATCTGTTGATCCTTAGGTTCAAAGACCACCAAAAAAAATTTCAACTTCCAACTCTTCCATCTTCGGTCCCCACCGGCCACGCCCATATTTTATTGGTTTCTTATACAGGTAAAATATCTAGAATCGGCTTTTTTAGTATGAAGGATTAATGTTAGCTGTTTAAGATTCGATTTCTCTTGGAGAATTTCTCTTTAGACTCTTAACTTGCGAACAAATTGAAGCAGCAAACTTTAGGCTAGAAACTTTATTGAATTGAAATAATCATTCCACGTAACAACGTCTTCTTCAGTTCTGTAATAAAATTGTTAAACATGTGTAAAAATTAACGACGGAAAGAAATTTAAAATAACATTAAAACAAAAACAGAGAAATAAAATTTACGAAATATGACCCAAAAAATGTAATTGCAAAAAATGTCAAAACAACAAAAAATACGACAAGAAGAAATGCAAGCTAATACAACTAAATACTGTACTACTCATGATACTAAACTAATTAGTAAACGTAAAACTGGTTGTTCAGAATTCACAGTTCATGTGTAAAAACTAATGATAAAATCAGCACTTAAGCAACGATAACTCGGTTGTCATGGTTACTATCCAAGATAGTCCTATCAATACATTATTTACTAGTTAAACATCGACTAAATATTTGTACAAATAACTCAACACGCCCTTGGATGGCCACACCCATTTAAGAAAATTAAATTTCGGAAAACCGTATTATTTTAGTTTTATTGTTTAATGATCTGAATTTTTTCACATTTCACATTTACATATGTGATAGTAGTGAATAAATTGATGATATAAACGTTCTAATGTGCTAAAAATATGGTAGAACTACATAATCTCTGGTCGAAAAATATCGTGTCAATTAATGTCAGTATTCCAAAATTTTGCAAAACTGACATTGACATTAATTGACATTAATTGACATTAATTGACATTAATTGACATTAATTGACATTAATTGACGTTGCATCACCCCCTTCCCTAGACATTTCTGCATGGTAACTGTGTCATAGAATTTTAATTTAGGGACCCAATTTTGTGCAACACTCCGGTATCTGACGACCGGTCGCAGACGTGGTTATTGTATTGTCAACTTCTATTGCACACTGAGCGAGCTATATTTTGAGTACAAAGATAAACTTTACACCAGGTGAAAGCTGAGACGTTTCTCTTTAAGATGATCACCTCACATTCTGTGTATCTGTGACATTGAGATAGTAACGAATCAAAACGTCAAGTTGAACAGGCTACAAAATACGCGCTGAATAAAAGTCCACCCCAGGAGTCCACCCCACGCGCGTAGGGTGATAAATTTGCTCCGACCACGTTAAGCACACATATTTAACATGATCATTGCGTCTCATGTTTGAGGACCCTTCATTTCCCGATTGGCTACATAGCTTATAATAATGGATGTGCCATGAGTCATGACCAATCTTTTACCTTCTAGCAGGTGGCTTTCGATCTCGTTACTAATCAATACCCAACAAAATTGTATGTAACGCGCGTATAATTTTTCTCGTTATGTCAGCAAAGTAAACGTACACTCATTTCGCGCGCACCACGCAAACTACGAATTTCAATCTGTTTTGCGATTTGAATAGTCCACGATTTCTGCAAACGTTTGAGTTGAGTTCTTTAGAAAGATACGCTATCTATAAGGCATAAGCTATGTTTGCTAAATCTATGATTTACCAACAACATGTTTCAGTTGGTACAAATACGAATTGGAAGGCGGACTGAAAGAAGTTTTTGGAATGGTCGACAAATTTTATTACCCCGAGGATGGATATTTGTTCCTTATAAATCTGAACAGGTAACATAGCTTTTTAGCTTATAGGTTCATTAATACTAATTGGCTCATTCAATTAGTTTTATCTTACTGATAAGTGTAGTAGATTATTTATTGCATCACAATATCACGTGTGGTATGACGTCACACTCCAACAAGGATGACATCACGGGCTAAAGTAGTGGATGACCTTGCTGTACGGCAAGTTAAACAAGGATATGAAACTACTAGGTTCCGTACAGACTCAACTCTGCACCCGTGTCAATATGTTCATTATATGCAATCACATCACGTGATGTAATGTCATATCACGTGATATAATGTCACATCACGTGATATGATGTCACATCACGTGATATAATGTCACATCACGTGATATTCTGACCTTGTAAAGAATAAGATAAAGTTATTTGCTGATGATCTTAAATTAATTGGTAATGCAGCTAACCACGGTAGTGTTGCTGAAGATATCGAAGAATTAGAAGTTTGGGAAAGTGTTTGGCTTTTACAATTTAATCCTGCCAAGTGCAAAGTAGTGCACATTAATTTTAACAACAATCCTAATTTAAATTATAAGGTAAATGGTATAGAACTTGAAGTATCTGCACAGGAAAAAGATTTGGGGGTTATTACCCATAGCTCCCTGCTTTGGAACGAACAGATCAAAGCATGTATCGCTAAGGCAAATCGTATGATTTGTTGGATTGTAAGGAATTTAGTCATTAGAGAAAAGGTTGTTATGATTGCTATATATAAAGCTTTAATAAGACCTCATCTTGAGTATTGTGTCCAATTGTGGAATCCACCTGCGGCTCATGGAAGTTGGGGGACTGTTTTGGAGCTGGAGAGCGTCCAGAGGCGGTTTACCCGTCTGATTGATGAGGTGGGTACTCTTCCTTACAGCCGTAGACTGGAAATCCTCAATTTGACAACGCTGGCAGAGCGGCGAATACGTGGGGACCTTATTGAAGCTTTTAAGGTTATTAATGGTATGACTGATTATGGTTCAGACTTGTTCAGACCAAGCAGATCAGGTCTTAATCTGGTTTCATCCAATAGATGTAGTAAAAGTGTGACAAAGGTCAAGAATATCCAGAAGTCTTTTCTCCCGGAGCGAGTTATTCCATATTGGAACAAACTCCCTCCGGACGTCAAGAACTCTGTGACAGTTTTAGGTTTTAAAATTAGATTAGAAGGATATAAGATAGATATGATTTCTAAAAGTATTACAAATGATTGCTTTTTTTGGAATGTTTCTAATGAAGTTTTAGTAAGAATTGAGGGAGCCAGTTATGTCAGTAATAAAGAGAAACATAACAATTATCTTTGGTTCCATCCTTATGTGGCAAAGAAGCGTTTTATAAATCTTTATTCCACTGGGAAGTTTTTAAAATAGGATAATGTTTTTGATGAAATTGTTTTTAAATATTGTATTTGATAATTAATTAATGTTGGTGGGGAAATATTTATTATATATTTTTTCACACAGTGCGATGATAGTTTGTAGACATGTGTGATGATGTGATGTCATAAATTTTACTTTACTTTACTTTACTTTACTATCACGTGATATAATGTCACATCACGTGATATAATGTCACATCACGTGATATAATGTCACATCACGTGATATAATGTATTCTCAGGGGTAGCCACGAGGGGACGTATGAGTGTCATGTGAACAACAGCTATCTCAACGAACACACCGTCGTTAAGAGAGTTGTTGTCAGCATAACGGGTTAGTACTTCGTACTATTTGTATAGATAACCTTGCAAAGCATTAATGTATCAATTGGACGATTGTAGTGAACTTACACTTGATATTCGCCTCATATTCGCAGATTATTTCATCAAAACTCGTGTGAGGTTAATATGTGCTTGCTAACGCGATTATCAAAAAGTTTGTAATATTCCGTTTAATGTCCGGTGTAATGTGAATCGAAGATAATTAATTAATTAATTAATTAATTAATTAATCACAGAACGTCTAATCTTGTTCGGATAAGTGGAAGCGGATTTTTAAAAATTGAAATCTTTTAAATCTTTTAAATTACATACAAATTATACAATGGAATAAACTACAAAATATACGTCGAGAGAAAGTGTGAATTTGCAAACTAGTTTACTATGCAGAATACTTAAAATGTATGTAATCAAATGACTTGTGGGTCACCATGCTCAAACCTGATTTCATACCGTTATGAACGTGAAAATAATGACAATACCGTGATACCATCTTCAGGAACCGCCTCCCCAAACCAAAGACCACCCACAAAAGCATTTTTCAACGAGGGAGCTGCGAGGACAGCTATTGTCGGTGGAAAGTTAGTGTTACGGTGTGCAGCGTACGGTAACCCTATCCCCAAGTAAGGGTCTGCTTAGGGGTTGTTTCACATATAATTACGCAATCGCTTTTTGGCTAATTTTAACCCCCCCCCCCCTCCGTAATCAGTTTTACACGTCATAGCTATTGTGTAATCATTGAAATTGAAACCCCCCCTCAGTGATTATGTAATATGTGAACGTCTTATGATGGAAGACTATGACTGCTCTTTAGTGTGATCGCAAAATGTCTGTCTTCTTTTTTTGTAAGCAGTGGTACCTTAGATTTTTAATGTGTCCTCGCAGCTTTTCAATGTGACCTCCTTCGCACGTGCCTTATTTTATTGACGTTCACCAAATAAATAATTATAACTTCAGAGTTTATTGGGCATTTGGAGACGATGTGGACACATTGTGCAGAATACCAAGCAGCCGCTATAATTCCTCTGACGAAGGTTTGTTTGATCGTGGGTCACAACAACACTCACTCCCCTGCCCCCACTCCCCTGCCCCCACTCCCCTACCCCCACTCCCCTGCCCCCACTCCCCTGTCCCCACTCCCCTGCCCCCACTCCCCTGCCCCCACTCCCCTGCCCCCACTCTCCTACCCCCACTCCCCTGTCCCCACTCCCCTGCCCCCACTCCCCTGCCCCCACTCCCCTGCCCCCACTCTCCTACCCCCACTCCCCTGCCCCCATCCCCCTAAATCACTCCACACCCCTGCCCCCACACCCCTGCCCCCACTCTCCTGCCCCCACTCCCCTGCCCCCATTCCCCTGCCCCCCTCCCCCTTTCCCCTAAATCACTCCACACCCCAGGTAGAGTTGTAGAGTTACACAAGGTGAAGGATCAGGACACTGACTACAGATACGAGTGTAAAGCTGAGTCCGGTAATAATCCCACCAAAACCATTGGTTATCTCAAAGACGTTGGAGTCTACCGTACGTTATTTAATTTTTATAATTAATTGTCCGTTATTATTAATTATATAATACGTTTATATTATTATGTAAAAATAAAAATACGTTATTATTATTATTAAAGTACATTTATTGTTAATTTAATACGCTTAACCATGCATACCTTGCCTCATTGCTTGAATCATGTACTAAATTCTTTAAATGTCTAACGAAGTTTCTACTCACCCACGCGCACGTGTCGCAGGAAAGTTGGAGATAACCCAAGAGAAGCTGGAGTACATTCCTTTGTACCATAGTAACATTACCTTATCGTGCCCCGTAACGGGTCAGAAAAGGAATTTCTGGTATAAAAATGGAATCAGGCTGACTTCAGATTCTGAGTAATTCACTTTTACATTTCAACTTTCACTTTCGGTTTCCCTTTTAAAGTTCAATTGATAATGACCATAGTTACTTTTTTGTGTTAACAATTGTAATTTATTTCGGTATATCTTCATCAATGACAATGCGAATTAAAACATTCGCTTCTGACAATTTCACTTTCACTTTTAAAAATTTCTCTTCAGGGACGATTACACTTTGAATAGCACAGCTAATTCACTGGTTATACCGACTTCCACGCGCACACATGGCGTTTATACTTGCCTCAGTTTAAGTGAATATGGGGGACTTGTACTGAAAAACCTTCACATGAGTTAGTAAATAGTATAATTAGTAACTTTACATGATTTAGTAATTAGTAAATATTAGTAACTTTACATGATTTAGTAATTAGCAAATATTAGTAACTTTACATGATTTAATAATTAGTATAATTAGTAACTTTATATGAGTTAGTAATTAGTATATATTAGAAACTTTATGTACAACAGTTTTGTGTAGATATTGGTACTTTAAAAAACCCAATTTCCACGTTTTACAGCCATACCAGTACAAGAGTTATCAGTTCACATAGCACGTGACATAAGCGATAAGATTAGCAGTAACTCTGTGGAAACTAGCACAACTGTTAGAAACAGTACATTAGTTACCTGCACTGCCAGTGGGTTTCCTCCTCCTCGTCTTTATTGGTACGAGAACCAGAAACTCGTCACCGACTCTTCAAGGTACTTTCACTTTCACTTTCATTTTTGATGGCACTGCTTTTCATTGAAAATTGTAGTTTTTCCAGTTTCTCTCTCGATTAAAATTTGATACATTCCGTATTTTAACAAGTACAGTTTCTCTTTCAGTTTCTCTTCCACTTAAATTTAATGTATTCCGTATTTTTACAGATACAGTTTTTCCTTCAACAAGTCAAACGTGACAGTGATCAACACAACGCTAAATGTCTCCAGATCACAGCGAGAAGAGCGGGGTGCTCTTAACATTGAGTAAGTTTCAACCCGCTTTATCTTACACCGCTTTCACTTTCACTTTCATTATGATGATATAACTTTCAGTTTCACTATGTCACCGATTGTCTCCTGCAGCTGTGTAGCAGTTTCACAAACAGAAGGGTACCTGAAAGAGAAGTCAGCACGTCTCGTTTTAGATGGCGAAGGTGACACTGGGAGTAAGTGTCTCTAATAGACAATTAGTTTACTAATTGGAATGCTATCATGGCGTAATTAATTAATTAATTAGTTAATTACCGTAATTAATAAACTAATTAGTGGCTGTAAGGGGGGCATTGATTGTGATGTTCAAGTTCTGAAAATCTGGCTGGAAGAAAATGCGTTTTTAATCGTGCATGTAAAGTAATCGTGACATAAAAAATTTGACAATATTGCAATAATTTGAGGTGATTTCAGCTGTTACTTCACACATGTGATCTTAGCTGTTACTTCACACGTGACTTACACGTGACTGCACTGAGCTAACCGAGTGCAAGATTCTACAGTCTTAATAAAACGTTGTAAGTCATTTAATCGACTTAAGTCATTCAATTAATCTATTAACCACCTAATTTCCCTAATTAATTAATTAACTTCAGGGGTGGAGAAAGTTGAAGACCGTAAGATTATGTACATAATAATTGGGGCCTCCTGCTTTGTGGTGTTGTTGCTGGTTTCTCTATCTCTCGTACTTGGTAATTAATTAATTAAATAATTGATATAATTAATCAATAGTTTTTCGACCTAGGTTTATGAGGATGATAACGTCTGTCTTTTAACAATTAGTGTTCCCTAATTCTTCGGAATTTGTGGAATTTGAGCTTATGGATATTATCATTTGTAATAACAAATATAATTTTAGGAGTGAAGTTTAAAAAAGAGCGCAGAAACACAAGACCTATCAGAACTTACATTAAAGACATTCAGAGCATACAAAGGGATGGTGGTTCGTGTTAATTGGTTCTTTCGTATCACTTATTTCACAGCCTTTTCCTTTTTGATACCCCATATTTAATTAATTAATTAATCCTATCTAGCTCGATGTTACCACCTTATTTTTCTTCGATATGCTAAAATATAAATATCCCACCTTTTTGTCAGGTGGTGAGGTGTCTACTAAATCAGACCTGAGAGAAGAATACAAATATGCAGCTCATCTTCACGACATCCTCAAGGTACCTGTCACGTGCTAATTTACATGTCACGTGCTAATTTACTTGTCACGTGCTAATTTACTTGTCACGTGCTGATTTACTTGTCACGTGCTAATTTACCTGTCACGTGCTAATTTACTTGTCACGTGCTAAGTTACCTGTCACGTGCTTATTTACTTGTCACGTGCTAATTTAATTGTCACGTGCTAATTTACTTGTCACGTGCTAACTTACTTGTCACGTGCTAATGTACTTGTCACGTGCTAACTTACTTGTCACGTGCTAATGTACTTGTCACGTGCTTATTTACTTGTCACGTGCTGATTTACTTGGCACGTGCTAAGTTACCTGTCACGTGTTAATTTACTTGTCACGTGCTAAGTTACCTGTCACGTGCTAATTTACTTGTCACGTGCTACTTTTCACATTATTTTACCCTCCATCTCTTTTTAGCTCGGTCGTTTAACTCCTCACACGTGCACTGTTCATGATAACTTATTTTAATTACCTAACTTATTTATTAATTATAACTTATTTTAATTATAATCTATAATCCAAATATTAAAACTTAACAGACAATGAAGATTAAGGACGAAGGAGATATCGAATCATTTAGAGATATTATCGGTGACTGGGTGAATGAGGAAATGCAGGGTAACGACGATTCTGACTTCGCCCGTCGCTTCAGAGACAGCTTCATTTCTAAACGCAGTATGGGAAACCGCCTTAACTCTAGCAATAGATTCGGTAACCAGTTCAAGTAAGTTTATTTAGAAGAGAAGATATTTGCACTTTGTGAATTTACCTACCAGACTGACTAATATTATGTGAATTAAAGTAAGATTACGTAATATTATAAGTAAAATAACGTGGAAGATGTTTCTCATTTCCATATTAAAACGTGACATTCCCCCCAGACTTGATTTGAGAAATAATGAAAGAAAGCCGGATGAGTCGAATCTACTAGACGAAACTCCCGAGCGATATTCTGTAATTCCACTTGGTAAGTTACAGAAATATAGGGAGGAGGGATCAGGGGGAGTGACCCCTTACTCCGACTTGATGAATTTTCCACCAAAACACAAAGTTTTTGATTTCCCGGGGCCTTTGAACACTTTACCATGCTTTTAGATCCAATGCTGAAAGTAATCCTTACTCAGATATTATATTTTCTAATCTCACGAGTCCATCTGCGTAGGTGATTTTTTCCTTTTTCGTGCACATTATTTTTACTTTATCATGTATGGAACACTATCGCAAATGTTCGCTCGAGCAAATATTTTCATTTGTGTTTTGTTTCATTCCACATTTCCGTAACTCTATACATATGTCTGTAATAGTTACTGTGTTACTACAGTGCAGTGGTATACCTTGTTATAGCTCAGACCTCGTTATAACGCGGTTTTTTGTGCTATTAGTTTCATCCCTCGTTGCGCATTATAGTGAGGTATTACTGTAGCAAATCTTTGATATCAATCGTAACATGAAACGGATTGATCAGTTTATTGTCCTAGCGATTGAATAGTTATTATTGCATCAAACTGGTTATAAAGTTACCTGGGGACCCAGGCTTCTTGTTTATAAACACACGGACCGATTAAATTGAAGATATGGCGGAATTTCATATTACTGAGCGCGGCTCAGTAAGTTGGATAACCTGGACCTGCATAAGCCAAGGGAACGGCCCATAGCCTAGGGTAACCAGGATGGCCCGGTACCCAAAATCCTAATTAACTAGCAAAGATAAAAAGGAAACAGTATGTACAAATAGATTAAAAAAACTATATACCAAGTTGGTATTATATAGTTTTGTTATCTATTTTTACCAACATCACGTGTTTTGCACGTGTTCTCATGTCACACCACGTGTTTTGCAGGTAGACGGTCCCCCCGTTCCCCTAGAAGAGCCAGTAATCCCATCTACTCCGCTCTTCCCGATACAAACTCTGACAACGACCTCGGCGACACCGAGATAGATGCTTCCCTGCGCCACACTGCTTTATAGGCACCCGATATATTGCACGTGCTCTTTTCGCGCGACACGTGCAACTATTATTGAATTTGGTTATCATATTTTAGTAAATTTGTTTTGAAGTTGAATGTCATTGCTATCTTATACAGTGCTATCTTATACAGTAAGCTAAGAAAGTATTAACTATGAGTTACATTTTGGATGTTCATGTTTGAAGCAATATCATAATTAGAGACAAAAATTGACGAATTGTTTTTAAATGATCAGAATTTGGGTTGAACAATATAAAAACACCAGGGCTTGTACATCATTGTGTTTCAGAATCAGAATTAGCTAACCGTAAATTGGAAAATTATTGATTTGAGTTAATGTTTGGTACAGTTTTTATCAGTATGCAGCATTTTTCATTTAGGGGCCGTTCACGTATTACGTAATCAGCCGAGGGGGAGAGGGGGTTTCCGAATGATTACGCTAGTGTAATTTTGACACAGCAGGGGGTTAAAATTGTCCAAAAAGTGATTATGTAATATTATGTGAAGTTGAACGACCCCTTACTATTTTGCACCGAAATTTTGTTAAATTTGTTATTCTAGTTAATGTGGTTTCAAGGGACGGGTTTCGAACAATACTGGTTTTACATTTTATATCCTCTTCTTTTACTGCTTTTATTTCTTAGCTGATAGGTTACTGCGACGAACAAGATGATAATAGTGAACCGTTGCCCATTATTAAATCATGTACAAGTTAGGTAATACTAATAGTTATAGTTATACATTACCGGACGTTATTTGACCGGATATTGCGTGAACGGAAATAATTTTGAAAGGACATTAAAATTTACGATCAAGGGGTGGACGTCCGGCTAAATTTGAACGGACATTGAAATTTACGCTAGGGCCCCTAGCCTCCAATTAATTTCCGTTCAAATAAAGTCTAATAAGGTAGTTAAATTAAACGGTGGTTGGTTTAGCGGTGGTTGGTTTAGCGGTGGTTGGTTTAGCGGTGGTTGGTTTAGCGGTGGTTGGTTTAGCGGTGGTTGGTTTAGCGGTGGTTGGTTTAGCGGTGGTTGGTTTAGCGGTGGTTGGTTTAGCGGTGGTTGGTTTAGCGGTGGTTGGTTTAGCGGTGGTTGGTTTAGCGGTGGTTGGTTTAGCGGTGGTTGGTTTAGCGGTGGTTGGTTTAGCGGTGGTTGGTTTAGCGGTGGTTGGTTTAGCGGTGGTTGGTTTAGCGGTGGTTGGTTTAGCGGTGGTTGGTTTAGCGGTGGTTGGTTTAGCGGTGGTTGGTTTAGCGGTGGTTGGTTTAGCGGTGGTTGGTTTAGCAATTAGCGGTGGACCATTTTTGGTAACCTGTTCGTCACAGTAATCCTCTTTTTTTTGATATATTCATTATTTCTGACTCACTATAATTTTCAATATTAACGTGTTTTAAGTCATTTTATTTCGATTCAGAAACATTTCTTTTAGTTTCACCATGAACTGAAACATTCATTATTCATTAATATTGGTCACATTTTACAGTATGTTAAAGTTATACCAAGAATATTGTACATTACATTACATTTAATAAAGTTAAACCGACTTTATGTTTTATCTTCGTCAAAATATCACTTTGGAGTAATGATTATATCTAATATTGTCAGGTAGAATTTTGTTATCACTATCAGCTATAAGTTTTGTAAACATAATATTGTCATCAGTAAAATTCAGAATAATGGTTATTTGTTATTTGTCCCTTCTCTCTTACATGAATGTATAAACTAATATATAACCTAATATTAATTATTATATAACCTAAAACCCGGGAACTACAGAATCTTGAACGTTGATTGGTCATGTCAATATTACATTATTCTATTTTATGAATCCTATATATTTCTATTCTGTCTCTCACTTATATTCTAAAAATCGCCCAGATCATGTATTAATGTTGAGCTCGCCAAACAACTGATTTACAACTCTCCTATTATCGTTAGTATTTTGTGAATTAGCCTTCCTTTTTAAAGAATTATAATATTGATATTAATATTTTAGTGCAATTCTCACTACTCGTTTTGTGGTTAAATTTACTATTTTACAAGCTTGTACCTCATGATATATTATCACAACAAGATTCACTTGCTTAGCGATTGACATTTTGTTTAATATTTTAGGTACTGGACCCGGGTCAGCAATCATTCAGCGTTTCTAATTTCTTCCTATTAGCAGTAAAGCTCAACATCAATTTTTACATAAAGGTAAACATTAAATTTACAGTAAATATACGTTTGTTTACTTCTGATTGGATCTTTCAAATGATCCTATAATATTAGACTTAAATCAGGACTCGCTATTTACATTTCAAAAATTATTTATACTTAATACTTATATATTATATTATTTACTTGCTTAGCGATTAACATTATATTTAATATTTTGGGTACTGGACTCAATCAGTTAGCGTTTCTAACTTAGTAAACAGTAAAGTTCAACATCAATCTTTTCATTAAGGTAAACATAAATTTGTTTACTTAATATTCCTATATTAGTGTTGAATGATGACTCCTGATTCACATTCGAAAATATTTATAGCCTGAGCGGGCTGAGTAAGTTATAATTTTGATAATTTTATTCTGATTTTTGCAGATTAATTGAACGAGTCTCTAGGAGAAAGAAACTTACCCTTGTGAAACCCCAGCTAAAACTAAACAGCTTAAAGAAAAATCAGTAAGTTCACTTTCTTTATATCTCATCTTTTATCCTGAACACCTAACACTTCACCACATTAATAAAGTATGATAACTACTATACTAGTTTTTAAGTTTTAACACCTTCATTCATTTCAGACTATCTTACTCCTACTGAACGATGGACTACTATATAAAGAACAGAGAAGAAATATTCCTCAAGTTCTGCAACTCGCCTGACAACCTTCATCCCACTATGCTACCGAGAGCTCCAGATCAGACTTATATAGATAGGTACCCGGAGAGTAGTCCTGACTTCAGAGACGAAAGACAACGTCAGTCTGATTATGAGGCTGAAGTTGTAGTGTATAGGGCCGTGGAGAAATTGGACGAAAAGAGAGTGATCGTTCTGCATAATTTTGAATACACGCACCACCAGTATCGATTGTGCGATAAAGATCATGTGAGAAAGGACTGTCGTGAATGTAAAAAGCCGGCGGAACGTGAAGGAGAGTGTGATTTTCTGGTGATTTGCCCAGGTAGATTCATAATCATAGAGGTCAAAAACATGAAAAATGTCGACAGGGATATTTTGGCGTGTGAACCAGATTTTCATCTGTGTACGATTGGCGAGGACTGGGAGGAACCTAAATGTACGCCGGCCATAGAGAAGCAGTTGGAGGCCTTGAATCAAACATTTCAAAAATCAGTGCAGCAGAGGAATAAGATAGTGAACTTAATTAAATGTCTTGATATAGAGGTTGAAAAAATAAAAAATTTCGAAAGGGAGTTTTTGGCATGTGATCCAGATTTTCATCTGTGTACGATTGGCGAGGACTGGGAGGAACCTGATTGTATGACCATGAAGGAGTATTCGAAGGAGGTGTTGAATAAGACATTTCAACAATCAGTACAACAGAGGCATAAGATAGTGAACTTAATCGAATGTCTTGACAAGGACATACCAATTCTTCAGTTTACGGCATATCCTAATTTCAGTGCAAAGTATCGAGAAGAATTCACCGATCAACATGATCGAAATTCGATAATCTTCAAAGAAGATTTGGATGACTTCTCTGCTTGGTGGTTGGAAAAAGTCATCAACAATCCCCTACGCCAAGATGTCAGAGTAAATCTCCCGAACAATTGCGAAAACGTAAGAAACACGTTGTTAGCTCTATGGTGTACAGATAAAAATGAGTGTGATCAATCTAGGTGCAGTCTAGGGCAGTCTATCTTGAACATTAGTAAACGGCTCAAAGAAGGAAAATTTACTTTTGTACCTAAAAAAGTGAAGAATCGGGCGCAGAATCCCGGAGTCATTAAAGCTCCCGATGTTATCATGAACTATGTAAAAGTGGACAACCTAACAGTAGAACAAGATAATGCTTTCAATTCAGAAGAGAACTTTTTGTATATTAACGGACCCGCAGGGGCAGGAAAGACTGTCATATTGTGTGGTAAAATACTGCAACTGATACAATCTGATAAGGACAACAAAGTTGTGGTATTTAAGTTTACTGGAGAGGGAAACAATTCACAGCATTATCAAAGTGCGTTAGATAACGCTGGTATAAAATACAAACTGATAAGCACTAGTGAAGATGAACACACTCCCACAGAACTAGCTAATCTAATTATAACAGAGAGTTTGTGTAATGTTATTATTGTGGAGATAACACGTAATGCAGATACCACATATTTAACAGATAGACTCAGTGTATTAAGTGGTTATAATTTGTTTGTTGATGATATACAGACAGTAATTTATTTTAATACCACAGCTGAAATGTGGACTTTACTGATTAAAAAGTTATTAGAATTATCAGCAGATAAAATTGTGTGGATAGCTTGCGATTTTGTTCAGGCTTGGTATATTAATGACACACAAACCATTTTCAACGCAGCTTATTCAATCATTGATTTATTAAAACCCAATCAGAGGGCTACGTTATCTAGAAACTTAAGAAATACGTTTGATTTATCGAATATTTTATCTGAAATCAGAGATCAATTCGTTAAATTATGTTCTATTAAATCAGATATTTTAGATATAGTTTTACCTACACAATCACCAGGACACTTTATACACGGTACATTACCTGTTATACATGTTTTTAATGATTATAATGTTGATAGTATTGTAAGTGTTATTAATATTGATTTAGATAGATTGTGTGCTACACATGAATTAAATTATTCTGATATAGGTATAGTATATACTGATTACACTATTGGTAGTAGTGTAGTATCACTAGTTAGATACAGTGTTAATATGAGATGTGGTAACACTGCTAGTAAGATTGCAATGTGTCACAGTGCGTATTGTGCCTCTAGTGAGTGGCCTGCTGTAATAGTACTGTGTGGAGTGTGGGATAGTAGTGAGGAGGATAACCTGGCTAACCTTTACTTCGCGTTATCAAGAGCACGTGTACACTACTCTGTTGTTATATACCCAGACAAGGGTAGTACATTAGACCAATATCCTTACATGTTACATTTGTTAGATAATCTGAGTAACTACGCTCGCATTATACGATATTAGATATGATGTTACTGTGTAATAACGTTAGTGGGTGACTAGTTCTATTATTGTGAAACATGTATACAGAAGCCCTGAATATGTGAGAGCTCAAGCATGAGTGAACTTTTACGGACTAAATAACGATTTTTGAAAACTTTGAGATTTAGAACAAGCCGGGACTCGATCTCGCTACGTCCGGGCTAGACGGTCATATAAGGCTATTGCCTAACCGATTGCGCCACTGTGCTGGTAACAATACAAACATATTAAGCTAACAATTGAGCGTTATTTTGCAAATAATTTCACCCACTAACCAAACTTAACTATTCGTTATTGTAGTTATTAATATAATGCTATACTATGAAATTACAATTAACTATATAGAATGTGTTATCATTCATTTTATCTGTCTTTCAGTGAAATAAAAGTGTTTTAAATCATAATGTTTCGTATAATTTAGGGTTGACCAGATTTAGCATAATGACTAGGTTGAGGTCTAAACAACCTAGTCGGAAAACAAAAAATCTTACCTTTACATATGAATGACTAAATAAAGAATATGACAAATAAAATGACGAGACGCAACTGCCAAATTAATTTGATAAATGTAAAGTACAAAAACAGAATTAAATATCAATTCTACACGACGATCTATGATAAACACTTCGTGAATTTGCTGAAAATTGTCGAGTCGTTAGATTTAGAAGCCTAAACTTTAGCAGCAAAATCAGAAAATATGAGATAATAATTATAACCGTAGGTATAGGCTCTCCGACAAAATGATGAAATCATAACTGTAATGTAGTAACGGTCAACTAAACTGATAAAAAAGAACTGAGCACACGGACCATATCAGGAAACACTCTGTCCGGAAAGTTTACTCGCCAACGGATTGACCAATCACACCACATAGAGCTCCCTATTAGTGGAGAGAGACCACGTGACTGTACACGCGACCGCGTATTGGTCAAACCAGTAAAACATACCTATACGAGCAGTTCCCGCCTTTTATCTCTATTTCCTAACCATCACATCTATCTTTCAAAATTGATCGTTTGTTTATTTTACATCTACAATTATTGTTCATATTAGAATTCTTGATAATCTTTATTTTGTCAAACTCAAAGTCGATGAGGGGCAATGTAATGGCATAATTGGAGAATTACTCAACTTCAAGGGTTTTTCCATTTTCATTTTTCTCCATCTAAAAAGTCTCCATTTTATGCCACATGCACTTTATGGCATATAATTTTTGCCCTTTTATCGTATTTAGACCTTCAACAATTTTCCAGCTCGAACACAAGGGTTCCCCCCTTGTACAAATTTTGTAAAAATTGAAAAATTATTTGTTTTTCAAATATCATAATTTTGGTACTACTCGTTTTGCCTTTCCAAGCTGAAAACAATCTTGTAAAAATATTTCCGAAGTTTAAATGTTTTCACGATTCATGATACCCTGATCATTGACATTATTAGCCGAAAATATTTTTTCGATTTTCGAAGTCCGGAACTACCCTTCGATAAACGATGTTGTATACTCGTATCGAGGGTTCCCTCTTGTAATGCGATCTCGGAAGGCACTACCCAGGAAACCTTACTGGTAGGGGCCTAACTTCGAAAATAAAAGAGATAGAAACGTCTGGTTTTCACCAAAATGTTCGTCTCGTAAAACTAAAGTTAGCTCCCCAGGAGCACAATTTGGGACAACCTAGATTTCAAATTATCGCGAAAAGTCATATTATGGGCCTTATAAAAGTGCGCAGCTTTAACTTTGCGGATTCTTGTTCTCTGATTGGCTGAATCGTATCACGTGGTACGTGGTGCAATTGCATTCTTGGAATGTTTGAAGCGTGCAAATGCAATGAACTAACGAGCGCGCGTGGAGTTCAGCAAGCTGTGAAGACGCGATCACCTGTAGTAATATCGCCAGCCAGTAAGGTCTGCTGGGTATGAGAGAGCAGAGAAGCTGCAAAATTAGAGAGCACACGTAGTTAGTTAAGTATGATTGGAAGGTTCTGACAAATTTTCAGCATGATTCATGTTCAGGAACCGAAGATATGATAGAATAATACAACATAAATCAACAGATTTCGTCAAATTACGCGACTTTTACACCTATTTTTGCTCCAAAAGCCGCGCACCATCAAATATGGCACCTTTGATTCACGATGTCAATCCTTCGCATCTCGCCGATCTGCATACGATCTGTGGTTGCGAGAAGCATTATTGGATGCGCGCGCGCGACCCAGTAGTGCATCGCGCTACAAATGGCACCTAGGCGAAACTCACTGATCATTCCAAAAGGGTATGACAAATTTGGTACTGTGAAAATTCTCACAGTCTCTAGAAAACAATGGTACAAACATTTTGAAAATCCGAGCAAGTTTATTTTATCGTGTACCCCCTACTATAACATACAAGCCAGCTAAACAATCGAATTCGTGTTTTACTAGCCTGTCACGTGACCAAAACGGTTTTTTGCCCAACAGTTTTTTGCCCAACGGTTTTCGGCGGCGCTTCGCGCGCAAAAAGTGGCATGCAACGTACGCATATGTCAACAGTCAATAAATCTCCAAGGAAGAATTGGTACAAACATTTTGAAAATCCAAGCAAGTTTATTTTATCGTGTACCCCCTACTATAACATACAAGCCAGCTAAACAATCGAATTCGTGTTTTACTAGCCTGTCACGTGACCAAAACGGTTTTTTGCCCAACAATTTTTTGCCCAACGGTTTTCGGCGGAGCTTCGCGCGCAAAAAGTGGCATGCAACGTACGCATATGTCAACAGTCAATAAATCTCCAAGGAAGAATTTTTGCCGTATGGCATGGGCAGGGTGTTGCTCTAACCAAAGTGCAAAGCCCTCTCGCTTGCAGTAGCGCGTGACCGCCGAAGCACGAAGGCGGCAAAGCTGAGTATATTTTACTGGGCCGCGCTCAGCCTGTCATTCCGCCTAATCTCTATTCGGTTGTTTACCAACATTAAAGCCTGGGGTCCTCAGGTAAAGTATATTATACTTGTGAAACAAGCGCGTCACGCAGTACGCGTATACACATGGCTATTATATATGTGAAGGCGGGGTGGTTCGGACGCGGAATCAGCGTCCAAAATCTAAATGACTCTCATGCGTAATACTTGTGAAATTCAAGCGCGCGTCACGCAGTACGCGTAAACTCATGGCTAGGTGACTGGTGAAACTTGATTGACGATGTCAATCCATCGAGATCGCGTTGCTCTGCGAAGCAAAGCAACAATCGACGACGATGCGAAGCAAGAATGCTAGTTTGCGCGGCGCGTCGAAGTCCTCCAATGGTGAAACCTGATACTATTAGATCCTTTTTACAAAGTTTCTAAAAATTTGGGCGATCGATTTAGTGGGAGCAATCACATATTAGGTGATTTGGAATTAGCGTTCAAAAATTGAAATATTTCATCGCGATCGATTGAAGTTCTCATACGATTGACGATTGTAATACTATTTGTAAACCTGCCGCGTACATGTCAAGACGTCAAACTCAAGTGCGCGGTTGTAATCTGTATCGTGGCTTTTGTCCATTGTCAACCGCTCCTACTAAATCGCTCGCCCAAATTTTAAGAAAATTCTTGTGAAAAGGCCCTTTCGGTATAAAATTGATCATCTCAATCGTTTTACATAAACCCTAATAATAATATTGTTATACTTATGATCTTAACCAGGGCCGTGTCGACTTTTCATACGTTGTATGACCCGCCGCGCACTAGTGCGCGGCTCCCCCTGTATCGTAGAAACTCTATGACTATAGTGAAACGACGATGGGGGTCACGACGTGATACAAGGGTTGACCGGGATCAGCTTAATCCCGGCTGGGACCGGGACTTTCACGATATTTCTATGTTGAAATGGAGCATTTTCAATTTTAAGAGAAGCAGAGGATGACAACATTGATATCAACATCATTATATCTTTGGATGAAGATGAGCCTGAAATCTAATCAATCCTTCGAGTTTCGATTTTCATTTCGATTAGTTCGATTCTTAACAGTCGTATCATTTGTCTAACCCTAAGTCAAAGTAATAAAATATGGATTTGAAGCTAAATTAGATTAAAAAGATCGAACATGAAATTCTGTTTTAAAAATCCCGGCTAATATCCCGGCCAAAACGGTAATCCCGGCCGGGACCGGGTCAAAAACGCCAAATCCCGGCCGGTATCCCGGTCGAGCTCTGATCTTAACACTAATAGTTATTGTTGTAACTTAAGATTTTAAATTTATATCCCTTATATTCCTTGTATTCCTAGACTAGATTTAGCACGCTCGAATGTCAATCCATGTGCTATGCGGACGTTTCAAACTCAACTACAGCTGGGCCATTTATTTTATTTTCAGGGCTTGTATTGAGACTGACCATTAAATATCGATATAATTGTGACCTGGACTGTGGACTGTACAACTATGAGTACTACCGGAGGTTGAATTGGTTGGCATTTAAACTAAAAGCTTACTCGACGGAAGAAATGAGATGCGTTAATTTATAAATCCATAGGATCGGGTAAAAGATTATAGTTAAATTAAAGCAAATGTGCAGTTATTACTTTATAATTTCTACATAACGTTACACGGAACTCCGAACCATATCCCGAGCAATATCAATCATCATCATCATCAGTTAAATTACATTCAATTTAACGCAATCAAATCCTTAAAACGAAAGAGTAAAATACGTGTCGCCACACCTCGGCGGCTAAAAAGGTTAAACTAGTTATTAAATAATTAACTTAATTAAAACTTAATTAATTAATCGGTATGTATGTCTCGTTTGGATAATAAAACGTATATGAAATGAATTTTGTTGTGAATGAGGCCGATGGTGGGATTAGTTGATGGTGATAAACAAATAGTATTACTGACAACTTATCACCTGTAACCGGACATTATCGACAATTCCAAATGGTTCTCAAATTTGTTGAATTGATTATGCTATGGTGGATGGTGATGATACGTTAGAATTGAGAATGAGTTTGAATTTATAGGTCACAATAAATTTGAGTTTCTAGGTTACAGTGAGTTTAAGTAACTAGATTAAAATGGATTTAAGTAACTAGATGACAGTGAGTGTTACAGTGAGTTTGAGTTTCTAGGTTACAGTGAGTTTGAGTTTCTAGGTTACAGTGAGTTTGAGTAACTAGATTGCACGATGAACCGTTACAACTACAAGATATCTACGGAATTTGTCCCGGTTCGTCGAATAATGCCGGTCACAAGAAGTCAGTAAACTAAACCATTTCTTTTCTTTCTGACGGTGACTGATAGAACATTGACACGGTTAAACCTACCAAAACCCGGCAAAGGAACCGTGTAACTATAGTAACCAGGTAAGTAACTATAGTAACCAGGTTAGTAACTATAGTAACAGGTTAGTAACTATAGTAACTATAGTAACCAGGGTTCTGATAAGTTTAGCCAGGTAACTTTGCAGAGTTACGTACTCTATAAAATACATACACATTTCATTTACACCCCTGGTATTATAAAAAACAACAATGTCGCTTTTCTCGCTTAATATGGAGTGGAGTTGCATATGAACAAAATAAAAATATCTGAGTCTTTAAAATGTTTCAAACAGGTGGCCGCATCTTCTCCCCGGGATACGTATCAAGTGATTAATTAATTAATCGATTAATTAATTATAACTAATTATAAAGCATATTTATCCCGCTCCGTACATACTTGAAACAAAAGTACACCCTATAATGGGACCTAGTACCACACAAACCCTCCACTCCACGACTACACGTTCTTAATCTTATCTCTTATATCTTATCTCAATAATCTTATCTCATTAATCTTCAAATTTCCTTCATCTTTCTAAAACTCGGTACCCCTTGCGAATATATCTGAACAGTCAATTAGTCGTCAATCAGCTAATTGGGCGATTAGCTAATTGAGTGGCGGTGTGTCTGCGCGCGTGTCCTGCACGTGCGCCAGAGCCCCGCGCGGCACGTGTCTTGTTAAACGGCTAGAGAGGAACTAGATTCGTCTATTGGTAACATCTCTTGTTTTCCTGTGGGAAATTGCGTTAGTGAAATGTTAGCTGACGTTACGGAATCAAAAATGGGGCATTAATTAGCAAACTCGTGTTTATACACGATTTTTATAACATATAATTTTAATAACACATGATTTGAATAACATATGATTTTAATAACATATGATTTTAATAACATATGATTTTAATAACATATGATTTTAATAACATATGATTTTAATAACATATGATTTTAATAACATATGATTTTAATAACATATGATTTTAATAACATATGATTTTAATAACATATGTCTATGATTTAAACATAACGCTAGCGCTGGCCGAAGAATTAGAAAGTTATAAAAAAATTTAAGTTTCGAGAATATGCTGAAATGAAATTAATTAAACATTGGTGTTGGGACAGTTCATTAAGATAGGAAACTGTGTTCAAACTTTAAGGGCAAGAGAGAAAGATAAAGCTGCTGAAAAAGTCTATAATTGCGTATAGTAGAACTCTCCAAAATAAATAAAAATATCTCACACACCAACAAGTCGAGACAATAAAACTTTGGGCCTGTGAAGATCGTACATAAGCAAGCTGTAGTGAGTACGTACCGCAGTACGTACCTAGTGAACCTCAAGTTGTCAGTGTCACATGTTACATGTTGCGTGTCTATTTATCGTAGACCGCGCTATTAAATGGTACACACAACTTGCGGTAAGTATACTACGGTACAAATTCAAGTGTGTTAGATTCAGATGATGTCTAACTGTTAGTTTACTGTTTAGGTATGTTAACAGTTAATACAACGTAATGTTAAGCGGTTCAAATGAATACTGACTGTAGCTAGGATGGTAGGAACAACTCCTATCCAGACATAAGCCCACTTGGTTAAATGCCCGGTTGAGAGCTACACTGCGCACAATATAAGCTAGAGTGCATGCTGTAGCAGCTATACAGAGCTACAGTGTAGCTCTGATCAGGTTGGCTAACGTCCGGATGGGATACAGGGATATTGTCCTGGTGGCTTTGACACACATGATCTAGGCATATAAACCTATGTATTATCATTCGGTCACAGTAAATCGATTTTCAAGATGTATTCCTTGAGCTATGGCAATAACTTAGAACACAGAATTATAATTAACTGATAAAAAGATAGAGAACACACAGCAAAATGGGTCGGAAATAGGAACCGACCTAGTTCCTAGTCGGAACAGCACCTGAACATTATATATAAGACAGCGAAATAGAGTAGGATTAAAAATCACGCGTAATGTTAAATGTAAAAACCGGACAATAATCATTAAAAACAAACAGAAAAATTAAAACCTAACACGTGCATTGCACCGTTGAACATGCGCATTGAATGTGCAGCTGCGCGTGCACGAGCAGTAATACTCAGCTGCACGTGCGCGAGCAATAATGCTTAGGCGCTGCACGTGTACAGCAGTAAATCACCTAGTGACCGTCCGAATAGCTTGCGTAGCTGTTGTGGAAGTTCTCGAGAATGTGATGGGATTTGGAGGTGTGGTTGGCGTGTAGAGGGTTATAGAATCGCTCCTCCCCGGCAGGTGGCGAGTTGGGGGAGAGAGGGGTCCGGGGGGAGGGTGCCACACTTGACACTGACCTCATTGAAAGGGATTCTAACCGAACTGAAAAGCAGCACAACACGTGTAAGAGGAAGGAGAGAGAGAGAGGATTTCTCTTCTATTGGTGAGGAACAGGATCACTACATTTCACGACACCAATATGAATTTTCGACGTGAAAATCACGGCACACGATAAGGAATACAAAATAACAGTATCCACAGAAAATGACTGAGATGATTTGATTATCATACAGTTAATCAATTGATATCAAGTTTACGAATGACAATTATAAACAATGGCTAAAATAACCATCGTTTGCTACAAAAGACAAAATACATGCTACAAATATATAATACAATGTAACGAGATGTTAATAATAATTATGTGAAAAACACGTGTAGAAATTGTGAGCGCCACAACATTGACTAACAAAAAGGAACATGAAATACCTCAATAATTGGACTAAGAGGGCGTGTCCAAATCATAGGTAGACCGAAAACAAATACTTACCAAAAAAGCAGATATATATAAGTTACGTCGAGATTGGGTAAAGTATAATTCTAGAGGATCAGGGGAAAGCGCGACATTTGTGTCTCTAGACCGTTCCATAATAGTCCAGTGTATTATAAATTTTGTTTATATAGCTCAAAATTCAGTCCAACTATATGAAGGAGATAAATTCAAACCTTTGCACATATCAAAGCCAAAAGGCGAAATGTATCTGCAATCTTTCCCGAAACAAAGACGTTTTGACGCAAGAAATGCAAGAATGCAAATCTAACGAAATATTTCAAAGGAACGAAACACAGGGAAATGGACACCTCCGTTTTGAATTAGGTTTTATGGTCCGGGTAAGTATTATGAGTTCTAGGGTACCGGCAAGGGACAGGGTCAGGGATAAACTTAAGTGTTAAGATTCCTGTTGGATCCCATAATGCAAAGGTATGTATGTCAAGAGATGGCATGTAAAGAGTAGAAAAGTCGTTATTCTTTAAATATTCATGTAACCAAAACTTTAATAAAAGTACTGTAGGAATCGGAAATAGGTTACGCGCTGACAAAACACAAGGAAATGTTTCCAAAGACAGACCACGAGACTAATTACGTGGGACATCGTGTGTGAATACAAAAAGTTGAGTTTCTCTCTCCTACCACTTAAAACAATAATAATTTGTTTTCGCTTTTTTGAGTGGCTCGACCATATAATTGATGTTTTGGGACGAAGATATATTATATATAATTGATGACTTTATCCCAAAACATCAATTATATAAGTTGAAACCATCAAAAATTTGGCGAAAACATTTGAAAAGCGAAATTTACAGTCATCATCATAATTTGAACTTTGTCCAAGTAATTGGTATAAAATAACTAAGGGATTTAAAAATTACTCAAATTTAATTAATTAATTAATTAAACCTGATTCGGTGTCGACTTTGTTCTGTCGGGTGAGTTTACTGTCCGGCTGTTCAGGCGTGCTGCCCTTCCTCAACATGGTGTCCCTTATCTTGTTCAACATGACCTCAGTGGGGGGCTGCAGTTTGGACGTCTGCACAATCACGTACAAGTAGTCCGATGCTACGATCTTCGTTTCTCCGGGCGGGTTGATGTACACGAAGCGTTTGTGTTCCACACTGATTTCCTCGTGCCAGTCAATAGCGCGGTGGAGTCCCAGACACAACAGGTTGAACTTTTGGAGCAGCTCCACGAACACGTCTTTATAAGCTTTACCCTTGATGTGCTCGCTGAGACTGGGCTCCTCTGCTTTGATCCTGATCACCCGACACTGGGAGCCACAGAGCGCGTTAGCGGGGACTTGTAGTGGCCCGGAATGTTCCTCGTCCTCGGCGTCGTATTCGGGGACGTTTGCTCCTGCTATGAGTGCCCGTACCAACGTCATTACCTGGGATTAATTGGAGGTTATGTAAATGGGGAAGTGAGGTGATGAATTAGTGATGGGTTGGTTTTCGAGTAATGAATTGGGGTCATGCTGGCAAGTCGGTGAAAAAGGGAAACATTATTAATATGATATAACTGGAATTTGTGTGAGTTGTCATTTTTGTTAACTGAATAATTAAATTAATTTACAACTTTTTCCTCTCACCTCGTCATTATAATACGCTTCACTCATGAGTGTATCTAAAGCTGTAGCGGTAATGCAGCTGCCCTGTGCGAACTTCATTGTCAAATGTAATTCTATGTCAGGTTCATCTTCGTTATCCTGAAGTAAAATATTGACATTTTAGCGATTAAAAATCTATCAGCCCCCGACCATTTGATGTTTATTTCTCAAATATTGAACTCGATGATTAGATTTATGGTGCAAAAGTCAACATAATTTATAAATAAATATAAAATAAATAATAAATAAATAATGGAAATTCAGTTCCTCCCGTTAAAGTATTTGAATTTGATATAAACCTTCTGGTTAACCGTTAAGGTGAATCAATCTCTGGGAATTCTGCTAAAACGTTTTTGCCCCGAAATGGCGTATTAAATCTTGGTTCTTAAACATATGAGTTGCTCAACAGAGATTTTTATCCATAAAAGATTTTACCAGCAAAAGCTAGAATTACCTGATCGAGGAAATGAACATTGGAATCGTTGACGAGCTCCGCAATAAACTCCACGGGTTTTGAATTTTCTGATTTGCCAGCCACTTGAGGGAGATTGAGACATGCCAATATTGGCTCCTGAAAAGTTCACGAGAACATTAATAATTTAAAAATAAAATATCACTTGGTTTCATACGACGGTAGCGTCCTCAAAGAGAAGACCTTTTTAATACTACTAACTAATATGATAAACTAATTAGATAATTAAACTAATTAGATAATGACCCTAATACTACTAACTAATATGATAAAGATAATGACCCTAATACTACTAACTAATATGATAAACTAATTAGATAACGAAACGGACTCTTCAGCCTACTTACTTTATCTAAAAGGAAGGGATCTTTGTATGCCATTCTTTTCCCGTAGTTCGACAGAATGACCACCATGCTGGCTCGGTTTATGAACGCTCGTTTTAATTTACTTCTGTCCAATGCTGAACCCTGAAAGAATAGTGCACGTTAGAACAAAAATTGTTTTACAATCTATGGACAATCTCCAAACTGTTTGGTTGAAACTTGAATTACAATGCAGCCAATGGCATGACAACAGTTTCTTCTATTTCAAGGTGTTATGAATAGTTTAATTAAGGTGTTATGAATAGTTTAATTAAGTAAAACTATGAATTGAATATACTCACGCAAAGAACACGGATTTTTGGGAAGTGTCGAAGTTCTTTCCAGGCTTTCAAAAGGAAATCTTTCTCGGCGAGAAGTAAAACAACTTTCAATTTCTGAAATTACTTTTGTTTAAACCAGCATTTTTCTTAAATATGAAATTTAAACTTTCAATTCTTGATGTAAACAGATATCTCAAACATAATTTATTCTAATGTAGTATTTCATGAGGAATAGCAAATATGCTATATTTTGAAAACATAAGGGATGAAATTTTACCTTTTAATAAGGAAACACACCATATTTTATTATCATCAATAAAATTATATTTATTTACTTATAAGGAAATAACCCTCAATCTAAGGAAACATTAATAATCCGTACCTTATAAGGAAGATTACTGGCGCGGAGTGGCTTGATAAGACTAGACAGGCCTGATATTGGTGTTTTGTCGTCCCCGAAAGCGCAAATCACTATGTGATTGTTTAACTCGTGGTCTTTCTGTAAAGGTGATTAAGTCAGTTATTAGTGTTTATAACAACTAATTGGTTAATTAGCATGAGAAATTTAATTCATAAGAATTTATTGGTTAATTTTCACAAGAACTAGTATTTGCGACCTCTAATTGATAAATTGATGTTCAATAAGTTTTATCATTTATTCTTTAAATCGTATTTTTATCAATTCATGACTCAATTCATGCAATTAATTAAGTAAAATTAATCATAATGTAGCAAGGTACAGCATAGTAATCATTTATCAGTCAGTTGGTTATATCATTGATTTTATCATTGATTGGTTAAGAAGTAGAAAGTAAAGCTAGGGCTCGGGCTGTAAGGCTCATTCACTTAGCAAATCACCTGTTTGTCCCCAAACATGCGAAACGCGCAATTGCACGTGCACGAAACGCTTGCCTGGGGTTTTAGAGTTTGCCAGGGTGCAATTATTTTACTTGTCATGCTTCGATCTCCCAATATAAGCATTTTCGTGCAAGCGATGACCACAAAATAATCAACTAATTACTAAATATGAAGAGATACTGGCTCTATACGTCTATATAGCGGACAACATATGCTACGGTGCTGTATATGACGTGGGAGCTTTAAAACGTCACAATGACACAAATACAGAAACTAACGGCTGCACCAACACATTATATGTTGAATTTACATGATATATATAAGAAGAAGAGGTGGAATGTTCACGACGATTAAGAGGCCGGGTGAATCAAAGTGGCGATCAAAACTTGAGACGAAATGGTATCAGACAAATTAACTAGGATATAGACAGACGATAAACGTGTGGACACATCGAATTTGTATTGAAAGTACAAAAAAACATCCTCTGCTGGAAAACCACCAGAGTCATATTAATCCAATAATGCCATCAAACAGGAGATGACGTCATCAAACAGGAGATGACGTCATCAAACAGGAGATGACGGTACAAATATACAAATGACAGAATATTCTCTTACCTCGTTTATGTACTTGATGACAACCCTCTGGTTGATTGCCTCTGCATCATCGGGCTTGTACTGGTACTCCTTCGTAATGTAGCCTGCCTGTTATCGACATATAGGGTTACCACATGAATCGCGTGTTACGTCACAGGATGTGAAGTGACAACATGACAATTTGACAGATCTGTGACAATAAAAACAATATCTGTGACAATGACAGATATGATTGAATACGGCGACAGAGATCTTGTGTATCAACCATTCAATACAACATCAATAGAGATATCAGGGTTAGTTTATTGGTGATGGATAAATTTAGAAATATTTAAATTAAGGTGGTGAAAAATTCGTTCATGTTCTTTTTTTCAATTTTAGGATCTGGGTTAGGACAGGCATTGTTCGAATTCTGTTTCATGTTCTGGTTCAAGTTTTGTTCATACTCAGGTTGCGGTTAAAGACAGGCATGGTCCAAGTTTTGTTCATATTCAGGTTGCGGTTAAAGACAGGCATGAGGCATGGTCCAAGTTTTGTTCATATTCAGGTTGCGGTTAAAGACAGGCATGGTCCAAGTTTTATTCATATTCAGGTTGCGGTTAAAGACAGGCATGGTCCAAGTTTTGTTCATATTCAGGTTGCGGTTAAAGACAGGCATGGTCCAAGTTTTGTTCATATTCATATTGCGGTTAAAGACAGGCATGGTCCAAGTTTTGTTCATATTCAGGTTGCGGTTAAAGACAGGCATGGTCCGAGTTTTATTCATATTCATATTGCGGTTAAAGACAGGCATGGTCCAAGTTTTGTTCATATTCATATTGCGGTTAAAGACAAGCATGGTCCAAGTTTTGTTCATATTCAGGTTGCGGTTAAAGACAGGCATGGTCCAAGTTTTGGCCCAGGTTTTTATTCAAGTTCTGCTCAATAAACACAACCATGGTGCAAGTAATGGTCGTTATTCTGATCCAGTAACGGCTTATGTCCATAATAAGCGTTTATTTTTAATGTTCACCTCTTGAAAAGTTTCCTGAGTGTTCACACTGTAAAGTAATTATGACAAACAAATAATGAATAATTACAACACAACACAAACACCTCAATACCCATGTTAAACCATTACCATGATCCGCGTCAATCAGGATAATAATAATAATCTATCTTTTCCGTGCCGTGTAATAATAACTGTTTGTACAAGCAATAATTGTTCATTTCTATGCAGTTGCACTTTCAACTCAAAGTGCTGAACCTACAGAATCGTTCTGAAGTCCAGGCTACATTGTGTATTATATCATGTGATATATCATGTGATAGAGCAAGCGTGATGTCAACCTCATTTTTCAGGTGAGGAGGGCAGGGGAGCGAAATAATAATATCTATTTAATGCGGGCAGGTCACAGCAGTGCAGATGCAACATTCTATTTTACTGGTAGAGCAGCTGCAGTGATTTGAAGTTGTAGCAAGAATGTAAAATATGTGAAATATGTGAATGTTATCCATTTGATGACGTCACAATTCCGCATGGCACGTGACAGAGCACAGCAGACTCACCAAGTCGACGTCCTCAAACTTCTTCTCGGGGGACCAGTGGTAGTTGCCTGTGGGGTCGAACGTGCTTGACATTCCGGCTCCAGTCAGCGTTCCTCGGTCCACTGATGTGGACTTCGTCTAAAGGTGAGATATTTAATAATCATTAGTGATATTTAATATTAATAACAATTAACAAATAATAATTAGTTCGCGCGATGATTTTCGACAAGATAAGATCAGATCCTATACAATTGCAATTAACGAACAGTTCAGGACATTCGATAAGCTCGATTAGTAGAAAACAAAAATGCCAGGAGGCTAATTGCTTGCTTCTTAACTATAAAAATGACGATAGAAATCTAATGACGATATAAATATAAAATGCTTGCATACCGAATGCTGAGAGAAAAGATGTCGGACGGTTCGGAGCTGGTTGATATCTGTCGCTGTCGAGGATTTGGAGTCTACACTTCCTACACGCGTCAGACCTGACCGTTATTAGCCAATCAAATAACGATATTGTTGTCACGTGACTGGATACTTGTTTGACAAGTGACAAGTACCACTTCATTAGCTGAATCCCAGATGGAATACATCTGTAGGCTAATTGGCTAATTGGCGCGAAATGTCATGAAATTATACGTCACTCCTATGGCAGCTTCAGTGACACATTACGGACCAGCTTGGATCCCAAATTTCTTTGCCGGTCCAATAATTTGATTTGCGAATTTCAGATGAATTTATTTCTCAATTTCTAGCAAAATTTTTTCTTTCGGAGAAAATAACAGTGAAACCTGAGAAATATAAATAAATAAAAAAGATGGGAAACCTGTTTCATTGTTGTTGGGGGATTTGTGCTCAGAAAGGGGAATGAGTTGGACGTTAGATCGTTTCTTTTTAGCTGCAGGAACGGTAGATAGTTGAGGAACAGCTGGAAATGGGCGGGTAACTAGCAGCGAGTATAGCACGTGACATATAGCAAACAATATGTAGCAAACTTATAGTAAACACTTAATATGTAGCAAACAATATGTAGCAAACTTATAGTAAACACTTAATATGTAGCAAAAAATATGTAGCAAACTTATAGTAAACACTTAATATGTAGCAAACTTATGGCAAACTTATAGTATATACAAAATATGTAGCAAACTTATGGCAAACTTATAGTATATACAAAATATGTAGCAAACTTATGGCAAACTTATAGTAAACACTAAATATCTAGCAAACTTATGGCAAACTTATAGTAAACACTAAATATGTAGCAAACTCATGGCAAACTTATAGTATACATTAAATATGTAGCAAACTTAAGGCAAATTGTTAGTATACACTAAATATGTAGCAAACTTGTGGCATACTTATAGTATACACTAAATATGTAGCAAACTTATGGCAAACTTATAGTAAACACTAAATATGTAGCAAACTTATGGCAAACTTATAGTAAACACTAAATATGTAGCAAACTTATGGCAAACTTATAGTAAACACTAAATATGTAGCAAACTTATGGCAAACTTATAGTATATACAAAATATGTAGCAAACTTATGGCAAACTTATAGTAAACACTAAATATGTAGCAAACTTATGGCAAACTTATAGTAAACACTAAATATGTAGCAAACTCATGGCAAACTTATAGTAAACACTAAATATGTAGCAAACTCATGGCAAACCTATAGTATACACTAAATATGTAGCAAACTTATGGCAAACTTATAACTTAAACACTGAAAATGTAGCAAACTTATAGTATACACTAAATATGTAGCAAACTTATGGCAAATTGTTAGTTTACACTAAATATGTAGCAAACTTATGGCATACTTATAGTAAACACAAAACTTGTAGCAAATTTACAGCTTTAATGGCACAAATGAATTAAAAAACAATACTTGTAGTATATAGCAAACAGCGCACAATAAACACTAACTTTCCGCATTTAAAGAAATCTTCTGATCACCTGTTTCTAAAATTTCATGGCAAATTTCTAACAAAATAACATATAATAGCAACTAGCAAGCAATAACTACGTTTCAAATTATACTTTTTCAATAACGAAAATGATAATTTATTTATAAACTGATAGCATGCAAAAATGTGCAATAATAGCAATGAATAATATTATTTAAAGTATAAACCAGCTACGAACATCTTATCAACTTTTTAAAAGTTTACAACCAGTAACTAATAAATAGCTGAAATATTAACCTGCTTCCAGTCGGCATTTACAAGGTTTGAACCCGATCTCAATACCTTCATTTAAACAAAGGGCACAGTAAAACCTCGCCCTGAAAGAAAAATATGTAATTAAAATTCAGAAAAGAAGTTTTGTGAATCAAATATTGTTAAAGACGAAGAACTTTTCAATCAGTAACCGTTAAAAATTTCCGTTAAAACAGATTTTATATAAATTCTGTGTCCGTCATCATATTTGAAATTAATTAACTAGTAATTGACTACTACTAATTGAGTAGTGATTAACTAATGGATCCCAAACCTGCAAACATCTTTATACGAGGAGGCGATGAAGTAACCGAGACATTCCTTCCGTATCGTAAACTGGTCCGGTAACGGATTAATGGCTAATCCGGAGTTATCGAAGTTTTCAACAGCGATCATCAACAGGTTCAACTGCTTGTAACATATCCTGGGTATGAGTTTGTGACAGAGAGCAGGGCGGGTAGAAAGTGAAAATGACATTGAAAACAAAACGGAAATAAAATCAACGCTTTGATGTAAAGACGAGATCATTAACAGGTCATGGAACAAAAATAAAAGTAAACTGACTCGGCTGCTTCCGGGAAGGTCATGCCGTTGAAATCACTGCTGATCATGACAGTGTAGATTTCGTGATCACAACCATACGCATAATCTGATTTCCAGTCCAAATTCTCGTTTGTCTTCTCGTTCTAAACAAGGTAAGTCAACTTTTTCAAGTTTTACTAGGCTACTTAAGTCACCTTTAAGCGCCTTAAAAAAGTGAATTAACATGAAGATCACGTCATTAAAAAGGCGTTACGTTTTCAAAATATTCAACAAGTCTCCAAAATATGAAACAAAATAAGCGTGACGTCATTAAAGGAACGTGACGTCATTAAAGAAATGTGACGTCATTAAAGGAACATGAAGTCATTAAAGGAGCGTGACGTCATTAAAGGAACGTGACGTCATTAAAGGAGCGTGACGTCATTAAAGGAACGTGACGTCATTAAAGGAGCGTGACGTCATTAAAGTAACTGCCACGGAACAATTTCCTACCCCAGGAATGTAGGAACGGGTTGAGATGAGGTTTATCATTAATGTAGAGAATCCAGGGCACAAGCAGCTCTGTGCAACTAACCCGTACATGAACTGAAAGAAAACTATCAACTTCTCTGAAAACTTGGAATAATTAGGAATAATTAAGAATAATCAGGAATAATTAAGAATAATTAGGAATAATTAGGAATAATTAGAATAAACACTGGGTGAAATGTAAATATTCCGAATTTAAGACATATTGTTGAACGATGATTATAACTAATTCTTATGCATTTTAAAAGGAGATGTCTTATGGAATATCTTTTAGTAAAATTAATAGTAAATACGGAAAAACAATCAACATACCTCACTAATACAAATATTTTCGTCTCTGTAGTTAATAGGGTCCCAATTAGGAATTGTTTGAAGGAAGCTTTTAGATTTATAGTTAAGAAGCTGCATAATAAGCCGAGCTTTACTGCAGTAGTTCTTTACTGATATCTGAGGATTTTTATCCGTCAAATTTAATACAGACAATTTTATTTTGTCATGTCAGATTAAAATGGTAGCAAAAAAATCGATGATGATCATGTACAATATTGACAATATATGAGCTCCGACTCATAAAACGAAGAAAAAAGCCGCCGCCCCACTCACAGCTCTTAGTATAGTAGCTGCATCCTCGGACTTCGTATCATCAGAATCTTTGTTACACAACAGAATGACCGCGTCTGAATGCTCTAACTGAAAGAAGTAATTACAGTGTACTAATTATTTAATTGAATCACTAATTGCTTCATAATGTGGCAGACCTCAAATATGGTGTTTGTATTTCAAAGTTTTTTATGAAATTTGATTTTTGAACTTAAGGCATTCCTACGAATAGAAGATAAAATGGTTTCGGCGACAAAAATACAGGAATATAATATGAAACTAACCTGAACTCGCCGTAAATCATTGTGATTCAAGGCAGACCCCTCAAAATACTGAACACTTAAAAAATAGCGCTTAATAAGACCAGTCAATTCCGGTTCAGGACGCTTACTGAAAAATAACCCCTGTTAATTTCAATTTCACTTTCATGATTCATCCAATGAAAACATGTCTACACATTTAATGATTTGAAACAACAATCTGTTGATAAATTTCAAATTTTTCAAGTAAAATACAAATCTTGGTACCAAAGCGTAAGCTTACGACTATATTATAACAAAATTGAAAGCGAAACTGTCGACACAAAATGAAAGTGAAAGACAAAAAAAAACAATTATCTCTAACTTGTCAAGAAAAAGGACTCTGCTAGTGCGATCTCCTCTGTCCGGATGAAGAAAGTCCGCTAAAAAAGATTTTACGTTGTTGTAGGTAATATGTCCACAAACTACTACGTATCTGAAACAAAATTATCATTATAAGCAATTAGTTATTTCAAAATTCAAATAAATTTTACATCAATGCATTACAATTACATTTACACAAGACCAAAATATCTGCAAAAATATCTATAATATTAATAACATATTTTATCGTTAATTGAAAAGAGTTATTGTCTGCAATGAACGTTACTTGAGCTATTTAAAGGACCAGTTAACTGAAAAATTTGTAGTCTCCAATTTGGCTAAGATTTAAATCAGCTGTGACAAACCGGTAAAGAATCGTATCGCCGAAAGAACCAACTCTCTAGCGTACGTGTAACGCGTGTTATTGCAATAATAAGCTGTGGCCTCGTGACGTCATAAAGTCCCTCAGTGCGCGCTGGCATAGCGTAATATACGTTGCAAATGTTTATCGTTGTCAATAAAACACCTGTAACTCACTCAAATTTTAGAATTATGACTATTTCCCTAGTTCTCCAAAATCCTTATAGTTTTGGCTATCATCCTAACTAAAGGAATAGCTGATTGGATGTACAGTGCTCACGTCATGATTTTAAACAGTGATATAGGTTCTTGAACAGTGGCGGGTGAATGTACGGTTAGAAAGTTTCTGCTATTACAATTACTTATGTCATATGTGATAATTTTGGATTGGCATGTGTCAGCCAGTATAGGAGACAAGAAGTCTGGCTACTTTACGGCCGTTCCTCTGGGACCATTAGTAGAAGTAGCTTCTATCAGAACAGTGCCATGGGAACAGAATTCCCGCCAAAATACCCGGTCTACCAAATAGTAATACTGATTCGAGTGTACGGTGTGCGGTGTGTTTTGAATTAGACTTACGGCTTACCTAGTTGTTATCCTAATTGCATTATCATCGGTACATAACATAAATAAACTACTGGTAAGTTTAAATACCAAGTGCAAACGTGTTCAGTCAATCGACCCACTGAACAACTATAGAATTTCCAAGACCCTATTATTCTTTGGCCATATATTACGGCACGATCGATTGTTAGATGGCTAAACGACCAACGTTAATCTATACAATTCTAAAACTATGAGCTAGCACTTTAATCTAAAAATACACTTTTTATATTACTCCTGATTTTTACATTTCACGTAAAACATTGTCGCCACAGGCTGATCATGGACACTAACAGCTTAATTTGAGATAAATGACTTATGAGTTTCTCTAAAGTTAACTCTAAAGTTGTGTAGTCCAGTCATTTATGGACATTTATGGAAATGAACCCGCAAATGTTCAGATACTCACGAAACTTTGCACAGACCTTCCCGAAGGTATGAATAAACGATTTTCGTTTGGAGACATTTTTTTGACCGTGGAGAAAACCCAGGAGGGCCACGCCCATATTGACCCAATAACGTAACCGACCCCTTGCTTCTGAAGGTCGTAGAGACTTCAAAATAGGCTTAAACGAAGCCGCATATGCATGTTTATATAGGAGTTATTGAGCAACACATGGCCTAAAATCCTTACTTTTCGAGAAATTCGCCAAAAACCATTTTGGGCGTGGTGCTCAGCCCATTTTCGATAGGATCGTGATAGAGTCTTTAGACAGGGTGCAAAAGAACCGCAATTAGCATATTAATATATGACTTACGAACAAACATATGCCTTAAAGTGCTTACTTTTTCAGTTATTGGCGAAAAACTGATTTTCGGTTCCAGAAATCATGCAAAACTATGGGTATCTGGTAAATTGGGCTATGAAGGCCCTAAAGGTTTTTGAATGTGTGCAAATTGTGCAGAATGGCCATGTTTATATACAACTTATGAAGCAACATGTACCCTAAATTACTTACTTTTCGAGTTATTCGGGGAAAAACATTGTATTATGTCCATTTTCTACCTGTAAAATACAGTCTCACGAGCTCTTCTGCGCGCGCAAGGGACTTTATGACGTCATCGCCAAAATAATACAAACGCTATTTACACGCGTTAGAGAGCAGTTAGAGATTTAGGAATTTCGACTCGTTGCTTAGTTTGCTATTTGTCACAATCTGTCAAAATATGAGGATAACTTTTTTTTCAGTTAACTGGTCCTTTAATCTGCATAATCTTAAAATGATTCTATTCTAATCAATGACGGCAGAAAATAAATATTGTGGACCATGTGACCAGATGCGAGGTGATCAGATCAGATCAGATGTCACTTACTTTTTACTATCAGCTCGCTCGTATCTGCCGGCGTAGGGTGATCGGCTCCTGTAGAACTCGTAGAGGTATGGCGTGTAAGTAGCAAACATCGCCAGACCGCAAACAATGAATACCATCATGAAGGAGCGCCCAATTCCCGTGGTAGGGTACACGTCACCGTAACCAACTGAGATACATTTTTAGAGTGGGGCAAATTTGAGAAAGGTTGAAAACATTCGAGAAAAAATGGACAGAGGATTCCTCAAATTTGCTGTGAGGACACCGTTTTTCCATCAGTAATATAAGTTATGCATTTTTTTACGATAATTATATATATCAGTTATGTAATTTATTTTACTACTTTTGGGATTACTTACGATGATTAATTAAGTGATTATGTAATTAGTTTTAGTTAATATTAAGATTATAATCATAAATCAAGTTGTAATATCAGCTATCCGCAGTAACCCTGTACCATGATAAAAATAATAATATCAGGTATTACTTAATCGATGAATCAATAATTAATTAATTAACATCAGATAGGGAGCAAACCTGTACTCATGGTCACCATGGTGAGCCACACTGAATCAAAGTAGGTGAAGTTGTCCGTCCTCGCGCTGTTCGGCTTCCAGGGATCACCAGAGTTCTCAACCTATAATATAAGAAGTTAGCGACCATTTGAAAGCCTTGCAACCGGAAAAAGTTGTAAAACCACCTTCGTTTTGTAGCTCTTGAAATGGATGAACTCAATTATAAGTTCGTGGTCAGTCAATCTTTTTACCGTCCAATTGAGAAAGTGATGAAAGTTTGTCTATATATAGACAAACTTTCATCACTTTCTCAATTGGACGGTAAAAAGATTGACTGTATATATACATATTATGGTAGTATCAAAACGGCTCAAAATGCTTCTATATGGCTGTCTGATTGTTTCGGATGAAAACGAAATTCCATAGCAAATATTTAGCTTTTTAATTTACTAACCAAGTGAATATTTGGCTTTTTAATTTACTTACCAAGTGAACGAATCCGGCAGCAAACAACCAAACACTCACGAAGTCTAACATCAGAACTAGTAACTGAACAATAGACCTGGTGAAATTATGACAGTTAGTTACGTTCTCAACTTGTCACGGTCGTAAACTGTCACGGTATCAACTTGTCACGGTCTCAAATTGCCACGGTCGTAAAGTATCACGTTGAACGTTCTCAAATTCTTACGGTCGTAAATTGTCACGGTATCAACTTGCCAGAGTCTCAAGTTCTAACGGTCGTAAACTGTCATAGCCGTAAGTTGTCACAGTCTTAAAATTTAACAGTCTCAAATTGTCACAGTCTTAACTTATATAAGTTGTCTTGGTCTTAAATAATGACGGACCTGTCATGCAATCTCAATTTGTCGCCGATTGGTCACAGTGTTGAATAGTCAAATACACAGAATCACAGTATCAACTCATCAAATTCTAAACTTGTCACGGTTTCAACTTGTCACGGTCGTAAAGTTACGTTCTCAACTTGTCACGGTCGTAAATGGTTACGGTTTCAACTTTTTACTGTCCTAAATCGTCACAATCTTGACTGTTCTCAGTTTAAACTGTCATGGCTTTAAATTTTCAAGGAATAACTCTTTACAGATTTAATTTGTCACGGTGCCAAGATCGTACAGTCTTCGTCTGTAAGCTTCTTTGAATGATCACACGTTTGTTAGTAATTTTGTTAGTAAGTTTGTTAGTAAATTTGTTGGTAAGTTTGTTAGTAAGTTTGTTGGTAAGTTTGTTAAAGTAGGTTTATTGGAAGTTTGTTGGTAAGTTTGTTAAAGTAAGTTTGTTAAAGTAAGTTTGTTTGTAAGTTTGTTTGAAAGTTTGTTTGAAAGTTTTTTGGTAAGTTTGTTTGTAAGTTTGTTTGTAAGTTTGTTTGTAAGTTTGTTTGTAAGTTTGTTTGTAAGTTTGTTTGTAAATTTGTCACTGAAAGTAAGGCTAAAATGTCTGGTTTAGAGCAGCAAAAGTGATATTAGCTAAGAGCGCGGCTTTTAAAAGCAGTAGAAAATAAGGTGGTGCTTTAGTTATAATATATATACAGCTGCAGGATCTGCAGAGATTCGAAGAATTCCAAAAATTTTGGCAAAAAAGAAAATGTTTCAAGAACTTTTCAAATGATTTTAAACTGCATTCTACGAAATGATTGTTTCTGATCACATCTCACAAGCAATTATAGTAACAATTAATCAATTAGTTGTAATAAGAATTACAACTGATCAATTAAACTGTTATTTATATTTAAGTGATTAGTTCTTGGTGGATTACTCGATCATTGAAAAACAGACAAGTTAAAAACAAGGTAAGTGCTACGGTTGGGGAGGATGATTGAAGACAAGACTGTTATATTGAGGAATCAGGAGCTGATCATTGAAGGACTCTGATTTTATTGATTCTTTAACGATTGTTACAGAACGTGCTTCGTTAAAAACCGAAAGTGAAACCGAAAGTGAAACCGAAAGTGAAACCGAAAGTGAAAGTCAGAGTCCTTCAATTGGGAGGATCTAGCGGTGTGGCCTGTGTTAAGCTTGTAAGGGAATTTTCTTGCAATTTTATATTCCATAACAACATGCTGCCTGATATGATAATATTTACATGCACATACTTTCTTTTTTCCGCTCGTTGATCTTCCTCTCTAGAAGAATAACATTACCCACTCGATACTTAATTAACTTAATTACTCGATACTTAATTAACTTAATTACTCGATACTTAATTAACTTAATTACTCAATTAACTGACAGAGAAACTGACAGACTGACTGACGGACACAGACGAACGTATTAGTGATAATCATTAATTAACAACCTAATAAACACAACTTATTTATAATAAAATAATGTTATTAACCTTACCTCCAATATAATAACCATGATTCAGTTCGAGAATAAGTTCACTACTTACTAATTAATTCAATAAGTAAGTTTATTACTCTTTAAACTTAATTTGAATAATGAAAAGGAAATGTTCCATGAGTTGTGTGAAGCAGAGGAACCTCCACTCATATTATCCAAACAGAAGAAAACTAAATACCCCATAATATGACTTATACAAATTATATACCTGACATAAGGTGGATGCATGTAACACTACAGGGAGGTTTCAATGCACCGTTAGTCCAATTTTAGACGATTCGCGTGTATTTTAGAAGGTTAGATAAAACAAAAGGTAGACCAATGTCTACCTGTTACTCAACCCAGAAGTTCAATAAGTCTAATTAAATACTAAGATACTTGATTGAGTCTAGGTAAACTTGATCTGGATGAGTAACCAAATTTACCCCTCAATATCTGAAATCAAGTTTTCCCAAATTCTGGTTTCATTTTAACGGTTTGATAAGTGATAATTTTATGATGTAAGTAAAGGTCTTGGTTTGAAGACTGCGGAACGGGAAAATACCGGGAGATGAAATGTTAGCAACACATTCAGAATCGTTAATCAATAATCAATTTGTTAGGGGCAAATTCGGTTACTCATTCAACATACTGTGAGCTGAATTCTTGTTCAGATATTTCCGTACATGTCAGAAGATATAAACTCACAAAACACCATGTTCACTAAAAAGAAGGAGACAGTGTATGCTATGATGATAAAGCTAAAAGAGTAGGCACAGCGTTACATGCGGGAGCTTCATATTATTAAAAATTACTCTGTCTGAAATAAGTAAATTGATTAAAAGCGTAGTTACTGATTGCGATTATCTGCTGTTCAAAGGTCAGGACCGCCTTATCACAGCTGTGACTGTTATCTCATCACTTGGAATCATGGGCGACAATGCTGATTGAGACACTTCTTTTAAGCCAGATAAAGGGTATTAATTGTAGGGGAACTGCCATGATATCGGCGTTTTGATGATCACGATATCGCATATAACCCTGATCTCGATTTTGTCTGCGGTGCTGCCAGCAGGAGGCACAGCTGCTCTGTGCTGTTAGGTGCAGGGATATCCTGATTCTCTCATGCGGAGTGACACGTGCACAGTGCGCGTGACACGTGTGCACGTATTTGCACGTGCAGGAGTATGTGACTCATGCTGCTGCTGATGTTGCGCTCATGCGGTCAGATACCCGCTATCTTGCTCCATCATCCCTCCTCCTCCTCCTCCGCCTCCTCCGCTCGTTCCCTTCTTCCCGCCCGGGTCTGCTTTCCTCGCTGTCATTTTCTGTTTCACTTGTTTCGTTCCCGGCTCACTCTTTTTGGGGGGCGCTCCACTTGCCTTGCCACTGAACCGGGGGCCCTTTACTTTTGTGAAGCGAGCGTCATTGACTTGTAATGCAGCTTTATCCAGTTTGTTCCTATTACCACCCCTTACATCCACCGAGCTGGGCAATTATGTGTGATGTATTGTGTCTTAACTTGTGTAGTGTATTGTGTCTTAACTTGTGTAGTGTATTATGTCTTAACTTGTGTAGTGTATTGTGTCTTAACTTGTGTAGTGTATTGTGTCTTAATTTGTGTAGTGTATTGTGTCTTAACTTGTGTAGTGTATTGTGTCTTAACTTGTGTAGTGTATTGTGTCTTAATTTGTGTAGTGTATTACTATTGTGTCTTAACTTGTGTAGTGTATTGTGTCTTAATTTGTGTAGTGTATTGTGTCTTAACTTGTGTAGTGTATTGTGTCTTAACTTGTGTAGTGTATTGTGTCTTAATTTGTGTAGTGTATTGTGTCTTAACTTCTGTAGTGTATTGTGTCTTAACTTGTGTAGTGTATTGTGTCTTAACTTGTGTAGTGTATTGTGTCTCAATATGTGTAGTGTATTGTGTCTTAACTATTATGATCTATGACTGTTGTCATATTTTAGAAGTTGTGAAACAAAGTATGAAATGTAGAAAATCTTAAATCTACGTAAGATTTGGTGCAAACTATTCCCGACGTTTGCCTTTGAGTTGTTTATGCAGCTCGCTGTTTAAGATATTTAGATAACATTACGCTAAGTAAAGTGTGCTCTCAAATAAGAACATTTAAGTTACTAAAAGTAATTGAATACCACCGTTTATCCAGAAGAGAGGCAGAACAGTGAGCATAACGACATCAAATTAAACTTACTTGTTACATAGCTAACCTATGGTTAAGGTTAGCGAAAGGTGCTTAAAGACGGATCCCCAATTCTTTAAACCACTTCCAAATTCCTTAATAAGTTGTAATATTACACTGATACGTGGTCATTAGATTGCGGTGATACAAGATATCAATCCGATATTTCATAAGTTGCTCTATAGCTGTAGCAGTACTTATTGTGTTAATTAGCTAGGTACTTACTATTTATTACGTAAGCACTTAACCATTGACCACATAAGCGATACTGAGTACTTTTTAATAGATAAGAAATTTTGATCCTCAAATCCGGATATAGGGATGAGATGGGAAGAAGTCAGTTTAGTGATCATTTATCACACAGAGTATTCAGATCAAGCGATCAGTAACAGAGAGCAAAATTACAATTCTCAGTCATGCGTGGAGATTTCTTATTCTTTTTATTAAGTTAACACACAGAATTGTGATTTGAGAGGAATTTAGCAGGCAAAACACACAAGATATGATCACGAAACGTGTTGTGACGTCACGTGATGTGACTCACAACACGTGGTGTGACGAAACGTCACATCAAAAAAACAGGAGTAAAATAAACGGATTAAGAGAAATCACACGCACACACTTGTCGTCAGTAAACTGCACGTCACAAGACTGTAAATCGGGTGACTGCTGGTCAAATGACCGCCAAATCACCGTTACCTGCGGCTGTGAGAACGGCCTACATCCGAGTCGGGCGGTCCCCCACTCTGTCCGGCCCCACTGAACGGCTTGTTCCAGGTGCGCCGTCGTACGCCGCCACCGCCGCCACCACCACCAAATGATACGACGCTATTAGAGGAGGTATTAGGGACGAGAATTGGGGCGAGTGCGCAGACACCGGGGGAGACATGAGACTAGTCGAGACAAGGGACAAGAGCATGGTGTGAAATCACATTGGACGTTCAGTACTATGACGTCACGTCACGTGGTATGACGTCACAACACGTGGTGTGAAATCACATTGGACGTTCAGTACTATGGAGACACTATAGCCCGGTTGCTATGGTAGAGTCCGGTAGAGTTTAAGATCTGACTAGAGTCTTCGGTAGATCACATTAGATTACGAGTGGTCAAAATAGCTTTAGCACGCTAAGCCGGATGACGTGGTGTCACGTTGCAAGGTAGCTAGAGCTGCAAGCCCATCATACTATAACTCGAACCTTGAACCAGAGGCGAAGTGAAGATGGAACCTGGTTTCTGTTTCTCTTTCTGTTTCTGCAGGGGAGAGAATACCAGAGGACAACTGTTTGATTAGACCGGCAGAATGGGTCTTCGTTAGCAGCCAGATAGAATAATATTGGCAATATTCAGCAGTTATCAATCCAGCGTCAGTATACGTTTCTTTTTCTTTCTTCGGGCGGTTTCGGATATTATACACATTCCTTCTTGTAGCAACAGATATAGTGAATACACAGTACGTCGGGCAATACCGCCTATGTCACTGTTTAAGATAGAGTTAAACGAACTTGAAGAAGCCCTAGATGGTATGTTCTGGAACAAATACCACGAATGCCGAGGAGCTATTGAATGATAAGTACTTGAGACCGTACGAATACCTCAAGTGACTGTTTATCAGTGGCAATCAAAGAACGGGGGCAATTGGATAATTCAAATGGAACGGTTGAAAAGTAACAATTCAAAGACTACCGAGTGTTTTTCCTTCTTTTTAGTCTCGAATATTCAAGAGAGCGGCGGTTTTAAGAGTAGCAACATTTTACACATAGGTAGAACTCACAATATAGCGCTTAATTAGTCACCATCACGACTACTACTTTGACAATTTGATGATGTTGACCACTCTTAGGCCAAATCTAAGGATTCAGTAATCCAGGCAGGGTTTGGTGCCCAATTTAGGGATTCAGTAATCCAGGCAGGATTTAGTGCCCGATCTAGGGATTCAGTAATCGAGGCAGGGTTTGGTGCCCAATCTAAGGATTCAGTAATCAAGGCAGGGTTTGGTGCCCAATCTAAGGATTCAGTAATCCAGGCAGGGTTTGGTGCCCAATCTAAGGATTCAGTAATCCAGGCAGAGTATGGTGCCCAATCTAAGGATTCAGTAATCCAGGCAGGGTTTGGTGCCCAATCTAAGGATTCAGTAATCCAGGCAGGGTTTGGTGCCCAATTTAGGGATTCAGTAATCCAGGCAGGATTTAGTGCCCGATCTAGGGATTCAGTAATCGAGGCAGGGTTTGGTGCCCAATCTAGGGATTCAGCAGTCCAGGCAGAGTTTGGTGCCCAATCTAAGGATTCAGTAATCCAGGCAGAGTATGGTGCCCAATCTAAGGATTCAGTAATCCAGGCAGAGTATGGTGCCCAATCTAAGGATTCAGTAATCCAGGCAGAGTTTGGTGCTCAATCTAGGGATTCAGCAATCCAGGCAGGGTATGGTGCCCAATCTAAGGATTCAGTAATCCAGGCAGGGTTTGGTGCCCAATATAAGGATTCAGTAATCCAGGCAGGGTTTGGTGCTCAATCTAAGGATTCAATAATCCATGCAGGGTTTGGTGCCCAATCTAAGGATTTAGTAATCCAGGCAGGGTTTGGTGCTCTATTAATGGATTCAGTTATTCAGGCAGGGATTGGTGCCCAACCTAGGAATTCAGTAATCCAGGCAGGATTTAGTGCCCGATCTAGGGATTCAGTAATCGAGGCAGGGTTTGGTGACCAATCTAGGGATTCAGCAGTCCAGGCAGAGTTTGGTGCCCAATCTAAGGATTCAGTAATCCAGGCAGAGTATGGTGTCCAATCTAAGGATTAAGTAATCCAGGCAGAGTATGGTGCCCAATCTAAGGATTCAGTAATCCAGGCAGAGTTTGGTGCTCAATCTAGGGATTCAGCAATCCAGGCAGGGTATGGTGCCCAATCTAAGGATTCAGTAATCCAGGCAGGGTTTGGTGCCCAATATAAGGATTCAGTAATCCAGGCAGAGTTTGGTGCTCAATCTAAGGATTCAATAATCCATGCAGAGTATGGTGCCCAATCTAAGGATTTAGTAATCCAGGCAGGGTTTGGTGCTCTATTAATGGATTCAGTTATTCAGGCAGGGATTGGTGCCCAACCTAGGAATTCAGCAATCCAGGCAGGGCTTGGTGCCCAATCTAAGGATTCAGTAATGCAGGCAGGGTTTGGTGCCCAATCTAGGGATTCAATAATCCAGGCAGAGTATGGTGCCCAATCTAATGAATCAGTAATCCAGGCATGGTTTGGTGCCCAATCTAGGGATTCAGCAATCCAGGCAGGGTATGGTGCCCAATTTAAGGATTCAGTAATCCAGGCAGGGTTTGGTGCCCAATCTAAGGATTCAGTAATCAAGGCAGAGTATGGTGCTCAATCTAGGGATTCAGTAATCCAGACAGGGTTTGGTGCCCAAATTAAGGATTCAGTAATCCAGACAGGGTTTGGTGCCCAAGTTAAGGATTCAGCAATCCAGGTAGAGTTACGGAGGATCACTTGATGAGCACTGAGAAACATATCCCTTGCACAGCATACCCAAGATAAGTGGTTAACACCCCGATAGGTTGATGTCTCCAGGAGAGGTTGGTGTCTCCAAAAAAGGGTGGTGTCTCCAGAAGAGAGTGGTATCCCCAGGAGCCTGGGTGATGACCCCAGGAAAAGTGATAGCGGGCAGAATAGCGGTAGCGAAAGAAACATAAAAAATACGAATCACGTAACACAAATCAGACGGCACATGTTTAATCACGTGACACAAATCACCCTTTCACACCACGACCACACAAAAACCACCGCACAAAAACTGAAATGTTGGAAAAAAACTTACAACAACATGGACAGATAAACTGTTATTTGGTTAGTTCTCATGACATTGTAGTCAAGGTGTTCAAGCTGAGCCGTGTTAGCAAGTGAGGTTCATCATGTTCTGTGTGTTGATCAGTGAACACAGATAGACAGAAGGGTTTTTTAAACTTATCATTTCTGTTGACTTTCTGTTTTTCGGGTGAATGGTGAACGCTTTGCGTGAAGACTGGCGTACCAAAGGGGTCGTAGATTATCTTCAAAATAAAGTGGAGGATATAATGTAAATGGGCTCGATGGTAATTTACGAATGACAAAGCTGAGTATAATGCTCAAAAGTTTTGTTTTAGTTTCTCTGACAAAAATGCACTTACCCACGGCCACCAGAAGTTCAGTCTAAACTAAGACCACGATAAATCGAGGGTTTTACTTACTTCATTATAGAATACTGCTACGGAAATAATAGCGTGTTGTGTTTCTTATTATGTGTGGAGGTAATACTAAATGATTCACATGAAAGTTTAAAAAGGTAAAGGTTGTAAGCGTGAAGCACCACAGAATACGATAAGAAATAGCAGGGCAATACACGTATATACAAAATGTATAAAATGTACATTGTACAATATGTATACTGTATAGCATGTCCATTGTACAACATGTATGAAATGTACGACATGCAGCTTACATGGGGGATACAGGCAGAGATAACATTATACATTTGGTAAGTGATGTACGTACATTGTACATGTAAGTACGCTTGTAGATCAAGATAAAACATATGTTTACCAAAGAAAAGATTACGTTAAGATACGTGTAGTTTACAATAGAAATACGTTAAGTTTACAAGGAATACGTATAGTTTACGATATAGTAGCACGCGTATTTTACAAACGAAGAATGTGTATGTTACAAAAGATTACGTGTAGTTTACAAAAGATTACGTGTAGTTTACAAAAGATTACGTGTAGTTTACAATAGAAATACGTGTAGTTTACATTAGAAATACGTGTAGTTTACAATAGAAATACGTGTAAGAGGTACGAAATTGGTGTCTTACGATCTCTGAGCCTTGTCCTGTGAGCCCAGCAACCTATCACATAAAGAAACTCCAGCTTGCCAAACGGACGTTTCGGGGACCGGCTTAATTGGGCAACTAGATGGTTTCAGCTTATTTGGGGTAACTAATCTGTTATTGGGCTCGCATGCAACAATTAGGGGACAATTTAAAATAATCTAGGCAATGTGTTTTTTGGGAAATTTTTACGGAGAATGATTCGATTTCTTTAAAATTATTTGAAGAATTACCAAAATCCGTAGGCATGTTCTTAGAAAACATTTGTTTTTTTGGTTCAAATCGTCTATTTGGCGTAATGCCAAATCGTCTATTTGGCGTAAGCTGGCGTTACTTTATCTTCGAAACACAACTAATGAACCCGATATAATCTAAAAGCTAAGTAAAAGTGATAATGGAATAAAATAATGACCCTCAATTTATATTGAGTACTGTGGCTAGTTATAGTGAGGCGAGCACGCGACACATTTACAGTCAATTTTGTAAATGATAACTGAAAATGCACCGATATGAGTGTTATGATAGTGAACGTGCATCGCTTCCCTACAAGTAGCCACACGTTCGTTTCTTGGAACTTTGGGAAAATCTACCAAACCAAGATTTATTTTCAGGAAAGATTTTTATGAAATATACCATAACGAGACAAAGATATGCATAGTAAAGTGACTAAAATACCTTAGGTAAAATTGATAAAATTAATTTAATCTAACTTATTACTTAAAAGTTAAAAGTTAATCGTTAGTTTAATTAGTTAGAGTTCTACTTACGTTCCCGTGCTGTTGAAAGTCATTAAAATCTCTCCCATTTGCATAAATCGGAGCGCTCGCATGAATCTCATACCTGCGGAGAGAAGCATCGATTTGATCATGTGAACTGTTAACGAACATGGGAATTAAATTTCCATCCGAAAAATACCCAAATCCACAAAAAGTGTAGACACATTCGATTAATGATCTCATAAATTCTTAATAAGGTTAAAAATTCAATTGAAACGATGTGTGCGACTTACCGAGCCAATTTCTTTCTAAAATGAGTGCCAAAGCACAGGGGGGTATCGTACAAAAGTCAACTATAGAACCCATTTGAAACCAAAACTTTAACCGATTTGGCGCTGCTATTAACTGAAAATACAGGGGGAGTGTTGGTAGAGATAGAGGCAAGATTACTATCTAGCTTTAATTATGAATTATCAAAACGACCTAATGTCACTCTAGAATTTGTATTCTAAAACTAAATAAATATGCTGGAAACACTATATATACTAAAATGTTTGGGAATCTTCAAAGAATGAAAACTAAACGTTAATGTCAATGGACGATTCCTCTTGACTTAAAATGACACATACAAAAGATTAAGTGTTTTTTGATGCTGATGGACTTACTCTTAATAAAAAATGAAATAAAAAGAAAACATTAAGTCCTATATCAGCGTATAGCGTCCAGTTACACGTGTCTAAAACTTGTACACACTGTTCTAACGGCCTGAGGATACGTTGATTAATAAATTAATAAAATAATAAATTACTTATTTTATTGGTAAATAAATTGGCTAATTAAAATAATAGTGTGGATTTTGGTGGGGAGGTGAACCATATTTGTTTTCATACGTTACAGTGATTCTGGGTTTGATTTGTCACTTCTGGAAGCTGATAAGCTAAATGCTGGAAGCTGATTGGTCTACTTCCGGTCCCCACCAATATCCAGATCTATCAGATCCAATCATATCGATTACAAATCAGAATGACATGAATCTAATTTAGTTTAGAGGAAAAAATCTATAACAGAAATCTAAACCAGCTGAATTAAATGAATTAATTACCATTATATAATTAAACAGTAAAAAGATTTTAAAATAAAACTTACTGGTCAGACTGATTTATGTAGAGAGTCACTGATATAACGTTGAATAGAAAGTATAAGATTGCCTGAAATAAAATGTCCGTTAGGGCTTCCGAATACTTCAACGATAAACTTGAATGAAATAGTTTAAAATCAAAACTTCTAACGAATTATTTGGTAAGGGTGTCTTGAAATGCTGATGACTGCATATGACGGCAAAAGGTAGAGCGACTGTAGAGTGTAGCGCGACTGCATTGGTTATCGCTGACCGATGTTAAAGTTCGAGAATGGCGCTGTGAATTAATTTGAAGTAGCGTAGTTTACTGTTTAGTGGTTGTCACAGTATTGTTACACGCTTGGCGCTCGCTCACGAAAAATAAAATAAACTTTACTCAGCTCCTTTTTTCCGTCCATGTAATTTCTAAGTAGAAACTATCTACCCGCATTTAAAGAGGTAGATTCCTCCCGAAACTAGCAACAACAAACAGCCACAAAACAGTCACGAAGTAGCCAGGGATACTCACGGTACACTTGCCAGACCCAGTTTGTACGGACAAAAAGTGGTCGAATACTGTGTGCTGGAACTTGTCGATTCGTTCGGGTGTGAGGAATGGAGACTCGTACTGGGCGACGTACTGGTTGGTGGGGCGCCTGTCGTACGCGCTCCGCATCCACCGCGAGTAGAAGTGGCGGCATATCAGAAGGATAAGCAGTCCCGCGAAGTAGCTAGCTGCCGATGATAGTAGGAACCTACGGGTCACGTGTCAGCTGTCAAGGGGTATTTTCCAGAGGAGGGGTGAGTGTACGGTTAGCTGTTGGTTTTTTAAAACCAGCATAGAACCTACTTAACAAAAAATGAAGTACTTTATGATAAAACAATCCTTCTAGTACACCTTCATGCAACTTTTTTATTCTTTTTTCTTCCTTTCTCTTGTAACTTACCAGTGCCATTGCTTGCCACACTTGCTCACAGTGTTTAGGTCGTGACATATGGCCGTGCAAGAACAGTTAGTAGCGTCTTTCATCCGAGAAAGACATGGGAGCTGGTAAGGTGTAAGGTGGTGGGAGTAGTGACTACAGTGACTACAGTAGTGACTATAGTAGTGACTACAGCAGCGACTACACTTCTCCGGCTGTCTCCTCCTCCACTCTGTACATTACATGGGGACTGTGTAGGTGGGTAAGTACACGGTGGGAAATATTATGGTAGTTGTCAACAATTTCGATTGAAAACTGTTTTATAATCTAGGTAAACTATAGGTAAAAATATAATATTAATCATAAGCTAAAATGTACTAATCTTTGTATTCTGAATGGGGAAAAAGAAGAAACATTGTCAGTCAGTCGAGAAAATTGTCAGTCAGGCTATATGGCAGCTTTGAGGACAGCTGAACAACAAGTTGTCCAAGTTGAGCGAATCAAGCGCGGTTCGAAACCAACAAGTGTTAGCCGTCACAAACAAGCTAATAAAGCTTTTCTTAAAGACTGAAAACTTTCAGACAAGCTGTCGAAGGTTAGAAAAAGGCTACAAAGACTCTTTCCTCGCTTCGTACAAAGTTAAATTGTTGAAAAAGTAACTTGATAAAATTATCAATGGAACGACTATCTTTGAAACAAAGAAAAGTTCTACTGGACGAAATATAACAGACAACAACTCATAGCTTTGCAGAACAACAGAACGTCAAATTGAGTCCCCATTATAATGTTTTTATCTTTTGTGATATGAATAATTTCGCTGAGGTGACGCATTGTAACATACTATAACACGTACAAAGAGTGGGATTAATGTAGATCTGAAACTACATATAGTGATAAATATTTTATTGTTAAAGAAAAATTATTTGTTTAAGTTTACACAACATAGAAAAAAGCATCGTGAGTTAGCTGTAACACTAGTACAGTGAAACTGATATATACCGGGCCGACGGGGGGAACAGAAAAGTGCTAGGTATGGAAAATAAAAACCCCGGTATATAAAGGTTCACATGATCCCAATCCCACTCTCAAATAACCTGTCAAGCGTCTAATATGCTTCAATAGGTCCTTATACGTGTTATATGCGCGTATTGTGATAGAATATGTACTCAAATCACAACCAAATGCGGTATGAGCTATGATAAATCACATTTCTTGCACAAAACGAGCTAATTAACTAAAAGTTCTGGAGAAAAAAGAAGAGGCCAGGCATAAGTGTTGCGTACCAACATGAACAGAAATGTGTTTAAACTGTGTTGTTCCTTGGAAAAGTATGTAGGCTACAAATAGCAAGCATATCTGGAATATTCGGCATTGTGGAGACGGGTTGATTGGGACTCACGGCTACCACTAATATACCATTACCAATGGTAACCAGTAGTTATCATACAGTAAACGATTAGTAACTGGAATTTAGAAAAACCATAAGTAACTTTTATTAACTATGATCAGTCAGTAACGTGCTGGTAAATATTGGTAGCCATCACATCCTTCGGCTTCCTGTAATTGGCTGGTTGCACTTGTGTAACAATATGGCTGTTGGAATACTCCGAAGTAAAATAAGTGTCTAGATAAAAAAACACGTTCAGTGACTGATGCTACAAGTTACAACAGCCTAGGATAGCGCCAAAATGCGGCAGCATAAGATGGTCACTAAAAATAAACTAAGGAACGCTGCCGGACAATAAGCTTCTAATTTACCTCTTGAAAAGAACAATTGTCACGAAAGTTGGCGAGTTGCAAAAAATTGTTAAAGAAAGAACGCAACAAAAGGGCCGAACACCACGTGTGACGTGGTTCCGGGATCAGGACGGTGTGGAGTGTGGTGCGCGGAAACGTTGTAGCCATGGAAACTTTGTAGCTATGGAAACGCAACACTGCAGGGTCCGAGATACATTGTTGTGTCGGACAAACTGACAAAGGGTCTTGTTCAGTACTGGTGATGTCATATCTTGTGAAGTCATATTATTCATCAGACTTCCTTGTCCTTATACTGTAGTTTAACAAAAGTGGTCCTAGGACTGAACCTTGCGGTACCCCACGTTCATACTACAAAGAAACTGCAACACCATCAACCTTCCGATGAAGATCCTCATAACGAAGCCCTAGGCTGCACAGATATTGCATTTTAAGACACGGAATGCGTGCTAAAAATTCTTTCCTAATTGCAGCGGAAGGGGGACTCTACTACGGACTACTCATGCAGCAGAAGGAGAACTACTCATGGGCTAGAACACTGGATAAGAGCAATGATCACACAACTACCAGTTAACCGTGTGATAACGGAGATGGAGCAGGAAAACATTCACATCAAGATAGTATCCAGTGTTTAACGAGGGATAGCCAAATAGTGAATGAGTTTCCGTTTTGAAGAAAGAAGAAACCTCGTGTTTGTTAAGACACGGTCGAATAGCGAATAACTTTCCGTTTTAAAGCAAAGGATTAGACCGACGTCGAAGAGACGTGTCACGTGATCAAGTCTACGAAGAATTTCGTTTACATTTAAATTTAGTACGAACCGTCATGTCGTGGACTACCTCTCTTACATCTGTTGTGAAAAGCGGCTATTTGAAATATGAGGGTAAATATCCCAGGATTGTTTTACAGTTAAATGGCGCGACTAGCAATAGAAACTATGAGGATGTGTGTACTAACTCTGATAACAGGGACCATGATGCGCGTCACGTGTTTACCATATACAGGCATGCGTGACGTCACGATACCATATATGGGCATCTGGCCAATCATTTCCGAGAAGCAGATGAGGTGAACGAAGTAGGGATAATTAGTGCGGGAATATTAACGATGAGATTAACTGCAGATATACTGGCGAGGAAGATTAGCTGATTAGTTAATTGGTTAATCATGAGCCAGGTGGTGCTCCTTAGTCTCATAATCTTATAGTCACAGCTTCGCAGTGCCGCAACTCCAGCAAACAAATCACAAGCAAAGCAACGTGCGGTACGGTCGCGGTGTCCTAGCAACGTGCGGTACGGTGTCCTAGCAACGTGCGTTACAGTATCCTAGCAACGTGCGTTACAGTGTCCTAGCAACGTGCGTTACAGTGTCCTAGCAACGTGCGTTACAGTATCCTAGCAACGTGCGTTACAGTGTCCTAGCAACGTGCGTTACAGTGTCCTAGCAACGTGCGTTACAGTGTCCTAGCAACGTGCGTTACAGTGTCCTAGCAACGTGCGTTACAGTGTCCTAGCAACGTGCGTTACAGTGTCCTAGCAACGTGCGTTACAGTGTCCTAGCAACGTGCGTTACAGTGTCCTAGCAACGTGCGTTACAGTGTCCTAGCAACGTGCGTTACAGTGTCCTAGCAACGTGCGTTACAGTGTCCTAGCAACGTGCGTTACAGTGTCCTAGCAACACGCATTACAGTGTCTTAGTAACGTGCGTTACAGTGTCCTAGCAACGTGCGTTACAGTGTCCTAGCAACGTGCGTTACAGTGTCCTAGCAACGTGCGTTACAGTTTCGTTGCAGGTACAAGGACCAAACACAACTAAAATCAGTTTTCAAAGTCAGGCTAGAAAATCAAGAGTTCACATTGGTCTCATGATGCGGATAATGATGTCAAGCTGCTTGTATTTGTAAACAAAACTACCTTGAACTGGATTCCGGGTCAGGGACAATGAGCTAGCAAAGAAATATGGGGAAGAAAGCGCAGGAGGAGTAACCACTAGCAACAGTCCTGGTAGTAACACCACATCCAACCCCTGGTACAATTATTGTCAATACACAGATAATTATTTAACCCCCTTACTAATTATACCCCTAGTACCGTATGCTGTAGTTATATAACGATTGTGCTGTATGTAGTGCATTCACTGTTATGTGCAGAGGATATCCAGACATGGTATTGGCGTGGAAAAGATGAAGAGCTTTCGGGGTTTATTTATATATTTTTATTGTATCAATTGTCTGTCTTCCCCTTCCCCTCTGTTTACAATTACCTGTTACCTGCCCTCCCCCCACCCCCCAATATCACCCCATTTTTACATAGCGAATCACCAGGTATTCAACTAATTATCCTAACTATGCTAACAATGCGAAGCTGAGACCCGCCGCTAAGCACAAACTGAAACTTTATCATTACTATTAAGTGGAAGAAATAATAGCCTGCCGCTTAATAAAGGTGTGATCCGAAATCTTTTTTAAAAAGCCATGATATCAGCATCAAAATACGGAAGGAAAACTGGAAAACAAGAAGCATTTTAAATTAAGACACTAATAGAGTATTGATATAATATAACCTAAAATACATTAAACATGAGGTTTAGTAATAGTAAATGTAGAGATCTGAATAATAAAAAACATTTGATTAGGGCTAAGCAAACCCTTGAAATGTACCGTAAAACAACAGTAAACGGTAATCCGAAAGGATTTATGACCTGAACGATACATAACACAGTATAACTGTAAGTATGCAGCTTGCAACTGAAACTCAACAACATTAGTAAATTCTTCCAAATATAAAACTGCCACTTTTAATTTTCCACAGAACTACCCACTGCTTATTTAGATTATTTTTATTATCACATATCGCAACAACAAAAAACATTATATCGCGGACACGACCTAACAATTCTCTGGAACGATCTAATTTGAAATTTATGGCAGTGGCACATAATAATTGTATCCCCGGTAGAATTAACGAGCAATTAACGAGACACCTCGCTAACGTTAAATAAGCAGCATGGTTGTAACTTGCAAGTAGGAGCGGAGTGATCAAAGTGCGAAAATTAAAGTGTTATTCCATAACGACATTAAGTCCAGGCAAACATAAGTCCAAATTATAGATTAATTAGTTAATTATTATCAAGTAATTTTACGGTCATTCCACGATAACTTCACACGCTTGTGTTACTCTAATATCAAAATAAAAGAGAAGTTATAACATAACATGGTCACTGTAAAACAGAACATTGTTCCTTGAACAGCCTGGTATAACTACAACACGCTCACATTATATACTCACAGTATAAGTACTTATGTAGCTCCCTGTAAAATTTTGGTAAGAGAAGGAACCATGTATACAGGGGCAGGGTAAATAGAGACAAGTGGACAGAAGCCAGGAAAACAGAAGCAGGGTAGAAAAGAGGCCAAGGAAACAGAAACAGGGTAGAAAAGAGGCCAAGAAAACAGAAGCAGGGTAGAAAAGAGACTGATAAAACAGAAGCAGGGTAGAAAAGAGACTGATAAAACAGAAGCAGGGTAGAAAAGAGACTGATAAAACAGAAGCAGGGTAGAAAAGAGACTGATAAAATAGAGGCAGGGTAGAAAAGAGACTGATAAAATAGAGGCAGGGTAGAAAAGAAACTGATAAAATAGAGGCAGGGTAGAAAAGAGACTGATAAAATAGAGGCAGGGTAGAAAAGAGACTGATAAAACAGAAGCAGGGTAGAAAAGAGACTGATAAAATAGAGGCAGGGTAGAAAAGAGACTGATAAAATAGAGGCAGGATAAAAATAAGTCTCATTGTACACAAGCTGCACGTATTAACTAAGACTGTGTAATATTAGAGCGCAATACTGTGCAAAGTGCTGCAGGAGAGAAGAGGAAGAAGGCTGTCTTTTCGGGGTTGATTCGTAGTAGGTTGGTGGTTGGGCGGTGGCACACTCCATTAGGGATTAACAAGACAGGCTAAATTAGAGGGAACATTAACCTCCTTCACTGGCAGTGTACCCTGGAGATACCTTATATGGGTAGCACGTCATGGTAAGTGCATGTGACGCCATATCACGTGACGTCACACCACGTGACGTGACTCAAGCTCAACTCATGCCCAGTGTTCGGGGAAGACAGTTCCCTTGTACTTCAACTTCATTTCCTCCCTGCTTCCAGGAGGATGCACGGAGACAGTACTGAGTACCACTGTATCTACCTCTACCTCCCGAGATATCCGTACCTCACTCCACGAGGAAGTTTCATCTTCTCATTTTCTTGCTCCAGATCTTGGTCATACACAGACTTTCCGGAGGACTGTAGACTACAGCGCTGGAGACAGCAGTTTAATTTACCTGCTCACTGGAGCAGATACTACTATACTAGATCTGGCAGATACAAGATATTGTGATGTGCCCAATTAAAGTGTCTGGCGTGAGGACAAAACAAGATAGAGGATAAGAAGTGGAACGGAAATTAGTGGAGACAGTATTGTTGTTAACAAGACAATTGTAAAGATTAAATAATTAATGAGAGCAGTGAAAAGAGTTGAATGAGTGGGGAATAATTTTGGAGAATTATGTAGTCTAGTCGGAGCTGAGGGAAGGCGGGTCTCAATGAAAACCCGCTGAGGTCTACTTGCTAACAACTGGAGGAAAATAATAATTTTGCTTAATTTCAATGAAAACAGGGCGAAGGAAGTGGGGTGTTCGCGATATTAATAGGAGACAGTAGAAAGAGAAAAAAGGATTTTTAACGATTGCAATTTTATAAAACAAGGCGGAGAAAACAATATTTCTCACGAATTTAATGAAAAAAGGACACGGGTAACACGTGGAACAAGCTATAAAATATACATCTCTAGGTCGTAACAGAGTTGAGCTTGTAAGTAACTGAGGGAGGAACTGCGGATAATGAGATATCGGAGTCTAGTCGGAGTGCTGCTGAGTACAGGGAGGCGACACACGCTTGTTCGGACAGTCCGTTGTTGTGTGAACAGTTGTCACGGGAATACGTGTGCCGCGATTCCAGATAGCGACGGAAACACTTGGCAACGGTAATGGGGATTCAGGAGAACCAAAGCAAGAAGAAAACTAGACCGAAACTAGGTTCAGTATATAGAACATAGTAACGGTCCATGTGGAGTCACAGGGGGGAATCACGACTAATTGAGACTTCAACTAAATGCCATGTTATGGATTACGCGCTGTTTTTGTATCCGCACTAGACTCCTTGACCTACACGTTGTTTTCCATTAAATTTGTGTTAATCTAACAACAATAACAAACACAGTTAATTCATATTGGTCACAAAACCCCCCTGCCGATATATAAATTTAACGGATATGTGGCCTATTTAAGTATGATAATGAACGACAGAGTAAGTTAGATGTATCTCATGTTGTAACTGCTTAGACGGGTAGACCAGTGTAAACAGTTATACTGCTGGTCGCTGAACAGCACAGAGGGATTAAAGTGTACAGTGAGTAGAGGGTGGTAGAGGGTGGTAAAGGGATTAAAGTCTACAGTGAGTAGAGGGTGGATCAATGGGGGAGGCGTTGAGTGGGAGGAGGCGGTGAAGTGGTATTAACTTAAAGTTGTTTCCGAATATCATTGGAGATGTGATTCAGGATTGTGCTAATTACTAATTTAGTTGCGAGAAAACTAGACCGTGCTATCTTAAAAATGTCAAAAAATTCCGGATTGATTTAACAGCCGTATAAACTAAAATGGTTCTGGACCCATATTTCAAGAGATAAATATTTCTGTTGCCGTCTACAGATCTACATTTCAAGTTTTAGCATCAGGTATGTTCTACAGTACGATATCTCAGATGGATCTAGGACGTGATCTAGGGCAAATTCTAGGCAAGATCTTGGAGAAAGTGATCACATTGTGTGACCACCTCAGAGAAGTGAAGAACAGCCCCGAGCACAGGTTTGAGTACGGTATAAGGAGCCCCCAATCAGCAGATGACTCCAGATAATTAATTAGTTGCTTGAGAGACAGTAAGAGGTTTACAAATGATAGAGCATTGATTTCCATAGTAAAGGGGCCCGGGGTGTCAACTGGTTTGGTGTATCAGCAGAAAATTTCATAGTTTGGAGAAATCGCTCCCAACGAACTGAAAAAATGTGCCGAACATTTCACAAAACTTTGCTGAACTGCCCAACTATCGATAATCTTACAGACAGGATTTTGGGTAGGATGCTAAGAGCGTCAAACAGACTGTCTTTTCAGGCCGCTTTTTACATCACACATGCCAAGTTTTCACAGGATACGGATAATAGCATGGTTATGGTTGGAGTGTGCGGCAGGTCAAAAGCTATCACTATATTTCTCAACTAATTCACAGGGCCTTCCTGATTGGGAGTCTGAGAAAATTAATATTCTCACCAAACTTAAAACCATTTCACTGATGTTAGATACTTCAAGGTTGAGTGCGGTCAATGATGGACAAAGGACAGCGTCAAGTTTGGGAAAACTCGCGCAAGGCGTAAAACTGAAACTGAACAGAAATTTTATAAGTTACGCCTAAACAACATTACTCTTCCGCAGTCTGTCCTTTGGCGAGCACGCAATGTTTCAAGCTATCTGTTTTAACTACCATTGCTGCTGAGCAGAGAGCAACATTCTACTAAAATCCAAACAGACTGAAAAATTTACCACGTACGTCCCCTCGCCACACCCACCACCACAACCACTGGGCAACTCCTGATAATATCTATATTCTATACAATATAAACCAACTACGACAAGTATAGAAACTACACTCCCCACTGGTAACATTCTTCTCCACAGTACCTAGACGTACTGGCTGGGCAGTTAGTCTCCGTCATTATGTCCTGGTTTATTATTATTACGGCCATTATTTGAGAGGGTAAACCGGGAAAGAGACTGCTAAACACGCCACATATTTCTTAGCACACGTGGTTACGTAGTTAGTTACTGTGCTACACGCTCTGTGGTCACATCTACGTAAAACAGTTACTTTACTTTTATATACCTTTACATTATATTATATACAGTTACTTTACTTTTATATACCTTTACATTATATTATATAAAAGAGTTACTTTCCTTTTATATACCTTTACATTATATTATATACAGTTACTTTACTTTTATATTATATGTCTTTACATTATATTATACTAGCAGGAACCCGTCTAACCCTAAAATGGTGTCAAGACTCAAGAGACTAAAACAATTATTACCTATTTAATTCGCGTTTTTGACACCACTTGGAGTACCAAATTTTGGGCTCTAAAACTCCTATTTCTTGGCCAATTTTTTATTTTTTCATGCTGATTTGGAGGCCATTAAAGCATTTGACCCAGTCAAAAAAGTTTCAGTTGTATATCTTTGACGGTTTTTGCAGAAATTCGCGTTAAAGTTGATGCTGTGGTGTCAGTAAAATGGCACAGATAAATATATATATTTATCTGTGCCTCAAATCTCCCTAAGAGATTCTCTAACCATAAGAGTCACATAAAGAAAGGTATAAGAAGTTGTAAATTAGTTAACCATTTTTTAGATATTGATCATGATTTAGATTTTAGTACCATAGCCTGCTATAATTCCTCACTTAGTAAGCACCTTTCTGTCATTATAGTAGACGCTTTAGTATTTGAGCCTAATATTAGTAAAGCAGACAAAGAAAAGGCTATGGAAGCTAGAGAGGGGTTCTACCAGACCCAATTGAAAACCCGTGAACGGTTTGGGGGTATGAACACCCTTGATAGTAACCATCTACTTTTTAAATCTGCCGGAGCTTAGTTTTAGTTTTAGTATATTTTGTAGATTTTATTTAGTTATACCATTATTCCAGAGACGTGCATATTACATTTTTTACTTAAGTATATATTTTACAGGTTTTTGTTGTGATTTTAAGTGATTTTCCGAGAATCAGTTATCAGTATTTAGATAAGAGATAAGATAAGAGTACATTTTTAACGGCTTTCAGTTTCTTTTTTAAATTTCAGTTCATCAGATTTTCCCACTGCTTTTAGTTTGTATTTATTCTCAATTGTATATGATTCGTATTTGTTGTAGTTACTTTAATGATATAATTTCTCAGAATTGATGTAAATAAACGATGCAAAGACTTACGAAGATCTAATCACAACCGCTTTCTTTTATTGTGTAGAAGTCCAGCCATGAAATATATATATATATCGTCTCGCTTTATATATAGTAAGATAATACAGTTACTTTACTTTTATATATTACCTTTACATTATATTATATAAAACAGTTACTTTACTTTTATATACCTTCACATTATATTAAATATAATACAGTTACTTTACTTTTATATACCTTTACATTATATTATATAATACAGTTATTTTACTTTTATATACCTTTACATTATATTATATACAGTAACTTTACTTTTATATACCTTTACATTATATTATATAATACAGTTACTTTACTTTTATATACCTTTACATCTTATTATATAATACAGTTACTTTACTTTTTTATAAGTACATTATATTACATTATATTATATAATACAGTTATTTTACTTTTATATACCTTTACATTATATTATATACAGTTACTTTACTTTTATATACCTTTACATTATACTATGAATATTGTTAATAAATAAAATTATATTGTTATGTATCATATTATTTTGTAAACATTGGCCGGGTACCAAAAACCGGTCCCCAAACAACAAACACTATATAATACAGTTACTTTACTTTTATATAATACCTTTACATTATATTATATACGGTTACTTTAATTGTATATACCTCGTATATACCTCTACGCTTTTAAGTACGTTTGTTAACTCGTTTTACGGGCGGATGTTGTCTTTATATTGTGCAAGTATAACGAATGATTAGCAATTTTCAATCAACCCCGGGAACGCCCTTGTTGTCTTATTGCTCCTTTTAATGACACTGAATAGCGATTAAGGGACAGAACACTTAATTGCTAGAAACATTCTAGAAAGTTCTTTTATCATCACTGAAATAGTCGTCTGGCCGAGAAAAAAAGTTTGAAAAGCAATCCTTAAGAATGAAATAACGACCAACCTAACGGCCAAGCAATTGCTACAAGCAGTAATAAAATGTACAGCATGCATCCAGTAGGTAGATGAGCACTATTAGTAGTAGTTGTGCACTAGAGTACTACTAGTAGTACTTGTACTATTATACACTACAGCTACTGTACAGATAGGTAGTTTGCAGTTAACGACACACATTACGCGCACTGAGCACACAGCTTTGTAAAGTTTTATGAAGGAGTACACTAGCAGCTGTATAAGGACATAAGGTCTTTGTGAAGTACCTTTTGCAGACTAGTTACGATACGAGTTAGATATGTAATGGGCAAGTTAATAATGATGGTATCCAGCCGCAGTCGCCCCAAGATAAACGATATACGTCGTTTTCATGTCAGACTGACTACCACAAACTATTTACAGACAGGTCACTTCCTCAACGTGCGGTTACTCCTCCATAAACATTTTCTGATAAGTAGTGATTAAATATCTTGGGTTACGTTCCTCGGCTGTTGACACGGGCTTATGGTAGTCTCTCTTATAGGAGAGTAGAAGGGACGCCGCCCAGTAGGAGGGACGCCGCCCAGCTGTAGGAGGGACGCCGCCCAGTAGGAGGGACGCCGCCCAGCTGTAGGAGTAGGTCTGTCTCGCATAGTGTAGGTCACCTTACTATCCTACACCTGTGTCTTCAGCCGAATGATAGGAAACTTAATCGAGGGTTAAATGAGGAGGGGTACCTGTCAAGAAACTTCCTAGGATACCCCTTCAGTGTCCTACAATAAAGAGACCTATTAGACGTATTTGACGTAGCCTCGATGGAGGTAGAGTGGGTACAACAACTACCAAAACAACAACAACCAAAACAACAACAACCAAAACAGAGAGTTATCAGGGTCAAACAAATTGAAATTAATTAACCTAGGATCGAAAACAAAAAGCCAAGCTTACTGTCACTTAGAGTCAAAGTTACTATATAGTCAGCATCAATTCCTGGTTTTAATTAGCCACATTAGTTACATAACTAAGTTAGATGGGATTGATTAACCAATTAGAAAATTAACAAGATAATTAGATAACCACATAGTTTGCTCCAACACAGACAGTGTGGTTAGGAGTAAAATGAAAGGAAGCATGGAAGCGTATAAACTCAACATTCAGCAATACACGGATATGGAAATGTATTGAAGAATATCAACCAATTAAGCTGACTCTCGAGTCTACAATCTGACTCTATAAGTCTATAATTCGGAGATTTCATTTTGTTGACTGGCCAACACGTAAGCCGTGTTTCTGAGTGTAGTGTGTCAGATGTAACGACAGAGAAACAAAGTGAAGAGCTGTAGACTTAGTGAAAAAGGTAAATATATCAGTTATATATATAAGTTACTACATTGTAGTTCAAGTTATGCTATTCTTGGTACAAGGGAACAATTAAATATATTTATTTTCAGAGTACAACTGCAGCTCTGAGCGATGTAGCTTTACATTATATTCAGTCGGCCAGTTGTACAGGTATCGTGAATTGTGACGTGGCACATCAACTACAAGGTGCACTAGCTACAACACGACCACACGGACAAGGTATTAAATGATAATGTCCGGCCAATGCCTCCCCCGATCAGGGACAATGCCTCCCCCGATCAGGGACAATGCTGACTAATGCTGAGTACCTCGACAGGTGCTCAAAAAGCACAGGATCCATCCAGACAAGACCTGGGCCTGCTGAACTGACTGGAATGTGATGCATGTAAAGCTTTTGGCTACCCCTGCAACGCTGGTGTTTTATTTGTGACACTTAAATTATCGTCAATAAATTGTGATTGGTGAGCGGTTCTTTATTTGTAATATTCTTTGACTATTATGTTGAAAGTCGTCTCTAAATAAAGGTTATCTCTAGGGCCACACAGAGGCGTGTTTTACAAAGGATGAAAATATTGTCCAACTTTTAATTAATTGACTTAGAGAATGCATTTTTAATCAAGAGAGAAGCATCTGAAAGACCCAAGGCACCTTTTTGATGTAACAACGACCGCTATCCCTCGGCGTCTCAACATGTGGTGTGTGAACAAGATAAGTTAAATCTTGTATAACATTATCATACTGATGGAACGAGGAACGATTAGTTGAGGGAACTTTAGTCTGCAGCAATTGAAAAGCGGTGACATACTCTAGGTGTTGTCAAATCTATTCAGCCCCTGAATTTATCAAGAAATTCTCGTGCCTAGAGTGCAAGTTCACGTAAAAAACACAAAAATACGTGTAAAGTACGTGTAAAATACGTGTTAAGTACGTGCTAAGTACGTGTTAATCTCAATAATATCCTGTGCGGGGGACCTACTTGATTTAACAGCACAATAAGCAGCAATAAAGTAGCAGATCGAGACACGATGTTGCAGTAACTGAAGGGGATCTAAAATTTGTGACGACTCACTATGACGGAAGCTGTACACCTATAAAGTCCTGTTGTCATACCAACGAAATCCCCTGTTAGGCTTCGTTAAGACATCTGAGGAATTTAAAGACATACATTCTCTAATTTAACACGGATTTAACAAACGAATTTAGGTTTGGAGGAATACTTCTGCTAACGTATAGTGATATATCATATATTATTATACGAGATGAAGAAGCAGGTTTAGAAACGGGGGGGGGGGGGGGGGGGGGGCGGGGGGGTTAGGAAATAGGGGGGGGGGCGGGGGGGTTAGGAAATAGGGGGGGGGGGGGGAAGAGTGTGTTGCTGAAAAGGATGCTAGAGCACAGACATTAGACGTTGTTCAGAAAATTTGGTCTAAGTCATACCCTTCAAAACCTTCACAGCATCAGTAATAGCTGTATAATATTATAAAACAAAATATATAGATAATTTAAACATGACTATAAGTATATAATAAAGTAAAAATAAACTTAAAGTTAATATTCGCTTTCCAAAGCAGAATACAGAGCAAGACAAAGTGTTAACGAAAGAGCCGCGGAATTCGTCGTCATGACAACGTATCTCCTGTCACAAGCTAAATGTATCTCCCTACAGTGTTGAAAGCTGTTGCAGGTACGATTGTTGGTTCACCACATTCCGATAGCAACACACCAGATATGGGTACACTGAGGGTATCGTAGGGACGTGCTTGCAGGGACACTGGTGAGATTGCCCTGGTCTGGAGCAGCTGGTTTCCCCGACCAAGCAATGGAGACTGGGCGAATTACTACTATTTTGGAAAGTTAGATTGAGACCTGCGACGGTCAAATGTAGCACATTACTTGGAAGTCGCGATAGGATCATCGTGTCATGCATCTGGTTATCTATGTTCTTATTGAACTTGTACGGATAAACATCAAGATTAAGCTATCCCATGACTCCATGAATGGACTTTGTATAGTTTTTATTCGCCTGCCATTTCGTGTACCAAAGTGATCACTAGAAAGCTACACGACTGTTTTTCACAAACTGTTCAACTGCACTTTTGGTCTAAATCTCCCTATCAAGTGTGATTAAAGTCACAACTGTTTTACTTCTACATCAAGTACACACAGACACGAGCAAACGTCCCGTGTGTCATTAGTATACTAACCTAACGGAAGCCGGAAACCTAAATATTCCTGTCAGTTTAAAAAGTCGTAGATCATTGCTCTGCCAGAGCAACTAATTAACTAATTAACTGACTAATTGACTCCTAAAAACAACCAAACTACGTCTCCAAAGAGCTGTTAGCCGGACAAAAATCTCATTAAAATCATTCCCAAATATAATTTCCGTTCAGCTCAATTCCAATTACGTGTGACAACCAGACAGACAACACAACAAACAGCAAGGTTGCCCTGGTAACCATGGCAACCACCCACTTTAACACCATGTGTCATGAAAAACGGAGCAGTTGCATGTCGCCGTAAATATAAACAGACCACTACGTCGCGTAACATGCCGTAAATTACAGTGCAAAATAGAACATTTACATGTACTGAGTGTGTAGTTGCCACGACACTGACACGTGCTCTGATGTACTAGTCACGTGTCACGCAGTGTTACTATCCTATCACTCTCTAATTGGTTCATTAAAAGCAGCGTTGACGGAAAATTCCTGCGTCACATAACCGGTAGTTAGGGAAACTTAACCGGTAGTTAGGGAAACTGAACCGGTAGTTAGGGAAACTTAACCGGTAGTTAGGGAAACTTAACTGGTAGTTAGGGAAACTGAACCGGTAGTCGGGGAAAGTGTACTGGTAGTTAGGGAAACTGAACCGGTAGTCGGGGAAAGTGTACTGGTAGTTAGGGAAACTTAACCGGTAGTTAGCGAAAATGAACCGGTAGTCAGGGAAAGTGAGCCGGTAGTCAGAGAAACTTAACCGGTAGTCAGGAAAAGTGGACCAGCAGTCAGGGAAACTGGACAAATATTCAAGAAAACTTATCTTTTATACTGAAAACCAATCAAACAAACATAGTTAATGGGTAATAATAATTATATCGAGGACTGGATATAATTGCTGGGGAGCCCAATTAAAAGTGGCCAGCTAAACCAGTTACCAGTAAAACAAAAGAGTTATCGTAAAACCGAGCCCGGCATTCTGCACTATCCCTCAACTCTACAGCAAAAACTCTTTATCTCCCGTTCATTATCTCCCTCATTAATAACTCATTAATTACGTCCGGTTATTGTTTGCCCGGAGTTAATGACAACAAGACAAAGCTGGACAAAATTAACCTGGATGGAGGGACCGAGACTCATTTCTTATTAGACTACCAGGCTAGGAGTTCAGACGTCGCATTGTTAGGTTACGATAATGAGAATATAGCCAGTATAATTAGTGATAGGAGTTCGACTAAAGTTGTTTTTTTAATAAGATAAATGGGACAATAATTGTTTTGAAACAATGATTTATATCATAATAATTGTTTTGAAAAACAATAAACAGGACGAAATTTATCTTAAGCTATCAACCACATTTACATCTTCCACAATTCACATATATCAACAGAAAAAAGCACATTGCACGGCACTGAGTCACCGACCAAATTATCCAAAATTAAGGAGGAAAGTTTGAGGAGTGACTAAAAATACAATCTCACCAGGCCACGCCGTCTGCTCATATATAGTTTATGCAGATGAGGCGATTAGATTACCATTAATCTAATAAAAATCAGCATGGATAATAATACACTGAATATATAGACTGTATATATTGTTATGAATATGAAAAGAATATATAGACTGTATATATTGTTATGAATATGAGAAGAATATATAGACTGTATATATATTGTTATGAATATAAGAAGAATATATAGGATGTTTACACGGCACGTACTGCAGAGCAACACGGCACGTACTGCAGAGCAACACGGCACATACTGTAGAGCAACACGGCACATACTGTAGAGCAACACGGCACATACTGTAGAATAACACGGCACGTACTGTAGAGCAACACGGCACATACTGTAGAATAACACGGCACGTACTGTAGAATAACACGGCACGTACTGTAGAATAACACGGCACGTACTGTAGAATAACACGGCACGAGCTTTAGTGAAACACGGCACCAACTTCTTAAATTCTAAAACTTCAACGAAAATTCTCCAATTGGTGAAGCACAGTTAATGTTATCAACAAGGTCAAAGAGAAAGATAATAATGAAGAGGGGAGAGCTGGAAGGCTGTACCTACTCACTGCACTACTTAATAATGAACATTTTCCTCACATTACTGTTATCACGAGCCCAGCTAAAGTGCCCAAGTACTCATTATAGATTGAGTAGGTTAGGATAATGGGAAATATACTGCTGGAAGATTAAGAAGAGGTCATCATAATAATATTAGGTATCAGTTTTATAATTTATTTAACAAAACTCTGAGATATCCCAGAAGAAGAAACAGTGAAACGTGATGAGAGTCAGACTCAGCCTAGTGGACGACCACCAGCAACAGATACACCCCCATAATTCGTGACAAACTTCGCACCAACTACTCCCTCGCGTGATCCACACTTCCTCCAATCAGACAGCAGGCTGGCTGTCAGGTAGCCAATCAGGGACGAGAGATGTGGTCACGTGGGGTGTACTGATAATTGGAGGATAGTGCAGACGGGAAATTGCAGACAGCTAAAGTTGCCGGCGTGTGCTGGAATGTTCCTGGAATTCTCCAAGGAAAAACTCTAAAAAGTTCCCTCAGAGCGTGTTCTGAGCAATTTTTAATGGGATGGAACAGAAAGTGACGTAGGTTGTTGGATTTAGATTACTTTGTCAAACTTTGTCAGGAACTAAAGTTAGGCTAATTATTTCTAATTGCTTGAAATTACCATCACGGACCAAGAGTTTGTCTCTGCTAAATCTCTTTACTTTGTAATATAGATTAGACAGACTTGTAATTTATCTACGATATACCTACAACAGATCGGTTATGATATAGATTAATGTATTAATAAACTGCATTATTCATAGACTAATTATGTTAAGACTCATTTGAAAAATACCACAACGTTCCAGAAGGTTTTATATTTTAAGTTTTTTAAATGAACAGAGTTAAATAACTCTCATGTCAATATCAGAGACATCATTTATGCGATAAAAATGACAGAAACTGCAACATTATCAAAACTACAGTAACTTGTGACCAATAAACCTAACAAAAACTCTAGAAATTTGAAATAAAAACAACTACTGCACTCCTAACTTAATAATCCTCATATTCCGGATAAATTATGGTAAACTATTATTAAAATTAGAAATATGAAACTAAAGTAATTTACAAATTACAAGTACAGTTAGATTAACCCCATCATGAAATGAAACACGGAGTCCGTAGGGCGGGTTTCCAGCTACGTAACCTAAACTAATTACTTTAAATGCTAGTTATAGAGTTAACCTACCATTAAATAACCACTAATTCTAATCTAATTATTGTTTTCATTATCAGGGAATGATTGTAGACTGAAACCAGCTTGAATAAATGAAAATATGCTCAGAAGAGGATGTAAAAAGGAAATATTGAGACATTTTCTCTTTTTATTGAAACCTGTCGGCAGATAAAAACAAACAGTTCTAATTAACAGACACGTGCAAACTGCAAACGAACGGCTACAAAACAGGTTAATTGAAGAAAAAAAAAACAGACAAACAAAACACAAACCATGCGGTCGGTAACACACAAACGAACAGACGTACAAACAAACAAACAAATCATGACAGCCAGGAGCCGTGTTAACTCATCAACAAGTCTGTCTACAAAGCAATTAACTTGGTTTCGGCGTGTACACCAGCAAGGGTATTGACGGTTCACTGTGTTGTCTAACCTTCTAACGCCCGATTACAGAGGTTAAAACCAACATCTTGCCATGTTCAGGATAACACGCGGGATTGTTCAGCTGGGTAACTGCACGTGCTAGATTGTTCAGCGGGATAACTGAACGTGCTAGACGGTTCAGGGTTAAAATAAAATGTGTTCGTCGATACACGGCAAGGAAAAATGATACTAAACTAAATTGATTGTTGTAAAGGAAAATGTGGCGACAACTTCAAGATGTTGAGTTTCAAGCGCCGGCTGAAAAAGACCGATTTGGACGAATTGTAACGTTACACGCATGTCATTAACACCGAGCCAAGCATTTGAAACAAAAGGTGAGCTAAAAATATATGTGACTACAAAACAGCAATGTAGGGATTATTTTAATTAATAAGGCAAGTTAGGACAATAGTGATAATAGTAATGACTCACTGCAATACGACAGTACCGTGTTGTACATTTGACACGTGTGGGCTCTAGTACAATGTCCAACATGTAACTCCAAGCTCAGTTATTGGACCTGCAAGTACCCCAACTATAATAGTACAACATTACAGATTACCACCCATTACAGTGTAGGGATCAGTAACCAAAACTAAACAGATTACTAGTAGTGGGGATTACTGACTTACTGAGAGTGGGGAGGTTCCGAACCACAACATCCGTGTAGAGCTGTGTGTGCACGTGCAGTGGTGCGCGCAGTGGTGTGCACGTGCAGTGGTGCGCGCAGTGGTGTGCATGTGCAGTGGTGCATTGCAGGGTTTTGTAGTGTACTGGCAAAGAGCAGCCTATCTTTTCTTTTAACATTATTTTCACGAATTTTCTGTAATGATTTGACTTTGGAAATGCTTAAATAATTCATAAAGCAAATAATATTATCATTATTCCTATGATTATAGGAATTTCCACAGCAGATTATTTGCTGCGCCCCTAACCCTCCCCACACCTCACTTGCACAACACATGACGTTTGAGACCTTTAATTTAATCAACAAAATAGGCTACCAAGTGCATGTACTGGTTAACGTGTGTTCGTTACTAATCTACCTGATTGACCTCACGTGATACAGGTCTCTTGTTATGTTGATAATAATAATATATGTGGTTTGCCTCTTGAGTCTTGGTAAATGGAATTTTATACTGAGCCTCGTGCAGTGGTACAATCTCATGAAAATATGATCCTGATAACCATGTTGGTATTTGGTAATCTGATCCTAGTGAATAAAGTAACAGATAATGTTATCTTGTTGGCCAAGTTTACTGAATAATATGGTTTAAATAATCTTATGTTGGTAGCAAAGAATCATACTTTCATTAATTTGACACACAATTCGTAGATACACAAATATTCCATATACTTGTCAACATAAAATGCAGAGATCAAAATATCTGATGCTGTACAAATCTACAGACAGGTTACACTGAGTTAGCTGTAAATTAACGGCAGTCCTCAAATTCAATAAAAAGCAGCATCAGAGAAGCGAAGTTTACTGTTGATGATGCGTTAAAATTGCCAGTTTTGAGGGTGCTGAGCGACTTTAACGAGGGTTTCTAAATTGAAGCTAACTGGTTGGCTATAACTGGGTGCTAATTAGAGGTTTGGAACTTGTAGAGATTGGTAAATGTAAGCCCAGCAAGCAAGCTGGGAGATTGCCCCAGGAAACCACCTGGATCTGCTCCTGCACATAACTAACATACCAAATACCGTAAATTCCGGGACGGATAGAAGTTGTTGGATAACAGCAGCAAGCTACGCACTACAGCCCCCTTTTATATGCCCCAGGACAATAAGATTGATAACAAGGGTCACGTGAGCGATTAGTCTGTGACCGATAGTCGGGACCCGCAGATTTAACATCCCCAAAACGATGATTACCGGAGTTTTCCGGGCGTTTTGCCGAACTTTAAACAATGAACAGAGCAGCTGAAATGCCATGGTAGAAATATACGGACAATAGAGTATGATGTTATGAACCAAATTAATAGTAGTATATTTTACCCCCGACCAATATACTATTATTCAAGTTTTTCGGACAAAAAGGACTCCCCGTCTCTCCTTCACAATGGGTTTAATTTCACGGGAATATATAAAAGGTTTTGAGATCTACGTTTAGCAACCACGTGACCACGTCCCACGTGACTACATCCCACGTGACTACATCCCACATGTCGTGCCAAGCATCCTTATTATATATTGGGAAACTACATAAACGTTCTAACATTAAAATGAGGTGACTTGACGAATCAATTATTGGAAGGAAAAAGAGTTGGGTCAGCATAAACAGTGGAGGAACATGGAGGATTACAGTGTTCGCTCCTAATCTCTGGCATACAATTTTATCATACTGGTTATAATGCAATATGCATTTTATTTCATTTCATGGTGGATGTATGGTTACAATGGTATGATAACACAGTACAGGCAAATTAGAACCCTGTCCTAATCTAGGGGCTAAAATAAGGCTCGTTAGATATTAAAGGTTATTGTTAATGGGTGGGAGGCATCTCAATTTAATGCCCCTTATAATAGAAAAAATAGATTAAAATACTAATGAAATGTAATTTAAGTCGCCCAAAACAATAGCTTGACAATTAACAACTAACTTGAACTCAACCAGTACTAACAACTCTCCCTGGGCCCGGTGGTACAACGGTGCATTAACGAGCCATAAGGAACAACTTAAATTAACTTATCAACCAGATTAGCAGTCTTGAACCGATTAAAGGTTTTAAACATCCACAGGCACCGGTGGGCGAAAAGTTTGGTCACGGGTCGAGGTGCTACTTTGTCGGTAACTGCTATCTCAAAATCAAGTTCCACAAAAAATGAGGGTGAGTAAGGAACAACTTAATTTAACTTCTCAACCAAATTAGCTGCAGTTTTCAACCGATTATTAAAGATCAAACATCCAAATTCTAAAGCTTATACAACTAATGATTGACTTATTCGAAGTAAAGGCAAAACAAGTCATTACCAAAAGTAGGGTCTGAAGTCTGAAGAGTATGTCAGAGGGCAGTATGAAGCAACTAAACCGCGGAAAGGTATAACTCCTAGTATTGGACCTGGACGCTTTATTTACGTTTACAAAGATAAGGGGGGTAATTATTGTAGTTGCGGTGTAGTTGGGTAGTTTTATAGGCGACATAGATCACTTAAATGTTAAATTAATGCATTTGTATCGTGCTGCCGTACAGTGTGTGGTATGCAGGTTGTCGTTGTACTGTCATGCTGTCTCGCCTGCTATTTTGTGGGTAAACGAACTGCAGCTGAAATGTAGTGCGTTTGGGTACGTACACGTACACGTACACGTATACGTACATTTACACGTACACGTACACGTACACGTACACGTACACGTACACGTACACGTACACGTACACGTACACGTACACGTACACGTACACGTACACGTACACGTACACGTACACGTACACGTACACGTACACGTACACGTACACGTACACGTACACGTACACGTACACGTACACGTACACGTACACGTACACGTACACGTACACGTACACGTACATGTACACGTACACGTACATTTCCACGTAACTCACAGCACGTATACGCGAGTGCAGTGAACGTGCGTACGCACAGAAAATTCGCCGAACACGCCGAACAGGGAACATCTTACGAGAAAATAAAAAGTCTTCAGTTATCACGACTAAATTTCCTAAATTAAAAGCCAGCATGCCGACTCAGTTGCAGCACGGTTCGTCATTTGTTTTTGCAAATTACCAGCCCAAAATAATGCCTACTCCGAGAAAAGTCGAAGAGCGTGTGTGTGTGTATGCATACACAGTCGTTCTGGAGAGGTAAAGAAAACATAGGTTAAAATACACTACGTGCCTTGGCAACTTTAATATTTACATACTGGGATTTTTGCAGAAACGTATAAAGTAGTAGAAAAGATAGCAAGAGAAAAATGACCATTATTGAAGCGATTGCCCATATTCAGAGAGGCAATTATAATGGAAAATAATTGATAGCATTTAGACCAAATTCGCGCACATACGTTGTGTAATCACCTACACCATCGGTTATACAGCAACCAATAGAATAGTGGGAAAGCTGTGACGTCATGATCCAGTAGCCAATCAGAGAACAGTTAGACTGTGACGTCATAATGCAACAGCCAATCAGCGAGTAGTTAGACTGTGACGTCGCGATACAGCGGCCAATCAGGGGGCCGGATAGCAGGGGAGTTGAGAAAAGCTAATGATTGATAGTTTTATATTGCTGGATTCACAATTGTGGAATGTATGCACTATTTCCCTTCAATGGTATACCACGCTCAGCCTGTTGTCTACTCATGAATAACAAGCTCAAGTGTAGCAAAAACGACGGAATAAATAACCGCGAGTTGTAATAAATACTAAATACAAGGTAGCCTATGTTTTTTCACACAATTACTGATGACGAGTTACATTGTGAGCAGGAGCACGCAGCTGAACCAGCAATGAAAAGTGGAATTCACCCAAAGTACAGACTCGTGAGCAGGTATACCGCTGTGCCTGTGGATCGTAGGAAAACCAACCAATCAGAGGGGGTAAAGGTTATGGCGTCACTAAAAGTTAAAACCAACCAATCAGAGGAAATGCATATCAAGATGTCATTAAAACCAACCAATCAGAGGAAATACATATCATGACGTCACTAAAACCAACCATTCATAGCAGTCGAACATGAAGACGATCCGAGGAAGTATTTTTAACTCAAGCTAGCGGGATGTTGTCGGTGTCCACGTACAAATGATATCTGACTATAAGTACAGATACTTTAAGCATAAGTACACAAAACACAAGGAGAGTGGAGTATTAAAGAAAATAGCACAGATACACACGCTCTTCAGATGTCATTAACAGGCGCACGTGCGCGGGTTAAAACAGAACACCGCACGTGTTTATTTAAACACTGCCAGTAAACACTGGCTAAGTGTTGTTGCTATAATTACTTAATTACCACCCAAAACATGATAAGTTAATTAATGAGAGTTGAAGAAGGGTGGGAGTGAGCGGGTGTCACTTGACTTTCACCGGGCCGTACTTCTGAGCTGCAAAACAATTGTCTGATAACACCAGACCTGGTCTGTAAATGGTCCAATCATGCACGGATATGGTAAAACAGCCATGTTGCTGTGATGGTGCTCTAACGCTACAGAATGTCAAACTGTAATCACTTAATGTTCTAAAAGGTATGAATTGATGACAACTAGTTTGCTCTCTTTAATTGATAACAAATGGTCAGTATCCTATTCAGTATGCTATTGAGATGCATTCTTATCCATAATAACCAGCCATTTTCTGGCAGTTTGATTGCGATACTATCAAGATGTAACAACCTCCATAAATTATAATATAACAGTATTAAACAACTTATTAACAACTACAAAGAACTCAAGAACTGGTACATGGTATAGTTGATATGGTGAGATGGTACACGGAGTATAGTGGAGTAAAGTGGTATAGTGTAGAGCCAAGATCTTTAGTCATTGAAGAGAGATAAACATACAATATGTAAGCAGTATAAATACTCATGTGGGATCGAGTGTGATGTCACGGTTACTATGTGAAGAAATTACTTAAAATGTCGCCTTAAAATCATAAATGAAACCGTTTCAGAGGAGGAATGTTATATGAAAATATTGATGATTATAACTGATTGAATGCTTTAACAGCCAATACTGTATTGATACCTGGTACCTGGTATTGATACCTGGTACCTGGTGTTGATACCTGGTACCTGGTATTGATACCTGGTACCTGGTATTGATACCTGGTACCTGGTGTTAATACCTGGTACCTGGTGTTGATACCTGGTGTTGATACCTGGTACCTGGTATTGATACCTGGTACCTGGTATTGATACCTGGTACCTGGTATTGATACCTGGTACCTGGTATTGATACCTGGTACCTGGTATTGATACCTGGTACCTGGTGTTGATACCTGGTACCTGGTATTGATACCTGGTACCTGGTATTGATACCTGGTACCTGGTGTTAATACCTGGTACCTGGTGTTGATACCTGGTATTGATACCTGGTACCTGGTGTTGATACCTGGTGTTGATACCTGGCGACAGTCCTTTAGCTCAGTACAACAAAATCTAAATAAACTTAGAGAGTTAAAACTTAAAAGAGATCTATAATGGCTCACTCAAATCAAGAGAAGTTGACAACAAATGTCAGAACAAGATCGACTCTAAAATGGAAAGATGAATTCATGAAGCCATTCTAACAAATGAAGCACAGTAAGATCATGAAGACTATTGTCCTCATGAAAGTCTGGGATATTAATCCTCGTTACATTGCTGTTATTGTATTATGTAGATAGTGTTATTACAATTAATCAGTAAAATAAGTCTGTTAATGTGATTTAAATTTTTTCGAGGTTTCACACTCCACTGCTGGGATAAAAGGAACCTTTTGGTCTTTAGCGCTCTCATTCTAACAATTACATGAGTATTTGGAGGAGCTGAAGGTTCTGCTGGTGTTTAGAGTCGATAAGAGGATAAAAAGTATCACGAGAAAGAATGGTAGCCACAGAATTTACAAAAAATTACCCGAAAAACAACAAAGCAAGCATTCCAACTCTCTACCAAGCAAAAGTTTAGATCTACCAGTATTTTTAAACAGAAATATGACCTGAATCGTCATAGGTACTAATATATCAGCACTGCACTGTAATAACCAATAAGACAAACATTTCACGGACATGTTTATTACTTATCATCTGTATTCTGTATGTTGGGTTTAACACGTGATATCTATCCGAGCATCTGATTGGTTCCTTCAAGTTGGAAGGTTCGAAACAAAACAAAAGTGTTTCGCCACCCCAGAGGGAGAATTAAAAAAGAGACTGGAAAGACCGAGGACAAGACGGTGCTACACGTGCAGACAGGAGCCGCTTCCGCGAAATGCCTAATTAATTAAACCAATTTGTTGATGAAGGAGTAGTAGTGGCAGCAGTTCATCACTTTAAACGGTTCACCTGGTGCTTCACTCACATAAAATTGTGTTGCCACATAATGATAATGGAAATTTCATTATTATTTTTTCGTAACTTTTATGCAGACAATTTCATGTTGATTAACAGGCAGGTTGATGAAATACATACTAATGCTCTAATGGATTCGTAGTCATAAAATTCACTTAGCGACAGCAGAAACTAGGAAAAAGCAAAAAATTTAAACTTTCCCCTCTTAAACATCAAATTTTAGCAGTGCACAATGTAATTAGATCTTACACCAGATAAAGTAAAATGACGTAACTGAAAAGGAACCAGATCAACTAACATGATACTATAGCTGCAGGGTGTGTCAATCTTGAATATAATCTTGCAGTTAATTTAATGCGGGCTAACGAACTGCACATCTGGAAAATGGGCCAAGAGAAATGTATGTTTGAAGATCAGAGGAAGTGATACACTCTATGTTGAGATGATGAAAAGGCTAGAATGATGTGAATGATGGTATTTTTTCACCTATTAAAGGAATTATAATAATCAAATTATTTTTTACCTAAGGACAGACTTGGAACGAGTAAACTTGAAAAACATTAGTTCACACGGGAAAGAAACCAGTCAGTAATCTGAATGGCTGTACGGATTGAAACATTTTAGGCGGCTAATATATAATGTGTAAACTCTTCTCTTTTTTTTACCAGCCTCCTAATTGAAGTATTTATAAAGGGAACCATACTTGAAAGTCCGCCCTCTCGCCGTGTAAAATCAATCAATTATCCACAACATTTTACAGTTTAGACAATCTTACTTGAGGGGACCAGTACATAAAAACCACACAATGCGACTGTTGCCACATCACTGATCACCCGATTATGCCACTCCAAATGAACTTGAGCTAATAAAGTTAATATAATACACAGTCGAGTGGGGTGATCATACCTTAAAATTATCAAGATCGTATTAATAATGCATGCGTGACCAGCATACCACATTCTAACTATTCGTTGCCCCGAGCAACTCAATTAAATGAATTGCTTTGTAAGGGGCTTTTCGTCGCAAGTGACAAAAGTTCAGGGTGACTAATATATTGTCCGAGCAAAAGAGGTAAATGTTGACAATTGCGTTCGTTAATATTTCGTACCATGAACCCTCGGAGACTGTAAATGCCAGTTAAATAGTAATTTGATAACGAGGTAGTGCGCGCCGCGCATTTATGTCATGGTGGATGCAGATAAAAACAGTTTGTATAACGTTATTTCTTCAGCGCGCTACAGTCGGTATCTCTTAGAGTTAACCAAACTAAACACTACTAAGCTGTTGTAACAGATTACCATTGATGGCCTATTTCCACCGTTCATATTCAATTATTATGTACTATCGGAGCATTAATCCCATTTAGTTACATTAAAAATACTGTTCAATACCACGAAATTGTACAGTCTATTGCCAGTAATCTCTTCACAACTAAAATCGTGAAAATCCCAAAAAATAAAAATGGGTCCCAAAATGTTTTCGAAAGCGTAAAATTTACGAGTTACATTGGCTCTCATTTCGGTATGACATGTCTTGTATAACTTAAGGTTATTCCTTTGATACGATTTCTTTTAGCTGAAATGGTGCGTCGACTGGATTTAAATTAAGTCGGAAATTGAGTAACTGCAATTTAAAAATTTGTTAAAGGACTGCAACTTAAAGTCGTATCAGTGTTTCTACTAGTGCGACGATTTTAAGTTGTTTAATTTCTTCTCATCATCAAGTCTATTTGTCCTAAAAATGTGTCACTACAAATATTTTGTAGAGAAGCGAAGCAATGGCTTAGTACCGATTAAAATTATTGCATTGTACTTTTATAAGCAGACATTAAATTACATATTACTACTTTATCTCACCACATTTTACTTTTCAAAGTATAAAATTTCACTTAGATATTTCACTTAGATATTTCACTAGAACATTCTACCAGAACTTTTCACTGGATCATTTCATTAAACCACCATTAGAACACTATTACACTCGTATTTAATTTCAGTCGCGCTATTTTTCTACGGAACGCCACAAAAGCTCCACTTTCGTGACCGTGTTCGATCCTAAAATGTCAAAAGCTCGCAAATATGGCAAGTGTAAATTCCATTCCATTGAATACTATTTCGCTCGGAACGGGTTTATGATATTCTTTTGTCGCACGAATACAGATCATCATAAGCTTTTGTATGTAGCAGTCATCGCGCAACATCAAGACACCAGCTTACCATTAAACGGAAAACAAGGAAATAAAACTAGACTTTCCCAGTTGTTAATTACTTATTATATTACAGAAATTTGTTAAAAAATAGAAATTCAAACACAAGGAAATATTTCTTACCAGGACCATGCCCTTGTTGGTCTGCAAGCTGATCACTTCGTTGACGATGTAGTGTCGCAACTTGTTGTGGAGCTCAACCTCGTCCAGCTTATCCCGATCGTAGTGATTCGGGAACATCCGTCTCGAAATCTGGTAATTAAGGAAGTGGTTAATTAATTAAGCGATGAATTAATTATACGATTAAACGTGTCACTGCTTGACTGAATATCGAACTGATGTTGGATATCCGACAAATGAGCTATTATTTATATTAATTTCTTGCTTGGTTGATGCATGCTAGTCAAATGAATAATAATACACTTCAGTACAAGCGGTGAGATAACAGATGTTCGTTTTGACAGCGACATACACACCCGCTTGCGGCATGCCACAGGGACAAAACGCGTCAAAATAAACTCTGGTCACCTCCCCACCAGTAGCCAAGTCTAAATTCTACCTAATATGCAAACCAATCTAAAACTTTGATCGATTGATTGATTATTAGTTAATCAATGCTCGTGCATTAAGGCTTCTCGAAAAAGATCTAATTTGTTCAATTAATGCATCCAATGGTATCATACAATCGTTTAGGCTTTCTGATTGACTAAACTGAGTCACATGACTACAATACGTCAATACAGTCCTGTGATTGGCGCACGCCTCCGATGATTGTTCGGAAGTGTGCGGAGTAACAATTAAACGCGTCTTTGAAGTTTATGATGGCTGAGTTGTTGTAACCTGACAATGTTGATCAATATAATATAATAACTGAATCAGCTGTGTTATTAACGTATTCATTAGATGACATTATGTTTCATTGGTTCATCATCGCCCTGCTGTTGACTGTTATAATCGACTTGTCTGAACACAATAATCAGCTGTGCGCTGGATAATTATAATAGACTTGACGGATCATGTCCATTAGCAAGAGATAACATTGTGAACATTGTTGATGAGTAGATATTATTATCGTGGGTAGATATTATCATGGCTATATATGAAGTAGTCTTTTAACTTCCTAATCGTGATGCATCTTTAATATGATATACATTTCATAGCATATTTTAAAAGTATGCAAATAAGCTATAACTACTAAGAAATTAAATCTTTTTTAACAGTAAGTTTCTGATCTCTGTAGCTGTTTAATCTTTAGTTTATCTTGATTTAAGTTGTCCATATAATCTTTCTGTCTTTCTGTCTTGTGTAATCGGAGGATTTTTTTCAGGTATCTCAACAGTACAGTGACCAACCCTCTCGCGCTGTCCAAATAAACTACTCCACAATTTTATATCATTAAAAAGTAATCTGCACTAAAAATTACATAACATGACAGTGAAAAGATAACAGGAAGGTACGTGTTGCAAAACTTGCACCGTCTTCCCATGATTACCGTTATCTTTCACTGTCAGTTATGTTATTTTTACTGTACTTGAGCGATTATGGTAACTGCTGGGAGGGGTAATACTAATATGCGAAACATCAGAGAGTCCCAATGAATTCTGGTGTAAATATTGATTATCTCGATATTAACTTGACCATAACGTACTGCAGCTGTCCCTACGATCTCTCTCACGAACAACTTCGGAGTTCGGGCCATGAAATTAAATAATTTAGTAACAATCCAGTCCGTCTAAATGAGTGTTCATTTGTCTGTCTGTTTGTCTGTTTGTCTGTTTGTCTGTTGATCTGTTTGTCTGTTTGTCTGTTTGTCTGTTTGTCTGTTGTCTGCTTGTCTGTTTGTCTGTTTGTCTGTATTTGCCTACATGCACACTCTCTCTCTCAGCACTCTTATGACACGTGGTGTGTATTATCGTGTCCCAACTCACTTCTCACTTAATGGACACTTACAGTTACAATGTTTTCTACTGAGTCCCCTTGTTGGCTACCTCGGCCCCGCTCAATCTCCTAAACGTTACGTCATCAGATATACACGTGACGTCATCAATCATCAGAGACATTCGTGAAGTAATCAGAGATATACACGTGAAGTAATCAGAGACATACATCAGATTTACACGCCGAGATTAAACATCAAAAGTGTATTTAAAGTCCTATTAGCTAACGGAAGTGCCAGGTATAATGGACAAAGCAAGGTCGCTAATCACTAATTACCCTCCACTAATTACCTAATCACTGCCAACTAAGTACCGCTCATAGTGATCTGTGTACTGTTTCTTGTCACAGAGTCACGTGAGATATGAAGTGTGTATCGGAACACTCACCCTCAGGGTTACATTTCAATCTTACACACGGAATTAACGAGTAAGCGGGAAAATGTAGTTGCAATAGCTCGATAATATGGTCGGGTCGATGTACTGAATTTATGAAAAAAGTAAATTTGACACTTTATATTGCCCATGCTAAGTAACTGTATAATATAACATTTAGTATATAGATATATTTTACAAAAAAAAGTTATAAAACTATATTATGTTATATAACTGCTGTAACTTTGTATGAAAAGCATTAATATAGATATTTGTTCTTGTACAATGTTCAAGAGTTTAAGCTGTTTAGCAACGCTGCTGATGGTGCAATGTAGAATCTTAGCACCCTCATACAATACTCATGATGTATAAACACTAGCTTTCTGCTTAACGTACTTGGGTTTACAAAGCGTAGATATTTCAAGTGAGCTACCTTTGTAGCTGATTACATCATCAGATATACACGTGACATCATCAGATATACACGTGACATCATCAGATATACACGTGACATCATCAGATATACACGTGACATCTTCAGATATACACGTGACATCATCAGATAAAACTTTTAGGTACTTAATCGCTGATTATATCAGGACTCAGGTTTAAATACTACTAAATATCTACTGAAGCTAGATCTGATAATGAACGAGATGTTGCCTGAAAAACAATAGTATTGCCTGGAGTTGCTCTTGTGTAATGCTCAATGCTCAAAATCTTGTAGTGCGTGCCGTGATTGAAAACCACGTGTGATCATTTAAAGATAAGCTGATAGTGCCGAGGAAAGTGAAAGTGAAGTAAGTGAAAGAATAATCAGTTTATTTAGACTTACTTCAAGACGGTCAAAACTGAACTGGAATACAATAAGACGTTATAAAACTTACACGTGACGTTATCACATTATCACGTGACGTTATCACATTACCACGTGACGTCATCACATTACCATGTGACGTTATCACATTACCACGTGACGTTATCACATTACCACGTGACGTTATCACATTACCACGTGACGTTATCACATTACCACGTGACGTTATCACATTACCACGTGACGTTATCACATTACCACGTGACGTTATCACATTACCACGTGACGTTTCACATCGCTACATTGAAAAACACATAACTGACAACTAGGACATTTAAAGCTTTTAACCGAAGCTAAGCAATTTACATAGACAACCATTTAAAGTACATTAGCACCCTGCCTAAACGTTCGGAACTACCGGACCTATGTGGCAAGACTGCTCCCTGAACACAGAAAAAAAAGTGACCTACTCTCTTACAATTAGTTGGAACGTACTGATTAGTTGGAACGTATTAATTAGTTGGAACGTACTGATTAGTTGGAACGTACTAGTTAGTTGGAACCTTATTCCAAACATAACTCATATACTACGTCATCAGATGTACATGTGACGTCATCATATCTACATGTGACGTCATCAGATGTACATGTGACGTCATCAGATGCACATGTGACGTCATCAGTTCTACATGTGACGTCATCAGATTTACATGTGACGTCATCAGATCTACATGTGACGTCATCAGATCTACATGTGACGTCATCAGATGTACATGTGACGTCATCATATCTACATGTGACGTCATCATATCTACATGTGACGTCATCAGATGTACATGTGACGTCATCATATCTACATGTGACGTCATCAGATCTGCATGTGACGTCATCAGATCTACATGTGCCGTCATCAGATCTACATGTGACGTCATCAGATTTACATGTGACGTCATCAGATCTACATGTGACGTCATCAGATCTACATGTGACGTCATCAGATGTACATGTGACGTCATCATATCTACATGTGACGTCATCAGATGTACATGTGACGTCATCATATCTACATGTGACGTCATCAGATCTACATGTGACGTCATCAGATCTACATGTGCCGTCATCAGATCTACATGTGACGTCATCAGATATACATGTGACGTCTTATCTATCCGTTATAAAACGTGTGTTTAGTGTTTACCCAACCATTATCTGACACACACTGTGACTGATTGCAAGATTAAAATAACATTTAATGGATATACGTCAGGATTGTTCATTGTTAACACATGCAATCATGATAATAATATGTTAATAGTAAACAATTATGAAGACACGTACGTACCACGTAGACACGTACAGGTTCTACAAGTGTTACAAGTTCTGCAATTTTTTCAAGTTTTTTCAAGTTTTACGAGTTTTACAAGTTTTACAAAAATAATGTAGACACCAATGTAGATACTATATATAGTACATGTATATTATACATATATACACCCATGGAAATTGTAAACCCAGTGTTAGATGTACCTTCAACTCGTCCTGTAAAACATATCGTATAATTATTATATTCCCCGCTTACCCCAGTTAGGACTGTGGTTACTATTTGATAACACGTGACGTTAGATATAATGGTGTTATATGGTAATAATTGGGACATATAGTAAAGTGTGTAATGTGTATAGTGTCTGGAATTGTGGACCGTGATATCACCATAATATATGGATTATGGAATAAATCTAGATCCAGTCAATTACTTGATACATGGCCTTATACATGTGACGTCATCACGTCATATAAATGTGACGTCATCATGAAGTCCCTACGGCTTACATGCAATAACACATAAGCACTGATATGAACCTCCGCTCAAGTAAGCACTCAAGACGTAGGCACAGAATCATAATATATTTATGGTTATGTTGGAATTACATAAGCTAATTTCTAAACCAGACAGTAGATTGTGCTGATAGCACAGTCGGTGTGTTACTCTCACGCCGTCATGTCACGTGATCTCACACTATCTCATCACGTGATCACGTGATTGTCACGTGATTGTAAGGTAAAGGACAGAGCGCCAAATTCTTGTCTGAATTCATCAGAAAACTCATTTCTTCCACCTAAATTCCAGCCATGTTCTTGCCTGACCATTTTAGTACTGACACATAGCCTAGCTTGCAGCTCGCTAAACTTTGAACAATTTACCCCACTTCAAAGACCAATTTTTAACCTGTATAGTGATAAAATACCTTGAAATACCTGACATACTGATGAAATATCTTGCTTAATGCTTCAACTAACTTACTAACTTAGCACTGTTAAAATATGCTTTCATCGACTGCTATTTTCCCATGATAGAGGCAACTTACTTCAGGTCGCTTTGCTTTATAAAAGTTGCACGTGCAGAACCGCGTACATTTTAACATTATATCAGCACACTTTTATTACAGTAGCTTATATATGATATAATATACAAAATGAAACGACCGGTTGAGTCAGACAATATAATATATATAAGCTACTTTAAATACGAATAACTATTTGCCAGTCTGGCAAGGACTAGAAATCACAAAATTAATTTGAAAGTTTTGATGTTTGACACTTATTCAATATTCATTTGCTAACACTTGAGTCGTGGATACCTACTTTTTTACCCAGCTTTATTTATAAACACTTACTCAAATCATGACGTATAGTACATACATTATAAAGTTAACTTAGACAAACATAGACAAACACAAACTACATACTCACATCACACGTACATTAACAGTAAACACGTGGTATACACGTGATATACACGTGATATACACGTGTTATATACACGTGATATACACGTGATATACACGTGATATACACGTGATATACACGTTACAATATACATTATACACGTAATATACACACAAGTCAGAAAACCTTCACAGTTTATGGTTAGTTACACATCTACTCTCTGAAGCTGCGATGAAGTTTAACGGAAGAGTTTACCTTGGCAGTTTACATATCGTGAGTACTGAGTACAACGTTATTTTCAACATTTAAACTTTTAAACAACACTTATTGAGATTATGTCGAAGTGAAAATGTCGTTATCGTGTTTTAAAAATACTAATTACAAGTCATATTAGCTAATTGAGATATCATCTGTGATTTCTAGAGTTGAAACAAGAAATAACCAGGTACGCGAAGAAACCGTGGATATTCTTAAGATTTTGTTAGTAAAAAATCATACGATTTCATTTGACGGGCCTTAGATGAAATGTGGGCCTTAGATGTAATGTTTACATTTAATGTAATGTGCAAAGTTAAACCATTATCTGATAATTTAAATCTGTTTAGACAGTTTTTCTACGATGCACACCAGCTATTGCAAGTTTTACGCGATAAGCGCGGTTTTTAACGTGGGCGCTGTCTGTTAGACCACGTGACATATTCTATCCTGATCTGACGGCATCAGATGCACATGTGACGTCATCAGATGTACATGTGACGTCATCAGATGCACATGTGACGTCATCAGATGTACATGTGACGTCATCAGATGCACATGCACATGTGACGTCATCAGATGTACATGTGACGTCATCAGATATACATGTGCCGTCATCAGATGTACATGTGACGTCGTCAGGTGTACATGTGACGTCATCAGATGTACATGTGACGTCATCAGATGTACATGTGACGCTGTCTGTTAGACCACGACATATTCTATCCTGATCTGACGGCCGAGTTTTAGTGCCTAGAAGGATAAACTTGAAAATTTAGTACTTGTTTATCTGATTGTTTACTAATTTTGTCTTAATACTGTGTAGTGCTAAATCTATATTCAGGTGAAGGACATCACAATTCCATGTCGTTTACGGACGGTTCGAATTCGAATATAAGACTTCTTACAAAGACAGATGTTGGCTAGAAATTTTCAAAAAATTCCGTAAAAGCCGTTTCGTTAGATTACGGTAGACATGCCCAACAAATTATGAGAAGAATTCAAATTTCATGCAATGGTACAAAATGTGCACATATTAAATATTTTCTGTTGTTTAATTTTCCTGGCTAAACGGGAGTTTAGCGTATTTTCAGTTGAGGACTAACCTAGTAATAGCCGATTCTTATGCTGGTAATGATACAGCTTTGTTTACAAATTACAACCATGTCTAACGGTTTTATTATCGAATTATGCCATTAATTAATCGGGTTACCATCATGTCACGTGATGAAGTCACGTAGAAATAACCCGGTCACGTGGACAAACTTCAACTTCAAGTATAAATATTCACCACTTCAAGTATAAATATTCACCACTTCAAGTTTCAAGTATAAATATTCACCACTATGACAAGCCTGGCAGAACTGCCGGTTCTGACTTGACAGTCTATAAAGTTACGCGTCCAGTTGAAAGAACCTGTGTCACGTGACCTATTTATATAAAGTGTCACGTGACCTATTTATATAAAGTTACAAATCCAGATGATATAATCTGTCATCATGCTGGACTAAAAGGCGAACTTTCTGTTTAATTATTAAACATAGTACGAACTTAATTAAGTTGCTGTTAACATAGTCAATCGACTTGAAAGGCCTGGGATAGTTTTACAAAACCTACTTTTATGGTTACAATTCTAATTTTAGAACACTTATGAATCGTTAAAATGCGACATTCTCGTTTTGAACCTTCACAGCCCTGGTCATGTGATATGTAACACGGCTTTTTATCTGCTTCTAGCTGAACACGTGTTTTATAACGAGCCTTCTGATTGGCCAATACAAAACACGTGATTTCTAACGAGCCTTCTCATTGGCCAATACAAATTTGAGACTGCTGGTCACTTCAAGCCACTTCAAAACAATTGACACGTCGTAGAGCGACGCGAGAAGAGAGTCAGGTAGGCGTGTGGGAACGTGTGATCTAACCAGCCGTACTTTTACACTGTATAATAGTACAAAAGAATAATCTGCAGTTGTCGGACTGAGAATGTTTGAGAACTTTATATTTTTCACTGGCCAATCAGAACACTTCTCTTGGTCTTAGCAGCTCTGGGCGATATAAAATAATAATGAAGATGTTTTTGTCACTTTCCATTTTTTTCTTAAGAAATATAATGAACATTTCTGAAAATCACTGTTTATTTCTTTCATAAAAAACTAGTCCCAGAATCCGGGGTTAAGGCCATGATAAACGATTAATAGGGATCGTTGATTAAATAAAACAAAGCCGAAAAGTAATACAAATCGGCACGAACAAACAAACAAACAAACAAAAAAAAGAACGAGCAAACTAGGAATCAATAAAAAATAAAAAACATTTCACGTTACCTGGTTCCATTTATCATACAGTATTTGCATGCAGAAGATCAGGAAACCACCTCCAAATAGGATGACCATACTAGTCGCAACAAACAAGTACCTGTGTTATTAATGGGATGATATTAATTTATTTTTAAAATCATTAATTAATTAAATAATAAGTTAAGTTAGGTATTTGATAATTGATGGTTATTCTTTGATTTTTTAATGGACAGCATTAAACTCTGTCTGACATATTTACTCAATTGATGGATCAATAAGCTGAATTCTCCCACGATTTACTAATCACTGATTAAGTTATATAATTTAACTTATTGATTTATGAAAATGATTGAGATAAAAGTAAATACCATTGTGCGTTTTGTTGGCATTCCTCCTGCGTTTTCTCACAGGCCACAGCGCATGTACAGTCTGCGTCAGCCATTGCTACAAATTGTATCTTGTTAGAAGAGAAATTAAAGTGAAAGAGTGCTAGCGAAAATAAAAGTGAAATTGTTAAATTTTGCAATATATTTTAGTGATTGAAAGCAAGGTTGTTAATGATTATTATTAATTAACGTCATCATAAACATAATGTAATATACATAACAGGTCCATTGATAAAGCTATGATAGAGGGCTTGTCAAATACCAAACTGCAAGCAACATTGCTATTATCCTTTAAAATATTTTTTTTTTAATTAAAAACGTTAATAAGTGACATTTTCAGATACAATTTCTAAAAACAGTTGAAACAAATCGGAGGCGAAATAATACAGCTATGCTCAATATCAACAGACTTCAGACTAAGCTAATATGAAACAATCTAGAGTCCACACAGAGCAGACTTTTGATTCTCGAATGTTAAATATCATCAGAAGTATTTAAAAAGTGATCCACCTCAGCTCTGAAGTCTGAAACCCCAAACTAACCACCACCACCACCAGAACTGGTGGAGTCAAATACACCGCCACCACGGATAACAAACTAACCAATCAGAGCCCAGTATCCACACCACGTGACACAAACCAACCAATCAGAGCACAGTATCCACACCACGTGACACAAACCAACCAATCAGAGCACAGTATCCACCTCAGCTCTGAAACCCCAAACTAACCACCACCACCACCAGAACTGGAGTCAAATATACCGCCACCACAGATAACAAATAACAGCAGACTGCCAAAACTCAAAAGTATTCCATCCTGTCATTATTTGAACGATCCCAGGTCAATAACACAGAGTGGAATGTACCGCACAACAGTTCTTTTGATCGGAAATTAGGGCTGAATCCCTGGATACAAACTAGATATCACGTGACAGAACAAAGCAGAGAGAGAAAGAGAGGCAGGGTGAAATACTGTTACAATAAACATACGGCTTGTTTTGTTGTGGAGTTATAACTTCAAAACAATCTCTGTGCGTGTGCGTGTGTGTGTGTGTGTGTGGTATTATAATGCTATCCGGAGTTCTGTACAATATCCCATCTAGAATAGGTGTAGATTTGTGATGATTTTATTCCTACTGATGTGAGAAATACTCAGTGACTGGTTACTAAATGGTCACTAAATGGTCACTAATTCATCTTTAATTGGCAACTTATAGGCTTCATTAGCAGACGTGACATAATGACCAGGTATGCAAAACAATGCCTTCCCAGTGGCAACAAATAAGGTACACGAAGTGTAGTGGCGAAAGGTTTGGAAAGCGGATAACTACACTTACAGTTACAGTTATGATTCTGGAGATGAAAGCATTGCACGCCTCACAGCCTCAAACCCTTGAAATGGTCTGAATACCAGAGCAACATATTTTACCTGCCATATTTTACCTGTTAAAACATTTGAACTCCGGAGCTTTGAAATAGATTTTATGTTTTCACACTGCACAGTGACATACCTGCAGTTTTGGGGCTTAGCAGGGCAATTATAAATTTGAATCTTGGGAATAAAATAGCATGCCTCGGTCTTCAGATTCTTGTGAAACGCAAAAAATCTCAAGACATTTCTTTTGTAAAATATTTCCAAAACTTGTGCTTTTAACAAAATATTGGTAATATATATAATATATTATATCAACTTCAAGGCATCAGAAGTATGAGCCTTTTTCCTAGTAACATGATAAGTCTATCATCACTTAAACACCATATCAACAGCTCCTGGAACTATCCTGAAAACCACTGTATTCTGGTCAATAAAATTTGCGCACTTTCTTCACCTAGTCTCATGGATCTTGAAAGGCCGAGCGTGAGTTGCGTGAGGCCGAGCGTGAGTTTTTAACATTGTAGTCAGTAGTGTTCAGTAGGGAGCATCACGGCTCTCGACATACAAAGAGAAACGAGGCTGGTGACTGGTGAAAACTAAATGAAATAATCGACGTTTCGGCACTCATTGGCCTTTTATTAAGATTATAAATTACAAGGGTCTCACTTAAGCAGGCGAGCCCAATTATAGGAACTAAACCAAGTAAGTAAGGTGGACCCTAACTTGGCTAAACATACACGGTAGTTCAGGGGTGTAGGAAGTGGGGGGGCAGGGGGGGCCATCGCCCCCCATGAAATCTGGGCAAGGGGCCAAAAAGGGTCAACTTTTTAATTTAGGTTTCTAAAACTTTTTGGGAAAAAAATTTTTCCCGAAAATTTTATAAGTCAAAAATTTTCTAAGGTACGTATCGAGAATGACTCGGACCGAAAATTTTCTAAGTCAAAAATTTTCAAAGTTTTCTTGGAAACTACTTTTGTTCATGTTTCATGCTACCCTGATCATTATGAGCCAAAAATATTTTTTTCGGTTTTCGAATTTCGATATACGATTTTGGACTCGAGGGTTCCCCTTTGTAATGCGATCTCGAAAGGCAGGCCTCCCCTTCGGAATACGAGCTCGGAAGCGGGAGCTCTGCTTTCAGAGGTACGTATCAAGAATGACTCGGACCGAAAATTTTCTGAGTCAAAAATTTTCAAAGTTTTTCTGGAAATTACTTTTGTTCATGTTTCATGCTACCCTGATCTTTCTTAGCCGAAAATACATTTTTCGGTTTTTTGAAGTCCGTACCTACATTCGGAAGGTTGTGGATGTGATACTGATTGGTTTCATATACTAATTATAAAAAACGTGATATTTGGCCCACAGATTTGAAGGAAAATACGCGAATTTGGTCCTCAGATTTAAAAGAAAATGCGCAATTTGACGCGGAGAACTGAAAAAATTGCGATTTGTCGTCAGGCCAGGATCTGAAAAATCGCGATTTGTTGCGGCAAACGTGAAAAATTGTGATACCGCACAGCCACATGCTGCAATTTATTTTTGTCCTTAGACCCTACCCCCGAAATTCAGGCTTTGGCACGAAGCGCCAAAAAATTGAGGCTGTGGCGCGAAGCGCCAAAAAATATTGAGAATTTGGCCCCCCCATGAAGAAAATCATTCCTACACCCCTGCGGTAGTTTGAAATAATTATTATTTTAAACAACCGTGTATGTTTAGCCAAGTAAAAGGCCAATGAGTGCCGAAAGATCGATTATATCATTAAGATTTCCCCGTCATGTGCCTTGTTTCACTTTGTCTGTCGAGAGCTGTGATGCTCCCTACTGAACAACATATTAAATCCTTGTTATTGTTGTGGCCGCATTAATGCTATATAGTGGCCGTATTAAACTGTATACTGTAAAGTGGCCGTATAGATCGTCCAACTTCCGGGAGATTAGAAAGAACGGTGCTACTGAATATTGAGATAACTCTGTAGATTCTAAGTAACAGAGCGTAATGTGTATGTGACCGAGATTGGAGCATTGAGTGTAAATTAGCTGACTCCTTAAAGAGGAGCACACTTGCTACAAGGCTCTCTCGTTTCAGCCCGGTCTATCCTTACAGTTAACCTTAACCCTAAAGTCATGCCAAGCAACCCCTCTGCTTAGAAACTAGCTGAATATTTAAGTTATGTTGAATAAATATGAGTTGCCACGGCCGCCCCACGCTCAAAGCCAAGCAATCCTTAGTCGATCAGGACTGTATTGTTTAGAACCTATTATAATACAGGTATATAAGGTGAGAGAGTGTGTGAGTGTGTTTAGAGCTAGGAGCTGCATGTACGCGCATTATAGAGTAATTTATGAAGGAGTGTTATATATAATACCCACATATATATGATATACCCACACATGCGGGGGTATTGTCTGGGAAAAGTAACAAATCGCCGAGAAATTTGGTGCATTGTTTTCGAGCTTCACTTTAAATTGGTTGAAAAGATAGAGAAGACCCGGTGAACTAAAGAGTAAAGACATGACATACTGGAGCTTTTGGAGTGGGAGAGAGCAGTGGATCAGAAGTGAATAAGTGGAGAGGAGCCATTTTTCTGGTGGTAGTGGGAGAGCAGTGGATCAGTGGTGAATAAGTGGAGAGAAGCCACTTTTCTGATTGAAGTGGGAGAGTAGTGGATCAGGGGTGAATAAGTGGAGAGAAGCCACTTTTCTAGTGGTAGTGGGAGAGTAGTGGATCAGGAGTAAATAAGTGGAGAGAAGCCACTTTTCTAGAGGTAGTGGGAGAGCAGTGGATCAGGAGTGAATAAGTGGAGAGAAGCCACTTTTCTAGTGGTAGTGGGAGAGCAGTGGATCAGAAGTGAATAAGTGGAGAGAAGCCACTTTTCTAGAGGTAGTGGGAGAGCAGTGGATCAGGAGTGAATAAGTGAAGAGAACTTTTCTGGTAGCACAGTAAAACCCCGATTTACTGCCGCCGCACTGTTTCCTTTCCCCCAAACTGTTGAGAGCTGGATCAAAGTACGTCCAGGAGTTGCCGATTTCATCAAAGTGAACTAAATAGATATAATCTCATTTACAAGAATTACAATTTAATTTCTTCGAGCATAGTTGGTCCAAAAATAGATACTTTATACGACTGTAAAGGCAAAAAAGAACTTAGGAATTTAGCAGGTATGGAGTATTTAGCAGGTGTGAGAGTGTTTCACTGTAAACCTCAAGTTTAGACGGTTCTCTAGACAGGAGCCACTAACTAACGCACAGCTGATATACAATATCAACTTGAACAGGCTACCTGGTGGGATGTATGCAGTAATTAGTACTACAAGATATTATATCAGAGTGTTACAAGTTCAACTAGTAAATAAATTTGAATTTTGATTAGAAATGGGACTACTAAGCTATAATTATCTGCACCGCTTTGTTGGCCAGTAGCAACCCCATTTTTGGGACTTTGGTCGCTTATACGGCCTAAGCGGTATACAAATAAAGTGTTATTATTATTATAAAGGGTCTCAATAAGAGGTCTCGACTGCCTAGGCGTCAGACCTTGGCAGTCGGTAGTTTTCCTCTGGCCCGGGATCAGCTGACCCTAGGGACCAGAGGATAAAGGTGTAGAAACTATATGTATCTACAAAACTTTCAAGGTTGTTTTTACAAGAGACAGGGCTTGCTGCGCAAGGGAAGAAAAGCGGGAGAAACACTCACAAATTATACAAATAAATATTATAAAACATAGCAAAAAGAAATTCAAACAATCCTACACTACTACAAATGTTTATTACATACTACAATGTGATACATGATAATTATATGCTATACAGAGTGTAATATACAGTGATTCAGCAAGAACCCATTGGTGAATCTGGCACACAAAATACCACAATCAATACAAAAATATACAATATTATATCAAACAATATGTTTATACAAGAATCAGGGCTTGCAGAGCAAGAGAAGAAAAATAAGAGAAAACTACCATCAACTGTATATACCGTAGTCCATCAGATAGGTAATCATTACTAATACACAAATCAGCAGGGCTAACAACAATATAAAATCCATAATAAATACTCAATCTACCCAATATACAAGTTAAAAATTGTATAAACAAGAGACAGGGCTTGCATAGCAAGGGAAGAAAAATAAGAGGACCAGGTAAAAAGTGTTTATTAGAGTACCCAGTGAAAATTAAACTTAAAAAAAAGAGTATTTACAGTGTATTATACACTCAAATATATTATATGTCTAAGACCATCCTGAGAATCCTGGCTGATCCAAGCAGAGCTGTCTTCTGGAGATTAGAGATGCTCAGATTGCAGTGGACTGCGTCGAGGTGTTTACGAAAGTTTATGGTGATAGTTCCTAATGCGCCTATCACCACAGGGACGATTGTGACCTTTCGTAAATTCCAGTTCTTCTTAATTTCTCTTTTCAGGTCTTGATATTTCAGAATCTTTTCTTGTTCTCTATCCAAGATCCGGGTATCTCCTGGGACTGCAACGTCAATGATGGTTGCTGCGTTGGTTACCTTGTCTACCAGGAGGAGATCCGGTCTACAGTGTTCGATAACGTGGTCCGACTGGACATGGAAGTCCCACAATATCTTGACTTGTCCGTTCTCCAGCACCTTCTCTGCCCGGTGTTCGTACCACCTTTTACTGCGTGGGAAGCCGTATTCCTTGCACAGACTCCAGTGCAATGCGGCAGCTACTTTGTCATGCCGACACTTATATTCTGTCTGTGAAAGTTTTGGGCACCCATTCAGTATGTGGTCTATTGTCTCGTAATGATTTCTGCAGAGTCTGCAGAGGGGAGAAGAGCCAGGTGTTTTGTCAATCCTGTGCTTCACGTAATTAGTCCTAAGTGCTTGGTCTTGGGCTGCTATCAACAATCCTTCTGTCTCCTTCTTCAAATCTTGTTGGGTGAGCCAGTTCCAAGAGGTTAACGGGTCTGCTGTACCCATCATCTGCCTTGGGAACTGTCCGTGCATCACTTTAGCAGTCCATTTCTCCTTGCGGATTTCCTCGCGTTGTGTTCGGTCAATATCTTTCTCTATCTCTTCACCCAAGAGTATCTTGTCTTTGACAAAGTAGTCCTTCAGAGCAATCAGTTCTGGGTCTCTACTTCTCACCACATAAGTGGTGAGTGCATTCTCCTCTCTCTTAACGACTTCCTCTATACTATGTAGCCCACGGCCACCCAGTTGACGGCTGACGTATAACCGATCAACATCTCCTTGGGGGTGGTGAGCTCCATGTATCCTCATCAGTTTCCGGGTCTTGACATCTAAGGCTTTGGTCTCCCCAACATTCCATGAGAGAATTCCAGCTCCATATCTTATCACAGGTACAGCCCAGGTGTTAATCGCTTGTATACTATTCCTGCCATGAAGCTGGGATTTCAAAACCTTTTTAACTCTTCTGATATACTCTTTTGTAACCAGTGCTTTCATCTCTTTGTGTAGTATATCATTAGCTTCTAGTATTCCGAGATACTTATAGCCGTCGTCCTCCAACTCATGGATCTGTTCACCTGTGGGTAGGGAGATGCCTTTATTATTATTATTATTTAGTAGCACAGCTCGTTAGAGGAGCGGCAATGTGTAGCCACTGTAGATTGGATTGAGTTTATGGCTGGGAAGTGATCACTTTATACAAACCTTTATCTGTATAATAATTACTGGTATGAGTAGTGTGTTTATCATTGATTATCTGAACTTATCTACTTTACTTGAGGTTATCTAATTTATCTAAACTTATCGATATTATCTAAGATATTCATACAATAACCGAGATTCGTGTCAGTATGTGTCCAATACCACGCAACCCAGACGGCCACTTAAATCGCATTAGAAATCTAATAATACAGACAAAACACTAAGCACCTGAGTCTCGCCGAAACAGTCAATAATATAGCTGTATTGCTACATGTATATTTCTATATATTGCCATAATATAGCTGTATTGCTACATGTATATTTCTATATATTACCATAATATAGCTGTATTGCTACATGTATATTTCTATATATTGCCATAATATAGCTGTATTGCTACATGTATATTTCTATATATTGCCATAATATAGCTGTATTGCTACATGTATATTTCTATATATTACCATAATATAGCTGTATTGCTACATGTATATTTCTATATATTGCCATAATATAGCTGTATTGCTACATGTATATTTCTATATATTGCCATAATATAGCTGTATTGCTACATGTATATTTCTATATATTGCCATAATATAGCTGTATTGCTACATGTATATTTCTATATATTGCCATAATATAGCTGTATTGCTACATGTATATTTCTATATATTGCCAGGCCATAATATAGCTGTATTGCTACATGTATATTTCTATATATTGCCATAATATAGCTGTATTGCTACATGTATATTTCTATATATTGCCATAATATAGCTGTATTGCTACATGTATATTTCTATATATTGCCATAATATAGCTGTATTGCTACATGTATATTTCTATATATTGCCATAATATAGCTGTATTGCTACATGTATATTTCTATATATTATTATTGCCATAATATAGATGTATTGCTACATATATTTCTATATATATTTCCATAATATAGCTGTACTGCTACATGTATATTTCTATATATTGCCATAATATAGCTGTATTGCTACATGTATATTTCTATATATTGCCATAATATAGCTGTATTGCTAAATGTATATGTCTATATATTGCCATAATATCGCTGTATTGCTACATGTATATTTCTATATATTGCCATAATATCGCTGTATTGCTACATGTATATTTCTATATATTGCCATAATATAGCTGTATTTCTACATATATATTTCTATATATTGCCATAATATAGCTGTATCGCTACATATATATTTCTATATATTGCCATAATATAGCTGTATTGCTACATTTATATTTCTATATATTGCCATAATATAGTTGTATTGCTACAATATAATGTTTTGTATCTCGATGTAGCTATATTGCTGTCTCACAGTAGTGCTTTTAAATTGGCGCGAAAAGTGAGTCCATTTTTCAGAATGAGGACCAGAGTCCAGACACTCATTAAACACTGATTAAACTCGTTAAAGCTTTCTAAGTTGTGTCCGTCAGTATTTAAATCAAGAGGCTTGCATATAATGAACATATTGACACGGGTGCAGAGTTGAGTCTGTACGGAACCTAGTAGTTTCAGATCCTTGTTTAACTTGCCGTACAGCAAGGTCATCCACTACTTTAGCCCGGCGAGGCACATAACTCCCTCTACAACTCCATGACAAATGTTTCATATATACTAGCCGAGTTCACAAGAATATATCCTTGTGTTTGAGAAGAGCTCGTTAGAACTGCTTCCTTTCCCTTCAGTATCCCACAGTCTCTCGAGTTTCGTAACTGCCAGAGAACTCTCTTAAACAATTACTAGACTCGGTGATTATAAATCAAGAGGCTTGCATATAATGAACATATTGACACGGGTGCAGAGTTGAGTCTGTACGGAACCTAGTAGTTTCAGATCCTTGTTTAACTTGCCGTACAGCAAGGTCATCCACTACTTTAGCCCGGCGAGGCACATAACTCCCTCTACAACTCCATGACAAATGTTTCATATATACTAGCCGAGTTCACAAGAATATATCCTTGTGTTTGAGAAGAGCTCGTTAGAACTGCTTCCTTTCCCTTCAGTATCCCACAGTCTCTCGAGTTTCGTAACTGCCAGAGAACTCTCTTAAACAATTACTAGACTCGGTGATTATAAATCAAGAGGCTTGCATATAATGAACATATTGACACGGGTGCAGAGTTGAGTCTGTACGGAACCTAGTAGTTTCAGATCCTTGTTTAACTTGCCGTACAGCAAGGTCATCCACTACTTTAGCCCGGCGAGGCACATAACTCCCTCTACAACTCCATGACAAATGTTTCATATATACTAGCCGAGTTCACAAGAATATATCCTTGTGTTTGAGAAGAGCTATTTTAACTACCCTTAAACATCGACCGACAAATGTTATTTTTGCGTAACTTCTACAATTGTATACAAGAAGCTAAGAAGCAAACTATTTTGTAAAGCGGAAGACAATTATAAGTCGGGAAAAATAAGAATTGAAATGTTGGTTATATATTAATTGTCGAGAGGGGAAATGAAACTGACTGATATCTAACAGCAAGAAGAATTTAAAGGAGTCAGCCTCCCCTGAAGAGTAATCAAATGCTAATATAAGATCGGGCTTTTCAATATATATGACGGATGAACTAGAAAAGGTAGGAGAAATATTCATGCAGCCCGATGAAAAAAGTTCAAAAAGTTCATAAATCATATTATACTCTCGAAACTTTATTTCAGTATCTTAGAAGAGAAAGTGTAATTTTCATACGGGGGAGAATTAAGGCAGACAATTTGGTATTTTTTGGATTATATTGAAGTTGTAAACCAATCTGAGCATGAACTCTTAATAACCAGAACGGTTATTATTATTAAATTATATAATATTATTATTACATTATATAATATTATTATTAAATTATATAATATTATCGATGAACCATCATTTAATGGCCGGAGCCTTGCTGCTTTGCTGCATAAAAGCATAAATAGCTATAAAAATATTAAGAACGAGAATAAATCAAATGAAAAAATAAAACCAACTAGTTTCAAACTATCAATACCCAAACTTTTCGTCGCTCAATACAAAAAGGCCAATACTTAAAGTGGCTGTTGTGATATTACTAATGGTCGACAAACGGCGAGGTGCAACGGGCAAGCCTGAATGTTTTTATAGCACTACACACGTACACATGCACGACAAGGAAGGTTGTATCTTTTTCTTTTGGTGCTAAATATAACTATTTTACTCCCAACTTATCACGGATAATATGCAGCGGCATTATCCACGTAATTATGACATATTTGTTGGTTATCATGGATCATTTTAATGAAACAAAGAGATGAGCTTTCTATCGAACATTCTTAAAAACAATTGCTGAAAAATAATTTGCATTCTAATATTTGATTTAAGGCGGTTCGTGCCAATTAAGATGAACCAAGAAATGAGCTGGTATATTTGATACACTTGTTTGCTTTTGATACACTAATGTCAAATACGCGGTGTAGTATGGAATTTTCTTATTATAGCGATATAAAAATACCATCAATCATTAGTCATTGTGTAATAATAATAATACCATTGATCAATTATAATAGAGATTATCATTCTATGATAGTATCATATCTGGTATATACACTGAATATGCCATCTAGTTTAATTATAGTGATGTTGCATGATGATTTGCTTTAATTAAGTAATTAAGTAATTACTTCCGGTCACCCCAAGTTAAAGTTTTGAGCCCCCTTTAATATAACTTTGTCTAATCAAGAAGCTGCAAAACTCTGGAATATGAAACTTGAGGAATGAGGAATTTAAACTTGAGGAATATGAAAATATCGATTCTGTCAGTAGGTATGTGTGAGTTTTTATTTATTTAGATATTTCCATCCGTGAGTAATAATATTACTAATACATATATCTGAGTAATTAAAGGAAAATAGCTGAAATTTTTTAACCAGCATGAGCAGTTCCGGTTCTGATATAACTTCCACTCAGCACTGTCATAAACGTGAAGCAAAATAATTTCCAGTTAAAAGTTAAGTTGAATACCGATTCCCTCTCAATGATGCTTTCTTAATCATATTTTTAACAGATACAGTTGTACATCGACATCTCCTGAATTGGGTTTTTTTCTTATTTTGTGCCTACTAAAGAATGGCATTCTGAAATCTGCAGTTTTACTGCACTTTCAACTAGACTTTAGTACAACCATACTTTAACAACTGCATCTACGAACTGTTTCTGATAGTGAGAGCTAAAAGCATATTATGCAACTATAGCGAAATTTTAAATTTTTTCGACAAGCAAGGACAATGAACAATGAATGTACATATTATTTAAAGAAATCATTTTTAAAGAAATCATTATGCTGTGCAGACATTAAAAACAGCAACAGAAAATAAGCTGGACAAGTACGAGTAGGCAAAAATAAGAAATGTCGATTTCATCATTTTTGACTTTTTGATGGGAAAAAAAGGTTTATTTATATTACTCTTGAAATATGTGAGTATTTTATTCAAAAATGGAACAATATTTATAAAAATGTCGAACGAGATTCTCTATGCAGTTTCTGCAAGCAAAATTCAGACGAATCCAAGGGTGACATGCGTGATGCGTTGATCGGTCCAACATGATGAGAAAATATGGGTACAATTTATTTCCTCTTTTAAAAGTCATCTATTTTAAATATCTACTATGAATCCAAGTTCAACATACTCAAAGTTTTAAACAACGCCAATTTGTAAATAGTTGACTGTGCTAAAGAATTGAAAGTTCATTTTCCACCACTATAAACTCAAGCGTAAAACGTAATGACGTTAACGAAATAGCAGAAAAGATTTATATTATTAGAATTATCTATACTATTTATAAACTGACTTATTTAGAATAATAAAGAGAGATTCGTAGATTCCTCTACTGGCTCATCGAATAGTTCGACCACCTTTGCAGCATCGCTGCTGCCTTGTTCATACTCCATCCAGCAATGTATCTTGAGACACTAATAGCTTTGCTTTTAACAGCGGCACAGGTGGGTCCCTAATGGCTGGAGATCCGACGGAATAGTTTTCCATAAACATGATCATTTTTACAATGTTTTATTCACACGAAACCGGCGACCATTTTCTTGAATTAACATTTATTTACTTTACTTGGGTTTAAAATTTCAATGCAATGCGTGAATATCGTATTCATTATTCAAGTGCAACGAAGCATATTATGTCATGTATGCGATCTAATGTACATTACTTTTTCCACACAAAAGAAAGAGAACATAAAATTGTTTAGGTCGGTGCATGACGTCTAGATAGAATTAAAATATTAAAATCGCCACAGGGTACATAAATGACATAAACATGTAGGTTTGACAATAACCGCTGGATCTGCTTATATCAAGTACTTACATTGATATAATAAGTCACAACCAAGAAATGGTAGAACTGTGTGGCTTAAAATCGACGCAGAGATTCACAGAAACTTGATTGAAAGAGGCTTAAATATTCAACAGAAATTCGTGTCGTAATGCGAAACTTGTACTTAAACAGCAAGCAGAGTCAAACACTGTTGTTATCAGAGTTATAAACGTCAACCAATTAATTTGTGTAGAAACAAAACAACGTAACAGTTAAAAATCTCCGTTTTGACAAACGTGTCATTTCTTGACAGTTTAAAAAAGGCTCGGAATATTTAAAAGAAGGCCTGTACTTGACGACAACCAGTGGTCTGACAGATGTTGAACACAACAAACTGAAAGATCACAACGATCTATCACGTGGTGTGACGTCATACCACGTGGTGAGAAATGCTTCACACAACTAGGAAGGCCCCACAATCACACCATTTCATTCATCGAGTAAAAAACTATCGAGTTTGTCTTAAAGAGGATGATAAACTCTCGCGCAATCCTCCACAGTGAGAAACTAAGAATTATGTGAGCCGGTCCTTGACTGAAGCGAGCTGTTAAGTACGAATCGAAGGCAGCATTCAGTGTCTCCCTAACGCAAGCCTCCTGTCTTGCTGCGTTAGAGATAATTTGTTTTCCCCCTTGTATGGCTGTATCAATCGTCACTTCGTACTAAACACTGGGTATCGATCACAGCTCGCCAGCCGAGAGTGATGATAGTTACTAGCTGCTGCAGGTACTAGAAAGTTTGGCCGAAGGCGGGATAGTTTTTAGAGCTCTCGACTCACGTGACCTCACGGAATGGCCACGTGGTCTATTTCAATGGTCACGTGGCACGGCTGGATTGCTGGAAGTTCAAAAAGTCCGGGGTTAATAGATGAGGAGTTGCCCGCGCTGGGAAGTGAGGAAAACATGTTGAAACATTTGCAACTTACAGTTGTGACCAAGATGACTGGGAAGGAAACATGAACATGCGGAGACACGGGCAGGGCAGGTAATTTTAACCCCAGAATGACCATGTTAGATGAGTAACACGTGACTTTGAGGAAAACGTGACTATTAGTATCGGTGGTCTTCTGTCAACAGTAAACCATGGAGAACTTTGTTGACGTGAGGAGGAGAAGTGAGAGGATGTTACGATTAGCAACAGTGACAAAGTTAATAACGGTTCGATTAAGGTAAATTATATATATAATTATTATTATTATATTTAACTGTTATCGGCGTGCTTGTGTTTAAATCAAGGGTACTAATGTAGGGTTTAACATTTATTTTATAATATTTGGACCTTTTAATTTTATAAATAAAAAAACTTGGATGATAGCAACTGTCTCCAAAATTTCATTTCCACGCAAGTAAAGTTTCAGAAAGAAGACTTGCACATTAAACAACTGTACTTTTTAAATAACGAACAAATCATGAGATCCATATAACATTACACTGTCATGATCTTGAACCAATGATTCACCCTCACAATTGGCAGGAATTGCCCAGGGGAGCTAAGGACTGCTGGTAAGATTACCTTATTTGGGTAACACGTGACCGAGCTGCTGGCAAGATTACCAAATTTGGGTATCACGTGACCGAGCTGCTGGCAAGATTACCAAGCATATAATATCGTGAGTCCCGACAGAGCAGTCGGGATCGTAATTATCTAATCATTTAATCACATAATTAGTCTTTGGTCGGATATCATGATTGTAATATCATGTCACCTAGCTAGTTTCCTGTCACGGTCAGCCTCACATCGCCTGTAAGTACTTATTTACAACTGCTATATTACGGTAGTACTGCAGGCTGGCTGAGTGTAAGGTAACACACGTGACACGACGAGTGAGTGTTAGCAATATTGGCGACTGTTTCAGGGATGATGGCAGGTAACACACGTGACACGACGAGTGAGTGTTAGCAATATTGGCGACTGTTTCAGGGATAATGGCAGGGAAATGAGCTGTTAGCAACTTTACAGTCACGCGACGTCGTGTCACGTGTGTTACCTTAAAAGAGTGGCACGTTACAGGGAGAAGTTGTTGAAGTAGGGCTGAGTGACTTGTGATTTGGAGGACCCAACAACAAATGTTTAATTTTCAGAATTTTCAAGATGATATGCCGTAAAAACAATAAGATTTCTTGGTCTAAGTGTTTTATGAAAATTTCACAGGTTTGGAGTAAACAACAAATGTTTTATTTTCAGAATTTTCAAGATGATATGCCGTAAAAACAATAAGATTTCTTGGTCTAAGGGTTTTATGAAAATTTCACAGGTTTGGAGTAAACCCAACACTGTTCATAGCATAATCTCGTTATATAAGGGGATGTAGCGACTAAGAAAAACCACTAAATATATAAAACCACTAAATATAATACAATATAATGCAAATGTCTGTAAGCTTTATTGACACCGTGCAAATTGAAGGGTTTGAGGACTATTGAATAACTGGCATATAATCTGAGAGTAAACAACTTCTTGCCATCTAATTAACTAAAATTAAAGAAGGAGGCTCCATGTCACATTAAATACACACTGTGTGTGTAACACACATTACATCTCTAGCTATTCTCCACACCCAGTACCAACAACTTATTACTCTGATGATCCTATAAATTGAAATGAAAGTAAATCTGAAAACAGCATTGTTAATGTACGCACTGTATATCTACATGCTTTCATACTATAACACACCCAGGTCTTATAAAGTGAATGACAACTACAGCAGGATTACACTCACGAACCAATCAGAACACAGTACCCACACCACGTGACCCACAAACTACAGCAGGATTACACTCACGGCTCCCAAGCAGGTACAGAGACACAAACCATTACTAAATTGTACGCTAAACGTCCTGCACACAATGGACTACTACCCGTGGCCGCAACCCTGAAAATGGGAGCCCTGGCGCGGTTGGCATGGCAACACAATTAGGAGAGATTTAGGTATCAAACTTGTCAAGCAGCTGTCAAGGATTTTAGGGCTATAATTACCGTAACTTAGTGCGGGTGGTGTTGTTGTTATTATAATGAGTCGAGTGTCGTCAGCATGGTTAATCAGCAGGCCATGTTTTACTGGCACCAGGGTGAGAGAGGGTAACGAGGAGTAAAGAGGGGTGATGAGGGGATTAACTGGGTATATTCAGTAGTCAACCAGTCAGATAATGGAGATTAAGTTGATTATTGTATCGTTACATTGTAATAATTCTATTGTTGTGACCAGGGTTAATGGTTAGAGCAATTAGCTCGCTAAATATTCAAATGGTTACAGCGTGTTATTGGGCATATTCAGTGATAGGGTGAATATTGTAAATACTAAGATTAACATGACATAGCAGTAATAACTTAGTAATAACTTAGTAATAACAAAGTAGTAGATATAACTTAGTTAATAGTCGAGGTGTGGTGGTGGTAGGGACAAAAGGAAATCGCGATTTTTCCCATTATTTGCGACAAATTTGATGTGTAGTTTAATGTATAATCTGTTAAAAATCACGGTATCGCGAATTTTGGCCAAAATAATCGCGAAATCCTTTTTTCCTTGGGTCGTGGTGTGGCCAACAAACAGCAGCGATACCGTGAACAAAGAAAGCTATTTTCCAGTAATTCTCAAAGCAATTCCCGTTTTAAAGACAGCTGTGGCTCTTTCAGACAACTACTGATCTTTCAGACAGATTTTATTTTTACTAATCAGACGTGTGCAGCTCAAGAATCTGATTCTTAAGAATATTTAAAGAATCTGATTCTTTGCATTTCAAAAATTCTCCTTTGAAATGAAGAAAGAGAGTGCGGCCATGGTTTAAAGCATAAAGGGATTGTTAGAGAATGTGTCTTATCTAGATTCTAGGCGGAAATCAGACAGAAGATATGAGTTATTGGAATGTCCTAGACATTCCTTACTAGTCACTATAAACTGAGTGGTATAAACTGAATACTATAAACTTAGTATTATAAACTAAGTAGTTTAAACAAAGCAATATGATAATCTGAGCGATGTACAAACTTATTTTGAACTACATAAGAGGCACCAATATTGACATTATAGTATTACACGTTTAAAAAATCGCGAATCATGCAATCCTGCAACTTTTCTGATTTTTATCGCAAAATGACACATCATGAAAATAAAGTAAATTATGAACGGCAAACTCAATGATGGCTATGTAGAATTAAATTCCTCTTGTAGTTCATGTTCTTCTGCTGATCTAAAAGTTGCAGCACTTATAACATTTAAACGAGAAAACTACCAACAATTTCGTTTACAAAAATTAACTTTTTTGGTAGCTCGCTGAACAAGGCCGACTGAAACAAACTTGCTTGTCTATGTTACTTGTATGCTTGTCTATGTTACTGAAGGATGTTGGGACAAAGAAAAGAGGAACTGCGAACCCTGATGCGGGAAAGTGTTGAACGGATATCGGACCTAGTAATTATGTTAGAAGATCATTATAAGTGAATTACCACTGAATATGTATTTCAAGAAAATGACGATCAGCAAAGATTACTGGTAATTGGTAAATAAAATGTGCATTACAATTTTGCACAAATGCAACATATTTGGCGCCAAAAAAATAAGACTAAGTACACATATTAAGATATCAAGAATAAAATTAATCCAGATAAACTGATCGATGATCACATTACGCTGTACCTGTCGTGTTCCGTGACTTCGTGACCCATATAGCCATATTACAGGTCTCTGGCAGCCTCAAGACAGTGGCAAAGTTTGACCATCGCATCGATAAATTCGGCGACAATGTATTTTCGATGGGATCAAAACCAGTTAGAATAAGCACAAAATGTCCAGGACAGTTGACACGTAGACGTCTTGGAACAAGGTTAAGGTTGAGGATCATTGGCTTGGTTACTGACTAATAAAATTAAACAAACTTTATCCACAGTAATTACAGTTATTGTAAATCAGGTTAAGTTGTAGACCAAATGAGTATCTTGCTTTATTCTGACCCGCACTCACCTTTAGCAGACACGTAATAAAAGTGGTATTAATAAAGTTATTGTAATCCCAATAATATAAACGAAGCAGATGCTGGCCCGACAAAAGGTCACACATACTCCCAACTAGATTATAATATTCTAATTAAAAAGGCCGCACGTCATTAACCTAACTTGAACAATTAATAAACTAAAAAGGGTGAAACCTGTCTGTCAATTACCCGGTTCTAAATAAAAAAGGTTGCAGCATATCTTGAAAGGTAGGGCCCGTGTTTTAAACCAAAATAATTTCACAAGAAAATCCACAGTTAGCAGACTGAAGGTCACATACCATGGAGTAGGCCGGGGGTGGAAGTGTCAAATTGTAGCTTATCCTGGAGGAGTAAATCTTACAAATAAACACCCCCACTAGGAGAACTAGAGAAAGGGAGCCGGTGCAATTACACCCCCACTAGAGAAAGGGAGCCGGTGCAATTACCTCAAGTTCACAATAACGGCTGATTTTATCCAGCTCTTCCTGGCTGCGAAATAAAGAGAGAGTTGCTTGTTCTCGGAGTACCTGAGAGTGTTTCTAGTCTCGACTAGGTTGGTAACTATGATAACTGCCACGTGGTTCCGGGGGTATTAGTGCCGGGGCCCTGATTTACCCTTACTTCACAGTTCACTTCAGAGGTGTTAGATGTTGATCAGCGAGGGTACTGCTACCAGTTGTAGGATACAGGTTGTGTTTACAATCCACCGCACTGTGGACCCAGGAGGTGGGCAGGAAATCTACAGGATATGTTAACTAACAGATATATGAATAACGGCTAGAGAGGTCCGCGCGGTGGCGGGAAAATTTCAAACTTGTTACTGCAGGTTATTGAGGAATAATTAAAGTTGCTGTGTTACAAGAACCATTGAAGTGCATGTTCCTGATGGGCCGCAGAGAAAAGTTGGAAATTATGTGGAATTAAGCATTTATAATTAGAATATAACATCCCGGGGGTTTGCAGTGTATAATAATCGCACCTAGGAACCTTCTACCGAGCATGGTGCACGTGCGCTGGCTGTAATTTATTGGTGCACGTGCTGGTTGTAATTTATTTGCGCACGTGGTGGTTGTAATTTATCACGGTAAACCAGGGCTTTACAAGCTGACAATGGGAGCGGGTGGAAAATTTGAAAAATGTGGCCTATTGTGGGGAGGGGAGGTAGAATGGAGACTGAAAGAGGAGTGTGTCAGTATGAAACATGCATTTAATACACCCTGCAGTAGCCAACAAAACTTCACAATCAACCCAACAAAAGATTTCAACCAAATAATGTGGCGGATTGTGACGTAGTTGGCGTATTAAAATTGCAGCTCTAGTCAATAATTTAGAAAATTCGTGATGCCGTGCAATAAAGCTAGTACTTTAAATTAAAAATGATAGTATACAAATTAATTGCGCTAATATCGGAGTAGGCCGACCGTTTTGTTAATTTCGACGGTGAAATAATTTCACCAGGAATGTGAGCAAGCTTACTAAATTACTAAATTACTAATAAAACGTTGACGTCAAAAATAAGAAATTATGCTTTTGAATCGTGATAGCAGATACAGTGAGTTTTATGATTTAAGTTAGATTTAGAATTGAATTATAATTGAATTATGAAATTATTAGTAATTACTAATAATTAACTTATATTAATATCGCGAGGCAATAGAGAAAAGAGATTATGCTTTTGAATCGTGGAGTTTATTGATAATAAATACAGTAAGTTGTATGATCTAAGTTCTTTAAAATTGGATTATAATTAAATCATGAAAATAATCCCTTCTTACATTGCTTTGCTTTTTCACGCGAATAAGATGGCAGCTCATCGCACATTTTATGAAGGAATCCGGTATATTATTAAAGGTTCATGAAGCAGTAGAGAAGTAAAATCTGTCTGAAATCTGTCTGAACTCTGTTTGAAAGAGAGAAAAGGTCGGAGAAGGTTGAGGATGGTTCGGGAAGAAGTACTGAATTGTCCATTGTTTGTCCAAATACAATATTTTTGTTTTCTTTCATATAAATAATAAATTTTCTTTCATATAAATAATAAATTTTCAGAATAAAGATAAATTAATACCAACAACTAAATGCCCGCACGATGTTAAAAAACAAAATAATCTAAAAGGGAATTGAGTTTTCCCGCTGCTTATCAACACGACAGGTGTGAGAATACCAGAAAAGAAGCAGTTAGCAGCTGCTTCTGCTAAGGAGGCGTGAGAAGGAGAAGACGCGTTGTTCCCATGTGTACCAGCTTCTACACACAGCTTGATTGGGGTGTGAGTTTTCAAACCTACATATTTCACAACAACCTGGTTTGACCCTGGTTTGACATTGTAAAGCTAGGCGTCTCTCAGCTGTATAAAACTTCAACCGAAACCCTGAAATCTCATTTGAAATCACAAGAGGCAACATGTCAAGGAGTTTTAAATCAGGTGACTGGATGGTATAGCTAATATCCGTCACACCTCTAGTACTAACAATGTCAGAAAACAACTCAACCAAACAAACACATTCACACTTAAAACAAGGACAAGAGTGAGCAGTGTGTTGAAGGATTTTGCCTAAAACAGCACCTGCTTTACAATAACGGTCACAAACTGTCTCTTAGAAGAGGTCACGCGTGACTTTGTGATGACGTCACGTGACTTTTTGATGACGTCACGTGTCTCATACAATAACGGTCACAAACTGTGACGGCCACAAACTGTGACGGTCACAAACTGTGCCGCAAACATGCGTTAATTCGTCACAGCTCCCAGTTCACGGCAGTACATTACCAAGTAAGAAGTTTGTACGGTCAGCAAGTTCAACACATGGCTCACTTATTTCATGAGCTAAGGAGCCAAGCTAAGGAGCCATGCTAAGGAGCAAAGCTAAGGAGCCAAGCTAAGGAGCCGTTTTACAGCCTCTAAACCAAGGTTTGAGGTACTGATGAAAGACGGCTCAACAAAGTGCACAAGTGCTGTTTGCCACAAAACTACCTGCACTGTCCGCACTGATCGGCTGGCTGACGAAGGAAGATGCAGGATCACGTGACATGTGAGCAACTGTCACGTGATCCACTCTGAAGAGCTTCCGAGAGGAAATCAGCGCTGGCAGTAAGATTATTACAATCGAGAAGAGTGTGTGAGAGGAAACGGGCAAAATAAAAGTATCTCATAACAGATAATTAGCAGTTAATCCATTATACCGTTGAAACTTGATAGTCACTTAACTTCACCTCATTTATTACAGTGATCAATGTTTTATTATTTACGATAGTAACACGTGCAACGGTGCAACACGAAGCCCATATTAATTGAAGTTGTGTGAAAGTATAGTTTTGTGACATTAATTTGATTACCTATTATATATAAAATATTATATTATCCAAATTTGTATATGATGTATAAATTTGGATAATAAAATATTTTATATCGTACAATTAACATAATGATTACTATATATATATTAACATAATGATTACTATATAATATATAATACAATGCTACTTTTGGGTTATGTTTTGATCTGTAGTAGTTGTACAGCAATACTAATTGATCTATTTATTATATAAAGGCGCCTATTTTGACTAAAATAACGGTGCTAATTCTATCAAACAACGATCATAAGTTGTCCAGTTTCCTCCGATAACAAGTTCAACACGAACTACCAAAACAAGTTCAACACGAACTACCAAAACAAGTTCAACACGAAGTGAGAGATTAAAACCAAAATAAAAGCAAACTATTTCAACCATGAGTAAGTGCCTGCATCCTATAGTATACCACAGGGAGAAGGAAACATATCTCACATACGGTATGTGAGATATGTGAGATATGTTTCCTTCTCCCTGTGGCATACCTTACTGAGATGAATTTGGTAAAACCAACTTCAGCAATACAAGAACAGATCAACTTGTTTATCTTTCTTGTGAATTCACATCGTATGAGTCCTACTCAAGACCTCAAGATTCTAGGGTGTTCATGATAAGTTGAGCTGAAAACAAAGTTACACTTTTTTTACACTAGTTAATATTTTACCGGGGTAAGCACAGTGCTCCAATGTTCTATCTTACAGTGGTCATGATCTATCCAATTGTGATAATGACCACAGCCCCCTACGAAGAAGAAGATAAGTGGATGTAGACGGTAGAACAAAGACTGAACTCTGCCTTCATTAATATGATATCTATAAGTTATAGATATCATTAATCATATTAATATCCATTTTTAAACAAAAAATGGTAGTTCTGATATTAATTTAATAGTTTAACCAACAAAGCTACTTGAGTAGCAGCCAGGATGGTGGCCTGCAAAAGGGGATTTTAATAAAACAACTGTTTATTTTACTTTTTAAAACTTAATCTCACGAAGTTTTTTACAAACAACCAGTGCAACATAAAGTAAGTAAGTATTTAGGTAAAAAAGAGGCTCAGTAAGAGGTACTTACAACAAACAATACTAGACACTAAACAGGTTATACCAAAACTAAATATCCAACTCTAACCCAAAATGCAAGTGAAAGCCGTTCCATGTTTTTCTTGTTGTGAAACTTGATTTCAAGATAGCAGTTCAGTAACACTAACAAACTAGGTCCCTTATGTATCCAGTTAGTCGGAATAGATGTATTATAAAGATCAACTTTTAACGGTAGTTGAAGGAGTAATACTATTAACAACAATTATTCTCAAGAATCAGTAACTGGTGAACAAAGCTGCCTGGACATCATGACACGTGTGATCTCCGTGCCGCGCAACAAAGTCATGAAAGGAGTGTGTAATTAATGGTTTGTGCGAGTTTTTTAATATGCAGTTAATACACAGTTAATAGCTAATTGATAGTTAGTTAAATAGTTAGTTAATAGTTAATTAATAGTTAGTTGATCTATCAAGCAAGATTGCTGTTTAAATAAACTCAACAACTCTCACATTAACGTTCTCGAAATGTCCATGTATTGGACATTCTACAATCTAACGAATAGTCAATAGATTGTACATATCAATACCACTGTGTTCACAACGCTGGTAAATAACAAAAATACATATCACATGTAAATTGTAAAACTAATTACAACCTTAGTTGTAGTGAACGGTGGATTCTGACGTATTGAAGTTGAACGCAAGTTCCAGTCATTTTGTTGTGAACGTTATTGAACGTTAGTGAACGTCAGCAATGGATGGCTGTAAAAAGCCGAAACTAGTCGAGTCACAAGCGGGTCACCTCGAAGGTACATCGTTTTCATGCCTCCATGACAGCTTCTAATTGTACATTGTAAAACTACAATACACGATAAAGAAGAGCTAAATGATGATAACTGAGTTAAAGTCCTACAGAGGAAGCTACTGACGTGTAATTTAGAGTACTCGGGCCGGTAACAGAAACTGTTAACTCGTTACTTACCACAAGGTAAGATAGTAGTAGCTATGGTTGGGGGGAAAGAGGGTACCATGAGTTTTATAACCCTTTTAATTGTTTTTGATTTGTGGACATTTTTTTGTTGTCGTGGAGATAATGATAGAATACCAGTTAGGGCTTGAATTGGATGATTTTGTTTGAACAATCAAAGTGACTGTGATTTGGGTGTGAATTGTAAAAACTTGAATCTGGTGACAAGTCGAAAATCAAGTACGGGAGTAATTTTCGTATTTTATAGTTTTATCTGACGGCCAGGTAGCGCAGTCGGTTAGAACGCCAGCCTTACAATCGTAAGGTTGCGAGTTCAAATCCCACTGTCTGCCTGGTCGTGGGGCGATCGTCGTTGACGTTCAGCTAAGGATCATGAGTGGTCTATGCAGCCCCCGGTCTACTCAGCCGAATATTCGAGAAATCGGGTGTGAGGGTTAAATGAGGAGCTGCACATTGCAGCAAAGTCTCGGGCGAAGAAAGTATGGTACACACTACCTTAACCGTCACTGGCCAAATAAATCCTTCGGCTTCCTGTAATTGGCTGGTTGCACTTACATGAAACAATGTGGCTGTTGGAATACACCGAAGTAAAATAAGTGTCTTGATTAAAAAAAATCAAATATCAGTCATGCAATAAAACTTAATGGCAACGCTTATTAACCAATTAATTGACTGCGACCATATTTTAAATAGTTAAAATAGTTTAGATATTTTAAATAGTTTAAACAGTTTAGATAGTTTAAATAGTTTAAATAGTTAGCAAGAGCTCATGATTTATGTGCGAGCAATTAATCTCGTTAACAAATTAGTTAAATTGTGCTTTTTTTACATCGTGGTTCGAGCCGGTCAGTGAATTATATTTTGCTGTAAGAGGACCAAAACTATGGAACAAAGTGCCAGACAGTATTAAAGCTGAAGGTACTTTTGAGTCGTTTAAAGTTAGTTTGTCCAAGTTTGTTGCTTTTATACCGGACAACCCTCCGATTTCCGGTTATAGCTGCAGCTGGTCTAATTCCCTGGTAGACTACTCGCCATCGAGGTGGTCAGACATCTGATGAACCTTCCTGCTACGAGGATAAACTCTACCAAAGTAACCAAAGTAAGTAAGTAAACGAGGCACAAGATTATATTTTAATAAAATTAAATGATTATCTTAATTAACAAACGCAAACGCGATATCCTCACGTGTAACAAAATAATATTACGAGAAACGAATTATTAAATTACTAAATAAGTTAATAAACAAGTTATTAAATAAATTATTACTACACAAGCTAGCACATAGCATGATTTCACGATTCTTAATTAAACCGGAGCTGCCAAACTGTGGCGAGACATATTTTGAAGAAACGCTGCATCAATATTTAATAAGTGTAATTAATTATCCTATAAGTTGGTTACTCAGATCGATTAAGAGCCTTTATTTACTCACCATACGATATGATTATTACATTATATATCTTTAATAAAAGGTATTCTTAAGAGAAACAAAAACACCGCACCTAAAAATCATATTTCAATTTAAAATTTGAAATATTAAAAATCAATGAGGCAAAGAATGAATTAAGCTACTTTTATATCAGGATAAAAGAAAGTATCGTTGAGATTAATATTAAAGTTGGCATATCCATTTGCAGATCTTGTTTAAATCTGAAAATCTCTAGCTATCCGTACCTCTAGCCATTTGTTTTATTAGTAGCTGTTAGCTATTCCAGTAATTTCTATTCATTTAAAATATAAGCCTTTTTAATTGGTCAAGCCATGAATTATAATGACAGATTAGAAAACTAAAATTTCAAATATTATTTCACTTGGATATGAAGAAAAAGCCATCTTTCTATAGATTTCAGGGCCACAGGCAAAATGCCAAAAGTTTGGTTAGCAAAAAATTTAGCAGACGGAAAAGATTTACGCAATTAATTTGGTCTGCAAAAAATTTGGGCGAGAGGCCCGCTCAAATTTTTTGTCGCCCAAATTTTTGGGAATTAAGGTAAAAAGGCGAACACCGAAACGGTTATAACTGCTGTTTTAGCTAAGAGAAAATAATGGCGTTTTAATAATCTGAATACCGAACAAACTGGGTTGTAAAGATGACAAGGAATGAAATGATCAAAACATTTTTGACGAATTGTGAAACAAGTCAAATTTATATACATAAATTAGCAATTTAATTTGAAAAGGGTGAAGATAACGTCTTGGCAACCAATAATACACAAGTGGGGAAGGAATTAGGAAAGAGAGAATATCTGAATAATATAATGGAAGTTAATTCATTAAATAACAGGAGGCGTGTGCCAACTTGCCTGTAAGTGGAGAATAGTGGTGGAGCAATGCTATTTATCACAAACCGGACAGTCTAATCAAGTGTGATGCTTTCCTGTGGTTAATGGATAAATACCAGGGCTCACTGCAGACACGCGGGTGTGATGTGATGTGATGTGGTGTGGTGTGGTGTGGTGTGGTGTGGTGTGGTGTGGTGTGGTGTGGTGTGGTGTGGTGTGGTGTGGTGTGGTGTGGTGTGGTGTGGTGTGGTGTGGTGTGGTGTGGTGTGATGTGGTGTGGTGTGGTGTGGTGTGGTGGGTGTGGTGTGGTGTGGTGTGGTGTGGTGTGGTGTGGTGTGGTGTGGTGTGGTGTGGTGTGGTGTGGTGTGGTGTGGTGTGGTGTGGTGTGGTGTGGTGTGGTGTGGTGTGGTGTGGTGTGGTGTGGTGTGGTGTGGTGTGGTGTGGTGTGGTGTGGTGTGGTGTGGTGTGGTGTGGTGTGGTGTGGTTGTCACACGCCAAAACTGCAGCTCAGGTATGTATTCACTATTTAGAGTTATTGTTACTTGAACTGATATCTGATTGACAGTCTGATCTGCTGTTACAACCGATATTTGATCTACAATCTATCTATTTTGCAGTTTTATACCTTTGCTGTATTTACTGATCGACTTTGAACTAGTATCGAGGAAAAAGGTCTTTCTCTAACCTGATTTATCTTCAGTAACTTTACTATCTGACTTGGTATTTCTGTCTACATACTACGCATTCCTAAAAGTGAGGAGGTAGTGCATGGTACACTGTATTTTGATACGTACAACACGTTATTTCTCTAGCAACAGCAAAAATGTGAAAATTTCAAATAGCTGACAGTTGAACATCGAAATGCAGCGATGGAAAGTAAGAACAAATCTTTTCGGGAACAATCCTCGTTCCACCTGTAACCTGTTGTAAATGACAAATTACTAAGGTAAAAATACATTATGTTTTCATTTGTAAGCCGGCAGCACGACGTTTGCTCGTGAGTTGGTATTTCTCCTCGCAAATTTCCAGATCTCTTAAGTTGGAACCACAGCCAACACAGACCAAACAACAAAATGTAAGCCAACGAGAACCTTAGCCAAATGTCGCTGTTAGTAGACGACCAGAGATATACACGTATTTATAACAAGGCACGGCTACAGTTTACACAGCATACCAAGCAATGAAATGTGTAACTGGCATGTGAAACCTTGTACCCAGGTTTATTTACCGACAAAAGAGCTGTTCGTGTAGTAGCTGTTGCCCACTAATCTGAACATAGAGCCTGTATATGGTGGGTTTCTACAAGGAGTAGGACAGGGATTTGGGGACAGGGAGTTGGGGACAGGGATTTGGGGACAGGGATTGGGGACATGGATTTGGGGACAGGGAGTTGAGGACATGGAGTTGGGGACAGGGAGTTGAGGACAGGGAGTTGAGGACATGGAGTTGGGGACAGGGAGTTGAGGACAGGGAGTTGAGGACATGGAGTTGGGGACAGTGAGTTGAGGACAGGGAGTTGGGGACAGGGAGTTGGGGATATGGAGTTGGGGACAGGGAGTTGGGGATATGGAGTTGGGGACAGGGAGTTGGGGACAGGGAGTTGGGGACAGGGAGTTGGGAACAGGGAGTTGGGGACAGGGAGTTGGGGACAGGGAGTTTCAACTTTTTAATAACATTTAAGCCCACAGGGGGGGGGGGGTCCGAGGTCTAAAAAATATTTTTTTCCAGTTGGCAGACCACGTACTACTTAACGCTCGCGCACCACCCCTAGCACCCCAGAGCGCCTAGTTTGTCGTAAAATTGAGCTTAACTATTGCCTATTTAATCAGATCAGTTAACCTCGCAAATAACCGGTTCTTAACATTTCGTTGCTCTCGTCACAATTTAAACTTATCCATGGGTATCAATTGGCCATCCAACGTGAACAGAACTATTATGTGCCCTTTATTTGTTGGAAAATTGAGGTTAACATATTTTCTCAAAAATCAATCTTGTGGCTCTCCTGAAACCACCTTTAAAACCTATCTCATCCTAGTAGAGCTTTCATCTGTTTTATCTCAAATTTGGAACATATGTTCCTGAGATAGCCACAATCAGTTACGATGCAGCGTTTTTTTTAATTTTGCTCCTAACTTTTTCTATGAAGTTAATTATTGACAATTTTGTGACGTGCACTCATGGTTATTGGTTAACCTCATATGTCAGCTTTGAAGCAAAAAATCAAAAATCGTTAGTACATTATTATATTATTGGACAAGACCTTGACAAACACTGTTGCCAAGTTACAAGGTCCCATGTCGTAAACTGTAAAAGAAGATAGATTTTAAACAAAATTGCATTTGAAGTTTTCATTCACAATATAATTACAGGTAAACCTCAAAATTTGATGCGCAATATCTACAGATGCAATGGGAAACTTTTTTTCCGGTGGGAACAAAAGCATTAGAAAATTAAGATCGAGCTCTACAACATATCTCAAAATCTCAAAATTGACCTCGGACCAGTGGCCTTAAAGAGCTGTTAGCCGGTTAAAGGGCGCCAGTAGTGCAAATTTCAACACAACAGAAAACCACAAGTCTGAATATTCACTGATTCCGGGTGAATATATTGCTCGCGTATTTACAGTAGGATAATTTTTGTAACTGTTACCCCACATTAACCGTTCAGACGTGACTAATTATCACCAGATTACAATGTCACGTGACCCATGTCAACATCCAGTCTGATCATTATATAGCCTGGAGCATTTATTTACTGGTCCGATAAACGATATAATAATAAAACTAAATCTCATTCAACCTGTTTCTTTGTGGTGAATAAAGAATCCACAACCTTAACTACGTTACTTAATTACGATAATATCGTAATATTATTACGATGTCCTCTAACCAGGGTGGGGCAGTTTAACATTGTTAACACTGTTAACATTGTTAACACTGCGTTACACCTTATATTCACCGCTTTAAAAGTAACTTAATGCTCATTATACTTTTTCGTTGTGTCATTATTATTTATTATTAACTGTTAAAAAACTGTTGTTAACTAGATGTTAGGCAGATATCAGGTATCCAAACTTGCCACTTTATTTGTTACTTCTAAAGCAGGGGTTCTAGCAGGAACCCGTATAAACTCTAAAGACTCAAGAGACTAAAATGATTATTACCTATTTAATTCGCGTTTTTGACACCACTTGGGGGTCCAAATTTTGGGCTCTAAAATCACTATTCCTTGGCCAATTTTTTATTTTTCATGCTGATTTGGCGGCCATTAAAGCATTTGACCCAGTCAAAAAAGTTTCAGTTGTATATCTTTTACGGTTTTTGTGGAAAGTCGCGTTAAAGTTGATGCCGTGGTGTCAGTAAAATGGCACGGAAAACTATCGTCTGGCTTTATATATAGTATATAATACTCGATTCAGCATGAGCGACAAAAACTTACCTCGAACATTTTTTCCGGCCAACAATTATTTTTTCCTAATTCCTAATTCTTATGACCACTAATATTATTGAAACCAAAAACGCCTACATTTTTGTCCCTAATTTTGGTGATCAACCTTAAATTGAACCAGATTTTAAAAAGCCGATGCAAGGTATTTGCAGAAAAAGTTCCGTAGAAGCACATCACATAGCCTTGATACAGCTGACAAAGACCAGCACAGCCAGTCCTTTATCATCGGACAAAAACAAATTCAAACAAAACAAATCACACGCAGTACGTAACGCTGAACTTTCCCTGGAAAATAACACAAAAAAAGGCGGCATCAATTGCCAGCTTACAACAAAACTGGTTGTATCACATAAAACCAGCAGTATAAAGTTCCACCACTACAACACACCACCATCACAGCAGAAAAACCACAAATCAGGGTCCTCGGACGGACGGACAGACGGACATGTCGGAGGTACTATGTATAAAAATACACGTATGATATAGCGGGGGTTACTCCCAGTGCGATAATCCGGACAATAAAGAGGATCAGGTATTATCCCATATCAGTTTAACATGTACTGTGGGCAGGTCACGTGGTGTTTGAGCAGACCACGTGACCTGCCCGGTGTGTGTGTGTGTGTAGCTATTCTCATCTTATAATTTGGGTCTATTGAGGATGGCATCTCCATTCATTGGTGGTGAATTTTAATTGATACCTGTTCGGGCGCATTTGTTAAATGCGTAGCCTAGGAGCACTGAGCAGTGTACCTGGATCAAGACGCCGCGTTTTCACGCTCAAATCTCTGGTAAATATTTTAGGAATTTTTAGGTTTTTCCGGGTTTTATTTAGAGGTTTAACTGAGGATATGAGGTTTTCCTGATTGTGGTAGAGGGTTCCTGATGGTTGATTTAGGGGAAATTGGAATTCAGTGTATTTTGATAGGGATAAGAAATTTAGTGTATAGAAAGATTTTTTGGTATGTGCTATAGTCTTATCTGATAATAATGTGGGACAAGTTTAAATGTGCTATAATTATGATGTGGAACTAATGCGAAAGCATCTAGAAGTATAACGTCAGTTTTACTTTTCATTGGACCTTAGAAACCTTTTTATCTTCAACAAACATAACCATTATACACTGTATTAATTGATAAGTTGCATCATAATCTGCGAACAATGAACTAATTTTAAACTAATCACAACACTACAAATCTAAATGATATTATATAATTAGATAATATTATTAGAGAACAACTCAAAACACGCGAATATGTAGTTTTCTCACATCTAATTGGATCCTTTATTGATTCGGGGAACAAAACATGGAACGTTGTTGATAACACTGAGAACACTGAAATTAATAACAACACTGAACATCCATTATAAATGTTGAGACTTGAGATATATCATTATCAACGTGGTCACAATATTCTTAAATTTGATCCTTTGAACAGCTGTTGAGCAATGAAACGCAAACATAATCTTAGCAAAATGAATATATTTCTTTTATCTTCAGCATTTAATCAGTCACATAATCTCAAATTATTTGTTATATAGTAGTGTTGAAAGTATTAAAACTCACAATATTGTTCTTTAAAATGTTTACTAAGATATTCAGATCGAAAGTTCAGCTGAACGTAGCTTAACTAAGGCCTAAGCCTGGTAGGGAGGTATAGCATCTACTTAAGGGGGCAGGGGGGTCTTTATAAAATTTCTCTCGAAATTGATTTTATAGTTGTTTCTAATAGATAATAGGAGAGTGATATCTATCTGCTACTTTTGGTCCCATGGAAAAATATTGTTCCTAGCCGAAATTACCTTATCGGACCTTATTTGGACGGACATTAATTGAACGCTGGAGGCCTTAACGTTCATCTTAATGTCCGTTCAAATAAAGTCCGTTCATTTAAGGTCCGTCCAAGTTAAAGTCCGTTGAATTTTTTCAAAAATTTGAACTTTTTGTCCAGAATATGACAACTATGAGAACTTTATTGTGCCGTAAGTTAACGACGGAAAGGTTTTCCTTGGTCTGCCGGAGGCACAGAAAACTCTACTAGGATATGATGTTTTCAAGGGGCACTTTGCGGAAAAAGTCAACGAAATTATGGAACTCAACAACATAGTTCATGAGCTAGTCCCCGCCAACATTACAAACTTGTTCCAGCCTCTACATATATTACGGTAAATCGTGTTGCCAAGGACATTGTCTATTTATAGACGAGACTAAAGAGTTTCTCCAATATAAAATTGATTTATAGATTGCAACTGCCCTTATAAGCGCTTGGTACATCGACTTTAATTCTATTTTAAGTCTATATAATTATCTGCACCCGGGAATTAAAAACTGCAAAATCTTGCAGCTTCGGGAAATTAAATTACCACAATGATATCAGAGTTCAGACTACGCAATATGTAAGTCAACGAAAATAAATCCCATGGAAAAAGCGCTCTTGATGAATCGCTAATGAGAGCGGGAACTGGAAAAAGGACGATCAAGCAAAACCCTTGCAAATCTGATCGACGATATTCCCTCTAAGAGTTACTCCCAAGCTCCCACACTGTAAAACACTAAATCATGTCGAGTCCTAAATAATGGTGATCAGTGCAGACCAAACAGCAAAGCCAAAAAAAATAAAAGGGGGGAACCCCAACCCTTGTAGGCGTAGTTGAGACACCTCAGTCCTCACAGCAAGTAGACCAAAGTGGCTCTTGCTTGTGAAAGGTGTATCAACTCAGCTAGGCCTGATGGAGTTCTCTTCCAATTATTCAATTAGACAGTTATATATTAATGCTTTTCATACAAACAAGTGAAAACGAATCTTTTATGTCATGTATCCAGGGTTTGGACTGGAATTGCCCGCTTAAAGAACTTCCATCGCGTTACATTACATAATTTTCTCAATAAATGTATTTAATTGTATAGTTGTGAAAATAGTATAGCCTTCTGAAGCAGTCCACAAGTGAGCCAGAAAGGAGGTTAACTTATTTTATTTCAGCTGTTGTGAGCCTAATGATCATTATGAAAGTCTGGAAATAGAGATCAAGTTTCTAGCTGACTCATTGAAACTGAAAAGACGTTGAAACTGGGATAAAAAACATTACACGAACGCCCAAAAAGATGAACCAATTGATATGAGCAACGTTTAAAATTGAACAGCGTTTTAACGTTGTATTTAATTTTGGATTGTGAATGAAAAGTTCTTAAACGTTTTGTAGGCCAACGTTGGTTAATTTTACAGGTTAATTTTTAAACATTGAACTATTTCATGCACGAAAACCCATTTGATGAAGATGATATGCGATATTAAACACTGATCATGTACACATCTTTTAACATTTTTACTGCTTAACGACTGATTTTCTTACTTACTGTAAAAAAAAATGGATTCAAAAATTATTTTCTGAAATAAAAAAAGGTTAAAAAAATGAAAAAAATTCGGATTTTCGATGGTTTTGAGTGCCTTCTAGCGTTCATATTAATGTCCGTTCATAATTATGTCCGTTCATTTAATGTCCGTCCAAATAAGGTCCGATAAGGTATTGCCGGTCAAAGGTCAATGTAGGAGGAGATAGATTTTTAGACTCGATTTTCAGGGCGCACGATTGAAAATCGCTCGCGCAATACAATTACACATGAGCACTGACCTTTGACCGGCAATAATTTCGGCTAGGAACAATATTTTTTCCATGGGAACAAAAGTAGCAGATAGATATCACTCCCTCTATTAGAAACAACTATAAAATCAATTTCGAGAGAAATTTCATAAGACCCCCCCCCCCTGCCCCCTTAACCTTGTTAGTATCTAATTATCTCAGGAGTAATTTCAGCGATACGGTATCAATTACAATAATAATAAATTGAATTATAAACACTGCTTTTAAGTTGAAAAACTTTTACTCAGCTGTGTGAGAAAAACTACAAAAGAACAAAAAGATAAGTGCCACAAAAACTCTATCCTAAATTAACAGCCTTCCCGGCAATACACGATATAATAATATAACTCAGTAACCTAGAGTCTCCATAATAATTGTGGAATTAAAAACCCGGTAATGTTTCTTTAACAGGTAATTTTTCTTGAACAGGATGAAAAAAAACGAAAAGCAGAATAGAATCAAAGTTTACAAGGCTGCAAGCATCTACTTGGAAAATAGGGAAAAGCCCTGCGAATTGCGTTAAATTAGATTACAATGGATAGATTGTTAATTATCCACATATAACACACCGTAATAACATCATTACATGTAGAGGTGACAAAGAGTACCTTTGTGTTTACACTTTACAGTGCGCTACGAGCCCTTAAAACTCGATTCATGTTCAGATAATTTGATCAAAAAAAGAATAATAAATCGTTCGATAATTGCGCCTATAAGTATAATAACTCTTCATCCCACTAGACTGTCAATAAACATTTTCTGAAACTTCGCTAGCTACCATACTTGTTTACTTATGTAGGCCAGCCATCAAGCAATATGTATTATAATTTTATATATTATATGTACCATACCAAAACAGTATGTCAGGACTATGGTAAACTGAGTCGATTTCACTTTGCTATGTAAACTAACGCAATTGATGATTTCCAATTTCTTTGAGTGATAATTTTCATTAGAATTTTTACTTGACTACGTGATATGGCATGTCTCAAATCATCTTAAGTCTCCGATCAAATTACAACTGACTTGAATATATAAACAAAAACTGCATGCACCATAACTACAAACAAATTTGAATAAACGATGCTTTTATAATCAACTTACTACATTAACGTAATAACTATTATAATCAAAGAATAGCAATAGCCATACTTCACCAAGATAGGAAACGATAAAAGTAACATAATAAAATAAGATATTAATAGTTTGCCCTTGTCCATTATTATCGAAACGTAATATATTCGAAATTTATCAATAGCACAGCTCTACAAAATTACTATCAAGCTTTATCAATGCGATAAAAAATATCAACCAGCTTTAAATTACGAGATAAATATGAGGGATATTTTAAACATTAAATAAACATTCATCAAGTTGGCATTGTTACCAAACAACAACATTCCAATCAAAGGAAAGATAACAATGTGAGGTGCGCTATGGTACAACAGATGAAGTTCGCATCTCGTAACAGTAAAGCTTTGTACATGTACCAGGAAAAGCACACAAACGGTGGATTGTGTTTTGATAGGGTGGCTCCTTCATTCACAAACAAGGTCACTCCAACAGTTAATTATATTATATAACGGACAACATGCCGGGGTAGAGGCAACGGAGTTGCATTCTCTAAATAAGAACCAAATAGCACTTTTATTACTTTTAGACTATAGCAAGGCATTTGACGTCCTAGATCACGCGACATTACTCAGGAAACTTGAGCATTACGGTATTCGTGGCATTGCGTTGAAATGGTTCGAGTCATACCTCAGTGGTCGCAGTCAATTTGTTTCCCTAAACGGCTCCAATTCATCATTAGAATCTATGATATACGGTGTTTCACAAGGGAGCATATTAGGCCCCCTGCTCTTTGTCATATATATCAATGACTTACCAGGAATCAGTAACCTAGCTAAATTTATATTATACGCAGACGACGCAAACATTATTATCACCGGATCAAATGTACAAGACATTATATCCAAAGTAAACCACCTCACTGACGTGTTGATAAAATGGGTTAACTCGAACGGCCTAGCTCTTAATCTGAAGAAGACTTGCTATATGGTATTTTCAAAAAGACGGGTAGATCTATCGTCTCTACAAGTAAGTATCGACAACTCTCCTATAGAACGCAAAACGGAGGCCAGGTTTTTAGGAGTTATCGTCGACGACAAACTAAAATGGGCCAGCCACATCCGAGCCGTCAAAACAAAAATGTCACGGTTTATAGGTATTATGTTCAAAATAAAACGCAAATTACCAATCAAAGCACGCTTACAGATCTTCCAAAGTTTTGTACAATCTCACTTAAATTTCTGTTCACTAGTTTGGGGCTTTGCTGCAAAATCCCATATTGAATCACTGTTCACTAAACAAAAGCAGGGAATACGAGCAGTTATGCCGGGCTACGTGAATTACTATTACAAGGACGGTAAGCTTCCGGATCATACTAAAACTACGTTTAAAGAGTACGAAATATTATCTGTACACGGGGTCATCATAAAAAATGCTCTGACTCTGATGCACAAAATAACTTACATGCCTGGCCTTCTGCCGTCGTCGATAAAAGACTTATTTCCTCCCGATATACCAAAGTATGGCACGTCTTATGACGACAATATCGACTGGCTAAAAACGTTCTCTCAACCAGATCTACGCGCTAGTGTTCTGTATAAAGGTCCTATATTAGCTATTACCGAGCACAACATTAGTCGCATAACTTGCCCATCTAGCATTTTCTCAATAAGCATATATAAGAAATCAGCGAAGCGTGTAATGATAGAACTACAAAGCTCAGGAAACGATGAAGAATGGCCACCTTTTCTGTTACATAATTTACCCGGGCTACGTAAATCGACAAGATCAGGCACACAACAAATCAACTACCGAGAATAAACTAAGGAATAAATAAAACCAGACGGTTAGCACACTAGTCACTATCAATCATATGCCACTTTTTTCACTGCCCATTCACTGTCATATTAATAGCATCATATAGATAGCGCTAGCAGGTGCTGATAAGACATGGGCTCAGTTATTCTTTTTTGTTTTAACCTCAAGTAGCTTATAAAACAGTGCGTGTGATCATCTGTCGTATCAAATCAAATTATTTGTCACTATATGTTAATAAATCATGATATACAAGTTTTAATTTTTAAAGTTTCTGTTTTTGTTTTTAATGAATAGACGTAATCAACATTTTCAATTTTCATATTCACGCATATTAAATAAAATTATATTGTTATGTATTATATTATTTTGTAAACATTGGCCGGGTATAAAAAAACCGGTCCCCAAACAAAAACGAGTCGTTGCGGAATCGCACTTTTGACCTAATATCGCACTTTTCCGCACCATCGGCCGATATCCGTTCAAGATCAGATTTGTGCTCTTGGTACTTTAGTGTACAATAAGAAAATATCTACATTCTCATGAGTCAAATGTTTTTCACGACGTAACATCAAAAAAATCGGAAATAATTAAGAAAGTATTATTATACTTTTTAAAATCAGGAAAAATACATATAATGAATAAATTTAATTCTTTCCCAATTTTTTAAACAAGTAATTTGCTGAAGCAGCTCTATAAGAGGGATTGCTACTTAACTCTCGCGTCTCAACATTCCCCTTACAGTTTAATCTTTAAATTCTCTAGAAAGAGTATTGAGGTTTCTTAAACAAATATTAAAGAGTAAAGTATTAGATAGCAGTGTTTTTTCCCTCCAAATTTACGGCACGTAAAAATAATTTTAGGCAGGTGCAGGATCGGATCGCACTATTTAAAAAAATTTACCGCTGTGTCCTACAAGTTGCTCTGCACCGGGGACACAAAAATAAATAATTGTTTTATTAAAATAATCGTTTTTATTAAAATATGTTGTGTCTGTGCCGGGAAAGCATAAATATCGTAATAATATCAACCCAATAATACAATGCAACACTTCCGAAAAAGAAAACAAAAGCGATGAAACGATTAGCTACCAGAGAAGAAGAATGAGCTGTCCGCTACTGACAGGTCATCCGCTGGTAAAGCAGGTAATCACCCAACGATTTCCTGTACAGTTCTCTTTAAATCTATTAATCCTATGTCAAGATGACTAATTAGCATTCTAATGAGCAGATCTGAGTAGTTCCGGAACTGGCTATTTTTAATTGATACTCTATTACAATCTACCACATTCATGTCACACAGGAGCGGAACATTGTCGTGGATATTGATATTATGAAAATAAGAAAAAAGAAAACAAATTATGACATGTCTGTAGAGTTTTTTATCATGAAAACAAATTTGGAACAGGAAAGTTTAATTTGAGCAGACCAAACGTTCTGTACTAAAATGTGCTCGTAAGGATGTTATGCATGCATCAGGCTGGCATTTTAACAACGAATCCAGATGAACGCTCACGGAAAATTGATGGTGGACATAAAGATGAATTAATAAGAGCAAAATGCAATTATGATTGCCACAATTCAGTGTTCAAATGGACGTGGATGGTGTGACAATAAGCTTATTGATACAAACATGCATACATTAATTTAAAATAACACAACTGACTAACTTCACAGCTGACTATTTCAACAAAACATAAAAACGAGAGCATCTGTTTCGTTATAAGTATATTATATTCTTGTATAATATTCAATCTGATTTAAAATTAAATCACATTGTAGTATCAAAGTTTGAGATACCATAACCAGTACTTATTTTAACTGAGAAAAGACTGCAGTACAGGTATAACACATTTATTTTTTCGACATACATAGGATCACATGCTCATTACTTAAGCTCTTAAGTACTTCCAGGCCATCAATAAAGCTTGGAAATTGTATCTAATCGTCGGAAATTATACATCTATAATTCATGGCTATATCGGATTGTGGCTGAAATATCAAAGTAAAAATGAGTGTCTTAGATGCAAGAGAGCTGTGTATACATTCACAGATCGAACCTACCAGCACAAGACGACAGTCTAACTGCTAATTCCTTCATTAGTCCCCCCAAATTAGAGTAAGGAATGACCGGAGGAAATAAGATAAATGTACCAAAAAACAGTTACAAACGGTAATGAGAAGCTGTAGCTATCTTGACTTACTGTAGAATTGAAGGATGTGTTATTTATGGAATTAGTCATTTCCGCTGATAATTACAGGCTGGTCTAATTTGTAGATTAATTCTTAAAACTGATACACAGTGTTTTAAGTGCAGCTAAGAAACTGTCTCACAACAATAGCAGAAAGTAAACCCTCAAATTAACTTAAAGTCAGGAAATAACTTCATTCAAGCAAGAGTAAAACACTTAAACAAGGTAAGGTTAAATGATCGTAAAATGAGAGGTACTCACTATAAATTACTCGCTACAAACTGGCTTTCTTTTCATATGGTTGGGTATTATGGGTAAGCCCTTTTCCTCAGTCTTCTTATTCTTAAATCCCTGAACAATAGTTGTTACAATAATAATATTTTTATTCTATTTCATCTTTGAAAAACATTATTGTAATTAATACAATAAAATGGTCCCACTTTGCGAACTTTATATACTACTAGCAGGAACCCGTAAAACACTAAAATGGTGTCAAGACTCAAGAGACTAAAATAATTATTACCTATTTAATCGCGTTTTTGACCCCAGGCCCACTTGGGTGTCCAAATTTTGGGCTCTAAAACTCCTATTTCTTGGCCTATTTTTTTTTCATGCTGATTTGGAGGCCATTAAAGCATTTGGCCCAGTCAAAAAAGTTTCAGTTGTATATCTTTTACGGTTTTTGCGGTAAAGATAAACATATATATCCATCCATATATATTGTCTCGCTTTATATATAGTAAGATTGTAAAGACAATACCATTACACAATAAAATCAAGTTGGTTTGTGCTAATGAATTCAATAAAGTTTCATAGTGAATTATCCAGAATACGTTTTTAAACAAGTATATGATAATTAAAATACAAAACATATCACCCAACCTTTTGCATTATTACAGGCAGATGTCTCTCAACACGATAACTTTATAACAAAAGGGCTAAAAAGTAAAAAATGTTTGCTTATAGATTAGAACGAGGACAATAACACGTATTCAATATTTGAGCTTGTATGATTTACTGTTTTTGTCGAAATAATTGGATTTGATGTCCATACAATGTATTCTTGTATAAATTTGTATTGATCCCGTTTGATGCGACAAGGAAAAATGCTCTTATCAGGAAAGGAATTACTCAATTATATTAGTAAGTTTTAATACTTTTCACTAAGCATCTGGATGGACAATTAGCACACAAGGATAAACTGACCTTTAAACATGACCACCAGCTATACCATGAAACCATAGCTCCGAAATAAATAAACTGCTCTACATAGAAACATCTGGCCTGATCTTATCACATTGTGGTCCCCAGGGGTTCGGTAAAGCCCTTACAGGCAACTGGGTCCTTTTACCAGCCACAATAAAATTGGTTATGCCAGTACTGTCATAAACTGTAACCAACTACTTAAAAATTAGATATATATTTTGCTTAAATTTTAAATTTTAAGTCATAAGAGCAATCTTTTTATTTTTAAGATTTAAGAGAAATATTTTACCCTAACTATGATGTGGTGGCATTTCATACTTAACTAAAATTTAACTTTGAAAGTCAATATATTATTAGCATTAAAAAATGCAGCCGCACAAGTTGGTCTTGCTATGAATGCTTCTAAGACCGAGTTCATGACCATCAACATCCACTGTCGACTTACATTCCATCTCAGGCCGCCAGATTAAACAGGTTGATGACTTTAAATACCTCGGCTCTTTCATTGCGGACAGTAGAAAGGATTTCAACACAAGGAAAGGAATGGCCTGGTCAGCCTGTATTAAACTGCAAAAAGTCTGGTCCTCTGGTATTTCCGAACAACTGAAAGTCAAGTTCATTAGAGCCTGTGTCGAACCAGTAATGCTCTATGGATCAGAGACATGGACCATAAACAAGCAGCTTGAGAAGCGCCTCAACGGATGCTACACCCGTCTTTTGATGAAGGCCAAGAACATCTCGTGGAAGAAGCATCCAACCCTCAAGCAGATCTATGGCAACCGTCCATCTATTGCCTCAGTGGTTGCGTCGAGGCGTTCCAGATTTGCTGGGCATTGCATGAGAGCTTCTGACCAAGTTATCTCCTCTATCCTCCCCTGGCGACTTGCCCAATCCGGCCCTGGAAGGAGACTACTCACCTTCCTGGACGTAGTAGCTCGTGACACTGGGCTCCATTTAGTAGTAAAACAAATTTTAGTAAAACAAATTTAAATTTTGGTATTTATTAATAACAATCAAAACATATCATATCATAAAAATAAAGCCGCGCGTTGGTTGACTGCCTCAGTATGGTGAATAATTTAAGCTTGAAGGTGCCCTGCGCATTTACAGAACATTATGCGGCGATCACATGATCACGAGGACCTGTGAGCGCCAAATTTAATTTAAACTTTCTAGAAATCGTACATCACTACGAGTTACTCATGCTTTTGAATTATAGGAGTGCGGATTGTCATGTATTTCATTCATTCATACTTAATCGGTTTAAAGCTGTATATTTAGAGCTCACTATTGTTTGAACTATGAAAGCAGAACGTAAATAATGGACAATATACCGACGACAATACCAAGGACCCGAGTGCCGCATTGACTTTTCCGGATCCGTTTTTACCGAAGGCTTATCCACCAGTTACTCATGCTGCATGTATAGTCTGCTAATATTTTGTTTTATCTCTAGCAAGCATTCTGTAAGTTGGAGTGTCGTATTTATTATAGAAGAGCCAGCCAACCTCCGCATTACAATCTTTTGTATGCCAGGTTCGTTTATAAAATCTAATCATATAATAAGATTGATCCAATAGTCTAAGATGAACGGTATATCTTAGCTCATCGTTATTAAAATCCTAATGGATGAATTAATCAAGTAATGTTCCCTTCCAACACAACTAAACAACAAACAAATGCTTGCTCACCAGTGGCGACGCAATCGTAGGGGCATGCAGTTGGTTCAGATAACTCCCACCCCGACGACAGCGTCGAGAAATTATCAAATGATGCATTTGCGCCATACTGGACACATTTTATATTTAATATTTTGTGGTTTGTAGAAATTAGTGTCATCTAAAGTATAGCTTAACTGGCGAGCAAGCATCGTCCCACTCGGCGGGGACGAAAATACCGAGTCCAATCACAGAAAGTTAACCAAAAGATAAAAACAAGAGCTCGGATATCAACAAAAATCACACGCTCCAGACGACGGGGGAAGAGAGGATAGGAAGTAAGCTGCTGGGCTCAACAAATTTTGATAATTGTAAACAAATTTGTTCTTGCGCCCTATAATAATTTGGTATTGAGGTATGACCCTGTACTGTGCGTGATAGTGAAAATGAAAGTGAATGTGAATCTGTAATGCGAACGAAATTATGAGTTATGGCCAGACGATTCTTCAATTTCAAAATAATAAAGTCAAAGGACTCTGTTTTAAAATACAAGCTCATTCTTATCGAAGTTTAATTCTGTCCATTCTAAATCTTCGTACCTGGACTGTATCTTGAGTAGCTCACTTTTCAGTGTTACTTTAACTAAGTTCGTTGACTTAGTAAAGCTTATCATACTGTCAATTTTTCGACAGTCGTTCCACATTTTTGTTGATTGATAAATGAAAGAGGAGGATGGGTTCGGGGTGATGAACTGGTCTGAACGTCTTTGTGATGGTGATCTGTGAAGTAAAGATAGGAGTGAGATTGGAGATTCTAATCTGACAATTTTGAACAGTTCTAATAGACATGTGTATTTGTACAGGTTGTGGACGGTAAGAAGGCCGTTCTTGTTAAACAACGGCTTTGTATGCTCTTTTTCAAAGAATTCTCTTCCTAGGATTTGTTCATCTATACAACGTGTTCTGGCACATGTTCTAAATTTATCTAGATATGCTTCAAGGTCACCAAATAGTATTCTGATACATTTTTTCTGAGTGATGAAGATAGGTTGAAGCATATTATTACTCGACCCACCCCATACCGATATTCCAAATCTTAGGTGTGACTCAAATAACGTGTGGTACAATTCTTTATGGTGTTTTTTCGGGATAACGTGTCGTATTCTACTGAGTCTTCCGATCTCACACCTAAGTTTCGAGTTGAGGGCTCTTATTTGAACATCCCATTTTAGCTTTTCGTCAATAATAACACCTAAAAACTTGGTCTCTTTAACTTGCTTTATTACCGTATTATTTAGAGTTAGTATATATTCTGATTCGTTATCTGCCTCATTATCAGTAGCTGTACGTGACGGATTGAAGTGAATGTAGCAGCATTTCTTTATATTTATATGTAATAGATTGCATTTCATGTACTGGTGTAACAAACGGAGAATTTCGTTTGCTCTTGCATACAGTTTTTTTCTACCTTCATCTACTACGAATATGTTTGTGTCATCTGCAAATAGTATGAATTTGCCCAGATCAGTTGTTCTAAATAAGTCGTTAACATATATTATAAATAGCAAGGGTCCGAGACAAGAGCCTTGGGGAACTCCAAAGAGAACAGGCAGCTTGTCAGACTCTTCGCCCAGTACAGAGACATATTGATATCTATTAGAGAGATAACTAGCGATGAGTCTATTGGCGTTTCCACGTATTCCATAGTTGTCTAGTTTATTAAGTAGTTTTTCATGTGAGATCGTGTCAAACGCTTTAGATAGATCAATAAATATTCCAAGTACATGCAGTTTTTTGCTAAGACAGGATTCTATGTAATTCACTGAGGAGTTGAGGGCATGGCTTGTGGAGTGATTTTTTCTAAATCCGTACTGGTTCTCGTAAATCATTTTCTGGGACTGAAAGAAGCTATACAGTCTGTTGTAAATAATTTTTTCAAATATCTTACCAAAAACAGCTAAAGTTGATACTGGCCTATAGTTTTCCAGCAATTCCTCATTATCCTTCTTATACATCGGACTGATTCTCCCAGTCTTTAAATCATCTGGGAATACTCCATTCCTCATGCATTCACTGTATAATAAAGATAGTATAGGACAGATCACTTTAGACGATTCTTTAACTACATGTATTGGGATGTCGGATGACTTCCCATTCTTCAGTTCAGATATAATCATTCTAACCTCGTCAGCTGTACAGTCATTAATGAAAATACTGGACGTGTTTGCTCTAGGCAGGTAGTCATAAAAACTAGGAAGATTGTTAATAGTTAGTTCTCCAATTTCATTATATGCCCCGTTTAAATTAGACGCTAGAGAAACAAAATACTTATTAAATTCATTGGCTATTACTCTACGATTGGTTATCTTCTCATTGTTTATAGGAAACAGCGGTTTTATTTGCCGTTTCTGTTTGCCCCGTATTTGATTAATCAGTTCCCATGTCTTCTTACTATTACCGTTTGTGTCTGCAAATTTTCCCATGAAATACTTAGTTTGAACATCTTTGCGATCTTTTTTAACCATCCTTCTATAATCCTTATAAGTTTTGTATCTAGAACGTTTTTCACAACATTTCAAGCATTGACATGTTCCACCTTTATAATCAGTTTCACCGAGTTTACATTTTTTCTTTCTAACTTTAGCCCAATTGTCATAGAGTTGGTGCTGATGCTTGATTTTGGCTATAAGCCCAGGTGTGATCCATGGGTTATTTTGTGTAGTTCTTTTGGAAGACTTAGGGGTTGCCAACTTACACGTTTTATCGATACTACTTTTGAAAACATCATGAAATACCGTGAAGTTGTCAATTACTTTATTCTCTAATTCATGTTCCAAGTCCTTTACAAAAGAGGTAACATTAGACTTACAGTAGTCGTAATATTGTTTATATTTTAGGTTACTCTTAGTGGATCCCATACTCTTTTCAAATATTTGAAAGACTGGTGAGTGGTGGGATATACGATCAGTAAGTGTGCCTGAGGCTATTATACTCTCTACATCGTTAGTTATAATATTGTCAATACACGATACTTTACAACCTGGCTTCTCATGAGTTGGCAGAGATATTAGGGGAAAAAATCCTCTACTGAACAGGACTTCCTCATAACGTTTTACAATTGCATTATCCTTATTATGTAGATCAATGTTGAAATCACCTGCCAGGTAACTGCATTTCGGCAAATTATCGAGAATTGCTGAGAGTTCTAATAATGCAACATTTACATCACCACTTAGACGACCTTCGAACTGTTATGTGCGATCGAGACGTGTGGAGGCAGACAGTGAATGGGATTTCGATTGAGGATCGCCCAAAGTAAGTAAAAAGTAAGTATATTATAAGTGATAACAAAATTATAGTTTAAGATATCCATTATGCATTGTGTTTCCAATATTAGAATTTATGATATGTATTTATTGAATAATTGGTAATAAATTTAACTTTTGTTTTATTAACTTTTGTTTTATTAACACTACTATATAACAAATAATTTGAGATCATGAATACGATGTTGTAACATTGAAAAGTTGAGTAATTCCTTTCCTGATAAGAGCATTTTTCTTTGTTGCATCAAACGGGATCAATACAAGTCTACACAAGAATACATTGCAACCATGCGACTCATAAACAATACTCCAATCCGGATTTTACAAGATGTCCATACACTTTAACTGTGTAAAATTACATTCAATTTTGTACAAATCAAATCAATGATGCTTCTCCAAGTTCACATAAGTATAAGCGATCCCGAGGAGGTAGATGTTCATCTAACAATTAATTGGCAGTTTATAAGGCCTAGGCCCTGTACCAATTGCAGCTTAGTGGACTAGCCGGAGTTACCCACTGTATAATTTTCAAACCAGGGACCTCTGGGCTGCCAAACCAAAGTGAGAACCACTAGGCTAAGGCGCAGAGAAAATTGATAATTGATTTAGTTTGATGGAAATTCAATGCAAATGGGATGATTATTAACCACACTACACTCCTTGTCATATTTAATAGGGGCTAAGAGGCCCAGCGGTTTTATGCAGAAGGTCCAAGGTTCGAATTCCAGTGTCACCTATTTTCGGGAGATAGGTAAGAATCCGATTGATCTATGCAAAGTAACACATATGTGAAATGTCTCCTCGGTCGACTCAGCTTGATTGTTGTGGACGGTCTCTACCAAAAGATAAATAATCTTTTCAGTGTACCCCTTCATTACATCTTCATTGTAGTGTACTGCAAACATAGTACTATATTATATTACATTATATTATACTATAAAATTTAAACTTTGTTTTAATTAAAATTTTGTTTTACATATATCATGTGACTAACTTTGACAGGTTTTCTGTGCACTATTTCGTTTGATAAACTAGAGAGTCAGAGACCCTTATTTTCAATTCTGACCCACAACCCCTATACTACCAAATTATTAACGCAAACACCTGCCCAAACCAGATCTCTAGAGTCTAGTCATAAAATAAATTTGACCTTCTTCTTTATGGCCATGGCACGCTATTATTTATTTTGCCAGTTTTTGCCGATGACTCCTCGAGGATATGATATGAAGGATCACCATTTACGATTTAAAGCGTATGACCAATGACATACTTTTAATTTATGAAATAAGTGGCATGAGTTGGCCCAACATTTTTTCTTCGATATTAATAAATTTTGTTGTAAAATTTGTTTCAAATGGTAAATAATATAATTGTATTGTAAAACATAATATTAGCTAAAAATATTTTACAATGTTTGTGGTTTTGTCGTCGCGCGCGTCTTTTTTCGCGCAAAATGTCCAGTTTTTATAGATTTTGGGTTAAAACTTCCACAATATTCTTCATTGTTAATGGATTAGCCCTGTACGCGCTATTTCGTAGCACTTGCCTCGGGCCAGACATTTCGAGAAGAAAGTGGCGCGCGCTACTTCGAAGAAATTTAGGCGAGTAACATCCGTCAACCGCATGCACATGCAATGTCTGGTGTCTGTTATTTCAAAATAATTTGTATATTGTAATCAGATTTACCTATATTGCTAGTCAATCGCTTGACCATTGTTAATGATCTGGCCCGGCGCGCACTACTTCGTAGCTCGTGCCGTCGGGCCACAACATTTCGAGAAAAAAGCGGCGCGCGCTACTTCGAAGAAATTTAGACGAGTAACATCCGTCAAGTCAATCGCTTGCTACTTTTATATAATGCGAGAAGCTCGAAAAGAGCGCTGTGCATATCATTTGGACTGGCGTGCCAGGTAATATAGTGATATAATAATCAAGTGATACTATACAATACTTTCAGCATGAGCACTGATATATAATATAGATATTTTAAATTTGAAGAAATGTTATTTTGATTTTCAAAATTTTTGATCCTGACCAGAAAAAAAATTTTTGGATTGTTTTAAAAGTTTTTGAAAAATGTGGTCTTTGCGAAATAATTTTTATCCAGTTCCTATTGCTGTAATTATTGTTTCCCGATCATTTGGCGTGTTTTAGAAATATTAATATTTTTAGCTTTGTGTAAATATAAACACTTTTTTTTAGATATATTTTGTTTTATATTGTCTATTTCCAGATTTATTATTTGTTATTGATTATGCAATTGTGAAAAAAAATTGAAAATTCATTGAAGCCTGTAATAATTCGAATTTCATCATTTTCATGGCGTCGTTGATGGTTGAGCTGATATAAAAACATACATGAAAGCATGGTGTAGTAAAGTTCGATGGCATGTAGTTTTAACGCTCCCACTAAATCGCTCGCTGCAGTTAACAATTTTATGTTAATAAAATAATGGTTATAATGGTGAAAAAGCCTTGATGTGAGTGTATAATGTATGAAAGCACTTTAGTTTAGTGTATTTCTGTACGCTGATTTAGATGTAGTAAAACAAGAATTCTGTTGTTTAGGGCTTATCGGGTTAAGGTATTATAGGGTTGTGGTCCAGTGAGGGTTATGGATTAATATTTGATATTACAAAGGGATTTATTTTCTACCATGGTTTTTAAAATTTTCTACCGTTTTATTGGTTATTGTATTCATTTTATCGGTTTTTATTTTGGGGTGTCAAATCTTATATCTGGACAATGACGATTGCTATATTATGTGCATATTGTTTGAATACTTTTCTATTATGTACGAGATCTTTTAACAGAACTACTCTTCTTCTACAAACCCTCAATTCACGGACTTCCCGATCATTCAGCTTAGTCAACCTTTGTGCTTTGGGATTGCATCGAAATTCAAAATCCTTTACAGGTCTCAAACCCACAATCTTTCGATCACGAGCTCCTCTAATCCATTTGTCATAAAGTAAAGTAAATAAACTTAATGAAAGCCTTTATCTTATCTAACGGGTCAGCAATATTCAGACTCAGTTACATATCTTAGAAAGCGCTTGCGCTTTAAGGTATTAAAGACGACAGTTATTTCGATAAGGGGGGACAGAGGGCCCAAGTTGCAACATAAACCAGACAATATTGAAGATTTAGATTTAAATATTGAGCCCTTTGGCTCAGTGACGTAACGTTGCCTGTTGGCGCCCCCCTGCCGAAAAAAGCGCCCCCCTGTTGGCGCCCCCTCCCCTTTTGGTGCCCCTCCCTAAAATTGAACAAATTAGGTGATTTTAGAGAATACGCCGGTAAAATCTCTAAAAAAGTGTGTATCTAGAGCAGAACGCGCAGTTTTGCTAGTACTTTAGTTAAGTTTTCGAAATTGTCCCACATTCAAACGACGATTTGGCACCCCCCTAAGACGGCGCCCTCCTGCACAGCGGGGTCAGCAGGGCCTTTCGTTACGCCACTGCTTTGGCTAGAGAATACTTTCTTAGATATTTTGGACAGTTTTTAATATTGGTAATGTTAATGAATTGTAATTGATTGATATGTAACATTTAGGCCCGTGGCCAGTTTTCATAGAGATTGGGGACACTAGCGGGTTTCAACCTCACATCAGATACCAGTTTATAATATTCGTGAGTCGTGCTGGTCTGGAAATCTTCAGCAGCTGATTCTGCCTGCACTGTCTCAAAAGGGAAGTTGACGTGATGATGTCCGTATCATATGATATATATCGTCACGCTTTATGTAATATGGCCTAGAAGTAACTGCCGACATGCAATCCTTTAATAACTCACGCAATTCTTGTCTGACAATTAAATAGAACAATTAAATAGAGCCTTTTTTATATCCTGAAAATCTATGCAAATCACAAAAATGGAAATGTCAGAGTAGCTCTTCTAACCAAAGTAAAATAAATTTGCCACAATTTGGGTTTTTGATCCCTTTCTTGGCCTCAGACTTTAGCACAGTAAAACCCTTAGTTACAATACAGTTTAGGGAAAGGAAAAAAAAAACAGAAATCTGGGTTTTGTCTAAGTCGGATCACATGGTTTCACCCCCAACAATATTGATTCCTAAGGGGCTATAGTTGACAAGCACTCAAATGAGCCGTATAAAAGCTACAGGGAAGTAACGTGCCTGACAAGTTTTCTTGATATCATGGTCCTCTATATAACCCATATTTCAGAGGATACTGTAAAGAGGGGTACGGTAAATAGGGCCAGGGGTTTACCGTAATTTATCGTCTTCAGCTTATATCAACAGATGACCAATAAACCCTCCATAATAATATGTTAATAAACTTTATGTTAAATTCAAATTGGATTATTAAATTTAAAGTTTCACTCGACTGTTATACTAACCAGTGATAACAACAATAGCTTCATCATGGAATTGTGTCTATGTTGCTTCCAGCCCCGAGATGTAAGTATTTCATATTTACCTGATTAGCTGTTGATAAATTCACCCTATTATTTAAGTATTTAGAGCTAACAATACAAGGTTTGATTATCGTTGATTTATTAACTGAATCCAACAAAAGAACTAACAAACTAATATTAACTGTCACTCAACAGGGACTGAAGGATTCTGATCCTCTTTTACCACCCATGAATGGGCAAGGAAGAGCTGAGCCCCCTGCTCCTGAACAAGAAAAGGTAAATCTTGCTGCTTTGTTAAAAGTTTAATTGTACTCAATATCCATGCTGGCCAAACCCTGGTTGCATATAATGTGTTCATTGAACAGCCAGGTGATAGTATGATCATAATATTGATTATTCCAGGTTATCAGGGAGCAGTTCACAGAGTATGAACCAGACATGAAGCCCGTGCCCTCCAGCGACACACAGCCCCTTCTCTCAGACCCCTGTACGTTCGTCACAAACCCTCTCTTTAATCAAATCTTAAATTTTCTGTTTTATCTATAAATAAATGTTGCATAAATATTAAATACACGTCAATTCAAGACAGTAGTCAATTTTCATTTACCAAGGCCATGGCTGTGCTCTTCATACGCCAATGATCTATACTGTGACTTAACACCCACTCATCACCAACTGTGTCATCGCCACCCCACCAACCATGTCATCGCCACCCCACTAACACACTCTGTTCCCAGCACCTGAGGTAGACGAGGAGTGTCCAGCAGCAGCAGCAGCTCCAGGTAACGGGAGGATTAAGGATGTGCTGACGGAGGCGAAGTTTGCTGAGATCAACTCTAACAAGGATCCGGTTATGAGGAAGAGTGATAGTAACAAGAACATTGCTGGTTTCAGGTGAGATTGGGAGGGGTCCTGGTCTACAAATGCATAATTTACAATCGTTTGTATTCGTATTATATACTGAGGTATGAGGTCTCAAGCGGGACCAATGTTATATTGCATATTTTGATACAATAATATGATGGGGTGTGGAGTTATAACCAAATGAGCACAATATGTTTCTGTCAAGTAAGACACACTCACCCCTCTATCTCTCCCAGGGACTCACTGTGTGAGCCTACTGCACCCCGACTCTACCCGGAAGTGCCCAAAACACCTGAACCAGTCAGGATTGTTCCTGTTGTTCTTCCTGTAGAGCAGGAGACAATCGATCTTACACCAGCACCTCCGGTACTGTTTTGTCCGCTTTATCTTTTTATCCAATATATTTTACTAATAATATCATAATCACAAATTTGAAATGTTTCGGTCTCTATTTCTTATTTTCAATTCGAAATCTTCGAACTCGCCTTTGACTCGCCTTTGACTTGATGATCACATAATATTGATAATCCTTCTTTCTAGGCTCCAGTTGAAGCTGCCGCAGCTGTAGAGGTACCTGCAGCTGTAGAGGAGCCAACAGCTGTTGAGGAGTCATCTGAAGGCGAGTACGAGTCCGGTGAGGAGTCATCTGAAGGAGAGTACGAGTCTGAAGAATCTGAGGAGGAGGAGGAGGAGGAGGTTGAACCTGAGGTAACCCTCCAAGGTGAGATATTTTATAAAAATATGTTCGAAATTTATGTTAAACATGAATGCTCCGAATCTTCTTAGAATCGCATAATTGTAAGTTGTAATTACCTTTGGCTGTTTTGGGTAAGTTTTCAAGCTTCATTTCTGTAGAAAATACTGCTATTCTCAGTATTGAGTATTGACTGACCTATTTGTACAGAGCCTGAAGTAGAAGCATCGGTTGAGACAGAAGTCAAGGTTACAAGGGAACCAGAGAGCTTCGTCATCGTACCAGAAGAGGTAAATTTCACTAATGTTACTGATTTCAAAATGAGTGGCCTCACTGGCCACCCACAAACTCTAAATACCAACCCACAAACTCTAAATACCACAGCTGTCAACTGAGTCGGTTGACCAGCTGCTGACTTGATCTATTAAATCTATTTGAAAATCACCTGAAAATCACCTGAATCTTTACTCTGCCTACTTGTATCCCAGATAAAGACAGCACGTATCTAATTCATAGTGTCTAATTCGTTTGTGTCATAAACAGACTAAAGTGGCATATTTGTAATGTTATCTAACATTCCTGTCATTCTGGGTTCATTTTATAAGCGAGCTAGAACTGTATAACCTAGCTAGACTCATATATATAGCCTAACTAGAACCATCATGTCGCCCACTGTTAAACTTAATATGCAATATTATAATATAATATATTTAAACATGGTTGTTTAATTCACCTTATAACCTAGTTAAAATGTCACATTCTAATATACATATCAATATATTGTGTAATGGTTTTTTGATCAGCCTATATTGAACCTTAACATAGTCCGAACTCCGAAGTGGTAGTTAAATGTTATACTGACCATCGTTTAGACTATTTTAGGAGGCTCTAAAAAATGGATGGTTACCGTAATGGGTGCCACAGCCCACATGCCTAACATGAAATATTTACCTACTTACTTGCACTTGTGTAGGTCTGTAGAAGCATTAGAATCGGGCGTTGTCTGCCACAGGCTATCCCGAATTTAGAAGCTTGCTTTAATAATACGAGGCTCTGAAAACCCCATATTATTAAGTCCCGTGCTGGTTACGTTAATGGGCGCGATAAAGAAGCGCTATCTAAAATGTAGTACTTAGTAATGATGCGAGCTGTTATATATATTAATTTATATAACTTCTTAGCGAACAGTACGTACCCCTTTACAGAGATAGTACTTAGTAATGATAAAAGTACGAGCTGTTATAACTAACACGTGCTATAATTTGCAATATTACAGTAGCTAAAAGTAATTTATGTTCTGTAGTAAACTTTCCAAATTTGTGGAGCTGTTAATAGTGTTGATTGTTCGTTGGGTCTGAAGAGTGTGTGTTGGTTAAGTAATTGGGTTGTTAATTAAGTAATTAAGTAATTGGGTTGGTCGAGAACCTCTTACATTTCCTGGCTCAGCGCCAAATTTTGGTTACACAAAAACAGTATTATAGCGCTGGAAACCGGAAAAGTGCTTCCTAGCAGTAAAACAGTGTGAAATAGTGAAACAGTGAAACAGTTGGGATAGTTAACCACTAACGTGTAGTCAGATAACAAATAGTATAGTCTGTGTAGTTCAACAGATGGTTCAATAATATAGCAAGTCATTAGTTCGTATTATAAAACAGACCCTGTCCTCTCCGTACGTGTAAATCGCTGTAAAACTGTTTGTAGCGAGTCACGTGACCTGTGTAGCGTACACTACTACTGCTACTAGGTCGCAACTAACTCTGATCTACGTCAGATAACCCCCTCCAATCTCCATATACATATATCCCACACCAGGTCACCAGGGTTCCCAGTTCCTCTTTAGAAATAGAGCTTGTTCCAACTTCCTTCAGTAACACAAATTGCTTCGTCTCTGTAAGGTGTGCAGCGTGTGTAGCAAGTCTCTGTAAGGTGTGCAGCGTGTGTAGCAAGTCTCTGTAACGTGTGCAGCGTGTGTAGCAAGTCTCTGTAACGTGTGCAGCGTGTGTAGCAAGTCTCTGTAACGTGTGCAGCGTGTGTAGCAAGTCTCTGTAACGTGTGCAGCGTGTGTAGCAAGTCTCTGTAACGTGTGCAGCGTGTGTAGCAAGTCTCTGTAACGTGTGCAGCGTGTGTAGCAAGTCTCTGTAAGGTGTGCAGCGTGTGTAGCAAGTCTCTGTAACGTGTGCAGCGTGTGTAGCAAGTCTCTGTAACGTGTGCAGCGTGTGTAGCAAGTCTCTGTAACGTGTGCAGCGTGTGTAGCAAGTCTCTGTAACGTGTGCAGCGTGTGTAGCAAGTCTCTGTAACGTGTGCAGCGTGTGTAGCAAGTCTCTGTAACGTGTGCAGCTTGTGTAGCAAGTCTCTGTAACGTGTGCAGCGTGTGTAGCAAGTCTCTGTAACGTGTGCAGCGTGTGTAGCAAGTCTCTGTAACGTGTGCAGCGTGTGTAGCAAGTTGAAAACATTCTCCTCAGTTAAAGTGTGGGACACAGTGTGGGCCACAGCTTCCTTGATTCCTAATACCACGTCCTGTGAATATGTGGCATATTTCGGTGTAATAACATTACATATTATTATAAACATAATTATTACGCTACGGTGAATATAATATTACACACAGTACACGGAGAGTTACATTATCAACATGTACGTTCCCTTGTTTTTATAAATTATATCATATAAATTGTTTTACCTTAGATCACTTTTTTTATTATACAAATTATATTACATAAATTATAAAATATGTTACCTTAGATCGCTCCTTATATTATATAAATTATATTATATAAATCATATTACATACGTTATCTTACATTAGTTCTGGCTAAAACCCTGCTCACCTGATGAAATATCTCTTTCATGTGACATTTAAACTTGATTAAAGATCACAATATGTACATGAGCCTGTGGTAGCGCCGCGCAATGAGCTTAAAGTTTACAAGACTCTTACAAAATCATGTGCGATGAGCGATTAATTAATTAATTAATTAATATATCACACTGAGTCTATGGTACTGGTAACAGGTTATTAACAAGCCTTTTAGTGTAATACTGAACTAGCAATCACAATGTCACGTGATATCCTTTTGATAGGTTTAACCACATCACATACGAATAATCAATCTATCGAACAGATGTAATAATATTGGGATAATATTTTGGCTTTGAGCCCAGTATTCTGGTTTTGAGCCCAGTATTCTGGCTTTGAGCCCAGTATTCTTGCTTTGAGCCCAGTATTCTGGCTTTGAGCCCAGTATTCTAGCTTGAGCCCAGTACTCACGGTTAAGTTTAACCTGCTTCTTTGTGATAAACCAACCGATCCCTGTGGGAATTTACTTTATTTACTAAACTATGAGACACATGAATAGATAGTACTGAACAGAACAGTTCAGGAATGTTTTGTTATTGGAATGCGTTGCAGATAGCTAGCATTTATAGGGATACCCACTTACTCACAACTCTGAGCAGTTCCTGTTAAACTCTGTGTTCCTCTTTGTTAAACCTCACAATAGTTGAAACTTGGTCAGTCACGTGACTAGTGAGGGAGACTTCTCTGAAAAGGAGACTGGAGTTAATATTACAATTATTACTTACATATTATTCAACATAATGATACATGACAGTCTGGGAATTATTCACATTATATCGATTCTGTACTTGCTTTTCTGGCCAAGCGTGTGAATAAAGGAGACAAAAATTAAGAAAAGGAGAATAAGTAAATCAGTAGGTTTTGTACCAAGAAGACTTTAAGATTAAGACTTCTAACTTCTCAAGGAAGGCTTTACAATCAAGGCTTCTAAATTCTTCATATTATCGTTGCACAATGCACTTCACTTACGTATTCTTCATATTGTGCAACATTTTACTATCAGTAGACAGTATGTGGTATTGGATAGATCATTAGGTAATCGGTATCAACCAGCTAACCAAAAGATATCATACGTCAGAAACCCGCTTTAAGTTTAATTAGTTTATCGTTACCTTAGAGATATCTGACGTTATTTATTAAAGAGTATACTTAAACCCTAACTTAGGTTTTTAAGGTCCCTGATAAGGTAACGTATTCTAATGATATTATTAGCTGTAACCACGCACGGTAAGTTAAGAGTTTAAGGATTAAGGAAGTTCACGTTTTTGCAAGGTATTAACGTTTTTGTCCATCGCTGTATCTTTGAAAGTAAACGAGATACAGATTAGCTTTTTTGGATATCTCATTTTTACTGTAAAGTGACCTAGTGTGTTATGCATCAAAATCGGCAAACTTTAAAACTCGTCGTCCCTAATGAGTTAAGGAAGTTCACGTTTTTGCAAGGTATTAATATTATTTATCAGTATTTCCAATAAGTTGGTTATAAACGTCCACTGATCTAACAAATTTACAAAATCTGATATTAGGAGAAAGATCGGTTATTAAAATAAAGATGTAACGTAATTAATTAATAAGAGAACATTATCCCACAAACCCCTTACTCTATACTCACCTGATAACGTAATACACACGATCATCACCTGAGTATTTTTAGGTGTAACCTAACGTGTGTAGAGTGTAAAGATGTTCTAGAACACACACGTAATCGTGTGTGTGTTAAGAGGGGACCTCTAATGTTGACGTCACACCACGTGACTCACGTGACGTCACACCACGTGACCCTGCTACAAGACCAGGTGACACTATTCTAGAACACACACGTAATCGTGTGTGTGTGTGTGTGTTAAGAGGGGACCTCTAATGTTGAGTTAATCTAGTTTCACAAGAACTCAAGAGGTCTGCTAGTGTTACATCCTGGTGTGAGACGCTACTTGTGGGGGTACTTACTTAATTACATTCGGATCACTTGAGGTTATATTATCTTTTTATGCGAGCTGTAATATTTAATCGATCTAATGGTATATTTGTCTCATCATTGAATTTGGTCTATCATATTCATTGGTTTTTATAGAATATTATGTCAAATCGTAAGATCATGTGAAAATGTATTCATTTCCATCGGACATTGCTAATTTGTCATGTTACATTCCGTATGAACGCTACTGAATGTGTGTAATGCAAGGTAAGGGACGATTTAGCGTTCGTATGGAGCGTGTAAAATAGGTCACAACATAATTAGATTTCTCTCCACACGTATTGTGGTGAATATCCGTTTAGAAGTCACGTCCGTGTTCTAGAAGTCACGTACAGGAGTCACGTACACTGTTCATGTTCACTGGTCATGTTTACTGGTCACTTACACTGTTCATGTTTACTGGTCACTTACACTGTTCATATTTACTGGTCACTTACACTGTTCATGTTTACTGGTCACTTAGTTGTGGCTGAGACATATTGCTGATCGAATGAATGGTGGAGTAGAATCTCGCTTGACTGACAGATAACTTAGATGTATATTTTTAGGGTATTTTAAAGTTGAAGTGTGTAATAAATATTATTATTTATTACACACTTGAATTATATTCAGGTATTTATGCATAGTTTATACAATTAATTAAACTGCAGAGAGCTGTGAGCGTGGTGGGGGGTTGCACAAATAAGTTCTAACTTTTATTTCATTTCATTCTATAAGGCTGAACAATGAACATGGACTTCCTTTTTATCAGTTACAGTTTTATAGATACCACGTAAAATGAACTTGATAAAAGACCACAAGACTTCTTATCATGGTTCATTCGAGATTTTACTGTAAAGTACTAATTCAATTGACACAGATAAGTGACATTTTGCTTCCTACCGTCGCGTCATCAATCAGTCTAGAACTCTCTGGCAAACCATCCATCTAACATAATCTGACAAATTTGTTAATCATCACAATGCTGGCAAGCATTACCGTCGCCCTTATATTCACAATACTATTTACCCCCTATACTAGTATATCCCCTTTATTGTTTTCCAGGCATTAAGACTCATCGAAAGTAGTTCAGCAGGCATATTTAAGTTTAAAACATTCTAATTCAATGTTAAAGATGACAGGAATAAGAAATAGTTATGTGGAGGTTTTTAAGAAATTTGCGCAAAATACGCGCCAGCATGTTATACGAAATTAGGTAAAAAACCCAAAATCGCCATATTCAGGTGCCTTAAAAACCACGTTAAAATTGAGTTAGAGATATGAAACTTTGCAGAGCGTCTAGACCTTGTCCAAATCGACTGTAAAAAAAATTTCATGTTTCAGGAGTATCGGGAAGTGGGTTTTCTGGAACCCCTGTTTTACAACAGATTGTCGTGAAGATATATATTATATATATATGTATGTATAGACGCTTTTTGCAGTCAATTGTAGCCTACATTTAAGTGTCCGTAGATTCAAAAGTATAAACGATACAGTCATCTCGAACCACAGGTTTTGAAGATAATCGTTTAAGCTTTAGTTTACATTGTATTGAAAAATAATTTAACTTCATCATCATCACTTGATGACGTCATCAAGTTAAGTGTTTTTAAAACTTGACTTTTGACAAAGTAACAACTATTCAAATCGATTTTACACTATTAAGAAGTAATTTTATTCAAAATCTGAGGACATTTTTACCTTAGATAATTGTTCAAGCATTCCGAAAATCTACCGGAATAGTTTCCTACCTTGCTCCTTCATAAAGATATTTGCTATTGAAGTTAGTGCTTTTTTGAAGAATAATTTTATAAAAACCTAAATGTTGTGAATTAGTATTCTCTGGTGTTGGGCCATCCCTTGGGTTGTGGAGCTCAATTTTGCTTCTTAAAGGTGTAAATTGTGTTATAGGCTAGTTTTAAAGTTAAAAATCGAAAAGTTGCACACGTGGGGACACGCCCAAACTGATTTAAAATAGCTAAAATCACTAAAAATTTTGATTTTCACGATTTTTATCAACTTTGGAGTCCCGTTGTGATCCAAGTTCTTTTTGAAATCTTCTGAAACTTTGCATGCTTATCAAACCATATATTAAATACCACTATGCAAAAATTTACAGTGATTCAATATTGTATGCGCACGCAACGTCCGCTCAAAGTTTGCACGTGCGAAAGGTGAGAATTTTGCTCATTCGTGATTTCGAATATATTCTGCTTTCCACGATATTTAAATGGCATTATATATGAATTTAATGCAAACTTGAATGAGTAAAAAGTGCCATATTCAGTCGGTTATCGACAGATATACCTAACTAAACACAAGGAAACGTTTTCAAAGGCAGAATTTCGAAATCGGCGAAATTACCTCCTTGTTAATGAAGTTTCTACTGTGTAAATTATCCTGACATTATAATCAAAAAGAGATGATATTTGACCAAAACCCATAATCATGGGTAGAGTGTACCGCTGCCAGTGTCTCTCTTTTCCAAACAAAAGGAAATGATATTAATTTAAGGAACCGTCCGCTAATGCAAATTGATACCGAGAATGAAATCGGTCGCTCGATTTTTCCATTCGATCACGGCTTACGAATTGTAATAAAGCTTATTGATTTGAAAAAGCGAGCGACCGATTTCATTCTCGGTATCAATTTGCATTAGCGGACGGTTCCTTAAATTAATATCATTTCCTTTTGTTTGGAAAAGAGAGACACTGGCAGCGGTACACTCTACCCATGATTATGGGTTTTGGTCAAATTTGTTAATAGACTATAATGTAACCTGTCATTAGAAGTGAGTAGAATTAGTACACTTATGGTAAGTATGTATAATTATAGAATCGTGCAGGATGGTGTTATGGTGTGTTACATGCCCGCATCGAGAATGTTTAAATTTGTCTTCAATTCCGTCCTCCCTCAAAAATGTGCTTATTCTTTTATTTTAATAAATGCCCTAAGAAAAGTTCGGATATTTTAGAAATTTCCTCTTTTGCAACTAAAATGTTCTCCCAAACTTGGAATTTCCTCCAAGTGCAGAATAATGTGTTTCTAGATGTGGGGTAACACGTCTGGTAGTAAAGGGGCTGTAACAGTACATTCGAGGTTTCATCACGTAATTAAATAACAGGTACTGATAAAGAGAACCTGACGACGTTCATTTCCTTATCTCCGCCAATTAGCCGTGATTTCTTTATCTCTAGATAACGATAATTGGGTCTAAGAAAATTACCTAACTGTACCAGATTTCCGGGGATTTCAAGGTAGTAGCGGGGTAGTAAATACAGTGTTTCGTTTCGTATCATAAAAATATGAGATTTGTGGATTATACCGAGGTTGAATTGCACTTTATGTTAAAAAAATACATTTTGAATGCTCAACTTGATTAGTGATAACTGATAAGTCATGGCTTAAGATAAGGTTATTCAGTGAAAAACGATTGATAAGGTCTAATCTCGAGTCAACGACTCTTGAAATTTAATATTCTACTTTTATCAGAAAATTTTACATAATTAGAAAGTTAGAAATAATGGCTGGTAGAGATTTAAATAATGAACTTTTTGTCACGTACTTGAGCATTACATGTTGGGGGGGGTCCAACCCGATGTCCGATATGAGGGTTGATGAGGCCAAAATCGGAATCGGAAAAATCGGAAAAATCGGAAAATTGAGAAATTTAAGAGAATCGATCTCTAAAACCTCTCAGAAGTGATATAATTCAACCAGAACCCCTACATATGCTATATTGTTATGAGAAAACGAACTAATTGGACATTCCAATAGTATGTTTTATGTGTTTTTCCACTGCAGGGGCTAGTATGCTCACTACTAGTTGGAGTTGTCATGTACTCCCAGACCCGAGTGCTTTGGCCTCTTGACGTGAGATCGATTGTTTCTGCTCATTAATTTTATCCCTGTTACTTGTTATTATGTATTAGTACAACACTAGGTACCGGGTTATATTTTGTGGTCCGGTCTTTAAACATACCATAATATCACTAGTACACTGCACCTTAAATGTATAGTCAAGTACATTTGTATCGTAACACATGCTTGGCTGGGGGATCATGTTTTGTGTCCGTTCGGTACCCTGTATTTTCAAAACGGACAAAAAGTAGGGCGGACAAAAACGGACAAAAACAGACAAAACATTTAGATGTCCTCCTCCTCCTCCTCCTAAGTCTTCCTCCTCCTGAGTCCTTCTCCTCCTCAGTCCTCTTCAGTCCTCTTCCTGACTCCTCGTCCTCGTCCTTCTCCTCAGTCCTCCTCACCTTCCTCCTCAATCCCCTTCTCCTCCTCAGTCCTACTCCCAGTCCTCCTCCTTCTCCTTCTCCTTCTTCTTCTCCTCCTCCTCATCCTCATTTCTCCTCCTGATCCTCCTTCTCCTCCCCATCAGTCCTCCTCAGTCCTCCTCATAGTCGTCCTCCTCCTCCTGAGTCCTTCTCATCCTCCTCCACCTCCTGAGTCCACCTCCTGAGTCCTCCTCCTGAGTCCTCATCCTCCTCCTCAGTCATCATCCTCTTCCTCCTGAGTCCTCCCCCAGTCCTCCTCCTCCTTCTCCTCCTCATCCTCCTCCTCATCAGTCCTCATCCTCTGTCCTCCTCATAATCGTCCTCGTCCTCGTCCTCGTCCTTAGTCCTCCTCCTCCTTATCCTCCTCCTCAGTCCTCCCCCAGTCCTCATCCTCCTCCTTCTCCTCCTCCTCCTCCTCCTCCTCCTCCTTCTCCTTTTTCTTCTACTCCTAATCATTCCTCCTCCTCAGTCGTCGTCCTCCTCCTCCTCGTCCTTAGTCCTCGTCCTCTTCAGTATTCCTCCTCAGTCCTCATCCTCATCATCCTCCTCTTCAGTCTTCCTCCTGAGTCCTCCTCCTCGTCCTCCTCCACCTCCTCATTCCCCTCCTTATCCTCCTCCTCTTCAGTCCTCCTCATCCTCCTCCTCGTTCTCCTCCTTATCCTCCTCCTCCTCAGTCCTCCTCCTCATCCTCCTCCTCCTTCTCCTCTTCCTTCTCCTCCTAATCAGTCCTCCTCCTCAGTCGTCCTCCTCCTCTTCATTAGCCCTTGTCCTCATCCTCCTAGTCCTCGTCCTTAGTCCTCGTCCACATCCTCCTCAGTCTTCCTCCTCAGTCCTCCTCGTCCTCATCAGTCTCATCCTCCTCATCCTCCTCCCCAAGTCCTCCTCTTCCTCAGTCCTCCCCCAGTCCTCCTTCTCATCCTCCTCATCCTCTTCAGTCCTCATCTTGTTCCTCCTCAGTCCTCCTCTTCCTCCTACTCGTCAGTCCTCCTCCGCAGTCCTTCTCCTCAGTCCTCCTCCTCCGCAGTCCTTCTCCTCCTCGTCAGTCTTCCTCCTCGCCAGTCCTCCTTCTCCTTCTCTCCTCCTACTCCTAAGTCCTCCTCCTCCTCCTCCTCAGTCCTCCTCCTCCCTCTCATCCTTTTCCTCCTTCTCCTCCTTCTCCTCCTACTCCTAAGTCATCCTCCTGCTCCTCAGTCCTCCCCCAGTCCTCCTCCTCATCAGTCCTTCCCCAGTCCTCCTTCTCCTCATCCTCAGTCCTCCTCCTCATCATCCTCCTCAGTCCTCCTCCTCCTCAGTCCTCCCTAAGTCCTCCTCTTCCTCAGTCCTCCCCAGTCCTCCTTCTCCTCCTCCTCATCCCCTCAGTCCTCCTCCTCAGTCCTCCTCGTCCTTAGTCCTCCCCCAGTCCTCCTTCTCCTCATCCTCAGTCCTCCTCCTCAGTCCTCGTCCTTCTCCTTTTTAACAGTCCTCCTCCTCAGTCTTCCTCCTCGTCCTCGCTCTCGTCCTCCTCCTTCTCCTCCTTCTCGTCTTCCTCCACCAATCCTGCTCCTCTTCCTCAGTCCTCCCTCTCCTCTTCAGTCCTCTTCCTCCTCAGTCCTTCTCGGTCCTCCTCTTTCTCCTCAGTCTTCCTCCTTCTCCTCCTCCTCCTCAGTTCTCTTCCTCATCCTCCTCCTTCTTCTCTTCCTTCTCCTCCTAATCAGTCCTCCTCCTAATCAGTCGTCCTCCTCAGTCGTCCTCCTCCTCGTCCTTAGTCCTCGTCCTCATCGTCCTTAGTCCTCGTCCTCATCCTCCTAGTCCTCGTCCTTAGTCCTCGTCCTCGTCCTCATCCTCCCAGTGCTCGTCCTGGTCCTCCTCAGTCTTCCTCCTCTGTCCTCCTCAGTCCTCCTTCTCCTCAGTCCTCCTCCTCCTCATCAGTTTACACAATTTATTGTTACTAAAATGTTTTTAAACGCATTTGAGTCTGTAACATATTGACATGTTACTGTTACTGACTCAAAATGTGCTCGAGAATTTTTTTGTTTAATAGAGTTTTACTCTCCAGTACTATGGAAAAGTTGTTACATGATAAATAAAGATTTTGATAAATAAAGTGATTTTCATCCCTTTTAATGTTATTGAAAATTGTGTAGACTATTCTTTGTATCTAACTGAGGATTGGAAGTTTGAGAAAGGACCAGTCATTAACCGTGCTACCCATTTCTGCAGATAGCCTGTTACAAATTGTGGAGACAAATTGTGGAGACAATTTAAATCAAAAGTTACTAAAGCGTTCGCTATTTGTTACGATTGTTATTACCAACCGTACCTCTTTCAATTGTGGACCGGGGTGGATGTTTCTGTCAAACAAGAGTTGATTCGACATTGTGTTGTTTTTCGGACGAAACGATTCTTGTTTGGAACAAGATACCATTTTGGAGTTCTGGGACCACCACCAATCGATTTCTTGTCATATTTAAGTACAGAAATAGCTACCTATATCGCCTAGAAACCTCAGAGGGAAGATTTAAATTTTCCCGATTTTTCCGATATGAGGGTTGATGAGGCCAAAATCGGGATCGGAATGATCGGAATTGATCGGGTTGGACCCCCCCCCCACATGTTGGTTTTAAAAGGTTTCAAATAGTGTCCGGTAATAAATATAAGATATTATTCGGAAAGATATTATCAGTAAACCTCAAAATCTGTTGAAAACCAAATGAACACTGTTCCTCAGCCTGATTCTGACTGTCCTTTAAAAAAAACAACCAAAATCAGAGTTCAAGACATTTTAATCTGACATTTTATCAGCTTTAACCATATTATATATATATCCAGGCCAGGTATCTTGTTAACTTTATAATTCTGGTTGTCGTCAAAACTTCATTCTAGCTGATCTATCCACTCAGTAAATTACAAAATCAGACATTTTATAAAACCTAGGAATTAAGACCTTATACCTCACACCGAACAAGGAATGCAGATAAAGGAAGTAGCCGGATACGGTTACAACGTTAAGCCCAGAGGGAGGGGGGGCCGGGGGGGGGGGTAAACGTATATTTTTCAGTTTTCACATAATAATTTAATTAATATAATGTGACAGAGCTGCTGGAGATTCAGCTTTGTCACAATATATGCTTCCCCCCTCACCTCTCTGGCCTTAACTTTACCACAGCTCTCGCTCTCACATTCTAAAGAACTGTAAACTAATATTATCAGAGCTTAAAACCACATTGGATCCTGTTATCTTGTTAACGTTATCAGGTTAACCATGTTAACGTTATCAGGTTAACTTTATCTCTGCTCCATGTACGGTAATATGAACCAGTATTAAGTTGCTTCAAGCTTGTGATTTAATACTTTGTGAAGGGGTTGTATAACCGGTTGGCGGATCAGGATGCTAAAAATAAACCAAGAGGTATTTAAGAGTCAAACTACTGTATTATAATATTATGGGCATTGTTAACTTTGTGAATTAACATCCTTAGACATTGCCTTTTAAGTCCAGAAATAAGTACAATCGCTTTCAGTAGATTATCACGATTTAGACCGAATTACAATGAAAATTAACCAAATAAATATGACTGTTTTAAGTTTTAAGTTTTTGCCAATGTTTGCCAAATTGTTTACAGACACAATCACAAACCCACTGGACTGCATATATTTTACTATCCCGTGAAGTCTTGTGTGACGGAGTTTTACGTCACAAAACTTAACACTCAAAATATACCACACACACACACGATCAGTTGTAAGATTAATAGTAAGGTAGTATCGTTATGTAGCATTATGTCATTATGACGTATCATTATGACGTATCATTATGACGTTTCATTATGACGTACCATTATGACGTATCATTGTGACGTATCATTGTGACGTATCAATTCATTATGACGTAGCATTATGACGTAGCATTATGACGTATAAGTATGCCGTAGTATTATGACGTATCATTATGACGTACTAGCATTATGATATTATAACTATGTAAGTGAAAGTTTTAACATGACTCATTGCATGAGTACCAACTTTCTTGTTTTTGAAAGTTAGAGAAACATTAAAACATGATATTGTGATAACATATTTTACTCATTCTTCAGTTTCAACAATGATCACAACATTTTTGCCTCACGACTAGTTATAGATGCGCCAAATATTTTGGATATCAGAGTTACTGAACAGGTCCATGAACTGAAGGCAAATATTATCGGCAATGAACCCCAATTAAGAATTATGGGTCAGTCCGGCGTAGTATTGAAAATCCTGATCATACCCCACCAAATTCGTCCTTGCAATAATAGATCACTTGCTCATAACCTTCATTCTATGTACGTGATTTTTCATCCCAGTTATTGAGTGAATCAATGTACAAAATATTAAAATCACGTATTTAAGCGTTTCGCGTGCTGAATCGATATATGTAAAATTTCAATAACAGTTAAAAAACTTTACAAAACTTCATTTAAAGGTAGTCAGATAATTTGAGATCTGGCACGTTTTCAGCGTTCAGGGCACATGCTGCATGCTGCACATAGCTCCATGTGATCACGTGGTCTAATATTACGCTGTCACGTGGTCTAATTGCAATAGTAAGTAGTAATATAACTTGTTCACGTCATCTTATAAAAGTGTCCAGCCATCTGTGCTGTCAAATTTTATAACACACAAAACGCCTCTAGTTCTTGAACCTTGGGCCAATAATGTATAAATCCTTGAAGCTATCAACATTCAACTATTCAACAATCGGACTGACCAAGTGAACTATGTCAGAGTTACGTGTGTGTTATATCCAGCACTGTGCTGAGCACTCACGTGATCGGTCACTATACTCACGTGATCGGTCACTATACTCACGTGATTGGTCATTATAATCACGTGATCGGTCACTATACTCACGTGATCGGTCACTATACTCACGTGATCGGTCACTATACTCACGTGATCGGTCACTATACTCACGTGATCGGTCATTATAAACACTTGATCGGTCACTATACTCACGTGATCGGTCACTATACTCACGTGATCGGTCACTATACTCACGTGATCGGTCACTATACTCACGTGATCGGTCACTATTATACTCACGTGATCGGTCACTATACTCACGTGATCGGTCACTATACTCACGTGATAGGTCACTATACTCACGTGATCGGTCACTATACTCACGTGATCGGTCACTGTACTCACGTGATCGGTCACTATACTCACGTGATCGGTCACTGTACTCACGTGATTGGTCATTATACCAGGAAATTCAAATATCACTAGTATCAGGCCTCACAGGCTGTCAAGCTGGGTTATTATAAAACAAATTTGATAAAAGCTAGAAAGTCTTTCAATGGCACACTCGATCAATGACATGTGATAGTGTTCAGAGTACGTGTTATACGGCACTAGTGTACGTGTTATACGGTACTCTGTCCCCGACCTTCCTCGCGGTAACACGACACCTGCACCTGAGTTAATGTGAGAAGTTACAGATAATGTGTGGGTATTTGGGCAAAATCTCATAGATTAATGAAGGGGAAGAGGGGAACCAGTTTGTAACATAATATGGTTAAAACATGATAATGTAACATTCTGGAGTATTCTAGAGTCTGGGAATATTTGATAATTTATATGTCCATGAAGAAGTGGTGAAGTGGGAGATAAGGAAACACCACATGTTACTTTTAATAGAACATGGTATTATATGCGGCAGGTTACACTTGATACTGCTCTAGTAAAGGAACACCAGGTTACACTTGATACTGCTCTGGTAAGAAACACCTGCTCCCTCTACATCTGATGTAAATGCAATGAGATTATCTCGTTTCTCTTCCTTCACCCAGTGTGTCGCTCTTTATCCGCAATTAAAAATTCACGCTTCATATCTTCTTTTTTATTTGAAATAGAGAAAGTCTCATAAATATTGGATATTCACCAACTGTTTCTAAATTTGACCACATGATAAATACCACAATGATAAATACCACAATGTTGATTGTTGAAGTAGACCTTACCACCTGTGGTAAGGTGATATCCACCCAAACTCAACATGAAGTAACATTGTGTTTTTAATGTTATTACCTATTACATTTCCACATGCTTAGTTACCAAACAGCTGGAGAGTAACAACTGGTAGTTTGTAAGTTTGCGGAGTAAATAACATTTTCAACGAGCATGGATATTACATACAGTTATATAGGACTTATAGCCATAGGTGATACAGGTGATATAGGTAATAGTAAGGGAGGTGTATCTAAAATCGTAATGTACAATTTTTGTTACTTTTATTGATAAGACACCTGAAAAACCAGGTACTCCACTCTTCAGGGAACTTTAGGGGCTCACTCCACCGCCAAATTTTGACATCAATTAGACCTCTACCTACCAAAGGAACCTGAACTTCTCAAAATATTCAATATTTTTAATAACCACAATTATCACCTTCTTAGTGTAGACAGTAACCCAATATCACCAAAACAATAACATATGGTGTCCATTATGGTTCATAGTATGAAAGAGACAGATGTAATGTTAACCGCATTAACCGCATTAGTTTACTTTTAGTGTACACTTTAGTGTACACTTTACAATTTCCCATTTTTAGCTAGCAGAATGGTTTTTATAGGGCATTAATGAAATGTACTATGAGCTGGTCCCAAGTCCAGACGCCATTTTATTCTTTGTAATTTTCAATAACCCTCAGGTCTAGTCATTGACTACTGATTTACAACATATCAGGTGGCTGGGAGGTTAGAGGGAGTATGGTTCATAAATTTGTGACCTTCTCTTACTCTTAAGGGGGGGGGGGGGGGGGGGGGGGTTCACCCTGATTTTTTTGTGAAACTTGGTTTCGAGATAGCAGTTGACCAACAAACTAGGACCGGTGACCGAACTTTTGAGGGGGTCCCCGACCCCAACCGCCAAACGGTGCCCGCGGGGCAGCCACGCCCATATTTGGTTCAAATTAGGCCCAATTTAGCCAAATACCCTGGACATGCCCAAAACCCAGATTTTATGTGCTTTTCTTGTAGCTAGTGGTCCCCTGAACAGGTATATGAATTTTCATCAAGATTGGGCAAAAAATGACTGAGTTATGAGCCAAAAACCATATGACCATATTTGGGCATACGCACCAAATTTGATCGATTTTGGCCCATAAATTGGTCAAATATCAATATTTTTGAATGAAACCAACTTTATATGAAAGGTAAGCTTATACTACACATTCTCTATGATTATCAGCTCAGTATCTAACTAACTGTGGATTTCAAATAATCACAAAAAATGAAAACAAAATCGTCCATATCTCAGTTCGCGATATTTGCAAAACTGATTTCGCTCAAAACAATAGAACTCAATAGGGTTTCAATATTTTTACATGAAATTTTCAGAATCAACGTAGAATCGCATTTCGACCTTATCTCTTGTATTGAAATTTTGAGTTAGGCCTTTAAAAAAAATTGGCGGCCAAATTCCAAAATTTGCCAGGCATTTTTCAGAATTTGGCCGCCAAAGATTATTCTCAATTTTCTTGTTGTGTCCACAACTATCACGTGATACGGTCGAATTATATCATGTGATACGGTTGAATTAATATATCACGTGATATGGTTGAATTAATATATCACGTGATATGGTTGAATTATATCACGTGATACGGTTGAATTATATCACGTGATACGGTTGAATTAATATATCACGTGATACGGTTGAATTAATATATCACGTGATATGGTTGAATTATATCACGTGATACGGTTGAATTATATCACGTGATACGGTTGAATTAATATATCACGTGATATGTCATATGGTGGACATTATGACTATCATATTTTATTTGCAGCACTTAAAGACCTCTTAAAGTGTCAAAATGACCAGTTTATACCAGCCAAGAAACGTGTACAAAATATAATATTTGATGAGACATATTATAAGAGTTAAATATAACTGTTGAAATGAACAGTTAACATATATAATATTAGCTGTTACCGGGAATACTCCGCCGGTTAAAGTGGTTAAAAGTGATTAAAATTTTGTGATCATTAAGTTTAAATGATTTGAACGACGAGTGTTTATGATCATAAAGTAACTGATTTGTGCGTTTCATGATAATAAAGTTAAAATAGTCACCTTTCACTTCCCGGCTGGGTTTTCTAGTTTTATTGTTCAGTCGTTGTAAAAACTACTGGCATCACGTGACTTCAGCACTTTTAATACAAGATATTAAAGATATACAGCTGAAACTTCTGGTCACTTAATGATTATAAATGTAGTAGTGATCAATGTAATCTCGCAATACCAGATAACGTCGTAGTTGGAGGTACACGGAGACGTTATTAGAGCTAATTAGGCTCCATATATTGGTGTAATTAGGGCCTAATCATTTAATAAACACTATTTAGATGTAAAGTTACACTAACCGGATGTTGTGTATTAAAGATCTTATGATCCATATTATTATGTGTAATTACGAGAGGCAAAGGGTCGGCTAAATTCCCTGCGTACGTGATCTTTTACAAAATAATGTTATAATTTACATGGCCACATTTAAACAATATGTTAAATTTAGATAGAGCGCCGCGCAATATATAACATGATAATATTATGTCACATTTATTGAATTCTCCTCCGCTGGTACCACAACTACTTAGCTGTAATAACGTAAGCTCGACAGCGAAATTACGATGTAATAAAGCTAGAAATAGATCGGTCATCATATCGTGGACTTGATATACTTATGTACCTGAACCCCAACACTCTTAAACGTCTATTGACAATTCTTTTAGTCGGAAGTATGTGACTAATTGTTATTTGTCGTACAGTAGAGGGGGGCTTACTGAATGTGTTGGCAACCAGCCAGCTGCTGAGTCTGCTGGCGAGGTGCCAGCTGGTGCCCTTTAAACGTTGATAATATGGTTATCAAGTACTACTAATTAGATATGTACACTATAAGTATACTAAATTATACACACATTTTTACACCCTCTCATCGCATTCTAGAGTTTAAGTACATGCGTATTACCAGTATTATATAAGGGGCTCTGTCTTCAAATTGGTCAATTACCGCGCACGTGGATCATTGTAATACACCACGTGATAGCTTGATACAAAGTATGCGAAGAGATCAGACTAACAAAGCTGTGTGGGATGTACTAAGTGTACCCTTGACAATAGATAATTGGTGTTTAGTGTTTACACTAGTTACTACCCCCTGTGATTTACAAAAGAAAATGTTATAGTAATCGTTACTTGGTACGAGTCTAGTACCAGGAGAAATATTAACTCTGGTTGTAGTCAATAGTCCTTAGATTCTTTAATTTATTTCCAATTATTTTCTCTAATAATATAGATATATATATAATAATAGTTATTAAGTTATTAGTAGGTTGGTTTATTACTTAAAGAGGAAATAAGGAAGCACAAAAGTTGGGCCGAATGCCAAGGTTGTTATAATACTTGTAGTGATATTATGTTAAAATGTAGAGAGCTCTCAAATACCTGATGACCCACCCTCAGCTGACCATAATTATAATATGCTCCTTAACATAATTTACTGAGAGTGTGGAGTGTAAAACGTAATTATAGAGTAGCAGTTTGGTGTGGATATTCGTACGTGAACTGCAGAAATAAAGGAACATAATATTAAGCGGTCCCACCGTAATTGTAAAACAAATTAATTTTTAGATCAATCCGCATATTATAATCCGCATATTATAATAATCATACGATATTAAATGAAATCAGTGTCTGTAACTCTGTAAAAATGTAATATAGCTGTAAAATTTAATTTTTTCTAATCATAATCATATTTTCCAGACGGTCAGCATCCCAGCAGAAAGCTTCGTCTACAAGGAACCAGAAGTAGAAGGTGCCGCCCCTGAATTGGAACTGATCACTCCAGTAGCCACTTCAACTCCACTAGCTGCGGAGGTGGTTGGAGAGATGGAGGGATCTCCAACCAAACAACCCGAGGTGGAGGTAACTGTTGTTCAGGTTCCTGAGGTAGCTGTAGAACCAGAGGCTCCAGTTGAAGCAATCCCTGAGCCAGTTGTGGAACCAGAGGTTGTCCTTGAGCCAGTTGTGGAACCAGAGGTTGTCCTTGAGCCAGTTGTGGAACCAGAGGTTGTCCTTGAGCCAGTTGTGGAACCAGAGGTAATCCCTGAGCCAGTTGTGGAACCTGAAGCAGTTGCTGAGGACCTCCCAGAGCCAGTTGTTGAGGAGCCAGTTGTTGAGGAAGTTGACCCGGTGGCTGAAGTTCCTGATGCCAGTCTGCTTGTTCTTTCCGAACCACCACCAACTTTTGTGGTGAGTAATTCATTATATTATATGTTTTTTACTAACATTTTTGTATATCAAATCAGTGTTTACTCATTACTGTTTAGGTATCAACTTTGTTAGTTTCGTCTGGCCAAAACACGCATACGAAGTTTTAACTTGAAAGACAAAGCTTCTAGAATGTTCCCCCGTTCTTGATAGACCAGGGTAGAGTTGGTTATTCAAAATCAATCTATCCAAGAAATCAAGAAATGGTAAATATTAAAACGCTTGTTTTAGGTAACTAAAATAACATTACCGGTTATAAGAGATTGAATCTCTAGAAAACGGTTGTTGACCGGTTACTGGCGGATTGTTAGTGGAACACAGTCCTACTCCGAAACAACTAACAAACACCATTGTGTAGTATATCTTAGTTAAAACCTGGAGGGGGATATTTAAAACATATAAGAGATACGAAAGGATTTTATTAGCAGGAGCTTTCAAAATACTTGTGTAAATCGTCTTCAGCTGTAGTTAAAACTGTCAAACTCCAATGTAAAATGGGGATTATATTGTTTAAAAGGTATCCAGAGGCTGTGACGAAGATTCGTGGGTGTGCAAACCGCTTAGCCGTCTTATTGAGACGACTAAGTTTTAAAGATGTAACGATCAAGCATCGATTTTGTCAAGCAAATTTCGCCGCGATACCTCTAGGATGCATTACATAATATATATCATATATTATTACAATATTTAAATAACATTATATTATAATTGTCTCAAAGATTAAAGTCTGAGTTCAAACTCTGTTATTTAACAACATTCCCAGCATACTGAGTCTATTTATAGATATCCACGTTTAGGTTTAATAGGTTTGAAATTTAATAGCACCGCTTTTATGATAAAACTTATACTCAGCAGTGTTTAAACTAGTCATCCCAGAAAATAACATGAATACTAAGTTAAGAAAAGTAAATTATGCTTGACAATATATCGTCAATACTAAAGCCAGAAAAAGGTACTTAAACACATTATGCAAAGATCAAACACCAGATAATATGACCAAAATAGATATGACCAAATTAAATCTTGATCATTTAGTTTTAACTCTGTTAAGTCTTACTTAATTATATTAAACACTGCTGAGTATAAGTTTATCATGATAGTAGTGTTCTTAAACTTCAATTTATTGTTATTATTATTAATGTATTGGTTATTTAACCACAACGAAGTAAAGTCTTAAATTTGAGGATCTGTTACAATTTTGAATCTCAATAAGTTAACTGCAGAACTGTGGCAATACTCTCACTACTAGTAAATTAATCTGAGGTTCATATCCAGGCTCTTATTCTGAGGTTCATATCCAGGCTCTTATCCCGAGGTTTCTATCCAGGCTCTTATTCCGAGGTTTCTATCCAGGTTCTTATTCTGAGGTTCATATCCAGGCTCTTGAGGTTCATATCCAGGCTCTTATCCCGAGGTTTCTATCCAGGCTCTTATTCCGAGGTTTCTATCCAGGTTCTTATTCTGAGGTTCATATCCAGGCTCTTATTCTGAGGTTCATATCCAGGCTCTTATTCTGAGGTTCATATCCAGGCTCTTATTCTGAGGTTCCTATCCAGGCTCTTATTCTGAGGTTTCTATCCAGGCTCTTATCCCGAGGTTCATATCCAGGCTCTTATTCTGAGGTTCATATCCAGGCTCTTATTCTGAGGTTCATATCCAGGCTCTTATTCTGAGGTTCCTATCCAGGCTCTTATTCTGAGGTTTCTATCCAGGCTCTTATTCTGAGGTTCCTATCCAGGCTCTTATTCTGAGGTTTCTATCCAGGCTCTTATTCTGAGGTTCATATCCAGGCTCTTATTCTGAGGTTCCTATCCAGGCTCTTATTTTGAGGTTCATATCCAGGCTCTTATTCTGAGGTTTCTATCCAGGCTCTTATTCTGAGGTTCATATCCAGGCTCGTATTCTGAGGTTCATATCCAGGCTCTTATTCTGAGGTTTCTATCCAGGCTCTTATTCTGAGGTTTCTATCCAGGCTCTTATTCTGAGGTTCATATCCAGGCTCTTATTCTGAGGTTCATATCCAGGCTCTTATTCTGAGGTTCATATCCATGCTCTTATCCCGAGGTTTCTATCCAGAGGTCCTGGTTTCAACAGAATTATCGATTTGACTGTTGGAGCGTGCATTTTGCAGTGTGCAAGTTGCACAGTGGTATAAGATCATATTCGGCTCACAGTTTACTGTAATTCAATTGGACTATTGGGCGGCCTATACTATTGTCTTGCTGCTGCAGTATCTCATGAAATCACGACATTTAGTAATACAAGAGCCGAAATCGAAGTATTTGAGACATTTGACGTGTCCGAGAGTATGATTTGATTATTGTATTTTTTATAAATTTTACTATTAGGAGATTTGAAAACGGGGAGAGAAAAAACTTACTAGATCATGCTCCCAAAAAACCATTTTTATCTATCAAAGTTCCACAAATACCCGCTTATAATATCCACCCTTTACTTCCACTTGCTGCATAAACTGTAAGTTAACTGAAGTTGTTTTGCAGGACGAGTCAATGTCCATCATCTCCCGATCAGAAGTTGAACATCTCAACTCTGTGCCAGGTAATGAATAATTACATAATTAGTTAATTGGTAATTAATTATTAATTCAATAAATGCATCGTATCACTTCGTTCAACATACCAGCTGCTAGTATAAATAGTCATATTCTGATATATAATACACAGTACTACTACTAGTATGTGGCTAATGAAAAGCCCAATTTTTCAATCGATTATTCATTTATGACTTATTAAATGGTTGTCTTCGTCATAATATTATGTTCAAACTGGAACACCATTTATGGCGAATTGGAACGATAATACGTAATTACCTGAAAATAGTTCTTCCTCCGACTGTCTCAATCTATTTTTGTTACATACACAATTAAAACTACTCAATTTAAATATCATTTTTATGAAGCCTCACGTGACTTTTAAACGATCTTAAACCCACAGCTGAGGAAGAAATCGCTGCACCAGAAGAACCAGAGGAGCTCCCAACCTCCGAGCCATCAGTAGAGACCATCTCATCAGAACAGACTATCTCAGTAGACACCCAGCAGACGATATCAATAGAGTCTGATATGGTTACCACCACTGAGACAGAGGTTTTGGTTGAAACTGTTAATGTTGAGTCTATGCCTGCTATGGAGACTAAAGGTTCGGTTTTTTTTCTATTGAATAATTTGATTAATTAATTTTTCTGGTTTTAGTAAACAGCACACATCAGATTTCCTGGTTGATTTCACCTCAGCCTTAGCACAAGCCTGGTTTCAATATTTAGAATTTATTTAGTCTTTTTCATCTAGTTAAATTAAAGGTCACTTTACCACATGTTCACGTATAAAGTACAGTGTAAACCATCAATATGACCTTTATATCGTGACATTGTTGTCTAAGCGGCCCCAATTCTCGTGACGAAACAAGAATCAGTTAAGTTGGTGAAGAAAAAAGAAATAATTAAACCCGGTCAAAAGAAATCCAAGTTGCAGATCAATACTACTTCTACGACGACGACGACGAAGGAATGGATGACGAGCTGGATGCTGCTCTCGCCAAAATACAGGACGCTCTAGACATGACAACCGACCTGAAAAACGATTTGGAAATGACAGCCAATCACAATCAAGTAACGAGTTCGGAGAGTCACGTGACAACGAGTCTCACGGAGACGAGGAGTGTGATTGTTACGGAGGAATATGTTTCACAGAGGTCCAGTGTCAGACAAGTTCAGGGTACGGATATGGCCTGTGTCACGTGACATTCCCTTATATGGAGTGCCACGTGTCTTGCACACACCACGTGACATGCCCTTATATGGAGTGCCACGTGTCTTGCACACACCACGTGACATGTCCTTATTATATGGAGTGCCACGTGTCTTGCACACACCGCTTGGTATTCCAGATATTCTACCTTTAAACGCCTGCATGAGCTATTGGTGTCTAGCACATGGAGCGGCAATGATCACAATATCTCTGATCCAATCTCATATATATTATGTGATTGAGGACAACTTCAATTTTTCACCTGTCTCCCTATTTAAAAGAGACAAGTTGAGACTATTTGATGTTATTCAGATCCTGTGGTCTTTGTTCGCTCATGTCTTCAAACCTATATTCTCTGATCTGCATGATTTTTCTCTTGCAAAATTATTTTCTTTCGCAAATCTTTGTCTTGTTAGCGCCGAAAGCTCATGTAGTTTCATTGACATATTATGTAATGTTATGGTTCCGTAGGTTTTTGCTTGGGGATACAATTGGACACCAATAAGTTATAATATTAAGTTATAATGCATTTTAAATGAATTATAATAAGTTGAAATTTAATACAATAACCCAGCTGGAATACAATTCAATCAGCTTTAGTTGCTTTAACTTTTGTGGCAAAATTAAGTTATAATCAATCATGTTTTTTAATAGATCACTCATCATGTATAGCTATGATATCACCGATATGATGAATACAAATACAGTCACCAACACATTTAACGCAACAAAGATGTCCCATCTATACTATGTAGCTATGTATATTGTATTTTCGACTTCAATCTAATGTCAATTATTCATTCTAAACCTTTAAATAACCTTTATCATTTTTAACTAATTATATAGGCTCCGCAGGTGAATCGGCCGTTGTTTTCCTATACATTATCTGTATTATCTTTTTAAAGAAAATGTTTAAAAATGTAATTAGTTAATTCAGATTGTCTAGTTTATAGAAATGATAGCTTTAATATTTAGCTGTTCGACAATTTCTAATAACAAGTTTGTTTACAGAGCAAATTGAAGAAGTGGCAATTGAAGAGCCAGTCGTTGAAGAAATTGCCATTGAAGAGCCAGTCGTTGAAGAAATTGCCATCAAAGAGCCAGTCGTTGAAGAAGTTGCCATTGAAGAGCCAGTCGTTGAAGATGTGGCAATTGAAGAGCCAGTCGTTGAAGAAGTTGCCATCAAAGAGCCAGTCGTTGAAGAAGTGGTAATTGAAGAGCCAGTCGTTGAAGAAGTTGCCATCGAAGAGCCAGCTGTTAAGGAATTGGCTATCAAAGAGCCCGTCGTTGAAGAAGTTGCCATCAAAGAGCCAGTCGTTGAAGAAGTGGTAAATGAAGAGCCAGTCGTTGAAGAAGTGGTAATTGTAGAGCCAGTCGTTGAAGAAGTTGCCATCAAAGAGCCAGTCGTTGAAGAAGTTGCCATTGAAGAGCCAGCTGTTAAGGAAGTGGCCATTGAAGAGCCAGTTGTTGAAGAAATTGCGATCAAAAAGCCAGTCGTTGAAGAAATTGCCATCAAAGAGCCAGTCGTTGAAGAAGTGGCCATCAAAGAGCCAGTCGTTGAAGAAGTTGCCATCAAAGAGCCAGTCGTTGAAAAAATTGCCATTGAAGAGCCAGTCGTTGAAGAAGTTACCATCAAAGAGCAAGTCGTTGAAGAAGTTGCCATCGAAGAGCCAGTCGTTGAAGAAGTTGCCATCAAAGAGCCAGTCGTTGAAGAAGTTGTTATTTCAGAGCCTATTGTTGAAGAACTAGCTATTAAAGAGCCAATTGTTGAAGAAATTGCCATTGAAGAGCCAGTCGTTGAAGAAGTTGCCATCAAAGATCCAGTCGTTGAAGAAATTGCCATTAAAGAGCCAGTCGTTAAAGAAGTTGCCATCAAAGAGCCAGTCGTTGAAAAAATTGCCATTGAAGAGCCAGTCGTTGAAGAAGTTGCCATTGAAGAGCCAGTCGTTGAAGAAGTTGCCATCAAAGAGCCAGTCGTTGAAGAAGTTGCCATCAAAGAGCCAGTTGTTGAAGAAGTTGCCATCAAAGAGCCAGTCTTAGAAGCACCAGTTGTTGTAACACCCATCGTGGCAGCCTCTGTCGTTGAGCAAGTGAACGAGCCTTTAATCATTGAACAGGCAAATGTTGAAGAACCTGCTGTCGAAGAAGTAGAAACATCTACCAATAGCCTGGACATCCCTCAAGAAGATACTCCTCTTGCAAAAACTCCCGAAAAACTTGTATTAGAAAGAGTAATGAAAATCGCAGAAAAGTACAATCTCACAGAGTCCCCTCCTAAAACCAACCCTGTTGCTGATATTTCAACTGAATCAGAGGAATCAAATAATATGGAAACCTCTTCGCCCGTTGTGGAACCAATCGTTAACCTGACGGAATCTCCTAAAGAAGGTTCGTTAGAATGAGAAAGTGTGGATGTGTTGTGAACTTAGATTTGTTGCTGGTTTTTATAATATAATAATATACTGCAGAAAAAATATTGCCAAAAATTATTCGCTGAATTTTGTAGTGAGTTTTGAAATTCTCTGTTGTTATGCTGTGTGAATTGCATGGTTTTATAATCTTAACCGGCAGTAGAAGAGGAACCTGAATTGGAAAATAACGGAATAACGGGAAATAACGCTGATACAGCAGATGCTGAAGCTGTATTCGAAATGGAAGATATGGAAACTGAACCCGAAGCTGAGGTTTTGGAGCAAGCGCTGGAAACTGCACCTGAAGTACCAGTAGTACCTGTAGTGCAGGAAGAAGCCGCACTCGCCGATATTGGAGTTGAAAATGAGATTCTTGAAGCCGAGCCAGTTATAGTTGAACCTGAAACTGCCATTGTTGAAAAGGAACCAGAAGAGAAAACCGAAACCGTGACGGTTGAGACACCAACTGAAATTACGGCTGAAGTGGGAATCGTTGAAAACGAAATTGCAGCGGAACCAACTCCTGAACCAAAAGTTGCAATAATTGAAGCTATCGAAACTAAAACTACACTTCCTGTCTTGGACGTTCCAGACAAACCAGCGGCTGTTGGGGAAGAAAATACTGAACCGGCAATTATTGAACCAGAAATTATTGAAACAGAGCGGGAAGAAAATCCTTTTGAAGCTGAAATAGAATCGCTTGACGAAATGGAAATACCTGAACCCAGCACTTTCGGTGAGAGCGAGTCTTTTGAGCTCCTAGAGAACGAGAATGTAAATTCTTTAGAGGAGATAAAAATGTCGGATGAATGCTCACCGCGAGACCTTCCGACTGTGTTTGAGAATCAGGCGGCCTACCCTGGGAAGCTTGTCAAGGGTTCGGTGATGATACAACTTTGTTGATATAAAATAATTGTGCATGAGGTCGTGTGAGCATGTTGTGATATAATAATTACATAATTATACAATTATATGATAATTGTAGTGATTATTAGATGAACTTAAATCTCAGATCATAGTTCAGAATCGCTGATTGATAAACTGCTGTAAATTTTTAATTCCATTAATTTTAATTTGTTATTTTTGCTTTTATTCTTTTCAGTACATGGTATTTTAACTAGTTGTGAGTAGTCGAAATATTGACTTAATGAATTTTTCCATCCAATTATTATTGTTTTTAGGGAAATAAAACGGCTTAAATTGCCATAGTTATTGATTTAAAAAATTGATTTCACTGCCGTTATCAAAGTTTAGCCGTTCATTATTTTCTGTTATCAATTTTATAGTTCATCGATCGCTGATTAATTGATGGAACGTTATAAATTATAAAATTATCGTTCGGTTATTTTATTATAAAACTGTTTGGGAGTTTTTTTTTGTGTTTCATTTAAAAATAAATTTCAGAAAAGTGTATATTTAACAATCTTTTTCCTGTTAATTAGATAATAATCGCCAATAATAATTACAATTTTTAATACGCATAATTATCCATATAATTATTAATTAATTTACTTGTCAATATATATTTTCAGTGCCGATTAGTTATTGACAACTGGCCCATCATCATTATTAATGAACTCGAAAATAGCACCCCACCAAATAACTTACTGATACTTTGTATATCCGTTTTCATTTAAAAGAAATCATTCTTTAACAATAAAAGCTTACTTGTAATGGTAACTTAGTTAATTGCCACTACTTGACTACTATTGTAGATACTGAAACATTTAAGAATTGACCGTAGCCCCCAGGCTCCAGCGACCAGCATTGACTCTCGCTTTTAACAAAAACAGAAATATCGGTGTTTAATCCACCCTAGATTATCATTCGAAAACTACCTTACTCGGGAATATTATAGTCATAATATTCCCGAGTAAGGTAGGTAAACTTACGAGTTACGAGCTGAGAATGTATCATGACATTCGGCAATGGAGGTTCTAGAACCAAATTCTAGAACAATTTCTCCGCACGATTATTGATTTGGGCATGCTGTTGTTACTCCGCTGCTATGTTTAATCCTACCTCTGCTGTTAATATCACCCCTTACATTATCATACATTGACATGCATGGGACTGATATTGAAAATAACGCTGCATCCTATTTTAATTTGATTTGATTACGTATCATATATGTTGGACTTGAATGTGTTTTATTTACGCAATTCTGGGATATTCAGTGACCATTGCAATAGGGGTGTTGCTGTTACGATCTTAAGTCCTGTGACTGCTAAAAAAGCGTTGAAATGAGGACAGTTCAGAAAAATTAGACAGTGACACCCCTAATTTCTATTAAACCGGACTATTTGAAAAGTAACAACTTATTTTATTTTCAGAATCAGAGTCGTTACTGATTGAAGATAAGGAAAACAGTCCAATCAATATTGTTTCAGAGGTAAGCGCTTCCAAGCGGTTGATTGATCAGTAGATATTCACTTATTCGTTGTTATTTTATTGATAAATGTAGTGTCATAGTAGGTTCTTAAGTTCTTAATTTTTAACATTTTCACTCATTAATTTCAAACTATAAACAAATCTCATCACAACTCTTGCCATGTACAATAAATCCTGGTTCATTTTATTTAACTCGTATTATTCCCAGGTGTCAGATGTAAGCAAAGAATAGCTCCAACACTCAGACCAGAGGAAATCACTCGGCGGAGGAAAAACCCGGCGGGTTCATCAGAAAAACCCCATAAATCAGATGCACGCGGACTAGTTCTATTCAGTGTTGAAAATCCCACCGTTATATTACGGTCACGTGTGGACCACGTGTAAACCACGTGTGTAATTGTGTGTATGTGTCACGTGTGATACATTCAGTGGTATATATATCAGCTCTCTCAGAAGACTTGAAGACACAGAAATTTACATACAGATTTTAACTGCTCAGACAAAGAATGTGTCACGTGGTGCAATGTGCATGCTGTTTTGTATTACATTTAAAACTGTGAAAATTTACTTATTTTGATTAAGATTAATTAATTTTCACGTTTTATTACGTATTATACGCATATTAAAAGATACTTACAATTATTGTAGTATCTGTTAAACTTTACGGTCACGTGTGAACCACGTGTGAACCACGTGTGTAGCGAACTTTATGGTAATAAATACGAATTAGTCACTGGTGACTGGATGACAGACATATTGAGAAGTTGAAGGATACAACCTTGACATATGTTAAAAGTACCGTACTATCTTTAATTCCCAAACAACCCTTAAACTTTACACAAAACCTGTCAAAGTTAATTACCTTTGAATTAACCTGATTGGTGTGTCCGGAGTATCAGGTGACTGTTTTCCAGTGATCCTATTGGCTGTGATATCACAGGTTACTGTTTTCCTGTGATCCTATTGGCTGTGATATCACAGGTTACTGTTTCCAGTGATCCTATTGGCTGTGATATCACAGGTTACTGTTTCCAGTGATCCTATTGGCTGTGATATCACAGGTTACTGTTTTCCTGTGATCCTATTGGCTGATATATCAAAGTTGGCTTCACTGGTTGGTTCTAATTTGTTGGTCCAGTTGCTCGGTGAAAGGTTAAATTATTAGGTGGAATTTGTGGTGGCTCAGGTGATAATTTTCATGACCCTTCTTCTACATAATACAGGAGCATACCTTTTGTACTTTACTATGTACAGTAAAATGTTATACTTTTCCGATACAAGAAGAAAACCTGGACATGAAAATGGCGAAATGTGATGAAGCTAATGTAGCGCTCTAGAAAAAGTTAATGGCATTTTGTACCTACAATGTTCTGGAATTAGATGGTAATGATTGCGTAGTATTTCTAACTTGAATATCAAGTTTCTCATGCTGACGCACAGTTAATGTGCTACGCTGTGGTTTTTAGCAAATTTATTTTAATTTAGTCTATTCAATAACAAAGTTTGTGCTGGCCATATATGTCATAACTTTTTAAAGTTTTTAATTCGATTTAGATTAAATTTAGATTAAATTAATGGTTTGAAAATCTGTTGCGTGCTTTGTTTCAAAGATGGAGCGATTTGATGACAATGATTACAAATGTACACTTTTTTTCTAAAATGTTGGTTGGTATTTTGATTAAAAATATTACGTATGTGATGAAATATTCGTTTTATTTTCTTCTAATTTTTATTCAAATATGAAACAGTTAGCATATATTCAGTTTCAATGCTACGTTCTCAACTAATATAATCAGACTGATATTATAATTCTTGCAGAAAATTAGTTTTATTTGAAAGTTCTGCAGGAAACAATAAACATACAGCAGGCAGCTTGCATTCGGACCCTTTCACAGGGTAGGTTACCCTTGTATTGAACCCTTTGTAATTGAACCTCACGAAACAATGCGGAAATAGCATTTACAGTAGCGCGCGAAAAAAATATGATTAGTTCTACCAGCACGAAAATGCGTGTTCGCTCGATCACGTACGTACGTTACGTACGTTACAAACTTTCCAAGCACAATCTTATGAATAGAATTGACAACCAGAAACAAACTCGCAAGAAAAGCAATTTCAATTTGATACATATGTTATGTCCCATAACTTGCTTAATTCTGCACAAAGATGGCGGTCATCGACACATTTTGAACGGGGAATACAGAATCGTTTAAATGTTAAAATCACTTCGACAAAAGTTTTAGCGCGATGGACTACCGCCGTGCCGCGCATAAAATAATGCTTTTCGCAACTTAACGGGTGATACTCGTAAAATATTACGAGAGATCAGACCGTCGACGAGTCCAACTCGGCGCGCGTCCTGGTAGGTTGTAAACCTACAAGACTGGGCCACACGGAGCTGCAAAGTAGCTTTAAAGGATTGGCATCTGCATCCTCAATTATAATTTTTTTTTAAATAATGATTAACGACAAAAGCTACTCACTACTGATAGTAGAGGCTCTTACGGGCATTGTCTGCATGATACGCTAGGGACCCCTGATACACCTTACTAGACGTATTTTTGACCGTAGAATCGATTAAAAGTAGTTTCAAAATGATTGGACTGAGTTAGCGCGGTCAAAATCGCAAAAAACCGATTTTTGGGCCAAAAAACCATGTTTTTTGATATTTTGAGCAAGTTAATTTTGTTGGCATGTCATGAAGTCATGCGCCATTTTGCTTTTATTGCGGTATACTAAGACAGTAATCAGTATAATATAGCGTTTTATCATTAATGGGCAGCATGCATTCTTCCATATCTACATTTTGTTTATAAACAGAAAAGCCTAAGGTCTCCATGTAAACTTATTATGTATTTAAGTAAAAACAACTGGACAGGTTTAATTTTATTTATTGCAGCGCGCACTTTTTTCGCGCAAAATTCACAATTTTTAGTTCATAGTTTTGGCCCGTAAATTTTATAAAACTGAAAACAGTTTCAGTTATTTTAAAACTATTTTTGTTTTTATAATAAGGCCATTATCAACATCGTCGCGTTATCAACTTTAAAATTATGAAAAAGTTCTCGCGGCGATGATTATCTGTGTGGACGTGTGGTATAATATAATCACAAATCCTATCTTTTAAAACGAGTTTTGATCATGGGTGGGACAAAATTATTAATATTTATATTCAATATTAAATGTTGTCAGATTTTTAAAATTTTGAAATGATAATTGTATTATAGTGCGATTTAACGGGTGATACTCGTAAAATATTTGTTCCAGGACCGTCGACGAGTCCAACTCGGCGCGCGTCTTGGTAGCAGGTAGGCGCTGCTACTAAATCCAAAATCGCTCGCCCAAATTTTAAGAAAATTCTTGTGAAAAGGCCCTTTGGGCATGAAAGTGATCGGAATCGTTGTATTTTTGGACGCTGATTCCAAATCACCCCCCATGACGTAGGGTTAAAATGCTTCCCTGGAGAGTTATGGGCAAAAAACCGTTTTGGTCAGGTGACAGGCTAGTAAAATACGAATTCGATTGTTTAGGGCTCGTGTTAGGGTTAGGGTTGCGGTAAGGGTTATGGTTAGCTTTCTTCAAAGTGCGATGCACCACTGGGCAACGCTGCATGCACGCCTTAACACTTCACCTAACTATGTGCTTTCGCGTTGTATCACGTGGTGACCCCCACTGTCGCTTCACCCTGTAGAGTTTCAACGATACAGTGGGGCGGGTCATACAACGTAGGACAACTTTCGCGCCGCTGCGGGCGCGCTTGTTTCACAACAACGGGCGCGCGCCACTACAAGCGCAAGGGCTCTGGATAGAGCAACCTTAACACTGAACGGGTGATACTCAAAAAACATTTGTTTCAAGACCGTTGACGAGTCCACCTCGGCGCGCGTCTTGATAGCTTATAAACATACACTTTACAAGTAATAAGGCCACGCCGAGCTGTGAAGGATTGATATTGTGCAGAACTGCGTACCGCTCAGTACTAATTCATGCTTGAGCGGTACTGCTGTTCACAGTGGCGCGCACTCAATTTAATCACAATAAATAACGAGCGCGCGGTTTTTTGGAATCTCTCAATTATTATATTAATTAGATCGCAGTGCTCACGGCCTGTACTGAGTAAACGACAGAAATATCTTTTAAATTATTTTGCTTCTGAAATTTTGGCTCTAGTAATTAAGAAATGTGACATGTAATTGTAAGTTAACAATTAAATAGATCCTGTGCGCGGCGCCTACAGCTGACCTACGAATTTCTGAACAATTTTAAATTGTGGCTGTGTGCGCGGCGTACTGTATATGTGTTTGAAATTGAAATTTGAATTTATTTATGAATATAACATTATGTATTGATTATTTGTGGTAAATAAAAATTTTTCTTTCCTAAAAAAAAAAATTTTCTTTCCTGTGAATTAAATATTTTATAGTGCGGTATTTACAAATTTATGCATTTTCAGCCAGAAATTGGCTATTTTTATTCCATTTTACACAATTGCACCGTGCAAGATAAAATGCCCACTTAATTAGCAGCTAAAGTGTAAATATTTTTTGTTAAATATGTACTATTTACACTTTTCGTTCCAATTTTTAAAAATCGGAGACAATTTTTTACCAAACCATGGTTGATGGTGGGTTTATTGCATTTATTATGTAATATGTATGCTTGATGTGCTATAAATTGAAAATCGTTGTATAATAAATAGTATATGTTGTTATAGTATGCGACAATAATTTTGTTTGCAGCTTGAAAAAACTAAACCCATTTTAGCGCCGCGCACACCTACTAATAAATAATATATTATTTACGGAAATCGAGCGCCATAAATATCTTGTCTTAGATGATTTCGCTGCACAATCAGTCAATGATTAGATGAACTATCTGTGTGTGACCTCCACTGTATTGGCATTCTAATCTTCTTCAATAGTCTACGCTCACAGTCATTGTCATTCTAACGTTAGAAAATGTCTGATCCTATGTCGACAAAAATAAATCAAAACAGTCATATGATCCGTGCTGAACATTCTACTGATTAATTGTTTTCTTGTTTTCTTGTTTTCTTGTTTTCTTGTTTTCTTAATTGTATGACCCTAGTGATGACATGTTCAAGGTAGTAATTGTTTCGCACAATGGGCTAACACCCACCCAGCTAGTGACCTTCTTGCTAATGAATATTTTCCTTCCTAAGATTCCTGTTGCACTGACCAATTTAGGTTAAATAATGATTGTAAAATTTCCTTTGTCTGATGTCAACGACGTAGCTTGTACAGGATAGTACTTTATTTACTGTTCACCACAGTGTAGATGTTCTGAAGGGATATCTTAGAAACATTATTAGGGTATCCTTTCAGTATATTACGTTGCAGTGTACTGTATACTGTTGGGTTCATCCCTTTCAACCTTATTCTATCATGTGTAAAGTAAAGTAAAGTAAAGTAAAAATTATGACATAACATCATCACACATGTCTACAAAGTATCAAATCACTATATGGAAAAATATAAATATCAACACCAAAATTAATATCTTACGATTGTTAATTGGAAATAGACATTGAAGATAAATGATTGCCAACAATACATTCTTACAACGGTAAGACGCTTACAAATCATCTTCAATGTACTGTTTAATCTTGAAGGGGTTCCGACTTTCAAGATGTTCACAATTTCTATAAGCACTTTTTAAACCAAATTTTAACTTTTAATTTACACAATTTATTACATTGTTAATATATTGTCTAACCTTATAGCTGAATTATATATATTGTTTGACCTTTTCTAGAACTCTAAACTCTGATATATTGTACTATGCTGGGTGGCCTGGCCTAGTAGTTCGAGCATCCGCCTTCTGCGCAGAAGGTTCAGGGTTCGAATCCCAGTATCACCTAGTCTAGGGATCTATGCGATCTCCTCGGTCGACTCATCCATTTGATAAGAAACTCAATTGAGGGTTTAATGAGGAGGGGTTCCTGTTAAAAGTTCAAAAAACTTCCTAGGATACTGTAAACATAGTACTATTAACTATTAACTATTAACTATTAACTATTAACTATTAACGATTAACTATGCTTGATTTATCAAGTGCATTGCCACTGCTTTGTGCACCAGTACAGCGACATGGTAGAACCACATGTACAAGGAGAACTATGATTTAGGAAACAGACGGACCCATGAATCTAACATGTCCATTTCCATATCTTTAACATATAACAGGTTATTGCGTAAAGGAGTCAGTTAGTTTCATAGTGCAAGAACGAAACGGCTTTGCAATGCCATGATTTCCACTTAAACCCAGGAAAACAGGTCCTAAACTTAATATTGCCAGAAACTTGAGTAGGCCACTAATAATAATCAAATTTAATGTTTTTGAAAGCCTGGTCCACGTCCCTGAGCTATGCCAAAATTTCCGACTGTCTTACTATTTATGAATCTTTCACACTTTGCATTCACAAACTTTGAGTCTGTCAAATCTATGTTTACGTTTGCGAGATTATTGTATCACTTATCCTTCAAACATTTTTTTGAAGAGAAAAGAATATTCAAACAATATACACATAATATAGCAATGGCCAATTGGCTGACTATAAGGTCATGGCCTGAACAAACAATTTTTTTAAATAGTCAAGTGATGCTAAAGCAGAGCACAAATGTGTAATAAGTTAATAGATTAAAAAACTGATTCATGTGATGCATTACGCAGAGCACAGATAAAAATACTGATTCAATGATTAAAATTATAGCTGTGAGTGTCAATAAATTAATGTGTCATAAAAAAAGGAACAATGTACACGTGATCTGAGATACCAATATCTCAATATCAAAAGGATAGTGTCTAGAAACATTCATAGTCCATGGTGGCAGGTATCAAGTTAAAAGAAGTTACACTGACTGGCAATGTATACGATTGCCGTCTCCCTCTCTCACCCCTGACCGCTATCAGGGTGCTCCTGAGGATTGAGAATCTAATCCTGGTGCGCATGTAACACATAATAGCCGCATAGTCTTCTCCTCTCTTCTGGGATAGTTTTTCAGCGAGTCTCTTGTGGTATCTTGTGGCTTGTGGACCCCATCCGCCATTTGTTGAGTATATATATTATCCTTCAAACATGATGCTGATACATTAATATTGATATTCACAATTCTAAATCACCTGGTCTAAATCAAAAGTTGAAAATTAACATATTTTAGCAGGTGTCACAAAATGCTTTACCAAAGGAAGATCGAAATCGGCCGTGTGTGCTACGTTAGATTGGGAGAAAATGCAGGAAAGACTGGAGTGGTCGTAGACCTTGTTGACCAGAAGCACTTGCTCATCGATGGACCAGACAGCGGACTTGCTCGATCAGTCTTCCGTCTGAACCAAATAGCAATCACAGACCTCAAGGTCAAAATACCACGTGGTTGCAAAACCAAGGTTGTACGAGCAGCCCTTGCTAAGGATGACATCCCCGCTAAATTCCTTAAATCTGGACTTAGTAAGAAGTCAGAAGCTCAACAAGCTAAAGCAGCTCTTGGAGATTTCGCTCGATTCAAGTTGAGAGTATCCAAGACCGCTCACAATAGAAAGATCAGAAGCACCGTGCGAAAACTTAAGAAATCCAGTTAATTTATTGTAATGACTGTTTTTATTTATTAATTTCCGTGTTTTAATTTGCTTTTATTCATGAGTAATCATCTGATCTTACCGAATATTGATTGATTTATTTGGCAACAATCAACACTCAAAAGTTTGTGACACACCAAGCCCTGGCCTTCGTTATAAAATTCTGAGAATAATTAATTCTTGCTAGTTGACATTAAATAAATAATAAATAAAGTCGGCACTATATTGATTCATATTAACATAATCAATGACAAACTAACAAATTTAATGTTAAATTTAATGCCGTTCCTCGTTTAAGACACGATATTAACATAGTTATAAAATTCCATTTCTAACCATTTCTCTTATAGCACATGAAGTAAGGTATAAAAATGGTCTAAACTAAAAGAAAAGCCTCTCCACAAACTCTCCCTTTACCTCACCTTGACATCAGAATAACATGGTTTGTGACAAATGTAAGTTTATTTTGTTATAAAGTCTTATAAAGTATTAATGGGTGTGAATGGTGTAGGCTAAGTCTGTGTTGCATCAGTATTACTTTAGATTTCGGTACGTCAAATTGATGCGAAGGTCGGTTGAATCTTTAAGCTGGTAATTTTAAGATGTTAGTCTACAATATGTGGCTAAGTAATTAACTTTAAAGTTTTAATATGATTATGATCTAAATTTTGGGTATAAATTGGTCAGTGAACATATTTTACTACAGCTTTTAATTTAAATTATTATTTACAACCGAAAAGAGCATATAATATATTCGAACGTGTAGAATATATCGATTTGATCTTTTTGAGCTTAAAAACAACAGAACCTGCGCAGTGTGCAACTATTCATAAAACTTAAATTAACTTGCATAATTTAATGATCAAGGACTTCTCTTTCTATTGTAATTTTCTCCAGCTTGATCTTCTCATCAAGATCGATTACCAAGTCTCTTCAACAACCATTTAACAGCTAATCGTTACAGGCGAGAAGAAGTTGGGCGTATCCGTTACACAGGACACATGGAAAAGTGGATCCAGGAGCACTGTGGGTGAGCTTGATTATAGAACTGTTATTTAAGTTGTGATTATAGTTGTGATTTAAGTTAAAATGATTGTAGTTGTTCGATTTATAAGTATCAGTCATTTATCAGTCATATATATAATAATAATAATTATAGTTGTACAAAAATAGCTGTATATCATATCGATAGTTGACATATTATACTGTTGAATGCGTGCCCTAAAATAATGATTACAACTGGAAAACAAACCTATTCTAAAGATCCGGGTACTAACTAAACTCATTATATCAGGATGTATTCAGAACACCATGGCTGCGATCTGTCCTAAGTACCTCGAACACGGTTTCTGTATCCACGGTTCCTCCTGCACCCTCCAGCACATAGACAAGCCACCCACACCCACCGCGCTTCAGATGAACGGAAACATGTTGAAAACATCCTTCGGTAACCTAACTCTAGATGACATATCCTCGACTCCCAGTTTCATACCTGCCTCACATCACGTGATACGGAGTGAGCCAGTCCAGGCTCCTCTCCAAGCTCCTCTCATGCCTCCTCCAACTCACATGGAGTATTACCTTCCCTCCACGCGCATGGACATGCCCACGCGCGCCTTTATACCCACCCCGCCTCATTTAGAGAAACCAAGCGCAGATAACAGCACAGGCAGTGAACTATGTGATATGTTAATGTACCAACAAAGTATTACGTCTCTCTATATTGAGAGTAAGTTGCCAGATGTGGAGAAGTATTACGCGCTCCACCCGTTGGAGCCCGAGCACCCGACAGTGGAACCTCAGGGTAACATGTATACGTTTTCCTATCCTAGTGTTTGTTACCGGGCTTACAGCAGCGTAGATGGGTGTGTTTATACGTTACATCGCTACAAAAACTGTCAAATTAACACTTTAGAAACGAAGAAGATCCTAGATCGGTGGCGCGCAATCAGCCACCCTAACATCGTCACTGTACATGAGGCTTTCCCAACCAAACAGTTCGGCGACAATTCATTTGTTGTTGTGTATGATTTTTGTGCTGGCGCCAGAAACTTCAAACAGCTACATTTTCAGAAGGAACAAGGTTTTCTTGATGAGTCTCTGTTATGGAATTATATCATACAGTTAACATCTGCTATACGGACAGTGCACGCTAATAAACTTTCTTGCAGGATGATTAATCCATCTAAAATTATAGTAACAGCTAGAAATAGGCTGAGGTTAAATTGTCTGGGTGTCATGGATTTGTTGATGGGCTCCGTCCTAGATGACCCATCCAAACCATTTGTAGTCCAACACCAACAACAAGAAGATATAGTGGAGCTGGGCAAGCTTATCGTTTGTATTTCCTGTAATTCCATCTCGGCTATCCACCAATCAAACCTCTCCAAATCCTCAGACGTCATATCATCCACATACACGGCAGATGTCCGAACATTACTCCAACATTTGCTCAACAAGTCGCCTCAACCAAGGAAAATCAATGATTTGATGCCGATGATTGGCGCTCGGTTTTACACACACATCGAGCGATTACGGGTTGAAAACGATACCACCCAAAACGAGTTAATGAAGGAGCTAGAAAACGGGAGACTATTTCGGGTATTGTGTAAGATAAACTCAGTTCTAGACCGGCCCGAACACATGTTGGATCCCGGATGGTGTGAAACTGGCGAGCGTTACATTCTCAAACTCTTCCGAAACTACATGTTTCACAAGGTGGATGAGTTGGGCGCGCCCTGGATTGATCTCCCGCATCTTCTAATGTGTTTGAATAAACTTGATGCAGGCTCGCTTGAACAACTTATGCTCACCTCGCCTCACGAGCAGAGTGTTATTATTTGTACTTACAAGGACATCAAAAATAACTTCGATAAGTGTTTTAATGAGATTTTCCTGATGCAGGGTAATTTGTAAGGTAGGGTGAGATGTGACGTCATGCCACGTGGTGTGACGTCATGCCACGTGGTGTGACGTCATGCCACGTGGTGTGACGTCATGCCACGTGGTGTGGTGTTCCGGCGTCACAAGGACACAGCACAGCCAGAAAATTTGGTTTTTAGCCGGTAAAACTGGTGTTGTTCTCTCGCCCGATTGGTTATATATATTTGAGAATTGAGATTGCCAAGTTTAACGCGTGAGCAAATTCTGCAAGATTTATTGATATTGTGCCATGAGCATGTTATGATCTGTAATACTTCATTGATAATTGAAAGTTAAGACCGGGTTGGTGAACATTGAAAATTTGTTTGAATTCTTTTTAATCAGAGGTGATCGAAAATTTGTAAGAGCATGTCCTATTTTTAGATTTTTAGTAATTTTATAGTAGCTGCCTCGGGTATTTAAAGTTGTATAGGACAGTGTTTCTGACTTAGGGGTCGTTCACATATTACGTTATCAGCCGAGGGGGAGGGGGGGTTTCTAAATAATTATGCTAGTGTAATTTTTACACAATAGCTATGTGTAAAATTGATTGCGGAGGGGGGAGGGGAGTTCAAAATGGGCCAAAAAGTGATTACGTAATATGTGAACGACCTCTTGGGTATTTAACGTTGTATAGGACAATGTTTCTGACTTATCTTCGACAACAACATGCTACAATAATTTGTATGGGAATGTTTCATTTTCACCTTAACATTTTTTTGAAAAAATCTTTATTACCGGTACATAAAAACTGGTACATACATAACTAAAAGCGATGGAGAATGTAAAATTACACATAAAAATCCGAGTATATCCCGATTATATATATAGTATGATTTACGAAATTGTAGAGCAACAATATCCCACCAATCAAACATTATTGATATAATAATGAATTTGCTATTCATTGTTAATTTGGATTTTGATATCTTAATAATATGTTAATAAGGGTACCAAATTCCAACCGCAGTTTTCTTCTCCTTTGAATTATTTTGTTGATATATATAATGCTCGAATTTATATAATATAAATTTTCATAACTTTTATCTTCAACAAGTTGATTGATCAGTTACTTTTACTTTTTGACTTGTAGTATTTGTTACGATGTTTTAAACGCGATATCATTACGCAGAACCCTGTAACTGCAATATAATTGTATTCCTTAATTTTTTTTTCTAGCGCGGTATGAATTTTAATTAGGGTTTGATTTTTGGACCGTTTGTAATGGTTCTTGTCAATGCTTATTTTGATATCAATGCTGTAAGGGATAGTGTAATCACTTCAAGGACGTTAAATTTTTGTGATGCAACTTTGAATTCTTATCGAAACTTCTTGAATATTCTACATTTTTCTTGCCCTACATATTTCCCCCTAAGATAAGTTACAACCTTGAAAATTGAAACCTTCAGCTTGAAAGATGCAAACGATAATTTCCTAAAGAAAGAGGCAGCATTTAGGAAATAACGCTCACCTAATTACCTAATTTAAGAAATAATGCTCACCTAATTAATTACCCAATTACGCTCACCTAATAATGGATCTAAATTGTATTATGTGTTTAATGATGATGTGTATACTGTATAGCTTGAAAGTCGAATAATTTCATATTTTGTTTTTGAGTTAAGAAGTACTTTAAATCATGTTTAAAACTTCATGTTATAGAAAAGTGGGCCCTTGAAATTAGAGAGCGTTCACAAATTATTTATCTCTCGAACAAGGGGATTCCAAAATGTAACGGAATGTTCGGGAAGTCTAGAGAGGGTGTGGTCCTACAACCTTACTTAGGCCGGACGTTACAAATACCTTGCTTCTGCGAGTGCAGTTTTACAATATCAGCAATATTGCAAGTCATCATTTAGTATGTATGGCATTGAGCCAGGATTTTAGGGCAGTTAAATCTAATTCGTTATTTATTTGGTAGTTACGGTTAAATGCTTAACTCCATCGAGTATGATTGAACACTGGCGCGCACAAAATGACTTTCTAAAACAGGACCTAAAGGGAGGGTCAATTTTATGCAATATCTGATAGAACTGACAGTAATGACACAATTACAGTCGTTAATGTGATCTTTTGCACAAAGGTTATGAAATCTATAGTGTGGATCGTATCGCAATTTACAAAGGGTGGGGTTAACCAAACTATCGAGGTGGCATTTGTGAACGCTCCCTCAAGAGTAAATCCCAACTTTCTCCACGGCCCCCTACAAAACCTTTATCCTTCCACAAATACCTGCCACGTCACAAATTTTGATTTAAAGTACTCTTTAAGATAATTTTCCGTAGTTATTGAGCTACAAACTGACTGCAAATAAGTTTGGTACCTTTTTATTGAATTTTGTGAGTGAACGAAAGAAAGAAAGAGAGAGAGAGAGAGAGGCAATGAAGTATGTGATTATCAGTTTTTGGTCACCAATTGGCGATGAATTTAGTTTGATGGGTTCCAATTTAAAGAGGTGTTTAACCATCTTAATAATATTTCAAAACTTAACCTGTTGCTTCACTCTTGTCTTAACTTGAATTCTTCATTAAACCCCTGTGGGACAATTCCCGAGAACATCTTTCTGTACTAGCAGAAATTTAGCCGCGCAACAATGAAAATTGTATATTGGATCACATTTTTGAGGGACGCAGTGAGCCGCGCACGTACGAATTCTAACCCTTACATACAGCTTCAGATTCGGGGAAACAAAAACTGACGGAGAACAAATATTTGACACGAGCGAAAGGGAACAGATTCGACCCGACGAAAGCTAACTTTAAACAGTGCAGGATATGCAGAGTTGCTACACATCATCCCAAAGCTAATTACTGCCAGGGTAAGTCTTAACATCTGCTTGTGCCTTGTTTAAAACGTCTGAATTTACGCGGGAACAAAGGATATTTGAACCAGCACAAATCTTTGCAAACCTTCTATGATCCATCAAACTGCCACCGTAGATCTCACTTCATTTCTGATAAGAAATATAGGTGTGATGTGGACATTGGTTGATGTCTCTTTGTATCGCATCGTACCGAGGTGCATTATTTGGGAGGGGGTTGGTCCTTACGACTTAAAATCCTAGTTATCAGATAGAATGCTGTAACCCAATGCATACAACTGTAGGGTTTATGTTACCACTTTGTATGTATCATTAATTTTACGATTTTGTGGGCCTTGTCATGCATGTGGTTCCCACGGCCGGCAACAACTTTTGAAATACTGATGGAATGCCTACATTTTTTAAACACCATTGGACCGGAAATTGTGCAATCAGAGCACAACTTGAGTTGCACCTGAATCGAAAAGCCGTCTATATTATAGATGGTGTATCACGGCCTTGCGATTAAATTCCTTGCATGCGTGAGACCTAATTTTAACGTAGATAACTAAGTTTGATATCTACCGATCGTACATCCGATTTAACTGTTATATCTGTTAAATATTACACTTAGTTGTCCCGTTAAAATGGGTTCTAATTTTCTGCGTAATATTAGGTCATTAAACTTTCGTAAATTCCATTAATTCCTTACGGATTATCTAGGGGTTTAAAGTTATAACTTATCGTTCTGTCGCCATCACATGATCAAAATTCTGTTATTATCAATTATAGTGTATAGGGGGGGGGGGGGGGGGGGGGGGGGTGGGTCCAAGGGGAACTTTGGGAAAGTCCCCCAAGATTTCTGAAGTTCCCCAAAAAAAAATTCCCCAAAATTATTCAAAATTTCTCTAATATACATTAATACCCATTAATGTTAACATGTATGTTATTATAAGGTATAATCTTAACTTACTTGTTGATACTTGCAGCATGATAATTTTTTTGGCATGATAATTTTTTGGGGAACTTTGGGAAAGTCCCCCAGGTTTCCTGAAGTTCCCCAAAAAAAGTTCCCCAAAATTCCCCAAAGTTCCCCTTGGACCCCCCACCCCTGTATATACTTCAGTGCTGTTTTAAAATTTTAAAACGAGAACATCTCTTTTTATTGATTATTTATAACTAATATCCACAGCGTGTGCGTACAAGAAGAGTATTTGTTGTATGTGCGGTAAAACTCTGATGTCCACAAAGAACTACAAGATGTCGAGTACTTGAGGTATCCTAGCTGTTACTGATCTACAACCAGACTCTCCGAATATCGAGGTTTATAATTATTATAAGTAACTTATCTTAAGATAGTTAATTATTTACCGATGGATTGCTGTATACAATTTGACTTTATTTATTATTCATTTATTTAATTAAGTCCTTATTATTAGCTAGTTATTAGTTAGCAGAGTATTATGTTAACATTTTATATTTTGTTAAAACTTATTTGAGTGCATTGCAAATTGTTAGTTGACCTCATTGTGTTTTTAATGCTGATTCTAACTCTAACTCATTATCAGGAACAAGGTGTGACGTCATGGTACGTAATCTCCGATCGAAATGAATGAAGTCCACGGATCGCTAAAACAACCTTGTTTAATGTTAGGCAGTGTAACTGTTTATTGTAACTGACCAACTATATTGTGATGTACAGGATTTGTAAAGTTTTATACAGCTTTTAGTCTAGAAAAGAGTAAGGACTGTATCAGGATGAATTTTGTTTTAAATATCCCTTATTTGAACCTGTTGTATCAGAAATTTTGTGAGCAATATCATTCGCATTTACGATCTTGAAGATAAGAATAACTTATTGTAAATATTTTATTTGACTTTCACTGTTACAATTGCAGTATTACCAGGAAGATTTATAAGAATTTTGTTCTTTCCAAAATTTGCTGTAATAATATTTATGTTCCCTCCCTTGGTTGGACGAGTGGTATGTTTACAGGCCGGGAAATATTTAATGAATTTCCTTTGCCTAAACTCTGCGGACCGCTTCAGAAATTTCACTAAGATCCGCACTTTCAGATTAGAATTGAAGAACAGCAAACAGTACACCTATAGTTCCCCAGTCACCACTGTGGTTTACAAGGTTTACAAGGTTTACAAAAAATAGATCTATATTACAGTGAGATAATGTCAGATCAGCATAGCTAAAGGTCAAAGTCCGAAATCCAAATAGAAAATCCGTTACCATTAAGGTGTTTGATGAGTGTAAAGAAAAAGTGAAAATGAAGGGGCTGTGGAGGAAATGTGATATCCCGTACTGAGACACTAATGTTCGTGTTTCTTCTTTATAGGGAATCGTGTTCTGCATTGCTGAGCGACGAACTTGGTGAATTCCACTATGTGCTCGGACAGTAGAAAGAGGCTCTTCATGTCATGAAATAGTAATGACTTAGTGGGCTCCTTCATGTTAGTCCTACTGGAATGGTACCTGGGACATGTTCTAAGGAAGTGTTCTTCATCTTCTATTATCGGATCAACACAAGGAAGATTAACAAAGAGCTCCATCATGGACTTTTCGCTGCAGAATTCACAAATTCTGTGATGTTGACTTCCAGTTAGGTCACAGCTGCCCAGAAGGTCAAGGAATCTATTACCTCTTTCATTTAGTACAGAATCTTTACTGGCTCAGCAAAGTTAGTGTAAAGTTAAAAATAAAATTTTATATCTTCAGAAAATTGATGACACTCACTTTATCAAAAATTGAACAAATAACCTTGTCATAGAACCCCATGTAATATTTAAGTGCTAATAGTTGGCACAGAATTTTTCTCCGATTTTGATAAAATTTGTACCAAAAGTTGCCTAAAAATATGAATAAGGGGTCGTTCACATATTACGTAATCAGCCGAGGAGGGGGTGGGGGGGGGGGGGGGGGGGCGTTTCCAAATACTTACGGTTGATTACGGGGAGGGGGGGGGGGTTGGTCGTTGATTACGTCATCAAAATTTTCTTTTTTACCCTCTAGAATAAGAACAATTTGACAATATTTTAATTCAAATTCCACTCAATTTCACTCTGATAGTGAAATTGATCGAATATCCGGCTATAATAGTAAGTAGTTTAGAAGGCGCTTGGCCGGATATCAAGGGGGGGGGGGGGTCAGGTCATGATTACGTAATATTGCTGTCAGGAGGGGGGGTTGGGTCTTGATTACGGAGGGGGAGAGGGGGGGGGGGGGTAAAAATTGCTAAAATATTGATTACGTTATATGTGAACGACCCCTAACACAATTCAACCAAATTTATCGAAATCGAAGACAATTTCTATGCCAGCTCATTGCACTTCTTACACTTTTACTTTTAAATCCAAGTGTTGAAACTTAATGAACATCGCTATAAGTATAAATGTTAAGCAGCGCACGTCCATGCATCTACGCAGTACTCATCTATTCATGATGAATAGATGAATAGTATTCATCTTAACAATAATTTAAACTTTTGACACTTGACAGTCGTTCACATATTATTATTTAACGTTATCAGCCAAGAGGGGAGGGTGGTTCAAAATTGGCCGAGAAGTGATTACGTAATCAGTAATATGTGAACAACGTTTCTGATGATATGAACTTAATAGTTAATAGCCTCTTCTACGGAAATATCGTAATCTCTCCCACTAACCTGGGATACCAAAACCAAATCGTATTAAAAAACAAAAAGATACCCACGAAACACAAAAATCAGTTTAGAATCTTAACACTGAATAGTGTACCCAAAACATCAACAATCAACTTAAAACAAATAATCATGTAAATCACTGTTAAGTGTCAACTCTACTAGTTGAAGCTTTTCCTGTCTTTTACGTTGTGTATTACGCGCAGATGTTGGAGCAAATTGTCGTTTTGACTAAACCCTTTGTAGCAAACATGACATCTGAAATTTAGTGGGATGTAGTAACTATTCAATTCAATTCGATCATGTAGGGCTTTGAATTGATTCGCTTCAGGGTTACTCTGACTCATACTGTTTGAAGTAGAGGTTAAAATTAAGCAACTGAATAAAAAAGCTTCGTTCGGTTTGCGGCTGCAAAATAGTAAAACCTAGGCAAACTCGTCGAATACATTCAATAGTGCAATGACAAAGGCGCGCCTGGCATCCGTTATCATGTACCAGTTACGCAGCCTGCTGGTCTCTAGCATGCTAAATCACTACAGTCGATTTTCGAGATTTAAAAAAAAGCCCCCCCCCCCCCGACAGTTTAATAATTGAGACCAACTTTAATCGATGTATTTTCGGACGCTGGAAAATTTCCCGTCTGGATCTGAGGAATTTCAGAAGTCTGGATTGCTTTTTATCTGCCGGGCCGCGCACTTCACACTTTTATGTTATATGCGGCAAAAATGAAAAGCCACGAAGTTGATTGACGATGTGTGGCTTTACCTGGGGCTGGAGACCCCTTACCTGAGGACCCCAGGCTATTATGTTCATTAATATCCGCCGAATAAAGATTTGGCGGAATGACAGGCTGAGCGCGGCCCAGTAAGAGACCCCAGGCTGTGGGCTGAGGCTATTATGTTCATGAGGATCCGGCAGAATGACAGTTGAAAGGCTGAGCGCCGCCCAGTAAGTAGTAAAGGCGTGGCCTAGTGCCACAATGGTACATCGGACATCGATGCGAGTTGGCTTCAACTGTCGGGGGCCCCTTTTAGAAAAAAAATCTTGAAGATCGACTGTATAGTTTTTTGTCCATTGTTAATTGTTAATGGACTAGCCCGACGCGCGCTACTTTGTAGCACTTGCCTCGGGCAACACTTCGAGAAGAAATAGCGGCGCGCGCTACTTCGAAGAAATTTATACGAGTAACATCTGTTAAAGGATTTTCCAACGCGGTCGGGATTTTTAATCGGAAATTCTCAAATTAGCGTCCAAAAATACAACGAATTATGATGTATAAATGAGGAATAGATTATAAAAGTACATTTCGGAAGATTTAAAAAAAATTATCTTTTGTGCCGTCCCTTTGACCGTAGTAGAGGCTCTTACGGGCAAAAAGACGTGTTTTCTGCTACGAGTTTGGAGACCTAACCGCTAATTGGACACAATAGTATGATGTCTAAGGATCGATAATATGTTAAGAATAATAAATTTGGCCTTATTAGTCACCTGCTATACCAATGCGCGTTTAAACTTTGACAGTCTATTACTCTAAGGCAAATAGAGTAATTATATTCATATTTTGTCAGCAATAAGATCACATTATTTTCTATTTAGTGTGAAAATATGAGCTAGAACGGACATAATCTCGCTGAGTTATACTTATAGCTGTTTGAAATTTATGATGAACGCGCGGCTGCCAATTGATAACAACTAAATGCTTTTGCGCGTAGTGCGCGTCGAAAATTCGGCAAAAACGCTTGCGGAGTGACAATATTCAAACTTCGATAAAGTATATGAAGTGGGTACTTCTCGGAAAGGAAAAATTTAGGCAAACACGATGTGACTATTTTTGGGTTGATTTAATGCAACTGCAAAAAATTATTCAAACTTCAAGCAAAAAAAGTCAAATTTTTACCACTTTTTTGGATTTTTACCCCCAAAAAAATAGAGGGATTTTTCAAATTTTTATATCATCTTGTGCGGCTGTGTTTTAGCTATCTCCATGCAAGTTTTGCCGACATGCCAACAAAATTAACTTGTTCAAAATATCAAAAAACATGGTTTTTTGGCCTATTTTTTAACCAAAAATCGGTTTTTTTGCAATTTTACCCCCAAAAAGTCAGTCCAATCATCTTAAAACCACTTTTAATCGATTCTACGGTCAAAAATACGTCTAGTAAGGTGTATCTGGGGTCCCTAGCGTATCGAGCAGACAATGCCCGTAAGAGCCTCTACTACCGAGATTTCGCGGTTTTTACTGAAATTATGAAATTAATGATCAGTATGAGTAACGTCGGTAAGAGGGAAAAAAGTCGCCATCAAGGTACTGCAAGCAGCATGTCCAATTTCTGGAGAAAACTTTGATGCAATTGCACCGCTGCGCGCAGTGTTGTGACCGCTCTTCGTCGTATTTTACACATATTTGGACGTTGGCAATTTATTCCATCGATAATTTTAAAGTTTTAACATTTTTATATTAAATTCTTTTTTAATTTAGTTCTAAAACGATTAAGCTTGCTTTCTGTAAAAATTTAATGTACTTTCGTAAAATAATTTTGATGTGGCAGCGATTTGAAAAGGAAATTAGTTAAAAATAATACAAAAAAATCGGACATTTTTTGATATTAAAACATGAATAACTTGGGCTGTGTTGACAGTAGAAAAATTTATTAACCTCTATCCGACAGCTTTAAAATTTTTCTACGCGCCGCGCAAATCCACGCGCGCATTTTAGCGTGTCAAAATCGTTTAAAACTAGAATTAGTTGATGAAGGAGCATAATGCAGATCATACGTTGTACGTGTGGCTTGAACATTATGATTTCGCGCCATTTCTTGTTTCTGCACTCGCTTTGAACTTTCATGGCTTTAACAGCAGTTATCGACTGACGACTTTGCTGTATTACATAGTGTACTTGGTACATAATTGATCAACGATAATAGGAGGAACCCCTGCAAGCTTTAAAGGGCTCGTGTTACTTTAAAATCACTTTTGAATTTCACGAAAGCAGATAAAAGGTAGGTTTTCGTTGAATCAAAGTAAGCTAATATCAATTAGAACGAGTATAATTGTGTTACTTTAATACATCGCTTGGTACTGTATTTTATAGTTAACTAACGACATTCTCGCTTTAGGTTATTTTATATAAAACACTTTTATCATTGTTGATTGTGACTTGTCCAATCATTGCACTAGTTTATTACAAAGATTATCAAAATCTTGCGGTAAAATTATTATACAAGCACCCATAAATGACAAAAGTCATTTAATTTCAACATTCCTCATTGCTTTTGTGATTTCCTGCAGCTCTTACTACTGGGCAGCTCTTACTACTGGGCAGGTCGCCCCGTGGTGGTTCATGGAGGCGTCTAAAAAAAAACTGACTGAACTATAACATATAATCTAAATATGATAAGTGCTTATTAACCTCTCTGCTTTAATTCAAACCTTTTATAGAATCTACATATGAACTTACAATGTTTTGCAGTTTTAGTGACGTTGCAGAAACTCCGGAATACTGTGGATTGGGAGGAGGAGAAAGTGATAATTCTGTTATATGGCCTGTTTCTAGGACACGATATTCTTCCTAATAAGGTATTTTTTTCAGGATACGATAAACTTCTTAATAAGGTATGATCTGTAGCTAGGACACGATTAACTTCCTAATACAGTATGTGTAGATGATAACCTCCCTTCCTCTTCTAGATCAGATGGCTAAGTTACGGTGCAAAGACGGGTAGCTTGAGACTACCCGTTGTTACCTATAATCTAACTCACTCTTTCCACATACGCGGCTAACCTGTTCCCGATCAATATTCAGGTAGTGGAGAACTTAGAGTTAGATTATTTATTCCGCTTTTTGACTTTCCCCACTCTCCATGCTATTATTGCTAGATTCCCGTTCATTTTAGAGCCTCATTTAATCAGTCGGCCTTACTAAAGAACCTCTCACCCTAATAAGAACACGTAACTTGAAGTCTGATCGACTACATAGCTTTCGCTACAGCACTAACACGTGCATTTACAGAGGAGCAAAAGTTTGCGGAGGCATCCTAGAACGGTACATATTTTAATATATCATGCACAGGTGCCATTCTGTTTGTTTGGTTCACAGCTATTTCCTACTCCTAGACTCCGTGTTCGGACTTTTGATTTCTGTACCAGTTTATCGTTAACTTAGAGTTAGATTATTTATTCCGCTTTTTGATTTTCCCCACTCTCCATGCTAGATTCCCGTTCATTTTAGAGCCTCATTTAATCAGTCGGCCTTACTAAAGAACCTCTCACTCTAATAAGAACACGTAACTTTAAGTCTGATCAACTACATAGCTTTCGCTACAGCACTAACACGTGCATTTACAGAGGAGCAAAAGTTTGCGGAGGCATCCTAGAACGGTACATATTTTAATATATCATGCACGGGTGCCATTCTGTTTGTTAGGTTCACAGCTATTTCCTACTCCTAGACTCCGTGTTCGGACTTTTGATTTCTGTACCAGTTTATCATTAACTTAGAGTTAGATTATTTATTCCGCTTTTTGATTTTCCCCACTCTCCATGCTATTATTGCTAGATTCCCGTTCATTTTAGAGCCTCATTTAATCAGTCGGCCTTACTAAAGAACCTCTCACTCTAATAAGAACACGTAACTTGAAGTCTGATCGACTACATAGCTTTCGCTACAGCACTAACACGTGCATTTACAGAGGAGCAAAAGTTTGCGGAGGCATCCTAGAACGGTACATATTTTAACATATCATGCACGGGTGCCATTCTGTTTGTTTGGTTCACAGCTATTTCCTACTCCTAGACTCCGTGTTCGGACTTTTGATTTCTGTACCAGTTTATCGTTAACTTAAAGTTAGATTATTTATTCCGCTTTTTGATTTTCCCCACTCTCCATGCTATTATTGCTAGATTCCTGTTCATTTCAGAGCCTCATTTAATCAGTCGGCCTTACTAAAGAACCTCTCACCCTAATAAGAACACGTAACTTGAAGTCTGATCGACTACATAGCTTTCGCTACAGCACTAACACGTGCATTTACAGAGGAGCAAAAGTTTGCGGAGGCATCCTAGAACGGTACATATTTTAACATATCATGCACGGGTGCCATTCTGTTTGTTTGGTTCACAGCTATTTCCTACTCCTAGACTTTTGATTTCTGTACCAGTTTATTATCGTTAACTTAGAGTTAGATTATTATTCCGCGTTTTGATTTTCCCCACTCTCCATGCTATTATTGCTAGATTCCTGTTCATTTCAGAGCCTCATTTAATCAGTCGGCCTTACAGTTACTAAAGAACCTCTCACCCTAATAAGAACACGTAACTTGAAGTCTGATCGACTACATAGCTTTCGCTACAGCACTAACTCGTGCATTTACAGAGGAGCAAAAGTTTGCGGAGGCATCCTAGAACGGTACATATTTTAATATATCATGCACGGGTGCCATTCTGTTTGTTTGGTTCACAGCTATTTCCTACTCCTAGACTCCTTGTTCGGACTTTTGATTTCTGTACCAGTTTATCGTTAACTTAGAGTTAGATTATTTATTCCGCTTTTTGATTTTCCCCACTCTCCATGCTATTATTGCTAGATTCCCGTTCATTTTAGAGCCTCATTTAATCAGTCGGCCTTACTAAAGAACCTCTCACTCTAATAAGAACACGTAACTTGAAGTCTGATCGACTACATAGCTTTCGCTACAGCACTAACACGTGCATTTACAGAGGAGCAAAAGTTTGCGGAGGCATCCTAGAACGGTACATATTTTAACATATCATGCACGGGTGCCATTCTGTTTGTTTGGTTCACAGCTATTTCCTACTCCTAGACTCCGTGTTCGGACTTTTGATTTCTGTACCAGTTTATCGTTAACTTAGAGTTACATTATTTATTCCGCTTTTTGATTTTCCCCACTCTCCATGCTATTATTGCTAGATTCCTGTTCATTTCAGAGCCTCATTTAATCAGTCGGCCTTACTAAAGAACCTCTCACCCTAATAAGAACACGTAACTTGAAGTCTGATCGACTACATAGCTTTCGCTACAGCACTAACACGTGCATTTACAGAGGAGCAAAAGTTTGCGGAGGCATCCTAGAACGGTACATATTTTAACATATCATGCACGGGTGCCATTCTGTTTGTTTGGTTCACAGCTATTTCCTACTCCTAGACTTTTGATTTCTGTACCAGTTTATCGTTAACTTAGAGTTAGATTATTATTCCGCGTTTTGATTTTCCCCACTCTCCATGCTATTATTGCTAGATTCCTGTTCATTTCAGAGCCTCATTTAATCAGTCGGCCTTACTAAAGAACCTCTCACCCTAATAAGAACACGTAACTTGAAGTCTGATCGACTACATAGCTTTCGCTACAGCACTAACACGTGCATTTACAGAGGAGCAAAAGTTTGCGGAGGCATCCTAGAACGGTACATATTTTAATATATCATGCACGGGTGCCATTCTGTTTGTTTGGTTCACAGCTATTTCCTACTCCTAGACTCCTTGTTCGGACTTTTGATTTCTGTACCAGTTTATCGTTAACTTAGAGTTAGATTATTTATTCCGCTTTTTGATTTTCCCCACTCTCCATGCTATTATCGCTAGATTCCTGTTCATTTCAGAGCCTCATTTAATCAGTCGGCCTTACTAAAGAACCTCTCACCCTCTTAAGAACACGTAACTTTAAGTCTGATCAACTACATAGCTTTCGCATACCGTTTCGTATCACGTATTTATCATCTCTCCTTCTTCAGAGACTGGCTTTATTTCAACATACCGTATCGTATCACGTTTTTATCGTCTCTCCTTCTTCAGAGACAGGCTTTCTTTCAGCATGGTTACCCAGAGACTTGATGGTATCAGGGTTCTCGATGTTCTGAGTAATGAATTTAGTTTTTCCCTTCATTCATTCTAAGTCCCACTGTGGCAGCAACCCTTTCTATCTCTTGCATCAGCGTCTCTGTCTCCTTTTCAGTATCTGCTATCAGAGCAATGTCATCCACAAAACCAGTGACCGATATCTTCTCCACATTGACTCTCCTACTCCTATAAGGCTTTTAATGGTAAATCCTATTTCAGGGTGCTTGCTTAAGGCTTGTCTCATGCAATAGTCTAGGGCTATTATAATGAACAGGTACGGTATGGTGCTAACATCTGCAAGATCTTAAGGAGAGAGTGGCGTGACACACCCTCTGTAATCAATAAAATTTTGCGAAACTTTCAGAAATACTAAGTTTGACCCAGATTTAAAGGTCGCTAGACTGAATGCAATATTTCAGTTAACAACTCTACCTCGATTCGATGCAGTGCACAGTGGGAAAGGTTGAAGTTGACGTTCAAGCAGTCACCCTGCCGAACAAGAAATCTTTCAGGCCAAGAGGCTAGGTGACTAGAAACTCAATCACTATATCCGTGAAACTTGTCGGGAGCACTGTTACGTGAGTTATTTTACCTTCTAAATTCCAATGAGCATGAAAATTACCCAGGTTCATGGAATGCACGAAAATGAACAAAAATTAATATTCTCCTAAAACTAAAAGTGCTCAGATAGAACGGTTTAAAACTGGCCGGAAAGCGTTTAGATTGGTCCTAGGACCACTCAAACCAAGTTTGGGAATCACTGCATGTCTACAACCGATGTAACCAATGTTCCAAAATGTTCCAATTTTGTCCCAATAACTCGTTCACCAGCCTACCTCCGTTCACCAGCATGCGCTGTGACCGTCATGGTCACGGCGCAAGATGCGCGCATTTTAAAATGCCGGGAACACATTTTAATTGCCATTGTACATTATAGTACATAGTGGACAGTGGAGTGTGTGGTCTGATACTTGATAGTAGACAGAGGTTATATTTGAAACATTCCCGGTGCCTTCAACTGTTCTTTACTGTGCATGCACTGACTATTTGATTGCTTAAACGAATAGGCGAGCCTTCAAAAACATTAGTTTCAATGTTTTCATAGTTTTATGATGCAAATATAATTTTTCCATTTACATAACTGATAATACCCCCAATATCTTTTCAGTTGTGGAGGTCGGACCGAAACTGTAATCAGACACTAAACATTGACGAGGACCAATTACTCTACTCCTTCAATGATTAATAAAGATCGCTGATTGCTTTTACTAATGTATAATGTTAAAATGAAAGAGAAAATATCGAGACGAAAGAGAAAACTGAAAAAGGCACTCATTTATTTATAGTTTTATGTCTTAACAATGATATTCGAAAGCTAATTTTAAAAACTGGCTCTGAATCCTTGCTAAATGATTTGGGAAGGTGTAAGGGCTTAATATGCCTGTAGACATCATTTTCAGTGGGTTTTATGAAGTTTATGATTAGAGTATATTTTGGGACTGAAATAAGCGCAAGACCTTCGACGTTTCTATTCCTACTGTTTTTTTAATTTAGCAAATATACAAACACCCCAGCGAACGCCGCGGGCTTCATGCGCCGCTAAAACGTTTAAATTTCATTTTTATAATTCTCCCAAGACTCCTGTTAAGACAAATTGCGAATGTTTAGCTTTAAAACTACTCTGTTCTTAAAACAATTGTTTTAATCATCGAATACTGAAGAGTTCAATTCAATCCAAGGTAAATTGTTCAAATTATGAGTGATCATGAATGAAAAATGAATAATTTACACGTAAAATTTGCCTCAAAATTTGTCTTGAAAAATAACCATAACTCAGGCTATGATTTGAATTTTTAAAATTTAAAATGCTAGTGCCGCGCACAAAATTGTTCCGCGCATTTAAAACGTGTCGATAATGCGCCCAAACCAATGTCGCGTTGGATAATAGTATCCAAGCTGGTTGAATTCACAATTTTCATTTCTTGTTCCAGTTTGTAGCTTTGTGTGGCAGCCATATTAGTTTTATGCGTGCGCTTATTTTGCGCGCTATCTATATATCTTACCGTTAAATGTACGTTTACAGATTTAATCGAGATCTCTGCGAGGCTTTCATAATTATGTATGATATAGCTTGATATGCTGTTACTTCAAATTGCTGTAATTTCTATTTATATTGACTGAAGTAGAGTACAAAATAAAATTATTTGCTCTCTAATTTTAAGGATGTCGACCTGCAACTGAAATTGAGTGATATTCGACTATTTCAATTTAGATTCGCTAGTCAACAAAATGATTGCTCACTCCGAAATAACGACTTTCAAGGAATGGTATGTACCCTATTATTTACAACAAGGCTCCCAGCATTATAGTAAAACATAGACAATAGACAATATTTTAATATAAACTATAATTAATTTTTGACCGGGAACATTCAGCAGTTAACTTTGTCGTATTTTAAAACAAGTAACTCTGGCCCAGTTCGTAGAGAAGATGGATTTGCTGTATTTTAAAACAAGTAACTCGGGCCCAGTTCGTAGAGAAGATGGATTTGCTGTATTTTAAAACAAGTAACTCGGGCCCAGTTCGTAGAGAAGATGGATTTGCTGTATTTTAAAACAAGTAACTCGGGCCCAGTTCGTAGAGAAGATGGATTTGCTGTATTTTAAAACAAGTAACTCGGGCCCAGTTCGTAGAGAAGATGGATTTGCTGTATTTTAAAACAAGTAACTCGGGCCCAGTTCGTAGAGAAGATGGATTTGCTGTATTTTAAAACAAGTAACTCGGGCCCAGTTCGTAGAGAAGATGGATTTGCTGTATTTTAAAACAAGTAACTCGGGCCCAGTTCGTAGAGAAGATGGATTTGCTGTATTTTAAAACAAGTAACTCGGGCCCAGTTCGTAGAGAAGATGGATTTGCTGTACTTTAAAACAAGTAACTCGGGCCCAGTTCGTAGAGAAGATGGATTTGCTGTACTTTAAAACAAGTAACTCGGGCCCAGTTCGTAGAGAAGATGGATTTGCTGTATTTTAAAACAAGTAACTCGGGCCCAGTTCGTAGAGAAGATGGATTTGCTGTATTTTAAAACAAGTAACTCGGGCCCAGTTCGTAGAGAAGATGGATTTGCTGTATTTTAAAACAAGTAACTCGGGCCCAGTTCGTAGAGAAGATGGATTTGCTGTATTTTAAAACAAGTAACTCGGGCCCAGTTCGTAGAGAAGATGGATTTGCTGTATTTTAAAACAAGTAACTCGGGCCCAGTTCGTAGAGAAGATGGATTTGCTGTATTTTAAAACAAGTAACTCGGGCCCAGTTCGTAGAGAAGATGGATTTGCTGTATTTTAAAACAAGTAACTCGGGCCCAGTTCGTAGAGAAGATGGATTTGCTGTATTTTAAAACAAGTAACTCGGGCCCAGTTCGTAGAGAAGATGGATTTGCTGTATTTTAAAACAAGTAACTCGGGCCCAGTTCGTAGAGAAGATGGATTTGCTGTATTTTAAAACAAGTAACTCGGGCCCAGTTCGTAGAGAAGATGGATTTGCTGTATTTTAAAACAAGTAACTCGGGCCCAGTTCGTAGAGAAGATGGATTTGCTGTATTTTAAAACAAGTAACTCGGGCCCAGTTCGTAGAGAAGATGGATTTGCTGTATTTTAAAACAAGTAACTCGGGCCCAGTTCGTAGAGAAGATGGATTTGCTGTATTTTAAAACAAGTAACTCGGGCCCAGTTCGTAGAGAAGATGGATTTGCTGTACTTTAAAACAAGTAACTCGGGCCCAGTTCGTAGAGAAGATGGATTTGCTGTACTTTAAAACAAGTAACTCGGGCCCAGTTCGTAGAGAAGATGGATTTGCTGTACTTTAAAACAAGTAACTCGGGCCCAGTTCGTAGAGAAGATGGATTTGCTGTACTTTAAAACAAGTAACTCGGGCCCAGTTCGTAGAGAAGATGGATTTGCTGTACTTTAAAACAAGTAACTCGGGCCCAGTTCGTAGAGAAGATGGATTTGCTGTATTTTAAAACAAGTAACTCGGGCCCAGTTCGTAGAGAAGATGGATTTGCTGTATTTTAAAACAAGTAACTCGGGCCCAGTTCGTAGAGAAGATGGATTTGCTGTATTTTAAAACAAGTAACTCGGGCCCAGTTCGTAGAGAAGATGGATTTGCTGTATTTTAAAACAAGTAACTCGGGCCCAGTTCGTAGAGAAGATGGATTTGCTGTACTTTAAAACAAGTAACTCGGGCCCAGTTCGTAGAGAAGATGGATTTGCTGTACTTTAAAACAAGTAACTCGGGCCCAGTTCGTAGAGAAGATGGATTTGCTGTATTTTAAAACAAGTAACTCGGGCCCAGTTCGTAGAGAAGATGGATTTGCTGTATTTTAAAACAAGTAACTCGGGCCCAGTTCGTAGAGAAGATGGATTTGCTGTATTTTAAAACAAGTAACTCGGGCCCAGTTCGTAGAGAAGATGGATTTGCTGTATTTTAAAACAAGTAACTCGGGCCCAGTTCGTAGAGAAGATGGATTTGCTGTATTTTAAAACAAGTAACTCGGGCCCAGTTCGTAGAGAAGATGGATTTGCTGTATTTTAAAACAAGTAACTCGGGCCCAGTTCGTAGAGAAGATGGATTTGCTGTATTTTAAAACAAGTAACTCGGGCCCAGTTCGTAGAGAAGATGGATTTGCTGTATTTTAAAACAAGTAACTCGGGCCCAGTTCGTAGAGAAGATGGATTTGCTGTATTTTAAAACAAGTAACTCGGGCCCAGTTCGTAGAGAAGATGGATTTGCTGTATTTTAAAACAAGTAACTCGGGCCCAGTTCGTAGAGAAGATGGATTTGCTGTATTTTAAAACAAGTAACTCGGGCCCAGTTCGTACGAACTACAGCAAATCTATCTTCTCTACGATCGTAGAGAAGATAGATTTGCTGTAGTTGTCAGTTTACGGACAAATAAAGTCGAAAAGCATTAATCAGAATATGTTTTAGGCTGTCCCAAAATTTCGGATTCTTTTTCTGGAGTTTGAAATTGGCGGGAATTTTAAAACTCTCGGTACCAAACCAATATTTTCAGCGCAGAGTTTTAGCGCGCGCCAAGAGCACACACGTATTTTTGCATTGAAGCCGCGCGTTATATGCACGTGCACTTCTACAGATTAAAATTTGGAGAGGGCGCTTACATTACTAAGTTGTTATGTAGTAATATTGTGAATTTGTCCGAAACTGGAAACAAATCTTGTAAAATTTTACGAATAGAAGTTATAGTATTACTTGACTGTAAAAATTTACTGAGTTTCACTTCCATATTTCAGGATCCGACCGCTGATATTAAAATTGAAGAGTTAGATTTCATTGGAACATGGAATTACTGTAATGGAAAATAAAACAGGTCTTGCTGAGCACTGAGGATGAAGAAATGTTATGTGGGGAGAAAATGGGCTACTGGAAGTGGACCTTCTTAAACAAAGACGACTTTCACAAAATGTTTAAAAGATCACGGTCGCGGCATCGAACCTTGGACGCTTCCCCTGCCACTGTCAGACACTCAAATTGGAATAGTAGTGTGCGCTACTCGAGCTGTTGATATAAGAGTTCTTCGGTGTTATTTATATAATTGTAATATGTAATGACTGACAGTGCGAGATATCTTTTTTTGTTTCTATTTGATGTGTTTAGTGTTTGTGTTGCATTCTAATATAAACCGCGTATTAGTTTCGTGTCAATTTTAAATTTGATAAGTTTATCTTTAAACTGTATTTATTAGCAGTAATAGTTACATTTTGGTATTATCCATATATTTATTATTGTAATACTGTTGTATAATGCTGTTTCTTCCTCATTGTAGCTTACATATAGGATAGCATACTTTGCTATGATCTTTAATCACAGTTGACAATACTTGATTAGAGTTAATGATTGTACGCGTTTGAAATCTTGATTTGATATAATCATTATAACCTTTACTAATATTCAGATGAATGAATTTGATGTTTTATTTTTCCTCGGCACTATTGACAATCCTTTAAGGGATAGAATCGGCACTGTCAAATATCTTTAAAAGGTTCGTAAACGGAATTACAGTCGATCTCCTGACAAATTTATGCCGAAAATTTGTTTTAACACGCGCAGCAATATGAAGCCCGCGGCGTTCGCCGGGGTGACAAACAAATTTTATACTGTCGTAAAGATAAAATATTTAGTTATCGGATAGAGACTTAAAAATTAAGTATTACAATAACCAAGCTAAAATATTCAATGTTAAACTCAAAAATTTTCACGCGTCTATGAAGAAATATTTAGTTCTGCGCGTAGTTTTTTGGTCAAATCTACGGCAAATTTTCGCCAATTTTGTTCATAGTTTCAAAATGTTATTTAGTAGACAAATTAGTTTCGGACTACATCCATATTGTTTATTTAAGTCTAAAAGAAACAATATTTATTTGACTTCAAAATTGTTCAATCTGAATACGAGCTAATGACGACGAAGGGAGGTCACAACACTGCGCGCAAGAGTGAATTGGCAATGAAAATTTTGATTATCATTTATCAATTGTGAATTGACAATTATGTCTTACTACTACTAGTAATTGATATACTTATAGTAAAACATATTTCAGCCTACCGCGACTGTACTCACATATTTTTGGTTTTTTATGGTTTGCAGCCGAACAAAACGGTTTTACATAAACCCTAACCCTAGCCATAACCCCGAAGCTATCCGTAACCCTAACTACAAACTACAACCCTTACCCTAACCCTAACCCTAAACAATCGAATTCGTGTTTTACTAGCTTGTCACTTGACCAAAACGGTTTCCCCATAACTCTACTAGGTAGTGCACCATCGACAGTGAGCCGCGCGTGCCGACTGTAGGATGGTTTTTTATTGATACATGTTTCGTATCCAAATATCAGAGATATTATGCCTTCGGCGGCGCGCGCTTCGCGCGCGAAAAGTGGCATGCAACGTATGTCAAGTTTTTTAGCGCTAATTTCGGCCAGCACAATTTTCTTCAAACAAATAAATATTGAGTATTCTTCCCGACCTCCAATTGCAACAAAAATTGGTAAGCTTACTCATAGACTTACAAGGAAAGTGTCCGAAAAATTTAAAGCATATCCAACCATCAGACATTATGTTACAGCTAAAAGAAGCGTATTTTGCCCCATTTTGATCACTATATCAACTCCGATATCCACCAAATTTTTCGGACAGTTGTGAAAGCCCTATTGGAAGGTCGTCGCCAATTTCCAGAATGATCTCATTTAAGGAACTGAAGATATATCCGAATAATACGACAAAAGTGGTCAAATTTGGATGAATTTGGTCAAATTACGCGACTTTTACGGCTACTTTTGCTCCAAAAGCCGCGCACCATCAAATATGGCACCTAGGCGAAACTCACTGATCTTTCCAAAAAAGTATGACAAATTTGGTATTGTGACAATTCTCACAGTCTCTAGAAAACAGTGGTACAAAAATTTTTAAAATCCGAGCAAGTTTATTTTTATCGTGCACCCCCTAACTCTACAGGGAAGCATTTTTACTTTATTTCAGGGGGTGATTCGGAATCAGCGTCCAAAATTACACCGATCTTAATTACTTTCATACCCTTTGTCTTAAATTACGTTGTAGACCCGCCGCGCACGAGTGCGCGGCTGTATCGTAGTCACGATACAATTACAATGTCACTTAGCTTTAGTCACTTAGTGAAACGACAATGGGGGTCACAACGTGATACAACATACCCTTAGGGCATTTTCTTGTAGCGTGATGCGTTACGGGGCCTGCACGCCGCGCATCCAATAATGCTTCTCGAAACAACCGCTCTACTCCTACTAAATCGCTCGCCCAAATTTTAAGAAAATTCTTGTGAAAAGGCCCTTTGGGCATGAAAGTAGTCTAAATCGATGTATTTTTGGACGCTGATTCCAAATCACCCCCCATGACGTAGGGTTAAAATGCTTCCCTGGAGAGTTATGGGCAAAAACCGTTTTGGTCACATGACATGACAGGCTAGTAAAATACGAATTCGATTGTTTAGGGCCCGGGTTAGGGTTAGGGTTGTGGTTGACATACGTTGCATGCCACTATTGGGATACGAAACATGTATCAAGGTTGTGGTAAGGGTTATGGTTAGCTTCGGGGTTATGGTTAGGGTTAGGGTTAAAATGAAACATTAAACCAACTTCATTATATGGTCATATCGCGTGATCTAAACAGTTTCTCGTCGATATTTTGCCATGTCACCACGGGAGTATTTTAACCCTATGACTATTGTCATTGACTATGGTGTGTGGGGTGATTCGGAAACAGCGTTCAAAAATACATCGATTGACGTTGGTATCGAGCGTCGGGGCCCTTTTAGAAAAATCTCGAATTTTGAGTGTGATTTAGTGGGAGCAGGCAAACTTATATAACTTCAGGATAACAATTTTAAAATAACTGATTCTGACCTGAAGTTTTTGTTGATAGTATGCTTTCGTTTGTGCTCTGCAAAGCTTGTTTTATCTGTTGAGCACTTGCCACAAATGTTACATATCAACCCTGCACCCTGATCAATTGTCATTACAGAATGTATAAGTTTAGTAAACATCATGAACAATTAAAATCCATTTTACTACAGCTTCACCAAATTGTTGCTCAATTTCAATGTTTATTCCTCCTTCATGCTTCAACATTCAATCACCGATGATTCAGATTGTAGATCTAAACCTAATACTTTCCAACGACATACCAAGATAGCAGAGTGACGGTGGTGTCTGAGCTGATGTTCCCTCAGGACTGTGCTGTTCGAGAAGGTCTGGTTGCAAACTACGCACTGGTGCAGGTTTGGGACGGCGGGTTGTGACACTGTGGTGTTATTGCTGATATTAGTTGAATGATTTAACTGTTTTTAATATCAAGTTTAGAATCTAGATTTGTTTTTACACATTGAGTCTTAATCTTGGTTTTAAACTGAGACCTATAATTGGCAACTAATTAAATCTAAAACTCAAACTTTTGTTTTCGTACCTGTCTAGAACCTTAATGTTAAACAGAAACCTATCACTATAATTTCTTAAACTCGGTCTCAAACTTCAAACCTGTCTCAGTTGTCCGGGAGGAATGAACCAGGGTCACGTGACGAGTCAACCTCTCAAAACAAGTAAACTCTGCTCTGCACTGTTCGCAGTGGAACTGTTTGTCAGGTAGGGGGGAGGGTGACGCCTCACGTGACGTCATCATATCACGTGACGTCACGTGAAACTGTTTGTCAAGTCGGGGGGAGGGTTCCGGTGTTGGTTGGGGCTCTTCTTTTATCTTTACTGCTGGAATGTAGAATGAGTCATTAAATAGTGCTTAAAGTTAAATAGTGACTATTTAACCAGTGACTAGGCAGTGGGTTCAGTTGAGACTAAGTAAGAAATTTAAGTTTGTGGCTATTGATCGGAATAGATTCGGAAATTTTACCGTCTCAGTATATATTCGCTTGTAGTTGTACTTGTATGACGTAGGTACCTGTTAGCAGATCACTGAAATCTTCTTTCTTCCCATTGAGATGTTTCACTCTTTTACCACTTTTTCCATTTCTGCCCCCCTCACGTGACGTATCACGTGACGTCATCATATCACGTGACGTCACCATATCACGTGACGTCATCATAGCACGTGACGTCACGTGACCAGGCTTTCTTTTTAAGGAAGAGAGAGCTGAAAGCTGTCCAACATTGGATTCCGTTAGCCCTCTTAGTGCTGATATACCGACTGATTCATTCCCCAACAGTTTACTACTCTTGTTGTTGCTGAGTACAGTGGAGGTATTCTTTATATCAGGCTGTTCACACACTGCTAGGGATATTGGGGGATCACCCACATTAGGCTCGTAACAAGGTGTGGTTAACGGAGAGGTGGGAGGTATAGGAGGGGAGGTGAGAGGAGGAATGCAGCTGGGTGAGGGTTGCAGCTGGGTGGAGGGTTGCAACTGGGAGGTGGGTTGCAGCTGGGTGGAGGTCCTCCTAGCACACTTTCAGGGATACTGTTCCTGTGACGGGTTTAGAGGTTTATTTTGTGGTCAACCCTGATTATCATTTAGTGTTATTTGTAGCCTGAGAGATGCGCATTTTCAATGCGCATTGGGCAACACATTGGAACCACTCGGAAAATGTTATGTTCGATTCTTCAGGCTTTTTTTCTCCGTAGTATAATTTTATGCCCCTCGAGACTTAATGACTTACGCTTATTATTAGACATTCATTATATTAGACATTCATTATAATTACCCGAAGAGGAGTGACCAGAGGTCCCGTTCAGCTTGCTGTAGAACATCTCTTATCTTATCTATCATGTTGTAGGTGATACAACTCACTGCTAGTACTTCTAAAGGAATCGTCATCAGATCCTCAGTTTGTGTCCCTGTTTCCATCTCTCTGCTGAAAATAAAACAGAAAGTGATTACGTGGTCAGTTATTTTGTTTGCTTCCATTTCACTTGCTGTTGTGAATTCATGAACAACTGAGATGATTTTAACAAATTTTAGCAAACTTTGGTTAGGACTTCATCGAGTGAAATGAAAACATTTTACTTCGTGAAGTCTTATTCTTAACCAAAAATCATCGTCAGTTGTGGTTTAAAAAATTAAATAATATCAGTGATGGAGATGCTAGTGTCTAGGTTTGATTCATCAACTTTACATTTGATAATGCTGTTTTCTGACTTGTTGATGAATGATATCAACATGAAACTTAGTAACCTTTCTATGATATTAATGGGTCATTGCTACTTAATTGCTAACTGAAATAGTGGTCAAATAAACCTAATTCAATATAACTATGGATAATATTAATAGCAAGCCAATACCATCACGACACTCTTCATCTTAAAGGAAAGCATAATATATCAACAACCAGTTTCCTGTATGTTCAATATTACTAGAATAAAGTACACCGAACCTGTGGTTCATTACCAGCTTAAAGACCTTTAAGTTTACAATCGCCGCAGTTTTTCATGTTCGACACGCTTTAAAAGCTGGTCTTTGGCCACTTTTAATTGTTTGTAATTGTTTGTAATTGTTTGTAATTGCTTGTAATTGCTTGTAATTGTTTGTAAGTACATATTACTCCGTCCGAAAACCTGAGTACTGGTACGTTAGATCCACTATCAACTGAGGTTTATAAAGGTTTGTGGTTATGTAATTGTAATTAATTGTGGATTCTAATTGATTCGTGAACGGGTTTATTTCGATATTTACTGGCTGGTTTATGTTTATTTTCATCTCATTGTACTCGGAAGAGTGGTCCGAACCGCTTCCAAGTGGAAAAAGTGAACAGTTATTGAAATAGCTCTAATTAAAGTGAAACGATGAATTGTTTTGTTGTAGACTTGAACTTGAAGTTGAATTCTATAGGAGTCGTTTGTCCCTATGCTATGGGGGTAAATACTTGTAATTATGTAATTATTTCTCAGCCAAACCGGTGATGGGGAGAGACTGAGTCAGAGTAGGGCAAAGCCAATATAGAAACTAAAATAAAATGACCTATTAGGTTAGAATACAGTCTCGGGTAGAAAATCAAACAATTCCATAATATGTATTTAAGTATTATCAACAAATATGTTTTAAAAATTTGAGCAGATAGCTGAAGCACTCAGCTTTGCATTTAATTTTATTTATCGTAGTTTATTAATTGTAGTTGCTGATGATTCTGATGTTCCACTGACTATACATGATAGGACCATCTCACTCATTCAAAAATGCTAAAAAATTTAGTAAATCAAAAGAATTAGGTCGCTTATTCTAATACATTTAGCGCATACCGACATATTTTCAGGTTCCCTTACCCAAGCTTCAGAGCTGCACCTACACATCACCGTGACATCTGTAACTGGAAATTCATATTATCTTGCAATATTATGCTCTCCTCGAGAAATAATGGCGATTTTCTCGACAAGGAGTCTAAAATCATACATTTCAACTTCCTGGAGCCACCCCTTCCCTAGCTGTCGTTGGTTGAATTTACTGGATACATGGATTATTAAAGTCTTTAGGAGGATTAGAGGGATAGATTAAATCATTGACCAAATCTTAAGATTGCCACACCAACAACAATTTATCATCAGTATATACCAGTGTATCCGGAGGTTTGTAGGTGCTTAGATCTTAGCCTGATAAATTTGAACTTTCAGTTCAGTCATGCGGTTGGGAGACTATGTTGAGTTGTCTAGTTGAATGGCCGTGATACGAGCCTAAATGGCCGTGATACGAGCCTGCATAGTCTAGAAACGCTTCCCATGACCAGTACACTAACAGCCTGATGTTTTTCTTAAAAGATAATGTTTATTTTTACATCAAACGTTAAGCCCGATAATTGTTCGGATCATTGTTCGGATCATTGTTCGGACGTCTATTGAGCGTCTATTGGGCGTCTGTTTACAATTTACTTTCAGTTGGGTTTTCCGTAGTAACAATTACAGTGTAGTTGCGTCAATGGTATTGGTAATATGACGCATTTCTGATCATGCATAAAGTTTAGCTGAATATTCAGTTCTGAAAGGGTTAGATAAACCTATAAAACCTCCCTTCTTACTCACCAGCCAAAATCATCTGGCTTATGGCTATACGTACTAGCAAGGTTCTGTAGGAATCAGGGACTGTGCTGAGTCACGTGACATAAGTGGATTTCGTGTGACGTACCCGATCAGTGTCATACCCAGCACCTATTTTTCTTAAGGAGTTGTGCGAGAATATACATAGAGGCCGCAGAATTACTACCAGATCCCGGTTTGAAATAATTTTATCCATGATATCCCTACACGTGGACCTAAAAGTTATACGTCAGCATGTCACGTGACGTCGACAGGTCACTTGACGTCAGCAGGTCACGTGACGTCAGCAGGTCACGTGACAACCACTTGTTCAGGCAGGACAATTATCATACAATTAACTCAAAGGCCGTCAAACTCTCCGGAAACAATCCAGAGTCAGTCAGAATCGTAAGTTCTTAGGAAATTATCCAGTCAACTTCAAACATAGTTAACTACTTTTGTAGCTGCATTATCAGCTTATTTACAGGTAAGGTTTATAAAATTCCGGCTCCGTCTTGTTACAATTTAGCTGATGACGCTTTGCGATTTGCTTTCATCTATATCTGAGGAACTCGAAACTCTGTTTAAGATGCTCAACGTCAATGTACATGAGCTACTTGAACAGTGTTTTGTGTTGCTGGGATATCACCCTGGGATATTGTCTATATATCTTATATATGTACATTATTGCTATCCGTTTATTCGGGCGTATTATATACAGACCTGCATGTTATATTATCATATTATATTCTCATATTCCAATTTGCTGCCTGGAGAAGGCACGGCCACTTCCGCTTCTTTTAAGAGTCCACCAATAACTAGGTGCGTGTGGACTGGTTTAAAATGTCTCGTATAAATGTCGCAGTAGTGGTCACGTGCCAAACTAGAGGTAGTAGTGAGCATTGCCTCCCCATTATAAGCCTCTCTCTAGGCACTTCCGCCTTCTAGTTACATACAGTTACACACTCCTCGTGACATCATCATCTTACTCTGCGTATTTAGTACTGTGCCATACAATTTAACTGTGGTTGTAAACGTCATGATATATGGTTGGGGACTACTATAAAGGGGGAGCAGTGCACACAGGTTATTGTTGCTGCGGACCCCCCTCCCCCCATATGACCCTTACCTTGGAGTTCTCTGTTGTAGACGGAGTAATCGTTATTTTACTTTAGTCGGGGTTGTTAGTTTGAGATTTGCTTAGTAGATGTGCTGACGGTAGTTTCGCTCTTAGTACGTGCATTTATTATGCTGTATGTGGTTCAGATTTGGTTCAGATTGCTGTTGTGACGTTCGTGATCGAGTACTATTATACGAGTACTGCAGTGAATTGTATGTACTATTTGACTGTTGTACCTTATTTGTGGGGGTTTGTTTATTGTTACTTTAGCCGCTATTCCAGAAATCCTGATTGTAATACTACTTCTTCTACTTTCTTACAGTTTGCAGCGAAACAAGCTTCTCAAATATTGAATATAGACGGATATCAGTTTATAAATTTCAGATTGTAAGACAATTATAATGCAAAATCCAGAGAACAGACTTCCAATTTTTGCCTCTTAAGAAACGGTATAATTTTGATTTTAATCAGGCTACAGATCGCAGTAATGTAGCCTAATGAGTTAGGGAGACAAACCAAAAGTATTTAGAAGACAAGCATGATACAAGCATGATTTTCACAAAAGGCAATTTTACAGACCAGTCTCTATACTTTCGTTTTGGAGATTTTACCTTATTCTACCTTAAAAATACGGCTCATTACTGCAGCCCACTGTCTATAACATAGGTACTGTACAGACGAGTATTTTCAGACTTCCTTAAAAGGTCTGGAACTGGAGGACAGATCACGCTTTTCATACGAACTTTATGATTCGCTCTTTAAAATAGGAATTTATCTTAAGTATTTGCAAGTTTAACTTTATTCTTAAGGTCTAGAATTGAGTTATTATAGAAAGGCTGGCCTTCTAAGGATCTAGACTAAATTTCTCTAATCCTTATCCAATTCGCATCAAAATTTAATCGTATTAAACTTTATTCGTATCAAACTTTGATCGTATCGAATTTTACTCTTCACTTACTTTACTTTTAATGAGCTTAATTAAAACTCAGATTTAACAATTTGCTCTCCTTAGTCCTTCATGGTCAACACGGATTCTGTAATTCCAAATATCTCTCAGTTTTTAGAGTAGTCAGTCGTACTGTACGCTAGTTTGGTACATACACGTCATAATCACATTACAAATTAATCAACGTCAATAATTTCTACCAATAAAAAACAAACAAACTCACCTATCTGCTTCTTATCCAGCTATAATCAACACGAAACAAACAATCACAAATCACACGTGCAACAAAAAAGCCCGCGACCAACAACTAAACCACAAATGTATATCGCTAAACGGGGTTGTTACTTGGTGGTGGGTATTATATATAAGGGTGGTAAGAAGTTTTGGAACAACTCAGTGGTCGGTTAGGGATTATATTACATAGTCTGGTAGGGAGGTGTAGGGTTACATTGTCAACAACACCGTATACAACCACTCACTCACTCCCTCAGTACCTCCAGCGAGTATATGTATAATGATACATGTGTATACTGTATAATGTCTTGTGTGGGGTGATTTTAGTGCGGTGTAAATGAGGAGTTTGGTGGTTGGAAAGTGATGTTGATGAGTTCGTTGGTCGTGTTGATGGTTAGATGCTGGAGTTTTGTGTGCACCATGAGCAGAGACCGTACAAATTATAATAACTGAGTAGTAATTAGTATTAAGAGTATCTTTGTATTTTCTTAAGTGAAATGCCAAAAATTGTTTTTGTCTTTTAATTCATTCTGTGAAATCTATGTTATAACTTAACGGGTGATACTCGTAAAATATTTGTTCCAAATATTAGGAACCGTCGACGAGTCCAACTCGGCGCGCGTCCTGGTAGGTTATAAACCTACAATGTTATAACACAATTTCTCAAATAGGACCACTCCAAAGTATGTGACTGATATTATTACACACCATCCTATTCTCTGATCCGCCCAAAACCTCGCTCTATGCATAAGCTAGAGTGGGCATTTACGGGAAACACGACGTGGATCAAACCCTCGATAGTTCTACCACCACCTGGGACTAAACTAGCGTGAATAGTGAAAGAGAAAGAGAAAGTGTGAAAGAGAAAGTGACTTTGCGATGCTTGGGAAGAATTTCATTCAGCTGGTGTTGTCGGTTTGCCTTCTGTTAGACTCCGGGAATGGGGCTCACGTGTTGTTCTTATCATCAGTTCTCTACCGACAAGATGTCAGGGTATGTTCAAACATTAATGCACATTGTAATTAATTTATAATTAATGCAAATTATAATTAATTTTATTGATGATCTAAAGCATGAACTTGTCACCAGTGCCTGTTTATTTTTCTTTGATCTTCATCCGCAGGCACCACCATCGTACGATACGGATAAACTTATTTTCTTATTAGATTTAAATTTAATCTTTTATTTCTTCTCAACAGATACAAACAGTAATGGCAAAAGGACTGATCGACAATGAAGATAACGTCACTGTGATGGCTCCAATTTCTTACGAAGATTTCAGCTTACTAGGCTTCCCTATTCAAACTAACTTCATTTCTCTTGGTAATTTATTTATTAATCACAATCAGTGAGTTGAATAGTCTACCTTATCGGACCTTATTTGAACGGACATTAGTTGAACGCTGGAGGTCCTAGCGTTTATCTTGATGTCCGTTCAAATAAAGTCCGTCCGTTAAAGGTCCGTCCAAGTTAAAGTCCGTTGAGATTTTTTTCCAAAATTATTCCACCGCGAACTCATGTTTAGGATATGACAACTTTTTAATTTCAGTCAATTGTAATTTCTATCATCGGATTCGAACTAAACTATATCATTGGATCAATGACAAATGAAAAACGAGTTATTATACAATTTAAAAATTCTAAGTATCACATTATGGCATGATCACTTTCTTGATCTTCGGCTTCCTCGTTCACTTCTTCGGAGTTATCATTTACCTCCACATCTTGTAAAAGTTTACACTGAAATGCAGGACCGAAGTGGTCGAATAAAAAATTGTTTTCAAAAAGCAGGTATTACTGATATGATGCTTTAAGCATGGAATATTTAATGCATGATAACCCATTTGAGGAAGATGACCTGTGATATGATCATCAAATCATATTTCGTATCTGTTGTTTTACACAATTTTCATAATCATAGACACTGATCTACAGATATTTTGACATTTTTTACTGCTTAACGACTGCCTTTCTTGCTCATTGTATGAAAATTTAATTTACAAATTATCTGCTAAAATTTTAAAAACGTTTAAAAAAAAGATGAACAAATTTGAATTTTTGATGGTTTTGAATGCCTTTGAGTGTTCATTTTAATGTCCGTTTATAATTATGTCCGTTCATAATTATGTCCGGTCAAATAATGTTAGATAAGGTAGTTAAATTTAGGTTGTATTTCCATAGGTAAACAGGATTTTGTCTCAAATGATAAATCATGTTTAATGCTGTTCCATTTTTTGATGGTTAAAAATTATTCGTCCTCAGAAAACTTGGCGAAAGTTCAACAAACGGGTTTAACTGGTGCAGAAACTGAAAACTTCTACGATGTGATGAATTACGCTGTAGCTACATGCGGTCAGGTTAGTGAGTCAGTGAGGGAATTATTGAGTTGAGTGAATGAGTGAATGAGTGATCAGTGAAGATGAGGCGGTGTGTTTAGTTTGGGTAGGTAATAGTTATGAAGTGAAGTGAATTAAAAAATAAAACTTTTTTGTCTATATACTCGCCTCTCAAACTCAAATTCATTATTCAAGCAAGTTTCTCTGTTTGAGTGCTTGATACGTATTCTAGATTTGAATGATCCTAGCTGAGTAAATATCTAACTTAACTGAATTCCTAATTCACATAGTATATAGGTCACTAAGTCTATTCTAATAGCGTCCATTAAATGAAAATAAGGAACTCATTAAACAGCATAATAAGACTAATAAAAGCATACAACATAAGTGTTGTAAACTTACTTAGCTTAACTTAACCAAACCCATTAACTTAATTAACCAACCCATTAACTTAATTAACCTATTAATTAACTAATTAACCATTCAGTTCTACGCAGAACCAGAGATTTCCCGGCTCCTCTCCGTACAGCACACAGAGTACGATGTAGTGATAGTTAATGCTGAATTTAACGAATGCGTCCTCCCGGTCCTGATAGCCACTGAGGCTAACTTTATTATACTGAGTACAACTAACAGGGTCCCGTCCTATATCAAGTACTCGCTGGGGGTTCCGGAGCAGCCATCTTTCAGGTGAAACACTCACTACTAATAATATCACGTGACGTTCACTTATCAATTCAGTGACGCGCGCCGAGTTTGACTCGTCGACGGTCGACGAGGAACAAATATTTTACGAGTATCACCCGTTAACTTATCAATGAAGACTGAAGTAGTTGACTATTACAGTCTATAAATATAATTGAAATAATGCGAGAGATAACTAATAGTGATAAAAGGTAAACATCACTTACGGTGAATTAACTAATTATATTAATCAATTTACTAATTATATTAATTAACTAATCACAAACAATTAATTACAGCCCTGACCAGTGGTCACTAAATGACAAACTCTCCTTCACTAAGCGGATGAAAGCGCTTTTCAACTACAGGAAGCTTCTTCACAAGATGCACTGGTGGTAAGTGGCACAATTGTTAACGTAAAAATCGGTTAACTGTACGCCAGCATCCTGCTCTGTTAAGGGGTCGTTCACATATTACGTAATCACTTTTTGGCCGATTTGTACCCTCTCCATAATAAGTTTTACACATAGCTATTGTGTTAAAATCTCACTAGCGTCATCATTTGGAAATGCTCCCTCAGTGACTACGTAATATGTGAACGACCCCTTAGGTGTTGTCAAATAAAATTGGTATCTGGTCGCTGAAAATAACACCCCGTATCGTAGTTTATGTAGATTTTGATTGCGACAGTGACACAGCTGAGCTTCTACAGGATGAGTTGAAAATAATGTGTGGATTGTAAAAAATGATACATATTTGTATGAAGGAGTAAATTTCCCAATCACAAATACCCACCCTTTTAGGTACTATGATGTATATTTTGAAAAATAAATTTCCAAAAAAAAATTTAGGTATTACCGAAGTGTGAACAGTATAGCGTACCAAACCATCCCCTCCCACATCTCATTACTGGACAGCTATCAGCGAGCTTCCCTGATTATGCAGGACGCTAATCTCGGTATTGATCTGTCGCTACCTACTTTTAGCAGTGTCGTGCCCATCGGAGGTTTGTAAAACTTGATACATATACATTATACATTATACATTTGGAACTACTGGTAACGTAACATTTTTGCCTGCTTAGGGAATAGGGACTGTTTCGTAAGTTTCCGTTACCCAAATTTTCAGATTTGAGACACCTTCCATCAGTAAGTTAACACCACCATATGACATAACAGCTACCCTCAATCCAGGCATCCAGTGTAGAGATGGGAGTCCGGAGGCATTACCAGAGGATATCCTGAAGTTCATAGACGAAGCCCCTCACGGTGTTATATTCGTGTCTTTTGGAACTGTCCTGAAACCTTCCAAACTCTCGTTTGCGAGTCTGATGAAATTGGTTAATGTCTTTGGGAGGGTGAGAGTAGTTCCATACCTCATTTAGCTCGTGTGTTTGTGTTATTAAATGACACACACACGTGACACAAAGTTTTATTTTGGATAAGCGGACCATCTATTTCAATAGATCTACTGTGTAGATTACAGGTTCAACTTTAACTGTAACTGTTCTTATTCTTACCATCTGCACAGGTGAGGCAGCGCGTGATATGGGTATTTGATGACCTCAGTGTTATCGAGCTCACAAAAAATGTGATGCCAGTCAAATACATTGACCAGCAAAGTGTACTCGCCCACCCGAAAGTGGTGTTGTTCATAACGCACGCAGGACACTTTTCACGACAAGAGACGATCTATCACGCTGTACCGTGCATCGCCTTCCCACTCTTCAACCCTCTTCAGGTGGATATTTTAAATATTTTTAAAGTCATTAGTTATTAATCTTTCTTTCCCGAAGTCGGTTCGTGATATTGAAATGAAAATTACTGCTGTTGATGAAATAGGAATTATTCCAAGATGAATTCTAAAATTCTTGTTGATCAATGCAATGAAATTGAATTTACTGCTTCTACATTTAATTTACTGCTTCTACATTTAATTTACTGCTTCTATATATATGTTATGGTATACACTATAAATACGTTGGCTTCAGTTTGCAAACGCTGATTACATTCAAGAGAAAAAGATAGGAATAAAGTTCCTTATTGACGCCTTCTCCGAGGAAATGCTCATCAATGGGATAATGGAGGTAATGATTTGAAATATTAATTATACACTCTGTCAGACTTGAATTGAAGTACATAGTCAACTATCTTCAACTAACGTTGAGCAATTTCCAGTTATCTATTATTTTTACATTTGGAAGCAGAATTAAACCTAATGTTACTGTAACCAGCCCTTTTCATTTCCAGGTGATAACAAACCCCAAGTTTAAAAACAACATCCAGCAACTCTCCAACCAGATGAGGGACACTCTATCGTCCCCACTGGATACTACTATCTTCTGGATACACTACAGTATTAGGAACAGGGGCTGTTCTTACCTCAAGTCTCACTCTATGCATCTGTACTGGTTCCAGGTTAGTTCAGGTCGGGCCACAAAAAACGAGGAAAAAAGGTTGGGGTTGAAAGGGGAGGGTTATATGGGAGCAAGATCCGATTTTGTGCCCATAACCTCATCGAAGTGAAAACAGAAAATACTCTTAGGTGTTTTTTCCTTATTAGTATGCATTTTCAGTTTGAATAATCCAATCTCTTAAAAAATACAACCTTATTTCAGTATTATCTAATAGACGTTAAGATATTTGTTCTGGTATCGACGTTGCTTGTATTGTACGTGGTTACTGGAATCTTACGATGGTGTAAAAACAGGTGAGGCTTCTTCTCCTTTGAGGATTTTTAGTGAATAAATCTATTTCGTTGAAAATAAACCCCCACTTTCACTAAATAGATTCCTCGTTTTTGTATTTGTTAACCTTTAATATTTAGTGTTCATGGCTAATGGCTATTGGCTAAGTGTTAACTTACTTGGTAACAGTGCTTTATTAATGACGTATCTAATAATATAATTATCACTGATATATTTTATTAGTTATAATTGACATATTCATCATTTATAATTAGCACTGATTGATTCAGGTATCTCCAACATCGTCTTCAACAACAGCAGTCGGCGCAAGGTCAAAACAGTGTGAATCATGAATCAAAAAAGAACTTTTTAAATGCAATGAAAAATGAATAGGTTTAAGATTAATTGATGAAGTTATTAGTTTATTTAATGATAATATTTATTTAATAAAATTAATAAAGTTATTAGCTTATTTGTGCTTTTCAAGTATCTGCTTGGATATATACGTGTTGTTTCCGAAGGTCTCATGATTTTTATGTTAAAATTTTTAGAGATATTATTTCTGTTTCTTTCATTTAAAAATCAGAAACTGAGCTATTGTTTCTCCCATTTCAATGTTAATACAAGTTTATATGAAAATTCAATTTCATTTTTCGATACCATCAAAACTTCGTATCAATATCTTTTACAAATTTGTATCTATTTTCCAACCCTTCCAAGTCAATATTTGTGATCCACAATTATTAATTTTTGGATTCGTAGCAGCACCACGAGTAATCACCATTCTTTCCAATAATACTTTGAAGTTTACTTACACCATATATTATCTTCGTATATAATAATATGCGGGTATGACGGTATTATCATAAGATGAAATTACACTAAGAATGCCAGCCATTCTGCCAGTCAAACGATCAGGCTGCTTTGCATTGTGCAAGTGTAAGATTTTCTACTCAAGTTGCTACGTTACAATGAGCTCATTTCTTAGTTGTTAAGATTCTGTTCGAGTACATTTTTTCGATCTTGTTACTTTAATTGTTGGGACTACCGATATGGACACGTTCATTTGAGTTTGAGGATATTGGTAAATATAAGTGACCCTATTAAAAGGCACAGTGTAGTCGACTTTGTCACACTATGAAATTACACAAACCCTTGATGGTTAGGATAATCGTTTCATCCTCTAGGCTAACTTTGTCACTTAACCATATCTTAATCAGGTGATAAGATATCGCTTAAATACGGCCGGCACGGAAATGGTTACATTGTCACACTATAAACATGTGACGGAGTAAATATGGACCCCTTGCTGCCGTTTTTGATCAAATTTTTGAGTGTCCAGTTGATTGGATGGGTACATATGACCATTACCTACATATTTGACGACTTTTTTCGTTAGATGGTGCACTCAGGTTTACTCTGTCACACATTTAAGAAAACATGTGAAGAATGTTTAGGGCACCCTGATAATCAATGCTGAGTAGTGTAGGTTTATTTGATGGCCTGGAAGTGCTGGGAATTGTTATTATATCATATAGTCGTAAGGAATTAAAACACAGAAGGCACAAACAAGTTTACTTTGTCACATAATCTTGATGATATCTGAACATGTGTGAAATTAAACAAATCATGATATACCAGCTTAAACCCCTTATATTACATACTATGGATCAAACAACACTGCTAGTACCACGCACCAGTCACATAAATCATTATCGGGTGGCAACATGTTAACAGTGTCACAATTAAACTACCGCAACATGGTCAAAAATAGGGTAATTTCGTCACAAAAAAATTATTATAACTCTGTTAGCTCCTTGCTGGCAAAATAACTAGTTCATTGATGATAAAGTTACATAGTATTCTAATAGAAGTATAGCTCTTCAAAATAGGGGCAAGACATGTTTACTTTGTCACATCAGTTATTTTAAGAGTTAGGTAATCGTCATCAGATTAACAGATCTTTTTCGTAGTTTGGATCGATTAATATAGGCAATAAAGCATCCTATGCCAATTTTAACACACTATCTTGATATTTTTGGGGCAGGGAAAGTTAATTTTGTCACATTTTCAGCGTCTTTGACAAATTAATCTAAAATTGTTAAACTTGAGACCTGATGTTCTAGACAATATTCTCCCAATCGTTTCTGAAAGAATGCTAAATTCTAATAGAGTTTAAATAAGAGTTATAGATCTTCAAAATAGGGGCAAGACATGTTTACTTTGTCACATCAGTTACTATTAGAGTTAGGTAATCGTCATCAGATTAACAGATCTTTTTCGTAGTTTGGATTGATTTATATAGGTAATAAAGCAGCCTATGCTAATTTTTACACACTATCTTGAAATTGTTGGGGCAGGAAAAGTCAATTTTGTCACATTTTTAGTGATTTTAACAATTTTAACCTAAAATTGTTAAACTTGAGCTTTGATGTTCTGGACAATATTCTACCGATTTTTGTCTGAAAGAATGTTGAATGCTAATAGAGTCATAGAATATATAGATCTTCGAAATAGGGGCAAGACATGTTTACTTTGTCACATCAGTTATTATAAGAGTTATTATGAGAGACTATTTCATTCTATAATCATTATTTTTAACCTATTTACGATTTCGTATCATTTTTTGTGACAATGTAAACACTGATCTTAACTTGCATCAACTACATTGTCATCAAAGTTTTCCCGCCTTTCAAACCAAAATCAGATATAAATAATTCGCCCAAAATTTAAAATTCCAAATATTGTGACGGAATTTACCTCATTTCCCAATAACCAAGTTCCTTTTTAGCTAACTATTCGAAACAACATATTTTAGGGCTATGATTGGTAGATCAACCATCAAATAATGAGTTAAAAGGTTTTTGAGGACATTTCATAGTAGAATAGAGGTATGGTATTCTGAGTGTGACAAAGTTACCCAAATATTGCCTTGTAACCGTTCGATCCGTGCCCTTTAACCAATGTTGTATCATAATTGTTAGATTGACCTAATCTACTATATTTCAGACCAAGGAATGATAATTAGACAACTGCAGTTAACTAAGTCACACAAAATGTGACATTTGAACCATTATAGTGCCTAACAACAATAGATTTTCTTTGTGAGCAGTGCATATGGGAGTATGGGTTACGTGGCTAATGTTCAGAACTTCTGAACGTGCTAGGTTAATAGATGTCAAAATTAAGCCACTATCGTCGAAAACGCTATAATTTTTGTTTACCAATATCCTCAAACTCAAATGAACGTGTCCATATAACTTGCGTACCTACATGAATTCGGTGCACATAACATATCGAAATGCAAACTTAATTTCATTCTGCTACTAAAATAAATACGTTTGATCGAATTAAATTTCTAAAATGCAGAGCTGCACTGGTACTACGTGCACGCCATCCCCTTCATGTGTTGGTTCTGCTGATAGATAGCAGAGGTATATTCTAGACGTTTGTAATATTATCACGCGCTTTGAATTATGTTCTTTAGAAATTCTTATCTATCTACACAATTTAAAATATATCACAGTCACTGATGTTAAATATCTTGTCATTATTCTCTTTTATTCGACATTTCGGTAGTGTTAGGTCTTGAGTGACATTCTGCTCATAGTGTCCACGAATTGATTTAAACGACTAATCAGTGATCAGTATTCACGAAAACCTAAGCATATATTCAATCATTGTTATTGTTAACTAGCAACTGAGCAACAAGTCAACAACGTTATCGAGGGAAGCATGGTGGAGCGTGCAGCAGTAGGTAAGATATATTGAATTACCTGTAAAATAGTTGATATGTTTTTAAGTTTTCATTCTTTATTCATTTTTCATTTATTCTAAAACGTAAAAATTACGCCCAATCATAATTTTTTAAGCTAAAGATGGCTGATGCGTTCTATTTAAAAGCTTCTGAAAAAAAAAACGTGTTGTATCAATTATATTTATATATTCCCAGAGCTGACGAGTAACGTCTAGCTCAAAAGTTTTCCTTTTATCGTGGCCCAGCGAGCGTGCTAAATCACTTTACAGTCGATCTTCGGGATTGTTCTAAAACCGTGGCCCAGCAAACCCTACCGGCTGGGGTCTATCTCCAAAAGTAAAATAGATAGAACCTTCCGGTTTTCAACAAGATTTGCGTTTCGTAAATTTAAAGTTAGCTCCCCAGGACTAGGAGCATAGTTTGGGAACTTAGATTCTAAATTAAACCGAAAAGTTTGATTTTGGGCTAAATAAAAGATCGCAGCTTTTTAACTTTGCAAAGTAATGTGGTTGTCATGACTATTACTACTAAGCTAAATGCAGCGTGCGAAAGGTGAACTTGATGTGACGCGCGAGGACAAACGCGCTGTTGAAAATCGATCACCTCTAGCGAGCCCGGCAAGTGGTAAGGACTTGTATCACGTGGTGACCCCCACTGTCGCTTCACTGTATCGTCTTCGACAATACAGGGGAAGCTTAAGTGGGGGCGGGTGCTGGGAGGTTGGGGGGGGGGGGGGGGGGGGGGGGGGGGGGGGGGTGTTTTAATTATAATATAAGACTTATTTTGACGGAAAATGTACAATGTATGAAGTTTTAAAAATCAATTTTGATGGTGAAGATCGCGTTTTTACGACCCCATCCAAGACTTGGAGTCCCCTATCGTATTGGCGAAATTCTTTACTTTCTTTTGATGTTTTAAAATTAAAATTTGACTTGATTGGTGGCGAGTTATGGTTTGTCAAAGTGAGCGTTTTAGAATGAAAGTGCAAATTCTTTTGAACGCGCGTAGGCTATTAATATTATACCCAGCAAACCCTACCGGCTGGGGTCTATCTCCAAAAGTAAAATAGATAGAACCTTCCGGTTTTCAACAAGATTTCCGTCTCATAAATTTAAAGTTAGCTTTCCAGGAGCTGACTAAACCGAAAACTAAACCGAAAAGTTTGATTTTGGGCTAAATAAAAGATCGCAGCTTTTTAACTTTGCAAAGTAATGTGGTTGTCATGACTACTATATATATATAGTATATATATATATATATATATATATAGTAGTCATGACAACCACATTACTTTGCATATATATATATACTAGGCTAAATGCAGCGTGCGAAAGGTGAACTTGATGTGACGCGCGAGGACAAACGCGCAGTTGAAAATCGATCACCTCTAGCGAGCCTAGCAGGCGGTAAGGTTTTCAGGGGGAATCTTTAAATATAAATGTAACATGATATAACATGTTAAACATAACATTAGTTTTTGAGCATTTGTGAAATTCTATATCTTTTGCACCACAATTGATAAAGTAATATTTCAGGTAGAACTGGTAATCTTGGAGATCTTTATGACTTACGTATAGACTCGTTCCAGGTATAATTTGTCTTGACAAAGTTTATATCGATCACGATACTCTTTAAGTTTAAATAAGGCTCAGAAAATTGAGGCAGTTGATTCATATTTCTATAATATTAAAATTACTGTTTCGAAACCACTTACAATTTCAAATTAGAACTGCCTTAGGTTTATCAGTAATCCAATAATCTCAGGGTCGTTCGTTATTCACTTGTGAGTTGGACTCAGAGGAAGACATTGATCGTGAAGCATTGAAGACGCAAGCAGCTGGACTGATGATGTCTGACTCTCTGCAAGATAGGTTTCATTATTTTGATATTAACGCTGAACTGTCCGTAAGTATCCTCAGTGGACTTGTCCATGTATCTGGATCTGGGAAGCTTCTAGAGGAGAAAAGATCAGTCTCACCAAACTCATCCACAATGGGTCTTATCTACAAAGTGGAGACGATACAGGAGGAAATAGATCCCCAGGACCTCAAGAATAAGGTAGATTTAGATGTTTTGAACACTTCAGAGTCTACCCATGTTCTGTCTGGGATAATATGGGGAGCTGTCTGCACCTTTACAGCTCACTACACATTTAAAGATAACGAGGAAAAGATGGAGATTGAAGAAGCTCTAAAACTTGGGTTTACAAAACTTAAAAAAGCTCTTGTGGATCCTTCTAGTTCTAAAACACATCATGATGAGTACGAAGTTTCGTTGAGTGGATCTGAAGAGAAGTCGGAATCTTCTTGCCATAGTGAAGTGGAAAGTAGCAATGAAGGTATCTTGCTGCTGTCCCAACTTGATTTAGAGTGTTCAAGTTATAACTATTATTTTGACCAGTTTGAAAAAGATGATAGAATTCAGGTTTACGCCAAGTGTGATATTGAAAGCAATGGTCAAGATCTTCCTATGACGTTCTGCAATGCAATAGAAAAATTAAATTCCATTAACAAATTGGTGGAAATTTCTGACGAAGTGAAAGGGGTTCCCCTGAAGTTTATCTTTACACCGTTGAGTAAGGTTAGAAGAAAGTTAAGGCAAAAAATACCCAGAGATATTTCCTACCAAGAAGTAGATCCGAGCCTTCTGAAACAGGTAGTTAAATTGGCGCAAGATATATCGGATTCCCAACTGAAGGTAGCAGGGTGCTATAAGATATTACTTGAGGGAATAGAATGCATATCAGACAGTGAAGCATATGCACTTGAAGATCTCCTTACTTCCATCGTCGAACATGAAACAAACTTTAAAGATAAGCTTCGAGAAGTCCTCAAAAGTATAAGGTCGGAAAAGACACCCGAATCCGATCTGGTGGCAATGATCGCAAAATTTGCGGGCGGAAATTTTTCAGCAAAGGAAATTGAAAGATATCTAGCCACAAAAGAACCTTTGGTGCACAAAATTGGAGAAGTGAGCAAAGTGAAGCAGCTTGGAATAAGATATTTCGGGAAGGCACATCAGATACACCATGGAAAGAAAGACCATTACGTACTCTTTCTGGGTTCAGGAAATCAAGCTATCACTGCCTTGAAAATCTTAAAGAGGTTAAAAAAGAGCTCCGAGAAAAACCTTAAAACGGAATTCTACGTTGAGGATTGCAGTGTTTACTCGAAGGGCTTGTCTGAAGAGTTAATAAATACGATTCGTTTCTACAAAAATGGAAGCTGTTGGGAAAGTAATGTCGCTGAAAAATACTGCCAGGACACGGATATCTGTCTTGTGAAACTTCGGGGTAAAGAAAAGTATGATTCACTTCCACAAAAACGTGCAGAATTGGTGATTAAGTGCCCAGGTTCAAGCAGACCTGCAGGATGTTCAAGCAAGCAGAAGGAATGGAAATGTTTTGATTGCAAAAATCCTGTCCAATATGGAGTGAGCGTAAGACAATATTACTGTTTAATATGTAAGGTGGCCTGCGATCCTCAAAAAACACAATACAGATGCGACGAAGATGAACATGGGATCGAATTCAATGCATACGATATGAATGACCTTTCTGAAGAACTGTCAAAAACAAAACCTTGGACGAGAATTAATATATTGATTCTTGGCGAAACTGGCGTTGGCAAATCAACCTGGATAAATTCATTCGCTAATTACATCAATTATGACACCTTGAAATCAGCAATTGAAGGAAGCAAAGCTAATCCTATTGTCACGATTCCAACTAAATTTACATTCACAAAAGATGGAATCACACGAGAAGTTATGATAGGAAAAGAAGACCTAAACGAAACTCATGAGATCGGGGAATCTAACACCCAAGGAGCAAAAACTCACCCATTCAAAGTTGGGGGTGCCATTGTAAATATCATAGACACGCCAGGTATTGGAGACACTAGAGGATCAAAACAAGACGATGAAAACATGGAAAAGATCCTCGCTCATCTCACATACTATGATGAACTTCATGGAATAATCGTGCTTCTAAAGCCTAACAATGCAAGGCTTGGGATCATGTTCAAACTAGGCTATCCACTCCGATAATCGTAACCGATAATTATCTCCGATAATTCGTTAAAAAAAGTTATCTGTTTATCTAGATAAAACATATTTTTATCGGTATAAAAATTCACTAGATATTACCGAAAATACTGCCACAATACCGTAAAATTGTAAAGAAATATTAGTGTTTTTGCCTTTCCAAGTAATCCAAGAAACAGTCCCAAACGTCTTCTAGTATGATAGAAGAGGTAGTTTACTTAGAAGTGAGCTTAAGAGGTTTATTTACATTTGTATACCTATGGAACTGTAGAACTGTATGAACTGTAGAAATCTAGAGAAGGTTATTGACATTGTTCTCTTGAGGGTGCTGGCGTTTTACCTTACAACCATTCTGGAGACGGGAACGAGCATGTTACTGTTAACAAGAGTCAAAAATACCGGCAGGGCACTCAATTGAATTTCGTAAGTGTTCTGGGCGTGAAACATTGTCTTCAGGAGAAGGAATCTGTTGCTCCAAGTTATCAACAGGATAAGAAAACGGTTCACTGAATCACTTTAAATGCTTTACTGTTTCGAGGAGAATTGGTATTTGGTGCACTACTGTTCTCAGGAGAAGGAAACCCTTGGTCTACTGTTTTGAAGAGAACTAGTACACTACTGTTCTCAGGAGAAGGAAACCCTTGGTCTACTGTTTTGAAGACAACTGGTGCACTACTGTTCTCAGGAGAAGGAAACCGGTGGTCTACTGTTTTGAAGAGAACTATTGCGTTACTGTTTTCAGAAGAAAACCGGTGGTCTACTGTTTTGAAGATAACTAGTACACTACTGTTCTCAAATCTCAGGAGAAGGAAACCGTTGGTCTACTGTTTTGAAGAGAACTAGTACACTACTGTTCTCAGGAGAAGGAAACCCTTGGTCTACTGTTTTGAAGACAACTGGTGCACTACTGTTCTCAGGAGAAGGAAACCCTTGGTCTACTGTTTTGAAGACAACTGGTGCACTACTGTTCTCAGGAGAAGGAAACCGGTGGTCTACTGTTTTGAAGACAACTGGTGCACTACTGTTCTCAGGAGAAGGAAACCGTTGGTCTACTGTTTTGAAGACAACTGGTGCACTACTGTTCTCAGGAGAAGGAAACCCTTGGTCTACTGTTTTGAAGAGAACTAGTACACTACTGTTCTCAGGAGAAGGAAACCCTTGGTCTACTGTTTTGAAGACAACTGGTGCACTACTGTTCTCAGGAGAAGGAAACCGTTGGTCTACTGTTTTGAAGAGAACTGGTGCACTACTGTTCTCAGGAGAAGAAAACCGTTGGTTTACTGTTTTGAAGAAAACTGGTGCACTTCTGCTCCCCGGAGAAGAAAACTAATGCTCTAATATTTTCAAAAGAAAGGAAGTGGTACTTTAGCAAGATTACTGGTAAACAGTAATAAAAGTCGACAATTAGTTTTTGCGAAATTTGGAAAACATTTTGGCTTTGGCCTTCAGCAGAAAAATTATCGGTTTTATCGGTTTTATCTAGATAAAACCTAAATCTTTATCTGTTTATCTAGATAAAAAATGTCATACCGATAATGGATAGCCAAGTTCAAACATTGCATACAACAATTGCTCTCACACCTCCACAGAGATGCTGCTCACAACATTAGCTTTGTGTTCACAAATACTCGTGCAACTTTTTACGAGCCCGGAGAAACCTTACCTGCTCTAAGAAAGCTGCTATCGGAAAATAATATTGGACTCAAAGCAGTCCAAGAAAACACATTTTGCTTTGATAATGAAGCGTTCCGCCTTCTTGCATGTGTTTTAAACGGAATCGAGTTTGAAGAGGATGTCATGACCATATATGAGGGAAGTTGGAGTAGGGCCTGTAATGAGACAAACAGATTATTACAACATATTACTACAAACACAAGCCCACATGTCGTGAAGGATACTACCTCGCTCAATGATTCAAGGAGGATTATTGTGGGTTTGAGTAGACCGTTACAGGAGTTCACAGCCACTATTAGGAAGAATGAAGAAGGTGTTAAAGCGTTTCTAAATGAGATAGAGGCTTTGGGTACAGAAGCTACAACATTCGAAAATAATCTCCAATTTGAAGGGATCACTTTAGAGCAGCATCGATTATCGTATCCGCGGACAGTTTGTACTCATTCCGACTGTATTGATTACGTTCCGGTAGGAAAAGACATGATAAAGCAGCCAAATTACATAAAGCATTGCCATGCACATTGCAATTTGGGTGGTCAGGTTAGTCCTGAAGTTATCGGTGACGTAAAATTAAGAGGCTGTCAGGCTATAGATCGAAGTACTAATAACTGCATACAATGCAGACACCACTACACTGTCCACATGCATAGGACATACGATCTCCATCGAGTCAAGAAACAATTCATCTCAGACGAAGTTCAAAAACTGATTAATTCTAAATTGTCAGAAAAAGAAAAAAAGGAGGAACAGATGAAAAGTTTGAAAGTATTGGGAGAGGAATTTAAAGATGAGGGAAAGAAAATTCAAGATGTAGCTGCAGGATTTGCAGCTTTTCTAAAAATTTATGCGATCATACCTTTCAATGATGCCATGGGGGATTACATTGATGTTCAAATACAACAGGAAAAAGAAAAAGAGGATGTTGACGGTAAAAGAGCAGTCAGAATTTCCGAATGGACTAAATACAAAGCAGAATATGAAGAACAAAAAGGGATTTTGATCGAGGCAATGGATAAAGTAAGTGACACCGACGAAGGAAAGGCAGAAGCAGCTAAAGATATTAAAGATTTAATGCAAGAGGCCTTTAAACTTAAACATTTTGGTAGAGACATAAAAAAGGTTTACGAGAAAATCGAGCAACAAAAATCGGAAATGCCAGTGTTTTCCCAAGGACCAGTTCAACATCTAAAATCCACGTCTAGAATAGAGGAAATCAGACGTCCAACGATCAGTGTCATGGAGAGAGCTATAAACGTTAGTAAAGAGGCTGGGAAAAGAATTTTAAAACGATTAGGATTTTGATAAATAACGTCATCACATTGATTATTATTTTGTCAAAATGATTACACCCTTCAACCGGAATATCTGAAAATTAAGTTTTTAATAATAAGATTGTAATAACCAAGAGGTTGTCTAATATTTACTCTTAGTTTGTGTGTTTTGTGACTTTTTCCAAGAATCTCTAGATTTCGGAAATTTAGTTTAGTTATCAATTTGTGAATTACTTGTGTGCTGAAGCTTTTGCACCGTTATTAAATAAAACTAAAAAAACTACTTAATTTGTTTGGGGACGTCATACACTGAGTCCATTTCCTGGAGATTTGGTAAATACTTCAACGCTCCACATTACATTAATAATTGATTTTATACTTTATTGTTACTGATGAATCTCTGATATCTAATTTTAGGAAAAATTAGTTAGTAAGAGATTTAATCATTTATTACAATGATCGACGTATCGTATTTTGGAAATCAGGGTTTTCTAATACGAACTAAGATTCAGCATGAATTAGCATATTATATTGACTTTAATCAAGAAAAATATGTAACTTTAGTTAATGTAATGTAACTTTAGTTAATGTTTTGTTAATTGTTGGTACATTAAAATGTGGTGTTCATTGTTAGAGGTCCAAGAAGTCAACAAACATTTGCGCTACTTCGAATAACATTTAAACGGCTCTTTTCATAGCGATAAGTTAAACACAATCAACAATAATTTCTAATTATTTCTGAGTAACACCTGTTAAAACCCTGTCCTCAAAAGTCAAAACTTGTCATTAACTACATCATCAATCAGGTCTGGCAAACATTCTCTCGAATATCAAATAATATGATAACACTCCAAAAGCCAAAAACGATCAATAAAATTTAACTAGTAGTCAATACTCCGAAAATCCAGCCCACAAATTTACTCAAAATACTCTACCTATAAGTTCGCTCGGTCCTAAATTCTACTAGACTCAGTCTAGTATAAAATTAAATACTGGTGGAAAGGTGAACCATATTCTTCTTTCATTCGACAGCAATTAACCAGCCAGCCTCCAGCATTGTCCAATTAAAACCCAAATTTACTGTCACCAATACAGTTCACCTCCTCACTATTACATCTATAAGTAGTTCTCAAGATGAAGTGAACACGGTGAACCTAGATGCAACCAGCAAGATGACAACAGGTAGCTTGACACTTTTCTTGTACGTATGTGACACGAGCTGCGGTGCTCTTGTCTGAGTACAAACAGTACCCTAACTTGGCCCTGTGGGTAAAGGGGATTTAATAGATACAGTTTTGTGATGGTCTCTCTCTCTCTTAGTTTTAAGATCCACGCAATAACACAATTTTTGTCCTAAAAAAATATGTTTCTGAAGGTGCAGGAAACGAAAAAAATATGTTTCTAAAGGTGCAGGAAACGAAATTCCTGGGAGTAATTGTCGACGAAGGCCTAACTTTCAATCCCCATAGAGACAAACTAGTTAGAAAACTCTCGTCCTGTTCTGGGAGGCTGTACATGATTAAGGATAAAATTCCATCATCTATCCATAAGGACCTGTACCACACACTGTTTGAAAGTCACCTATAGCTTATGGCATTACCGTTTGGGGAGGTGCAAGTAATAATAAACTTCAACCACTATTTGTAGCCCAGAAAAAGTGTGTTCGTATCATGTTTGGTGACAAAAAAAGCATACCTTGATAAATTTATGACATGTGCTAGGACTAGACCTATCAGTGAACAGAAACTTACGAGCAAATTCTTTAAGAGAGAGCACACCAAGCCAATTTTTGCCCGTCAATCACTCATGACATTGCATAATTTATACGCGTATCACTGCTGCAATGAACTTTTTAAAGTCTTTAAATATCGAACACCAATTGCACTATTTGAACTTTTCTGTTTGTCTAAAAGACCCGGCAAAGAAACTCTTCTTATAACAACCATGCCCTCAAACAGTTTCGTTTACAAATCTAGTTGCCTTTGGAATTCATTCCGTCAGATGTTGGCACTGAACGACCTTGAAATCACTCATGGTGTATTCAAATCAAAGGTTAAAAAAGTCATTCTCTCGTCTCAGGGTAAAGGTGACAAGAATACCTGGGCCCCTTTGGCAAACTTTCTGAACTCAGGCAGCTTGAACAACTAAATTTGAAAAAGTAAAACTTCTTGTCTGAATGAAATACTAGAACCTCAAGAAGCTGATCCACATGCCTCCGCTACTAAAATGTTTAATGAGCCCAATCACTCATCACTTAACAGTTTAATCCTCAAAGTGAGTTGTACAATCTAGGTTGTTTTAAGTAGCTGTTGACAGTGTAAAACAGGAGTGACTTGATCGTTTTCATAACTTCGATTTACAATCTGTACCATAATAAAACTAGCACTGCCATGGGGTTCAAAAAGGGTCATTGTAAGCCTCCAGCGTAATGGTCCTAAGTCTCTGCCCCATGCGGTGCCTGTCAGCATCAGCTAACAGAATAGCCCTAACATAACGATCAAGCCACAAATTAGGTTCTATAATCTTATAATGATTTAATATTGTTGAATAAAGAGATTTGAATATAATATTTGTTTTATTCTGAATATTTGTTTTATTCTGATAAAATTTTCTGATGATTCCGTGTATCGCATACACGGAATCATCAGAAATTTTCATCAGAAACATCAAAACAATGCGACTCATAAATAATGTTCCTATTCGGATATAACATCTAACAAATATGAACCACTTACTGGCCCTGACAGTACTGAGCATCATACTCGTCTGTAACCCCATCACAAGTATCACAACCCGCGTGGTTGAAACAGTATTGTATTTTTCCTATTCCACTGGTTGCTCCTATACAGAATGGAACTGGCTGAAATATAAGATTTGAGTGTTTTGTGTTGGTCATCTTTTCATAGGCTAGTCACAAATATGTGTCTTCAAACCCTTGAAAATCAAAAACTATCAAAAACCACCAAATATGCTTGCAAATACCTCAATTCCGTCTGGATTTCTGCAATAATTGTGATTGCCTAATTTGAGCCTGAGTGCATCTTTGTCATTTGTGAGGACTCCTGAAATTGAAGATGAAGATAATTAAATAAGTTGGAGAAATCCTTTATCGGTGGGTTTGAGAATTGATTCTATCTATTGAGCAACATATTTTTCAATATTGAATTTGAATTAAGCAGATCACAGTTAACTTTTGCCTCAAGTTGTTTTGCACTTTAGCAATTGTCATATATAAGGGTATAATATCAAGTCATGTGGTTTCACCTAATTTCAATTCCACTTTAAACTTCCACTTCACTTCATGTGAATCAGAAATGAAATCAGACGAAAATAACAAACTGTAATTTCTTACCACGCAACACATCCCGGTTCCAGCTGCCACATTCGAAGTTTTGACCAGTACCACGTATGCTGTAATAATTCCTGTTTCCAATGTAAGACTCCCCATTTCCTACTAATGCGTTCGATCCCAACTGAAATATCTTATTCAAGGTCCAAGTTTTTCATTTAACAATCAACTTTTAAGTTTTTCATTTGAGATCTCAATAAAACAGTCGAATCATTTTAAAAAGCGCCTGTTTCTGTTTTTAGAACAGCGTTACTCAGCACAACTCATAAACGTTAGAAATCAGTATGTTATTAGTTGTAAATGATGGGGTTATTGTTTGTTATTTATTTTGAAAATTCAATTAATATTATAAATAAATCAAGCGTTACATTTCAGCCATGCAAAATTACATATACAATGACATATTTTGATATACTAATTGATAAATGGTCCTGCAATATAAGTTGTTAATGTGTGGCCGAATGACAACTTACTAAAGAAGAAAAATAAACTTGATTATATAATAATTAATTGAACCAACACATAGCAAGAGCCACATTAACGTTGGGGCCGTTGTAATGATAAGTTAAAATGAAGTGATGGCGTCTGGACTTCGGACCAGCTCACAGTACATACCGCAAGAAATGATTAACTTATAGCCTCTCCATGAAACAAATTGTGTTTTCCGGAAATTCCACTCTAACCAGGAATGGAATGTGGAAACGGTGCGCTAGATGGTCACTGAACTGCTTATGAGGTCATTTGGGTTGGACAGGTTTGGTGTATGCCCCCTTAATGCCCTCTGAATGGCATCAGGCTAGCTCAAATTATTTGTTATTATAATATATACCTTGACACATTCTGGCATCAACCTAGCATCTTTGACATCGTTTGTGAATATGTCCTCAATCAAGCACTCAGCTTGAACTCCTGTTAAAGTGTAGCCTGAGTCACATTTCACCTGAAGATCATGGAGTGAATATCATTATCTAATGAATGAAACACAGCTTGTTTTAATTGAGAACACAAATTGTAAGTCTTGACATGAACTGCAAATTTAAAATATTTATTGAAATATGAATTGTTCCTAGACTGCAGATATGTTCCCAATCTTACTGCATGCTCCATTAAATAAAACTCACGTTAACTTTTTCTCCAGGGTTCATAACTTCGTTGTTGTATACTGTACCTGAAATGAAATACAACGTGAAAATATGCAGTCAGTCAACTTCAAACGAAAAAGTTCAGCACATACTATGATGTTTCTATTACACGGAATCATTAATTATTAATTGTTATGAACATTTTTTGCCTCCGGGATGTATTTATCCGAAGATGTCACACCAAGGCTTGAGAGTGGGTTCTGTAACTATGCTTATATAGTCCGAGGACTTTATCTGCATACGGTTGTCTTATTTTTTCCTCAATATTGACATTGTTGAACGATTTAGAAAGCTGAAAACTTTTTATGTATTTTGTACATTTTATAAAGCGTCTTACCATGTTCAATAGTAGGTCTGATACATTTCCCTACAGTTTCTTTAGTTTCTTCGACCGGAGGAGCTTCATTCCTGAAGCGGTGTTATCAATTGATAAGCTTATATGATCAAGAAGGATGTACCGTCGAAGCTACCAAAAGATATAAAACGAAACTTAGTTCCCAGACTCGCACCCGTGTCCGATTTTGTTATAAATATCAAATACTCGACTATTTAAAAAAAATGTTTCATTAAAAAAGTTACTTAAACACTTACTCTGCGCAAAGATCGCACGTCTGCTCGCAAAATCGAGCATACCGAGCACTGCACACATCGTGACCTCTACTAGCGATCACAGCGCATCTGGAAAGTAATTGTTAGGGAGGATTTCAGGATTACTTTTACCTGGGGGCCTCAGGCTTTTCTGTTCATGAACAGATTGTAGATGCAGCGAAATGACAGACTGCAGAGCGCCGCTCAGTAAGGTTACTTCTTTAATAGGAATCTTATTAACAGTTTTATTGACCCAAAGTGTGACAATTTAAAATGTAATGTATGATACTAAATAGGTAAGGTACTAATCTAAAAATTTGGATGATTTCCAGTTTTATTATCAATAACGTACTGGGATAATTTATCGGAACATCGTTTAGAGATGTTGATCTTCTCTTCATCATTAGATCGTTTGACTTTTCGTAATCTTCTGTTGGCTTCAACAGCTCTTTTTTTGGCCAAAAGCACCTCATTCTCCTGAAGAAAATTACTCAATACTCATCATATGCATCATAGACTCGCCATAATATTTCGAAGATTTTACTATTATATATACATATTTTTTGTCAGGAGAAATAATTTACATTTACAAACTACGATGAAACTTGATTTATTAAGTTAATTAATCAAGATAATACCTCACTCTCAGTATTCAAACATGTGGTTTCTGCAGTGCAAATGTTCGTACCCTCACAAAGAGTCGGTTTATCAGCAGGACACCCTGTTTCTTTGATAATACTGGTTTTCTCGTCATCCCTAACTTCAGTAACGAGCGCCTAAAGTTTTATTTCGTTTCAAAAAGTGTAACTGAATGATGGTATTGGTAAGTTTTGGACAAACGTTGTGAGCAATTGTATTTCATACAGTTCAGTCTTCAGATCAATGGCATCAACAAAATTGATTCACACGCCCAAAAACAATTCATCAGCTTCTGAAGATTTTATATATTTAACAAAATTAGCTCCATGATCAAAATCATTATTAATAATCAGCCAATATCCAGTAAGCAAAATGAATAAAGTTAATACTCACTGCCATATTGGTTTCAATACCGCACGTGTTCCCACGCTTAATGGTGAAATATCCATTTTTCCCCCAAGTTTTTCCGTGACTGTTTCTTACCTGAATTTAAGATTAAATATCAATTTAATCTAAATTATTAGGTTTTAAGTTTATATTAAATATTGTGCCATGCATTGCGAGCCTCATGGAATAGCTAAATTGGAATGGTGGAGGAGTACCTCACTCCCCTAAATAAATAATTACCACAACGAGTATACTCATTCCACAAATATGAAATATGATGTGACCGTTTTAGCTCCAATGTGAACGTACAATGTAGTACCAAGGAGTGTATCCCACGATGAGTACAGCGTGGACACATCCATTCTTCACTTGCTCTTGTTCTTCAGGTGTTGTGGGTCCTTTGTACCATCCTGCAAAAAGCAAATAAAAATGACGAATCATATAATACCGCTGTATGTACTGATCGCAATCCACATCTAATAACATATCAAACATGAAAACCCCAACATAACGCGGCCATCTCCTTCCCCCCAAATAAGGCTTAACATGTATTATGTAAACAAACAAAACCCCGATTTACCGCGACCCCCGATTTACCGCGGATGTTTCCATTCCACCAAACTCCGCGGTAAATTGAGATTTTACTGTACAGGACTAGTAGACCAGTTCACTAGTATATTATTGGCAGACGTATACGATCAATGCTTATATCACCACACAAGAACATATCAAAACATAATCATGGTGTAGGAATGGCCTCCTACCCCCCCCCCCGCTTCCCTGCGTCGTACACTTTCCTTCTTTACTAGTAATTTGTAGCACAGGGTTTAACTTTAAGCAATTAGTAGATGTTCATCTTGAACAAAACCGGGAATTTTTTCCCGAGCAAAAGATTTGTATCTTATAGTTATACCTCCTCCGTAGGCTGTCATATGACAAGGATCCTCAGGCTTTTCACCCCACGCCATACACGTCATCACACTTCCATACTGCACTATTGCTGCTTCAACTGTGTCTGGGGTCACGTTGATGTAATCTTTCACCTGATATTTAAAATCAGTTTATTATGTGACACATTTCAGTTAAACTATTGGAGAATTTTAGATATGTTTAGTTGTGGCCATAGCCTAATATCTAAATCAGGAGAGTCTAAGAACAGTAATCCTGATTTAAAAAAATATATAACTAATACCATGTTAACATCAGATTAATATTATTAATACGATTAACAAATTATTCAGTACCTTAATACTTTTAAGAGCGTCAGGGGTGTTATCTGCCCTGCAAGTATGCTGACCATCCAAGTATTGTCCATAGTTTCCTCTAAGACTCAACTTATCCAAGTAACTCATGAAAATTGAAACCTGGGAGAAAACATGCATTTTCAGCGACCAATGATCATGTGGAATATCTAATTTTACAATGTGCATTGTACATTACCCTTCAGTGAAACCAGCGAGAGTGGGTATTGTTCAGAGTTTATTTAATTAATTAACTAATTGATTAATAGCAAATTAATGCAAATTTGTGGAATTTTGTATACTGCAAAAACTTCAGAATTCACATGAAAACACTAACCATCCTGTAATCTCCACCCTCACACCCATTCTCATAGCAATCAGTCATCTCCTGCGCGCTAAACTTCACTTTCTTACCAGTAGCCTTGACGTACGCTAACTCCAGAGCAGCTACAAACACGTGCAAGTAGCAGTTTCCACAGGTACCCTGACTTACAGCCGGATTGATGATTCTACGGCTCGTTTTGGCACCTTCAGCATACCTAAAAATTTGAAAATCTTATTTTTGTAGTTTTCTCTCAATTTTGTAATCTTAAGATTTTATTTTTGTAGTTTCTCTCAATTTTGTAATTTTAAGATCTTATTTTTGTAGTTTTCTCTCGATTTTGTTTCAGTTCTGATCGTCTTTACGAATTAATGTATAGCCAAGACGAGCCCGTTATAGTGTTGTCCTTATTCATTTCATGTATAATTCCTGTTTAAAAGTTTAGTTTAGTCGAGTTTACCTGCCGTCCCAGAACCTTGGTGTTGATTTTTTCTTCAGGTGAATGTCGCTTCTTTTTTGCAGTTCCTCGTTGAAGGGGAGGTCTTTGATCAGCTTTGCTCCGTTTTGTTTGTGCACTTCTTCATCGTCGTACATTAGTTCTAATGAGGCCTTCCTGGCGGACAAAGAATGTGTTTATACTTTTTCATATTCGAAAGAGTTGTTCATATTTACCTTAAGTTTTAGGTGTTTGTTTTTCAAAATCTGTTGACCTTGTTCTCTAGCATTGCATCCGATTCTATTAAATTAGTTTTTGTATATCAAAAGCCCTATATATCTGTCCTACATACATAGCACAAAACATAAAATGAACATTAATATTTAAGTATGCGTAATATACTAACTCTCTATCTTCCATGGACCAGTAGGCCAGGGTAAAAGCTGCCAGTCTGTATTCGTAAACCTCATCACTCAGGGAGATATCTTCTTCCTCGAGCAAATCTGAAAGGTTTGTAGTGATATAAAAATGCTAATGTAGACTCTTAATCGGCTGTTAATGTTGTGAAATTATGATGGTCAGTACAATAAAACCCCGATTTACCGCGGCCATCTCCAACATGCAAATTGTAAACAAACAAAACCCCGATTTACCGCAAATCCTGATTTACCGCAGATGTTTCCTTTCTCCCAAACTCGGTGAAAAATCGGGGTTTACGTAATCGTAATTTTTTAATACAAAAGTGATATATCCATTGATGATGGTGTATAGTTTTAATGTTTTTTACTAACTATCAAAAACAGTCTTGATATTATCTTCATTGTCTTCTTTGGAGTGACCCGATGCCAGTAAAACTAGCAAACAAATAGCGATCTTCATTAGTTGCAACTTTTCTTAGAACTTGAGCACTTTTGTTTTGATGGGCACCACTAGGTAGAACTAATAAATGTTATTGTTAAGTGAAGGAATTACGATTTTTTTTTTAAGCATTTAAAAAAGATGAAGGAGGTAAAGTGGTCAACAAATAGCGATGTTAGAGCTTGGTGTGAACAAATCCTGACCTCCTTTTACACCATTGGATTCGACTCTCGCAAATGCGAATAGAAAGATCCCGGGTAGGGCAGGGTTATGGTAGGTTGCATATTTAAAAAAATTAAATAAATAAAAAATAAATAAAAGTTAATTGCACGTTTCTACTGTGTTTAAAGTTCCAACTCCAATGATATGCACGATCATATACATGAAGGGGTCAACAGAAGTAAAGGCTTATAATACAATTGTGGAGCACAGCAAACAAAAAGTAAAGGCTGAGAATACAAGAGGAGGTTAACTTGGAACGATCTCAACATAGAACTAAATTCAATATTAAATACGTTTCTACTGTGTCTAAAGTTCCAACAAGTTGAGTGGAGCAATTGCCGATGATGAGGGATGGGGGATTGTATCTACAGACATCCTTTGTTTATGTTATTGTTCAATGTTCAATGTTCATCATCGAAAGTTAACAGCTTAATGCCTATACATCTATTCAGGGACGTAGCCAGGATTTTTCTTTGGGGGGGGGGGGGCTATCGGCGAGCGAAGCGAGCCGACGCGTACACTCCAGCTGCGCAGCGGGGTCCAGGGGCGGAGCCCCTTGGCGGGGGCTTGGGGGGCGCAGCCCCCCGTAATTTTGTTGCGAAATAGGGTGTTTTAAACGACATTTGGCATTAAAGAAATTTGTAGGACAGCAATAAACTGAAATTGAAAATAATCAAGTACTCACGTAAATTTGGTAACTTCACAACAGCAATCTGCATTCTCCAATCAGAATTTACGACTTACTCAGGCCTCATCGTCTTAAGATTTTGACATTTCCTACGGTCTAGGGGACACTATTGACTATTTATAGAAGTCTTCTAGAATGTTTGCTTGGATGTTATGACAGATATTTACTAATCCACAGTTCAAATCTTTGACTGACTGCAGTCATAAACACAGCCCAGTTACCAGGCGACCATGAGGACAAGGGGGCTTATCTTTTTTCTGCCGCCCCCTAGCCCCCCCCCCTGTCTACGTGCCTGCATCTATTGGCGGGTGCTAAACTAGATGGATGACATGTTATAGATTTAGATAAAATTGAAAAATAGTAAAAAAATAGCACGGGCTTGACATCTTTAGTCCTAGCGAATTTATCTTGATGAATTTAAAAAACTTAATAAACTTGCTTCCAACGTGATACAAGCCAAAATATATCAATAACACACCAATAAGCCACCAATGTACTTATACCTGACCACAAAGAGAAGGAACACAATTAGGGTACCTCGTTATCAAAAGATCAAACAGCCGTTGCTTGAAGTTGTGCGTTAATTACACTAAAGACCATCTCTCATGAGGGTGAATCTAGGTGAATGAATAGATTGCCAAGCTGTATAGCAATCCCTCAATAGATTGAAATCAAATCACATTAGCTTGTACACATGAAGTGCTTGAATGTACACAATGAGTTGGAATTTAATGGCGTAATGTTACTCAATAAACAATAATCTCCCCAAATTGTTCCCATCACCAGCTCAACTAGCCCCAGACCACGTGATGCCCATATAATAATAATAATGTCGACTTCGACTTCGACTTAGGGCAGCTTCAACGTCCGAACAGAGATAGTTTTTTCCAAATCTGTCTATCCAGCATGAGTTTGTTAATCTCCATGCTGTCGTCAAGCCCCGTGTCCTTCCGAAGGATGTCAATATATGTGAGGTGTGGTCTTCCCCTTCGATGTCCTTGAAGGGCATCATGCCCATCTAATATGAAGAGGTGAACTTCACCTTTTGTACAATAGGAAAACTGCATACACTGAAGTTTAACATGTATCATCCTTAAATGATTTTGATTTGAAACTTTTACAAAAAAGCAAATATACAATTACAAATGTACAGCAAATCGGACAAACATATAAAATGGGCCGAAATGTATTATATATGGACATTGGACACGTTCATTGAAGTTTGAGGATATTGGTAAACAACGAATAGCGTTTTCGACGATAGTGGCTTAATTTTAGTATCTATGAATCTAGCTTGTTCAGAAGTTCTGAACATTAGCCACGCGACCCATACTCCTATATGCACTGCTCAGAAATAAAATGTATTAATAGCGTCCTGTGTCACCCCAAATTGCCGCATTTGATGTTTGTTTATTGACGTTGAGTGTCCACTTGAGAAACGATCAGAAGTGTAGTTTTTCTAGTGGATCTTGCCTGATCTGTTTTAGATTGGGAAAGTTACCTGATGAGAAGGCACCCATGAAGTATGTCTGAGGGAGCCAAAGCTGGCATCCATAAGAGACTACTGGGACAATAAGTGCATCGAAGAGTTTAAAGATTATCTCTTTCCTTATGTGTCGTAAGTCTATCATGCTTTTGAGGGAAAAATAACTTCGTAGTCCTTTCTGCCTAAGTTTGGACTGTGCGACCTTCATATATATATGGATCCGTACCATTTTACTGACACCACGGCATCAACTTTAACGCGACTTTTCGCAAAAACCGTAAAAAATATACAACTGAAACGTTTTTGACTGGGCCTATTTTTTTTTTAAAAAATAGGCCAAGAAATATGAGTTTTAGAGCCCAAAATTTGGACCACCAAGTGGTGTCAAAAACGCGAATTAAATAGGTAATAATTATTTTAGTCTCTTGAGTCTTGATACCATTTTAGGGTTATACGGGTTCCTGCTAGTAATATATAATACCTAATCGAAACCAGTGCAGTCTTGATAATATCAAATTATCTTTAAACTCATATTATCTAAAAAAATGTCACCCTCATCATTATGTCAGGTAAATTTCGCGGAGAGATTTTTGGAGCTGTGTATAGAACAACTGCCTACACGGCGCTTCTTCAACACTCTCCTCCTTGACACACACATTATAGTGTGCTCTGCAGAAAGCACTCTGGCGCACCGAGAACAGGAAGGCACTTGTTCTGTGAGCTTCCCAAGATGGTCAAATTTTACTCCAAGTACGTTTGTTAAAACGGTATTTGAGCATTTTTATAATGCAAATGTGATCGCAGATCCATGTTTGATAATGTAGTCTATATTGATTACTGGGCGATGTTCAACTAATTTTTGTAATCCCCACTTTGGGGTAGGAAATGGCTGCGGTCAATCAGGGTTCATTAAAGTAATCTACAAAAACTCAAGGTTCGAAATAGACGATCTAGAAGGGAATCCGCTTACGGAGACTCAGATGTTAAGTCAGCATTACGATCAAGTTCTCTCTTTACAGAAACAGTGCTTCGCTCACTTTAAGGTTAGCTTTTGTAACTGTGTAAAAACTAGCCACATAACTGTTGTTCCATTTGTTCTTAAGTGGAGATTCTGGGGTTAATTTTGGAAATCAATGAAGAAATTATATTGCGAACACAGAAAAGATTGTGGATATGGTATATCGTGACAATTTTCTGCAGTAAAGTTTACAGAGACATTTGTGATTTTCTGTGGTCTAAACAAATGTTCATATTTCAAAAACAAACAGCACTTTAAAACAAAAAAAACATCTCGTACCAACCATTCCTACTTTACTCATATTCCAACCACAAAAAATGCTGCTGTTTCTCGTAACTTGTTTGCTGTTCGTTTCCACAGTACTTAGTGCATATTGTATTGATCAAACGAGGTTCAAAATTGGTGATAAACCATGTGATGAGCTAGTAGAGTCGCTTGGAGATGATATAGATGATCTGAATACAATGTGTGCTGAGAAGGGTATCAGTAAGACATGTCGATGGTCCTGCCATTCTTGCAGAATAAACACCTCAGCCACAAAGCGCACGTCATTGAAATTTCATAACCATCTTCGCAAAAATCACCGAGCAAGAAAACTGAATTGGGACGTAGATCTCGAAAACTCAGCTACACAACACTGCAGAAAACTGGCCGGATTGGAGTGGATAGAGAACCAGATCTTGCCTAACGCGGGTAAAAATACCTTCCACGGTGCCAACATTCGACAATATTCGCGCATCGCACTGTACGCGGCACGACAATGGTACAAGGAGGAGAAGTCGTACAACTACAAGGAGCACGTGTACCAGACGGGAACGGCCAAGTTTACCCGCATGGTGTGGAAAGGAGTGACCCATGTTGGGTGCGGGTATGCAAAGTCACAGGAATTCAGCAAGGCTACAGGTGTGACCAACCATGTCTACTATTGTTGTCATTACCTTCCTGCTGGTAATTTCTTGAATATGTTCGAGAATAACGTGGGGAAGCAAAGGAAGGGGATGTGGTCGTGAAAAGCAGAAGATAGACAAAAGAAAGCTGGTTCTATTGTGATGTTTTAGGTTTTGTTAAGTTTAATTTTTGTAGAAACTTCATTGAAATTGTTGTTTTATTTGGTGTTTGATGAATGTACCCTGCAGAAGTTAAATATTCCGAATAAAAAATTCAGCTAAAAGAATCTACAAAAATAAACAACTATTTCACGCTGTTACCGTCACCATTGCATTAGTTAAATCCATATTTATAACAAATTGCCACAAATACCAGTTTTTAACCATATTGATTTTAAATACGTTAACAAATAAAAACTTTGGCAATCATCCAAATAACTAACTTGCAGGAGCTGGAGGAGTTGGTGTTAGCAAACATCAGTCAGGTAGATCCTAGAGACAGTCTGACTGGGTACCTCAGGTCACTGAACAACAGAAGACTTCACGAGCTAGCTCATCATCTCACTACGCTTTATTGGTTACACTCACTACGCTTTATTGGTTACACTCACTACGCTTTGGACTGTGTTTCATGATTAAATGTGTGACCGTGGTACTGTTTAACGAAAAAAGTCGCTAAATATGTAGATAATAAGATAATAGTAATATGGAACTCTCCTATGAAATTCGAAAATTTTGTCAAATACGGCAGCAAGGGGCCATGTAAACTCTGTCACGTTTTTATAGTGTGACAAAGTTTACAACTCAATGCCGGCCGAATTTAAGCGATATCTGATCATCTGATAAAGATATCGTTATGTGACAAAGTTTGCCTCGAGGATGAGACGGTTATCCTAAACATTGATGGTTTATATAGTTTCACAGTGTGACAAATTTTACCTCATTGTGCCATTTAATAGGGCCACTAATATTTACCAATATTCTCAAACTTTAATGAACATATAACACTCGTAATTAACATTGACTGCTAAAGTGTCCGCCGAAAAACTGTAATTAGTCTTTTTTATCATTTTTGTACATAGTACATACAGATCCATTAATTTCACAAGATTTTTATTTCCTGCAGCCATAATCCATTCATTTCGCATAGTTGTCCTTCATCGTTTTTGGACGAATCACTCCGTTTAGCATAAAGAGCACATCGCTATAACAGCTCCCTTGCTTATTCGTAACCGGATATCTTCCTTCCAAAATGGAGCACGACTTTACTAATCTACTAATGTGCTAAACACGTAAATTTTGCAATGATTATTTCATTCGGCACCGTATTGACCACTTCCACTTTACTTTTATCTTTTGCAAAAGCAATATATCAGTCAACGGATTTGGCATGTACCTTTGAGAAAAGTAAACTGCCCCAGGGGCCTATCCGTCAGTTTTAAAGCTTTGTTACGTGATAATTCCGCATAAGTCTTTACTTTGGGTTTAACGAAGTGTTAGCTTTATGCTCAACACCTTAAACTGTGTTCAGGTCTTTAATTAGTTATTAAAGCAAGGTTTAAGTAGCTTCTATTGTACGCGGCTCAGCAACTTTCATCCTAAAAAGGTCGTACATGAGGTGCTGGAATGTGCCAATAAAGGTGTTTTGCGTATTTAAACAGCCTATTGGCACCTCTGCTCGTGTTTAAACTTTTTAAATTTGAGGCTTACTTTGTTTTTCTCTATTAGTATTAATAGTGAAGTGTAATTATTACATCTAAACAATTTCATCTGGACTGATGAGACTGAGATTAAAGGCACCTTCCAAATTGGCTCCATGATCAACAAAAGATCATTGTTGATCAAATAATTAGATAATTAATAATTTACAGAACATTGGCACGATCGGAGAGATAATTATTATTGCTATTATATTTGAACAGGTGCAAGAACTTGAATTAAAATTAATAAGTTTTCAATTATATCGCGGAGCATGCTCTGCAGGTTAAGGTAAGTTCTGATCAATGTTCTATAAACCCAGCCCTCGCCCCTCATTGAGTATGGGAGTAATATATTCTTATAAATGGAGATCTGTTGTGTCTCATGTAATAGTTTCAAAATGTCTGTTAGCTTTTCCTACATTCATTTTTAGTGTAACTGTTGTATATTATAAAAACACATGTGCTATGTGTGTTGAGCTCCGATCTCTTACGAAAGTCACGTGCCGTCCTGTTTATAGTTTATAATCGCTCAACTAATAAATAGTATTATTATGGTAGTTAGAGTTAGTTATACTCCAATTTGCTGAAATAGATATGACAACATGGAGGTTAAAGGTAGATTTAGGGGTGAAACATGGATTAAAGGAAATTAGGTGAACCTCAGACCTCATGAGAAATGGTCCGTTCTGTAACTAACGCACAACTTAAAGCAACGTTTGATAACGAGGCACCTACTCTAATTGTTTTACTGTTCTTTGTGGTCTCACTGGTCAGGTAGAAGTACATTGACGGCTTATTGATGTGTTATTTGGTTTGTATCACGTTGGAAGAAAGTTTATAAAGTTTTTAAAATTATCTAGTTTTTGTATTTTTCAACTCCCATTTATTTTGTAATTTGATAGTCCATAACTTGAATGTTGAAACGATCTCAACATACAATTTAATACGATATTAAATAGGAGTAAAGTTTTGCTGGCAACTGCAGTACAGTAACCGCATTTTTTTGCAAAAAACCAAGCTGAAGACTTGGGGACTGGTTTCTATGGCAAGTGGGTAACGACCAGTATCACCCCACACTTCTGCATTAGATGTTCATGACGTATAAGCTCAAATAACGGAGTAGTTCGCTGTTTATTAGTCTCATGATTGAAATACTAATATCTGGATATTATCCGGTTGGAAGAGACAAGGACAAGTGAAACAAGGAAGTTAGGAGTAAGGGCAAATTTTCGGCGTCAACGCCATCTTCAGGCTCAAATTATTTGTTATATAGTAGTGTTGAAAGTATTAAAATTTTTTAATACTTTCAACACTACTATATAACAAATAATTTGAGCCTGAAGATGGCGTTGACGCCGAAAATTTGCCCTTACTCCTAACTTCCTTGTTTCACTTGTCCTTGTCTCTTCCAACCGGATAATATCCAGATATCAGACGTATAAGCTGTTCAGAGATGTGCACCGTGTTACTTTTAGGCCAATACCTCAAAGACCGCGGTCTGGTCAAAATTTCGCGTCGGCGGTGGTGCACGTCTCTGAAGCTGTTAACTTTTGATGATGTACATTGAACAATGACATAAACAAAAAATGTTTGTAGACACATATGAGTTCAAAACTTTACATAATGTAGAAAAGTGCAATTAACTTAGAATTAGTCCTTGTTGTGTTACTGTAAAGTTTGGTTAGCTCCAAGTTAAACGTTATTAAGGGGGTTTATTATTTATTCATTATTATAAAGGGGTTTATTATTTATTGAATATTTATTTAACCTACTTTATTATAAGACGAAGAGCAGTTGTTTGTTATTACAGTTAAAACTTTTATTCGCTGTTTGATGTTCTTCGTATATGTGTGCGACGTTTCACTGTTGAAACGTTTATCTCGTAACGTTTGACTTCTTAAACAACAACTGTCCTAACGTATATTTATTAGAATAGAATCAGAAAGAGACGTGGCATCGATCACAACAAAAGTGCTCAAGTTCTAAGAAACGTTGCAACTAATGAAGATCGCTATTTGTTTGCTAGTCTTACTGGCATCGGGTCACTCCAAAGAAGACAGTGAAGATAAGATCAAGACTGTTTTTGATAGTTAGTAAATGTAGCTGTTAAGAGTTTTTTTACTGTTATCAGTGTGATACTAGTGTTTTGACAATTGACGAAATAGGTCAGCTCTTATGGCAACATCACAGCATAGTCTGCATTTACTACTAATCCTTTAGGTTTGCTCGAGAAAGAAGATATCTCCCTGAGTGATGAGGTTTACGAATACAGACTGGCAGCTTTTACCCTGGCTTACTGGTCAATGGGAGATAGAGAGTTAGAATATTACGTATACTTAAATATTAATATTCATTTTATGTTTTCGTGCTATGTAAGTATGTAGAACAGATATATAAGGCTTTTGATATACAAAAACTACTTTAATAGAATTGGATGCGTTGCTAGAGAACAAGGTCAACAGATTTTGAAAAAACAAACACCTGATACTCCAGTTAAACATGGACAATTCTTTCGAGTATAAAAACATAACTAATTCCTTGTCCTCCAGGAAGGCCTCAATAGAACTAATGTTTGACGATGAAGAAGTCCATAAACAAAACGGAGCCAAGATGATCCAAGATCTTCCCGTCAACGAAGCACTCCAAAAGAGAAGCGACACTCATCTGAAGGAAAGATCAGTACCAAAGTTCTGGGATGGTAGATACCTTAAAGGTGCCCGAGGTAGCCCTATTATTATCAATGATGCTGTGACGCAGGATACCTGCGGAAACTGCTACTTGCATGTGTTTGTAGCTGCTTTGGAGTTAGTGTACGCCAAGGCTACTGGTAAGAAAGTGAAGTTTAGCGAGCAGGAGATGACTGATTGCTATGAGAATGGGTGTGAGGGTGGAGATTACAGAATGGTTAGTGTTTTGTGAATTTTGAAGTTTTTGCAGTATTTAGAATTCTATAGTATCGCATTAATTTGCTATTTACCAATTAATCAACTAATTAAATAAAGTTTGCACAACACCCACTCTCACTGGTCTCACTGAAGGGCCACGCAGATTGTAATTGTATATTACACATGATCTGATCATTGGTTGCTGACAATAAATGTTTTCCACCAGGTTTCAATCTTCATGAGTTACTTGGATAAGTTGAGTCTGAGAGGAAACTATGGACAATACTTGAATGGTCAGCATACTTGCAGAGCAGATAACACCCCTGACGCTCTTGAAAGGATTAAGGTACTGAATAATTTGTTAATTGAATTAATAATATTAATCTGATGTTAACATGGTATTTTATTATATGTGTCACATAATAAACTGATTTAAACTATCAGGTGAAAGATTACATCAACGTGACCCCAGACACAGTTGAAGCAGCAATAGTGCAGTATGGAAGTGTGATGACGTGTATGGCTTGGAGTGAAAAGCCTGAGGATCCATGTTATCTGAAAGCCTACGGAGGAGGTATGAGATAAAGATATATTGCTGGGCGGAAATTGCTGTAAAAACAATTGAACAAAAAATCCCTTTTTCAAAGATTGATCTTTATTATTACTTGTTCATAATGTGTTACTGTTAGTTGGACTAAATACTAATTGCTCAAAGTTAAACCCTTTGCTACAAATTATTAATAACGTGTACGACGTACGGTTTTTTCGTGCCAACGTTTGGGCATATAAAATAATAACATATCCATTTTTTATGTTTGATATGTTATTAGATGTGGATTGTGATCAGCTGTATTATATTATTCGTCATTCTGATTTACTTTTTGCAGGAGTGTTCAAAGGACCCACAACACCTGAAGACAAGAGCAAGTGAAGAATGGATGTGACCACGCTGTACTCATCGTGGGATACACTCCTTGGTACTACATTGTACGTTCACATTGGAGCTAAAACGTTCACATCATATTTCATATTGGTGGAATGAGTAATGAGTATACTCGTTGTGGTTATTTTTTAAAGAGTTTGTTACTCCTGTACCATTCCAATTGAGCTATTTTATGAGGTCTGCAATGCATGGCACAAATGTTTATAGAAAAAAAAACCTCATACATATTACTATACGAACGTATTATACGTATTATTATATGTTTTAATTTGAATTAAATTGACATGTAAATCAGGTAAGAAACAGTCACGGAAAAACTTGGGGATACGGTGGATATTTTATCATAGCACGTGGAAATACATGTGGTATTGAAACCAGTATGGCAGTGAGTATTAACTATTTCGCTTATTGGATATTGTCTGATTATTATTTCTATCATGGAGCTAATTTTGTAATTTGTAGTTAAAAAATAAAATCTTCTGATACATTTTGTGGGTGAGTGAATCAATTTTCTTTGATGCTTTCTTTCAGACGTTCATCTGAAATGTATGAAAAGCAAATAGCAATTGCATATCATGTTTGGTCTTGCTACACGTTGTTTACCTCCTATCATTTCTTAGAAAAGAAAGGCCTTTTGTGGCCGGCCCACGCTTCGCGCAAAAATTAATTGCAACGTGTGTCAAGTTTGGTCAGAACGTGCGATCACTTACACTTTTTGAAACGAAATAAAACTTCAGGCACTCGTTACTGAAGTTAGGGATGACGAGAAAACCAGTATTAACAAAGAAACAGGGTGTCCCGCTGATAAACCGACTCTTTGTGAGGGTACGAACATTTGCACTGCAGAAACTAAGTGTCTGAATACTGAGAGCGAGGTATTAACTTAATTAATTTAAATTAGGTTTTATCGTGGTTTGTATTAGTATATCAATTTCCCTGATTTTTAAGAATCTTCAAAATATTATGGTGAGTCTATGCAATGCCTTACTGAGTGATATTTCTTCAGGAAAAAGAGCTGCTTTCAGTCAAGAAAAGGGCCGTTGAAGCCAATAGAAGATTACGAAAAGTCAAACGATCTGACGAAGAGATCAACATCTCCAAACGATGTGCTGACAAAACATCCCAGTGCGTTGTTACCTCTATCTTGATAGATGAACGGATAATAAAGCTATAAATCATCAAACTTTTAAATATTAATATTACACATTAAATTTTAAGTTATAGCACTTTGGGTCAATAAAACTACTATCAGTATTAAAGAAGTAATCCTGAAATCCTCCCTAACAATTACTTTCCAGATGCACTATTCTCGCTAGTAGAGGCCACGATGTGTGCAATGCTCGTTTTGCAAGGTTTTGTGAACAGACATGTGATCTTTGCGCGCAGTAAGTTTTTAAGTAAAATTTGATTTTTAATGAAATTATAAGAAAATATTCAAGTACTCTATATTCGATGTCTATAACAAAATCTGACAAGGGCACGAGTCTGGGAATAATTTTTCACCCTCTAATTTTCTATATATATTTTGTAGATCCTTCTTGATCATAAAAGCTTATCAATTGATAACACAGGGAAGAAGCTCCTCCGGTCGAAGAAACTAAAGAAACTGTAGGGAAATGTAGCAGACCTACTATTGAACATGGTAAGACGCTCTATAAAGTGTACAAAATATACAAAAAGTTTTCAGCTTTCTAAATCGTTCAACAGTGTCAATATTGAGGAAAATATACGACAACAGTATGCAGATAAAGTCCTCGGACTATATGAGCATAGTTACAGCATAGTTACAGATCCACTCTCAAGCCATAATGGTGTGATGTGCTCAGAAAAATACATCCCGGAGGCAGAAAATGCTCATAACAATTAATAATAAATAATTCTGTGTAATAGAAATATCATAGTAAGTGCTCAACTTTTTCGTTTAAAGTTGACTGACTGCATATTTTCACGTTGTATTTCATTTCAGGTACAGTATACAACAACGAAGTTATGAACCCTGGAGAAAAAGTTAACGTGAGTTTTATTTAATGGAGCATGCATGGAAATTGGGAACATATCAGTCTAGGAACAATTCATATTTCATATCAAGATTTTAACATTGCAGTTCATGTCAAGACTTACAATTTGTTTTCTCGATTAATTAAAACAAGCTGTGTTTCATTCATTAGATAATGATATTCACTCCATGATCTTCAGGTGAAATGTGACTCAGGCTACACTTTAACAGGAGTTCAAGCTGAGTGCTTGATTGAGGACATATTCACAAACGATGTCAAAGATGCTAGGTTGATGCCAGAATGTGTCAAGGTACACAATCCGATTCTAAGAAAAGACAATGTGTAGAGTAATTCTATTGTTAAAACAGGAACAGAAGCCTTTCGAAACGATTTTGTTTAAAAATTTAAACCTTAAAAAATTTAAAAAAAAGCAAATCACATATTTCAGTTGGGATCGAATACATTAGAAGGAAATGGGGCGTCTTATATTGGAAACAAGAATTATTACAGCATACGTGGTCAAAACTTCGAGTGTGGTGGTTGGAACAGGGATGTGTTGCGTGGTAAGAAGTTAAAGTTCGTTATTTTCGTAAGAAGTTAAAGTTCGTTATCTTATTTTCGTCTGATTTCATTTCTGATTCACATGGAAGTGTGAAATCAGTAAGTTTAAAGTGGAATTGAAATTAGGTGAAACCATGACTTGCCATTATACCGTTATAGTTATGACAATTGCTGAAATGCAAAACAACTTTAGGCAAAAGTTAACTGTAATCTGCTTAATTCAATATTGAAAAATATGTTGCTCAATAGATAGAATAAATTCTCAAACCCGATAAAGGATTTCTCCAACTTATTTTATTATCTTCATCTCCAATTTCAGGAGTCCTCACAAATGACAAAGAGGCACTCAGGTTCAAGTTCGGCAACCACAATTATTGCAGAAATCCGAACGGAGTTGAGGTATTATTATTTGCAAACATATTTTTAGGGTTTTTGGTATTTTGAAAAGGTCTATTTCGCAAAGGACACATACTTGTGAATACCCTTGAGTTATTCTATTAATCATTTTACTTTGCAGCTTATCCTATGAAAAGATGACCACCACAAAACACTCAAATCTTATATTTCAGCCAGTTCCATTCTGTATAGGAGCCTCCACGGGGACAGGAAGAATACAATACTGTTTCAGCCACGCTGGTTGTGATACTTGTGTTGGGGTCACAGACGAGTATGATGCTCTGTCCTGTCAGAAACAGTTAGTTGTTCATATTTAGATGTAATATCCAGATAGGAAAACTTTTCATGAGTCGCATTGTTGTCATGTTGTTTGACCTTCAATAAATTCCCTTTTCCAACAGGGCCATGCTAGGGTACTGTTTGTACTCAGACAAGAGCACCGCAGCTCGTGTTACATACGTACAAGAAAAGTGTCAAGCTACCTGTTGTCATCTTGCTGGTTGCATCTAGGTTCACTGTCTTTACTTCATCTTGGGAAGTATAGGTCAAGATGTGGTGGAGGTGAAGCGTATTGGTTTTGACAGTAAATTTGGGTTTTGATTGGACAATACTGGAAGCTGAGTGGTTAATTGCTGTCAAATGTAAGGAAATATGACACACCTTTCCACCAATATTGAAATCTATACTATGATCTTCAAGACTAGACTTTAAAAACGAGTGAACTTATAGGTAGAGTATTTTGAGTAAATTTATGAGCTGGATTTCTGGAAATTGACTACTTGTTAAATTGTATGGCTCCTTTTTTGTCTTTTGGAATGTTATTATATTATTTGCCAGGCCTGATAACTGATTGATGATGTTGATTATTATTTAATGACAAGTTTTGACTTTTGAGTTCAAGGTTTAAGATGTTGCTTACAAATGATTAGAAATTATTGTTGATTGTGTTCAACTTATCGCTATGAAAAGCACGTGTTTTAATGTTCTTCAAAGGAGTAAAAATGTCTGTTGGCTTCTAATTGCACCGTTATTCGGTGCTTCAAGATTATTGTTTCGACTACTAAATAACAATGAACAGCATTAATAAAATCAGAAAACATAAACAAGTTTCATATTTTCCTTGATTATATTCAATATATTATGCTAAAACCCAGATTTCCAAAATACGATACGTCGATCATTGTAATAAATCTCATTATTAGTGTAATGTTGAGTGTTGAAGTATTTACCAAATCTCCAGGAAATGGAGCCAGTGTATGACGTCCCCAAACAAATTAATAGCTTTTTATTTTTTCATTAATAACGGTGCATTCATTAACAAATTTAAAACTGAACTGAAATTCCGAAAACGAGAGATTCTTCATTCTTGGAAAAAGTCACAAAACACACAAATTAAGAATAAACATCAAGCAACCTTTTGGTTATCACAATCTCATTATTAAAAACTTAATTTCCAGAAACTTCGGCTGAAGGGTGTAATTTCATTTTGACAAAATAATAATTAATGTGATGACGTTATTTATCAAAATCCTAATCGTTTCAAAAAATTTTTCCAGTCTTTTTAGCTCTCTGGAAGACACCTGGTGGAATGATTTTCTCTATTTTAGACGTGGATTTTAGGTGTTGAACTGGTCCTTGGGAAAACACTGGCATTTCCGATTTTTTTTGCTCGATTTTCTCGTAAACCTTTTTTATGTCTTCACCAAAATGTTTAAGTTTAAAGGCATCTTGCATCAAATCTTTAATATCCTTAGCTGCTTCGGCCTTTCCTTCGTCGGTGTCACTTACTTTATCCATTGCTTCAATCAAAATCCCTTTTTGTTCTTCATATTCTTTTTTGTATTTAGTCCATTCAGAAATTCTATCTTCTCTTTTGCCATCAACATCCTCTTTTTCTTTTTCCTGCTGAATTTGAACATCAATGTATTCCCCCATGGCATCATTGAAAGGTATGATCGCATAAATTTTTAGAAAAGCTGCAAATCCTGCAGCTACCTCTTGAATTTTCTTTCCCTCATCTTGAAATTCCTCTCCCAATACTTTCAAACTTTCCATCTGTACCTTCGTTTTTTCTTTTTCGGACAATATAGAATTAAGCAGTTTTTGAACTTCGTCTGAGATGAATTGTTTCTTAACTAGATGGAGATCGTATGTCCTATGCATGTGGACAGAGTAGCCATGTCCGCAATGTTTGCAGTTATTATTTTGATCCATAGCCTTACAGTTCATCAATCTGACATCACCGACAATTTCAGGACTGACAATACCGCCCAGTCTGCACTGTACATGGCAATGCTTTATATAATTTGGCTGTTTTATCATGTCTTTCCCGACAGGAATGTACTCGATGCAGTCTGAATGTGTACAAACTGTCCGCGGATACGATAATTGATGCTGCTCTAAAGTGATCCCTTCAAATTGGAACTTATTTTCGAAAGTTGTTGCTTCTGTACCCAAAGCCTCTATCTCATTGAGAAACGCTTTAACACCTTCTTCATTTTTCCTAATAGTGGCTGTGAACTCCTGTAATGGTCTACTCAAACCCACAATAATTCTTCTTGAATCATTGAGTGAGGTAGTGTCCTTCACGACATGTGGGCTTCTGTTTTCAGTAATATGTTGTAATAATCTGTTTGTCTCACTACAGGCCCTACTCCAACTTCCCTCATATATGGTCATGACATCCTCTTCAAACTCGATTCCGTTTAAAACACATGCAAGAAGGCGGAACGCTTCATTATCAAAGCAAAATATGTTTTCTTGGACTGCCTTGATTCCAATATTCTTTTCCGATAGCAGCTTTCTTAGCGCAGGTAAGGTTTCTCCGGGCTCGTAAAAAGTGGCACGAGTGTTTGTGAACAGAAAGCTAATATTTTGGGCAGCATCTCTGTGGAGGTGTGAGAGCAGTTGTTGTATGCAATGTTTGAACATGATCCCAAGCCTTGCATTGTTAGGCTTTAGAAGCACGATTATTCCATGAAGTTCATCATAGTATGTGAGATGAGCAAGAATCTTTTCCATGTTTTCATCGTCTTGTTTTGATCCTCTAGTGTCTCCAATACCTGGCGTGTCTATGATATTTACAATGGCACCCCCAACTTTGAATGGGTAAGTTCTTGCTCCTTGGGTGTTTGATTCCCCGATCTCATGAGCTTCGTTTAGGTCTTCTTTTCCTATCATAACTTCTCGTGTAAATCCATCTTTTGTGAATGTAAATTTAGATGGAATCGTAACGATAGGATTCGCTTTGCTTTCTTCTATTGCTGATTTCAAGGTATCATAAGTGATGTAATTAGCGAATGAATTTATCCAGGTTGATTTTCCAACGCCAGTTTCGCCTAAAATCAATATATTAATTCTCGTCCAAGGCTTTGTTTCTGACAGTTCTTCATAAAGGTCTTTCATATCGTATGCATCGAATTCAATCCCATGTTCATCTTCGTCGCATCTGTATCGTGTCATTTGAGGATCGCAGGCCACCTTACATGTTAAACAATAATATTTTCCTACGTCCACTCCATATTGGACAGGATTTTTGCAATCAAAGCATTTCCATTCCTTCGGCTTGCTTGAACATCCTGCAGGTCTGCTTGAACCTGGGCACTTTATCACCAATTCAGCCCGTTTTTGTGGAAGTGAATCATACTTTTTTTGCCCGAAGTTTCACAAGACAGCTATCCGTGTCCTGGCAGTATTTTTCAGCGACATCACTTTCCCAACAGCTTCCATTTTTGTAGAAACGAATCGTATTTATTAACTCTTCAGACAAGCCCTTCGGGTAAACACTGCAATCCTGAACATAGAAGATTATGTCAAGGTTTTTCTTAGAGCTCTTTTTTAACCTCTTTAACATTTTTAAGGCAGTAATAGCTTGATTTCCTGAACCCAGATAGAGTACGTAATGGTTTTTCTTTCCATGGTGTATCTGATCTGCCTTCCCAAAATATGTTATCCCAAACGTTTTCAAATTGCTCACTTCTCCAATCTTTTGCACCAAAGGTTCTTTTGTGGCTAGATATCTTTCAATTTCCTTTGCTGACAAATTTCCACCTGCAAATTCTGCGATCATTACCACCAGATCAGAGTTGGGTGTCTTCTCCGACCTTATACTTTTGAGAACTTCTCGAAGCTTATCTTTAAAGTTTGTTTCATGTTCGACGATGGAACTAAGGAGATCTTCAAGTTCATATGCTTCACAATCTGATATGCATTCTATTCCCTCAAGTAATATCTTATAGCACCCTGCTACCTTCAATTTGGAATCCGATATATCTTGCGCCAAGTTAACTACCTGTTTCAGAAGGCTCGGATCTACTTCTTGGTAGGAAATATCTATGGGTATTTTTTGCCTTAACTTTCTTCTAACCTTACTCAACGGTGTAAAGATAAACTTCAGGGGAACCCCTTTCACTTCGTCAGAAATTTCCACCAATTTGTTAATAGAATTTAATTTTTCTATTGCATTGCGGAACGTCATAGGAGGATCTTGACCATTGCTTTCAATATCACACTCGATATAAATATGAATTTTCTCATCTTGTTTTAACTGCTCAAAATAATGGTCAGCACTAGTACCAGCTAAATCATGTCCTACTTCCCTTTTGCAAGAAGACTCAGATTTCTCTTCAGGCCCACTCAAAGAATCCTCGCACTCATCAGAAACACTGTTTTCAAATTCGGTGGTATCTGTAGACTGACTCCTCCCATCCCTTATCAATCTCCCATCATGAGTGTCACTACTAGAAGAGTCCAGAGCTTCTTTAAGTTTTGTAAAATTAATTTTTAGAGCTTCTTCAATCTCACTCTTTTCCTCATTATCATTAAATGTGTAGTGAGCTGTAAAGGTGCAGACAGCTCCCCATATTATCCCAGTCAGGACATGCGTAACCTCTGAAGTGTTCAAAACATCTAAATCTACCTTTTTCTTGAGGTCCTGGGGATCTATTTCCTCCTGTATCGTCTCCACTTTGTAGATAAGACCCATTGTTGATGAGTTTGGTGAGACTGATCTTTTCTCCTCTAGAAGCTTCCCAGATCCAGATACATGGACAAGTCCACTGAGGATACTTACGGACAGTTCAGCGTCAATATCAAGATAATGACACCTATCTTCCAAAGAGTCAGACATCATCAGTTCAGCTGCTTGCGTCTTCAATTCTTCACGATCAATGTCCGTCTCTGGGTCCAACTCACGAGATAGTAACGAACGACCCTGCAATTATTGGATTGTTGATAAATCAATAAGAAGAGCTAACCTTTAAATATTTTAATTCGAAATTTTAAATAGTTTCGGAACAGTACTATTAATGTTATAATTATAGAAATATTAAGCAATTGCCAGAATTTCTCTGAGCCTTATTTCAAACTTAAGGAGTGAGATTCCAAAATTTTACCAAGCATATGAACAAGAAAATATTGTATCGTGATCGAGATAAACTTTTTCAAGACAAATTCTACCTGGAAAGAGTCTGTACGGAAGTCATAAAGATCTCCAAGATTACCAGTTCTACCTGAAAATATTATTTTATCAATTGTGGTGCTAAGGATACGGAATTACGTTTGATTAATATAATCTTTGTGAAAAATCTACATATTAATGTTACATTTATATTTAAAGCTTCCACAATAAAAAGAAAAACTGTTGAACTACCAGACGTTAACAAATTGTTGTTTTAGAAGCTTTAGAATAACATGTATCACTGTCAGTAATCTTCAGTTTGAAAATTATGGTTGGACGTAATTTTTATGTTTTAGAATAAATGAAAAATGAATAAAGAATAAATACTTAAAAATATACATAAATCATGCTACATGTTATTCAATATATCTTACCTACTGCTGCACGCTCCAGCATGTTCCCTTATAGTGTTGACTTGTTGCTACTTGACGGTGATTAAAGATGTGCTGTTTTTCATGAATACTGATCGGTGAATAGTGGTTTAAATTAATTCGTGGATACTATCAGCAGAATGTCACTCAAATCGCCGAAATAGGAGAGAAAAATGACAAAATATTTAAGATATGTGATATTTTAAAAATTGTGTAGAGTTTCTAAAGAACATAATTCAAAGCGAGTGATAAGATTACAAACGTCTAAAATTAAGTTAAGTATCACCTCTGGTGGTGACAGGACCAACACATGTAGAGGATGGTGTGCACGTATAAGAAATAAGTACCAGTGCAGCTTTGTATTTTATAAGTTTAATCCAATCAAGCGTAACTAATTTAGTAGCAGAATTATTATGAAAGTAAGTTTGCATTTCGAAATGACAGCACAGGGTCTTACGTAACTATAAGGTTGTCCTGCACCGAAATCATCAAGGTAATCAAGTTATATCAATAGTCCCAACAACTTAAGCGACAAGATCGAAAAATATATACTCGGACAGAAACTTAACAACTAAGAAATGAGCTCATTGTCATGTATTAGCTACTTGAATAGTTGCAGAGCAGTCCCGTTTGGCTGGCAGAATGGCTGGCATTCTTAGTGTAATTTCATCTTGTGGTAATACCACGTCATACCCGCATATTATAAGATTAATATACGAAGATAATATATGGTATAAGTAAACATCAAATTATTATTGGAAAGAATGGTGATTACTCGTGGTGCTGCTATCTAATTACAATATTTGACTTGGAGACATTTTGTGACTAAACATGAAACTTTAAGTGTCAGAAATCATTGTGGAATGTGGATCACAAATATTGACTTGGGTTGCAGGAACTACATAAGATACTTATTTGTAAAAGATATTGATGCGAAGTTTTGATGGTATTGAAATGGCAAAATAATTTTGGTTGAAGATACGAAATTTATATCAAGATTCCAAATAACTAGATCGACGAGATCGAAGAACATATACTCGAACAGAAATTTGATTACGAAGAAATGTATTCATTCTAACGGAGCAACTTGAGAAATGTGCGGACTACAGAGTAGTTCACTAGTTCCGTTTGACTGGCATAATGCCTGGCATTGCTCCAAGTGTAATGTTTCTTTACGAGTTAATAACGTCATACCCGTATATATGTATAAACATATTACTATAAAATACTTACAATAACTGAAATACTTAGGCATTATTGTGGATCATCACAAACATTTTTGAACAAATCGAAACTATTTGTACCGTACCGAATAAGAAAGATATGGTGAAATATGTTGAAATATGGTGAAATACGGTGAAATATAGTGAACTAGGGTGAAATATGGCGAACCAAAGATTCGGCTTTCGTGGCTGCGTAGTCAAACTATTTGTAATTTACTTATTTTCATGTCTCAGCGTCTGTTGCATGCTTAAATACTTTGTGATTTGTCTGTCATGTCTTATATTAATGCACATATAATCTGAATCATTCGGAATTTTAAAATAGTTTTCGACAGGACAAAGGCGAACGTTTTTTAAAGCTTGTTTGAATTTATTTTATATGTTTATTTTTCTCAGATTTATTCTCTGATACTTCTTTTATAATGAAATTAATAAGGCCGTTCCCATATCGCCAAACGCTGAAAATTTTAGTTACTTATTTTTTTCAACAATCCATGATCCCAGTCCAAGGTTTAACAAAAGCTCCAGGTCAATCATAAATCTGCCACTTAGATTACCAGAAAGTGAAAATTTGTTTAAACGCTATGTAAATTAGATTAACTCTATCATTTCAATCAATACATTTTTTTACGTTAAAATATTATAAAATACTTGAAATATTTTGATGATTTCTAATATTCCGTCAATCCATCTCCATCTCAGAGTAGTCAGCGCATTTTTTATATTGTGTATATTTTTATAATATATGCTTATATAATGTATAAGTATATACTGCATTGAGGAATATGCTATAAACCCCCATTGAGTGCTTCATATTTTTCATGATCGTATCTATCTTACCATGACCTGCTCACAAGTAGAGTCTACTTCACCACTACACTGATCAGGCAAGATCAGAGTAGTGATTGTTACGCGTATCTTCTGACAGCTTGTTCAACTCCATTTCCTTGGTAAGTAATGAAAATGTCACACCAATATAACACCAGCAATAAGGAGATCGTCTCGACTCTCCAGGTAGCTGACAAGCTGAAAATTTAGATTGGAAGGCGTGCTACACGGTAATTTCATGTCACATGCACGATAATTTCAGGTCACGTGCGTGTACCACGTGTCTGGAGTTCAGGTATGTGTGTACCAGGTCCCGTGTCCTTGAGAAGAGTTGATATTAATAATATCTTGCCAAACTTTATGTTACTTGGTTGGTCTGTTAGAAGGGAAATCTGTACAATATAACGTTTGTCTGTACAATACACATTTTGTTTTATAGTAAATGGAGACTCTCATTTCGTCCCCAGTATTCAATCCCATTAATTACTTTAACAGGATAAAATCCCGATGATTTATTCCATGTCAATATCAGCATTAACACTATCATAGTCTCATACCAAACCCTCCTACAACCCACTGTAACGATTAAACATATATTTCTTTGACTTATATATAAGTTGTATTACTTATACATGCTATTATATGTAATGAGTCTTCTATAGACGACTCAACGACAGATTGTGGTTGGTTGGACATAAAACCAAAAGATAATAACCTATCACTAATACATCAGACTAACCAACACACCAAACTGTCATTTAAATGCTACAATATACAACACGCGGGGATGATTCCTGTAGTGTATAATATACATATCTCGATTTATCGTGATGAGGTCAAGATGTATGATCGTTGTAGCGCGATGCACTGCTGGGCAGCGATGCGGATAAAATAATGCTTTTTCGCGAGATCGTAGCATTATTGGGCCGCTACGAGCTGGAACGGATTGGCATAGTAAATAAAAATCTACCGGTTTGTTTTATCGGCACGGCACGCGGTAACTGCACGGTAACTGCCATTTTCCAGGTTTGTTCGAGTCGCAATGGTTGTTGGGTTTCTTCATCCAGTACTCCAGTATTTGATCTCTGATTTGGGTGTAGTACCCGGTCATTATTATCCTCAAATTCTTTTTTTAGTGTTATGATCTTAAAGGTTCTATTTGGTGAGTCAGGTCATTAAAAATGATTCGATTGCAGTTGAAAGTAGGAGATGAAGACGGCTATATCTCAGATCCTGACTTTCTTAGCACCTCCATTTAAAGTTGAACATGACTAATCTTATACCACTTACTACTTATAGTTCACCTCAACTTATTATACAACTAGCGTGATAATCAGCTTGTGCCTTGTTAAGTAGACCTCATCTAACAAAGGTCCGGCTAACTTCCCAGGAACATGCTGTCACACTACAGATAATCTTCCTACAGTACTGCATCACATCACTGTATCACAGCCAAACTTTAATCAGTCGAGTATAAATTATTTTCTTAATACAGTAAAGTATCACTGCAGTGCTGCTGGGCGCGTTGTCTTGGGACACAACTGGATAGTGGATATCTACTTTTATTTCCTGAGATACAATTGAATATCTTCCAAGATCTACTTATTATTACATGATTAATATTTGGAAGCCTTTGAAGACTGATTGTGCCATTTAAATTCCAGTAATTGTACGGACCTTGACCACTTGACCTGATTTAGCTGTTATTGTCGTAATCATTCCAGAATAACAAAAGCTTTTTGTTATAAGTTCACTGTTCGACCAAAAGGTCAAAATGTGGGCAATTTATTAATTTTAAGCAATTTTAGGCAATTTGCCTGTATATCAGTAACTTAGATCAGCAAATTATATCCAGTACTTCTGACTATAAAATATAATTATGGATACTATTTCCGAAATATCTCAAAGCAGGTAGAACAGTGACTTGTGCCAAATTACATAACTTCCGTAATTTGTTATATTTCTCTTCACCATGAAACAGGCAAAGAGAACAAACCCAACTAAACCTACCATGACTGTGTGTAATAATGTGCACTAATCACCTCATTTTTATTATTTATGATTATTTTTTATGACTTCTGATTTTTATGACTCGTCAAAACTAACGGATAATTGTTGCCAGCAGTCATGCAGTTTTTAGTTTTGTCATTACACTGCTGCCAAAAATTGTTAACCTACAACCCTGTTACGCCCTTGTAAAACACGAGGTGCAGAATTGCTGCAACTCCTGCACGGTAGCCAAGGTAACCATAAAGCTTAAACTCTTAACAGGTTAAACTCTTGTATGTTTCAATATCCGGTATATATACGTTACAGTTGTTGATAATAGCCGTAATCCATTTCAGTTACTGTTGCTTGTTCGTCTGGTTGTAATCCTGCAATTTGAGGGTAGAGGAAAAGCAATTACTGATTTGGTTACTTTATACTTTTTATAGACACCAATTTTTTGAAAGTTTCATGTTGGATTGCTTGGTTCAGTTTCATGGTAACTTTTGGGTGGTAATTCCGGAAATGCTAAAGAAAGAAAAAATTATTGATTTTCTTATCTGAACAACTTTAAAAAATTTTACTCTTAGTCTTAGCTATCATGCAAATAATAAGGCCATAGAAGTTTTATTGATTATGGCCTACTTATTCTTCTGAACTCCCAGATATAATTAAATAATTATGTTCGCAGTATTATTAATTAATTAAGTTCGGAGACTTCCGATCCTTTTCAAGCACTTAACATCCTCAGCATCCGTTCACCGACTAACTTCTTACATAAGGTCCTGTAAGTGTATATCTACTTGTTTGAAGGGTTAATTCTTTTAAGAGCTCTTTGTTTTTTCATGTTTTTTGGAAGTTTTTCTACATGTTTTGTTGCATGTTTTTAAACGTTTCCTGGTGTTTTTGTACCCTTGCCATCGTTTAATTTGTCCATCAAAGGTTATACACTATACAGTTAGACAATGTTCAACTCTTTCTTCAGTTTCACAGTTTCCTTTATCGCAACGTTATTCATGTTTTTTGGTCAGGTACTTACCAAAAACAATGGTTTACATACCAGGCATACTTCCAGCTGAATAACGTCAACACGCTCATTTTGGTTAACCTAACGAGCATACTTCCAGCTGAATAACGTCAACACGCTAATTTTGGTTAACCTAACGAGCCTACTTCTGATTCAATAATGTCAACACGCTCATTTTCATTTAGTAACTCTCATCGGGCTGGAACTGAACTTCAATAGCCATCATCACAATCAAACATCAGTTATCATCAAACCGAACCACTCGCTGGCTGTCAACCTTACAGTTGGGAGTGGCAACTTTTGTTAGTTTGTTACTTTATTACTCACTTTATAGTTAATTTGTCAACTTATTACTTACTTTATACGGATCATTTCTGTTGATGCCGTTTTTATGATATACCAGGACTTTAAACTAGTAACCTCAGTATTCAAAATACATGTGTGATTCGAAGGTTTCTTTTTTCCTCATACCTACTGTCTTTAAGGAAAAAACCAAAAGATAAGATTTGATAAATCCAATCGTAAAAATTTACAATATTTGTTAATTACTACAGCAGTACTACACTTTAACCAATCATGTTGCTGCCTCATTGTAGATATTTGGGTTTTGTCTATGTAATTGTAATGCATTGACGTAAAATTTATTTGAATTCTTAAATTAAAAAATATCACCAGTACAAGAGCGATCTCATGTCAAGGAGAAGGTTATCCGTCAGCGCACCTATTCCCCCTCCACTTACAGCCTCTCTCATCCCACCAGGACCAGGTTAGTACTTACTGGTTACTAAATTAATTAACTAATTAGTACTCACTAAACATGCTGTAATTATTAGCATGGGTTGAACTGTGCAAGGTTAGAATTATGAACGGTTAACTGTAAGTGTACAGTATTTATGATTATGATCATGATTTTCTTTTAGTTTTACCAGTATTGTGATTTTATCCTGTCACACCCATTTTAGCAAAGCGCTGATAGAATGAATAAGACGATATCTTAACCGATTTCATCACTAATTGATGTTTATCTTTTATCCAAACTCTTTTTCTTCGACAGTTTTAAATATTTCCATTCTAGCCCTGGCGGGTAGGTACCTTATTTTGTGATCCGAGCTATCCCTGTTTTGAGTTGCTGCTCAATTTCTTCCCGCTGTTAATTTATTTATCTGTACTCGTCTTGCTACATGATGCTCGGAATCCACAGTACGTTAAAAACACGAGCAACTTTTACACCCCTGAAACATGACTTAATCTGTTATTTAATCTCTAGTTATCATTTATTAATGATATTGATAAAAGTAACGGTCAGGTAGCGCAGTTGGCTAGAACGCCAGCTTGGCAATCGTGAGGTTGCAAGTTCGAATCCCACTGTCTGCCTGGTCGTGGGGTGAGCGTCGTTGACGTTCAGCTAAGGATCATGAGTGGTCTATGCAGCCCCCCGGTCTACTCAGCCGAATACTCGAGAAATCGGGTGTGAGGGTTAAATGAGGAGCTGCACATTGCAGCAAAGTCTCGGGCGAAGAAAGTATGGTACACACTACCCTAACCGTCACTGGCCAAATAAATCCTTCGGCTTCCTGTAATTGGCTGGTTGCACTTGTGTAACAATGTGGCTGTTGGAATACACCGAAGTAAAATAAGTGTCTTGATTAAAAAACAACCTCCTCAGAGGGCGCAAAAAAAGACCCGTTAACGAGGCACCGGTCTCGTTCAGCACGGAGACACACCAGTGGTTCAGGTCAGTTACCAGCACTACATTCTGCAGATCTGGATTCTTGTGGAGGGTTAATCATGTTTTGACATCTGGCAGTGATTCTCATGAACTTGGATCAGCAAAAGGGAGATTTCATATTTTTACTTTTTAATTGTTATGTTTCCTGTATGACAAATTAATTTTCAAATGAAGTGTTACTTCAGGAGGTTTCAGAGGCGCACCAGGTCTAGGTCCACTAGGTCCACTCAGCAGACTAACTGTTCCAGAGCACACCAGCGCTATTATTTCACCCCTGAGCCGGAACCATGAACCAATCGATGAGGCGTCAGAAATTGTCATTAACACAGGTATTCATTTTAACCAACAGGCAACGTTTAGTTACGCCAGTGCTCAGTTAACAAACTCATAGTTAGACGTTAGTTGCATTCTCCCTGTGAACGACTGATCGCGCCAATGCTCTTTTTTTTAATCCGCTATAATCTAAAATATGCGTTACTTCGAGTGACAAGAATAAAAATCGGGCCTAATAAACACAGTGCTAGGGAAGAGCGATGCGCGATTTTAGATTTATTCGAGATTTTGCCTTTGATACTTTTGCTGGTTTAATTTTTTGATACTGTTCGTTGCTGACAACAGCCCATGGTTGTATATAGTGTTAGTATTTATTTGTTACCGGTTAAATCAAGACAAAATCTGATTTACCAATTTGTTTGTCATGTTAAATACAAAGCTACAGTACAATTTTATTTCCGAGAAATATCCAATAAATCATAGAACAAAGATAATAGATCACAAGTCATAAATTTGTATATCAAATCAAAAATATTAAAATCAGTGCAGTCCAACATATCTGGAACTGTTACTTTGTAAATATGATTGAAAAACAGCTTTGTGTCTTTTTGACTCTTGAGTGACAATATTCATGTTTTTTATGGAAATATTACAAATCAATCACAAGTTTACATCAGAATATGTCAAAAATATTTACTGAAACTACTGTTTAGTTGCTGTAACACCTTTTATTTAACCTCCTAACATGTACCTAGCTTGCTACTCTATTGCTCGCTCCTCTCACGTTTAGGAAGCTTGAAAAGGGCGCTGCGCACAGGGACTGGTGTGCCAGGTAACCTAACATCAATCATCAAACGTCTCCAAGCCTCCCCAGACCCCGGGAACCCTGATTCATATAATTTGTTTCTCCCACCAGCCCGCTAGTTAAGATAAGTGACTAAGTGATGGCCATGACCGCAATCTAGTGAGTTACCTCACTGAGTATAGGGTGACTAGACCATCAAATTTAGGGGGCCGAATTTTGTGGTTTTGTAGGTCCCTCATAATAAAGGGGTTCTAGTGGTTGTCTCTATTCAGGGTCTCCTGTCAATGTCATTAGTGTGCGGTAATACTGCAATCTTGTGGTAACCGTGTGGCAATCGTATGGCAATCGTGTGGTAATTGCTTAATTAATTATTTGCTTAATGAGGGTATTATTATTGACCTCCTTCATCTTTATTGCATCCTAGTTCCTTCATTTCATTTTTGTCCACCTTTGTTCTTTTCCTCCTTTCGTAATTTTACATCAGAAAGTCAGTAATTCTGATAGAATTTTGTAAAAATTGACAAATGACGTATTTGTGACTCACATGAAAACGGATCTGCACCAGAAAATGGATCTTCACAAATTCTTTCTCTCTCTACATACAATGTGAGGCAGGGTACTTGGAAGTATTACCGTTTTCCAATTACGGGTAATGATCACTATTCAAAGGCTGATTCATAATTATCGATAAATATTCATTCGAAGCATGATTGTGAGTATAAATCAGTGCAATTCTTAACTGTTATATCCCAGTTCAATTTGTAACGGAGTTTTATATTAACAGGAAATGATGTAACAAAGTCGATATATTTTAATTTTGCCATAGGGTGGCAAGTCCCCAATCCCCATACATCGTGGTCCGGCAGTTTCATTGCGTCCTAATATACTGTCAACCCCCGATTTACCGCGGCCATTTCCTTTCCCCAAATGGGGGCTTAACGTGTATAATTATATAATTATATGTAAACGATAAAAACCCCGATTTACCGCGGACCCAGATTTACCACCGTTTTTGCCTTTTTCCCAAACTCCCAGTTTTACTGTATGATGTGTCAGATCCTGTAGCTCTGTAGGTAATGAATAGGTAGGTATTATCATTACAATGAATACTAATTTACATCGAGATGCGAGCTATTGTTCTGTTGCTGTTCTATTATATCGTTGTTCTATCGTTATTCTATCGTTCATTGTTGTATACAATCCTCCTTCAATTTTAAGACAATCACCAATACCATTGCAATGTTCACTTAACACCTACACAGCGATTTTAAGATTATTGTATTTAATTTTGTTTGCTGCTCACCGCTCAGAGTCAGATCTCATACTGATTTCAGCCAATTTAATCATCCTCTTGTGAATTCGAGTGTTCACGGGGCTTTAAGAATGTCCACGCGAAAAAAAAATTTCAGCTTATCGCTCGAACATTTTTGATGATTAAACCACATTTTTGCCAATCTTATTTTCAAGACCTCTGCGATGCGGTATCCGCCACTTTTCCTCTCGTTGAACTTTTGGTCTGTGTAGGAAAATGTTGCATTTACAACTGAAACTATTGGACCGTAATACATATGACATATTGCTGAGCCATATAACACCGCCACATCTAAAACATCTGTAAAGTTAAACCGCTTTTAACCACTTTAAACTGCTTTAAACCGCTTTAAACCGCTGTAAAGTTAGACTGTTTTAAAGGCATAAACCGCCGGTAAATAAAATTTTGACTGATAATGTTGAAGTAGTAATATACCACACGTCTTATTAATGTACAGTTTAGTACTACAGTAGTACAGAACATACTATATAACAAACAGAATGGCGATACAAAACATTCTATATAAAACACAATATAATTGTACTATTCTAAATTGTCTGATACTAAAGATCAAACCGATACTTTCAGGAGAGTTGTGTATTGTTATAATACCCAACATTGCAATCAGTGATAATGTGATCTTGTGATATTGTGGTATTGTGGTATTGTGCTATTTTGATATTTTGATATTGTGATATTGTGGTATTGTGATATTGTGATATTGTGGCATTGTGATATTTTGATATTGTGATATTGTGATATTGTGGTATTGTGGTATTGTGATATTGTGATATTGTGATATTGTGATATTGTGATATTGTGATATTGTGATATTGTGATATTGTGGTATTGTGATATTGTGATATTGTGGCATTGTGATATTTTGATATTGTGATATTGTGATATTGTGGTATTGTGGTATTGTGGTATTGTGATATTGTGATATTGTGATATTGTGATATTGTGATATTGTGATATTGTGATATTGTGATATTGTGATATTGTGATATTGTGATATTGTGATATTGTGATATTGTGATATTGTGATATTGTGATATTGTACTGTATACAAAATCGTCAACATGATCTACTGACGAAATAGGCGTAATTTGATAATATCTTGTCGGCCGTATTTTCTTATAAGTTGCCTGACCCTATAAAGTTATTCTACCCTAACGTCTACATAATGGAATTGAGATGGAGCAGTTGGCACTGGAAAAACTAAAGTATTATTATCTTTGGAAAACTTAAAACCGGCAAAGTGGATTATATGTTATTGAAAGAGTAAGCATTATAATTCCTCCGACAAATTACGATATTTGCGGATTCGGATCTTCTTTGTCACTGAACAATTGATTATTTATATTGCTCCGACTACAGTTTTATATATATTACATATTCAAACTTGCAAGACCTCCTTGACTACTGGAGATTCCCTGACTTTTGCTGTCAGACTTTATAGTTTTCAGACTATTTTACCCTACGTTTGTCAAGAAATGCACCTTAAACGATCTTTGCCAATTACAACGACTTTAGTATTTTGACGTTTTATTTACGATCTAACAAAACCTAACAAATTTGTTGTTCTGACTGAACACGATAACTAGACTATTGTTTTCCATCCTCCAGCCAGACTATCCAGACTATCCAGACTATCCAGACTATCCAGACTATCCAGACTATCCAGACTATCCAGACTATCCAGACTATCATCCCTTGACTTCTTCCTGAACCTCTAGCTGACTAGCACTTAAACAGTGATATGCTCACACGCAGTACGTTGTGTGTTCTACTTAGCTGGCCTTGTCTACAGTGTAGACTGTAGACTCTACAGTGTAGACAGAATATCGGTTTAAATTTGTGCTATTTCTTAATGTACATGTGCATATTGCAGTATATGAACGATCGTTGTCAATCACGACTATTTTAACGCTTTATTTTCAACTTATTTGATGATAAATATTATTTACTATCTTATAGTGTAGTTAATATTTGAGTTTAGTTATAGCATTTACTATTCGAGTAGGAATGTGTTATAGCGACGTCTATTGTCGTGGTTTTGGGGTAATTAAATAATAAATTGGGGTTATATACCCTTATTCTTCAAATCCTGAGATTCGCCAGAAGCAGAACCACAGGCCACAATCACAGCCACAGCATTATTATATAACCTCTAAATAATAATGTTGTGGTTGTCATGGTACGCTGTTGTTCAGCTTCTGACGAATCTCAGTATTTGAAGAATAAGGGTATATAAACCCAATTTATTATTTAATTACCCCAAAACCACGACAAAAGAAATCCACTTAATTAAGGTCTTACCTAATGATTATATGCGTGGTACTATTACTTATTATAAAAATCTCAGAGCAGCACTAACCTGCACGATCATTTTAGCTGGGCCGACCAGACTGAAGATTGGAGAAAATCAGAGTTGAAGAATTTTTAGAATCAGTACTATGGTTTCACGCTTTGTGATGTACCAGGTATCAAGAATAGCTGCTAATTTGATGTGTTGATCCCTCACTGTGTTGTTTGTCATTGCTTATCAGGACTCTCTGCTTTTCACTTAGTGCCGATTTAGTGCCGACTTAGTGCCGACTTAGTGCCAACTTAGTGCAGACTTAGTGCCGACTTAGTGCCGACTTAGTGCCGACTTAGTGCCGACTAAGTGCCGACTTAGTGGCTAGTGCCGACTTAGTGGCTAGTGCCGACTTAGTCCTGACCTTGTGCTGACCTCGTGCCGACTTAGTGCTGACTTAGTGCCGACTTAGTGCCGACTTAGTGCCGACTTGGTGCTGACTTAGTGCCGACTAGCTTCTTATCCGTCATGAAGGATTAGTATATAGTGTACTAGTGTCGTAAAGAGTTTTTTGGGGTATTCTCGTTGCCACGACTATCTTGTAAAAGAGTAAAAGAATACTGTGTTGGGAGCCAGGGCGTGTTTAGAAATATATCTTAAGTTCCAGTGGTACGTGCAGGTCACGTGGGCGCTAGTTCGAGTCACGTGGGCGCTAGTTCGATTCACGTGGGCGCTAGTTCGAGTCACGTGGGCGCTAGTTCGAGTCACGTGGGCGCTAGTTCGAGTCACGTGGGCGCTAGTTCGAGTCACGTGGGCGCTAGTTCGAGTCACGTGGGCGCTAGTTCGAGTCACGTGGGCGCTCGAAACTATTTGTCTTGCCAATTATAATAAGATATTTCTCTCAGTGTGACAATTCACAATTATGTCAGAGAAGTGAATTTTGCTAATGAGATTGGCCAGCACAATTGGAGATTCTACTTTTCGAGTAGTTATATGGGTTTTAGTTAATTGTTATATTAGAGTTTTATTAAGAAATTAGAGCACCTTAGGTTATTATCATAAGACGTTTCACAACCATGATAAAGCTGGCTTCCCAGGCTTCACATTTTAACATCTGATTGATCATTATCACCGCCTGAGAAATCATAGCAATTATTATTATAATATTTAGTTAACATCCCTTTGATGGTGATGTTTGGACATTTAATTGTGACAAAAGGTATTTATTTTTGTTCAGGATACCGAATTAATTCTACCGCAACTCTCCAAAGTTTGATTGCAAAAGTTACTTTGCATAACTAGGTGAACCATGAGCTGTGTATGTAGTTTGAGTTACATAGTTTCAAGCTATTAGCTATTATAGTCGCCCATTTTGATGCAAATCGATCTGTTCAGACTTTGTATCAATTTATAAAGCTCGTATGTGCTTGTGTGTATGTGCTATGGGTTCTTTTGTGATAGTCAAAACGCGACAACTAGCGCTGGATGGCGCTAGTTGTCGCCATCCAGCACTAGTTGTCGCGCGTTTTGACTATCGCAAAAGAACCGTGCTATGTTGGTTGAAATTGTACGTCTGTTTTATCGTGTTCTTGAATTGTTCAGAGCTTATGGTTGGATTTGCATCAATTGATTGTTCTCAGCGGCTGTGCTTATGTTGATTTGTTGGGCAACAGTGTACGTCTGTTTTTATTGTGTTTTTAGTTTGTGACCAAGTTTACGAATTGTCAGATTGCTTACTGCAGCAGTGTCTGACATAACAGTGTCTGGCATTCGAATTAGATTTCCATAAGATCTATTCATACCCAAACTGACTTCGGCTCCACTATTTCTCGTGCCATTTTTATTATCAACGATTCATTGCTATCAACGATCATGTATAAAGTTGATCATTCCCATTTTGGTGCTAACCAAATCTTTTTTAAACAGACTTAAACTAAACTTTTCGAAATTTTTTACCGCACTTATATGTTGCCTCTGCTAGGAATTTGTGAACATAAAGGTCTCCGAGTGAATTTCTAGGGTTGTGCAACTTAACAAATAAAACATACAACACAAAGTAAGTTACAAGAATTACAGGAGTTACACAGTAAAATGAAATTTTCACAGATCAACATTATAGCTCATAGCTGTGAAACTTTTATGTTTTAGTATTTATCGTTACTCTGAACTCACTTTCACTACTAAAGCTTACTTTTATTACCAAAGCTTACTTTTACTACTAAAGCTCACTTTTACTACTACAGCTCACTTTTACTACTAAAGTTTACTTTTACTACTAAAGCTTACTTTTACTATTAAAGCTTACTTTTACTACTAAAGCTTACTTTTACTACTAAAGCTTACTTTTACTACTAAAGCTTACTTTTATTACTAAAGCTTACTTTTACTACTAAAGCTTACTTTTATTACTAAAGCTTACTTTTACTACTAAAGTTTACTTTTACTACTACAGCTCACTTTTACTACTAAAGCTTACTTTTACTACTAAAGCTTACTTTTAATACCAAAGCTTACTTTTACTACTAACACAAAAAGCTATGAAAATTCGGACTACTAAGTACTATCTCAGTCATTTTTTGGGGCACTATTCGAGCTTTTCATTTAGAATTAAAACATGTCATTCGTATAAAGGAGCCACAGTGTGCAGTACTGCTATACATCTGATTAAAGAACTTCCAGCCGATTACATAATAATACTCAAACTATTTGCTGTATAGTATCAGTTTCTTAAATAATATCAGTTTACGCTTGTTATATAGCAATATAGTATCAGTTTACGGTTCCTTGATGTCCTTACATTCATATGACAAGGTGGGCAAAAGTTTATGTCTGCTTTTATTTCTATTAGAGTTTGGGTTGGCCCGAGTCTTTATTAATACTTTAATACTCTTAATTAATAATAATATTAACTTCTCAACTCTTGCCTTCCTCCGTCTAAAAGTTCAATAAGATCTTAATCAGATCTATTTAATATGTCTAGTTATGATTTATGTGACGTCATCTTGTGACGTCACATCTCACTCAACCACACTGGCGTCACTATTTCTATATCACATTTAATATTCATTGCTCTGTAAGATGATTGATGGTTCATTCATGAAACTTAGGGTTGGGTAAATACGTTATTTCGTTTGCTTTGAACAAAATTACAATAGCTCCTAAGTCCTTATACATTGAGCACTTTGCAACATTGGAAACACTCACATTCGTAGTCATACTTTATATGTGACGTCACGTACTCTTTGTGACGTCAAGTACTCTTTGTGACGTCACGTACTCTTTGTGACGTCACGTACTCTTTGTGACGTCACGTGATCTAGCGGCGCCATTATTTCTCCTATCACATTTAATATTCATTGCTCTGTAAGTATAGAGCTGCTACAGATCGCCTCCATTGTGCTCTCAGCCAATTTACTTAGAGTTAGATTATGAGTTGAAATGTGTACCTTTTTACTGTTTCAGAGCTCCCTGTAGAATCTTAGTCACTGTTTTGACAGTGGATAAGTTAATTTATAGTATGTGATGTTTAAGATCGCATTTTTCTTTGGATTAGGTTATAATTTTATTAGCCTAGCTTTACATTGTCTACGCCTCTAAGCTTAATTCTTTGTCTTTTTATTCAATTATGCCAGCTCTGACTAATACTCTTTTAAATATAAAGTTTCGTTATTGATATAATTTTCCTTATTTCATTTAATCCATAATGGTTAATAATATTTGATAAATAAATAAAACAGAAATCCCATTATTTGTATTTAGCCCTCGCGACGCAAAACAAAAAGAGCTCTTTGCTTTTAGAGTTGAACACGGTTCTTTTGCGATAGTAAAAACGCGACAACTAGCGCTGGATATCGCTATCCAGCGCAAAATATAAATGTTCGATAATTGTCGCTATCCAGCGCTAGTTGTCGCCATCCAGCGCTAGTTGTCGCGACAATTATCGAAAATTTATCAAAAATTTATATTTTGCGCTGGATAGCGACAACTAGCGCTGGATAGCGACAACTAGCGCTGGATGGCGACAACTAGCGCTGGATAGCGCTAGTTGTCGCCATCCAGCGCTAGTTGTCGCGTTTTGACTATCGCAAAAGAACCTTGAACACATCACAATTTCTAAAAGGAGTCGGTTAATAAAATCTTTAATGGCATCAATTACTAACAAAAGAAACAAACGAAATTTAAATTGTTCGGCGAACATATTGTTTCATGATAATGATGTACAAATATTAATTATCAATCTATTCAGTAATTGATCAGTGATTGTAACATTGATCAGTAATTGTAACATTGTTCAGTCAAGAAGTTCCTCAGACCATTTTCTAGTACTCTTCGATGTTGACACTCGACTTAGTAAGAATGATAATGGCAAATTTCTGAGCTACAGAAATTTCAAATCCATGGACATTGACCTTTTTTAAGGATGATCTATAAAGGAATTCCAACCTGTCAACTATTGATCCAAATTTAACTGCTGAAGAAGCAACTTCACTGTACAACTCTGTCCTTACTCAACTCATGGATAAGCACTGTCCTGTTATAAAGAAGAAATTTCGGAAGAAACCCATGCCGTGGCTTGACTTAGACCTTCGTTTGCTACGTCAAAAGAGGAGAGCAGCCGAACGTGCATGGCGCAAAGGAAAGGGTACCAGAAAAGACTACATAGATCTCAGAGATAGATTTGTTAGTTTAGAGTTTGTGAAGAGATGTTCTTATAACAAGGAGTCGCTTCGAGCATCAGCAGGAGACTCAAAGGCCCTTTACAAGAAGCTCAACAGACTCCTTGGTAACGAGACACAGGATCTCCCCAAACATCAAGACCCTGAAAAACTGTCAGAGGATTTCAAAGACTTCTTTGCTGAGAAAGTTAACAAAATACGGAAAGACATTGAATCGGACGCATCCAAAAATGTCCCAGAGGAAACACCTGCTCTTTCAAGTGACCCTGATTATGTTTCAACTCTTCACACGTTTTCCCAATCAGTGCTGAAGACCTCAGAAAATTGGTTAAAATGATGAGTAACAAGTTCTGCTGTCTGGATCCCATTCCTTCATTCCTACTGAAGAGCTGTGTGGATGAGCTAACACCTGTACTCTTACAGTTACACATCGGGTCACGAAATCCTCTCCGAACCTCCACGTGGTGTGGCCTGGTTGGCACTAACGGGTGGTGTGCTCTCTTGTTGAGTACTAAGGTTGGGACTTGCCAACTCAAAGTTCCCATGGGAACCAGGAAGTCAACAATAACAGCTACCAAGCACCAGGAAATTTCTCTTTCAGTTATCAGGTTACAAGATAGTACACACACAAATGACGATACGTTAGACACAGATACCTAGCTCTAAGAGCTATTAAATCACCAGGAAATTCTCTTTCAGCTTTCAGGTCCCATCGAAGTCACCCACCACAGAGCTAGGGATTCCAATTCGCTCATCCTGACTACAAGGACACACTGATAATGAGTAGTCTTGGCACTTCTCCCTCCAGTAACCACTTTTCAGGTCTTTTCAGTTAAGACAGCTAATGCGTAAGGGCTGACACACGCTAGACACAGGCTCGTGATAAGACAGAATTAGGCATTTCAACTCTGACTACGAGGACACACTGATAACGAGAATTCCTGGCACTTCTTCCTCCAGTAACCACTTTTCAGGGGACCGGGTTAGCTTTGCCACACTCTTTATTGAAGTGTGACTGGACGCTCTACAATCATCTAGTAGCAGCAGAGTTTGACTGACATCCTTACTGGTTCTATTCAGTTTCTACAGCGGAAGTTCTCAACACTCGAATCAGTTCATCTCGGACATCCTGCAGAGATGCTTTTTCACAGCCTGCCCCATTACACGGGGAACCCTTAGATCTACAGTACCCTGGTGGACAGCTTAGCTCATTAAAGCATAGTGGACCTCTTTAGTTCTGAGACGCAAAGCTAACCGGACCAGGATTAAACATCAATGCAATGCTTAGGGGATGCAAATAGGACATACATCGTTTAACGATTTATACGAAAATCGAACTTTTGATTCATTTTTAAGCTCGACGCTACATGGTATCAATTCAGGACAGATATTCCTTCTTCAGGTTCATTGAGGAAATCGTACCCGCTATTTGCGTTATACATGGCAAGTATCTGGACTAATGATAACTTAGGATCTCAATCAATCATAAATTCCTCTCAGATTCCCAGGCTGCATTTAAAGCCCTTAACAGCACCAATTTTAACTCTAGGTTCGTTCTGAACATCTCAGACCAACTCAACTCGCTAGGTTTTCACATCGAGTAGAACTTTGTTCCAGGACATGAAGGAGTATACGGTAAAGAACTCTAATCAACACCCAAATAAAAGATTACCTCTTCAATCTCCATATCAAGAAGTATAAACAGGTGGCACTCAGTGATAAAGGAAAAACCCCACTAACATTTTTCCTCAACAAAAACAGGTACAAGAAAATTAACATCACAGGTACTCACATCAGATGGCTAACATGGCTACTATCAGGACACAGCCCACTAGCATACTTCCAGACGGTAGCAAACAACTCCAATTTCGAAACACAAGACTGTGAACACTGCCCAGGGGAAGCAGAAACATCACAACACTTCCCATGTGAATGCATCCAGCTGATGACAACTAGAATGAGGATATTTGGTAAACCCATCCTAACAATTGAGGAACTCATCAATAGTAAACTCGACCACATTATCAAATTCGTGGAACAGTCAACAAGGTTTGACAGAGACGATCTATTTGGATAAGCATCTAGGACATACACCAAGGTTCATAAACAATCATACACTAGACCCACACAGGACTATCTCAGATAGTGACACATATTCAGGTGTGGACCATGCTCGGAAGTCCCTCGCCTGCCCGCCAAAGAAGAACATCTGAAGTGGGTTTGCTCTGAGCAAGGTAGTAACAGCTTCGAGACTCCAGAAGTCTGTTGCGTTGATATCTATTATTCTATGTTTTTGTATATACTTAGGGAGTCCTGGAGTGTGGCTAGCAGGAGTCACACTCTGTGGGCACGGCGAGAAGGCCTCCCTCTTCACTAGGAGGCCAGAAACCGTTGACCAAAACAGAGAGAGAGAGACTCTTACACATCCTTAACACGTCTACTAAGACAGGATCATTTCCCTCTCAAATGAAGAAAGCGGTTATTAAGCCAACCCATAAGAAAGAGAACGCTGATGTTGACAGTTTAAGTAACTATAGACCAGTATCGAACCTTTCTGCTATATCCAAGCTTCTGGAAAGAATTGTACTGAACCAGTTAAATGACCATCTGGACACAAACAACCTTCACTGCCCTGTCCAGTCTGGATACCGCCCACAGCACAGCTGTGAGACCATTCTTGTCAGGATGACTGACGACATAAACAAGGAGATTAAAGCAGGTAAAATCGTGGCTGTGGTACTCCTGGATCTCAGTGCAGCATTCGACACTATTGATTACGAAATCCTCCTTGAAAAACTTTTCAAGCATTATGGTGTAACTGGGAAAGCCCTTCAATGGATGAAATCATACCTTGAGAGCAGATATTTCTGTGTAAAGATTGGCGATACTATCTCGTCTCTGCTTGAACTCCTCTTTGGAGTTCCGCAGGGATCCCTACTAGGGCCCATCCTGTTTATACTCTACATTAAAGACCTTCAGAACATTGCTGCCAAATTTGGACTAGACATCCAGCTATAATATGCGGATGACTCTCAGTTATACATATCTTTTCATCCAAGCTTCCCAAGCGAACTTGCAAATGTCAAAGATCGGATAAATAGATGTCTCTCAGAAATCAAGCATTGGATGGTCGGAAACTTTATGAAACTCAATGAGTCGAAGACAGAACTACTTGTCCTAGGCAAATCAAAAGTTCTTAAAGACTGCAAAATGGAGGTAACGGTTCAGTTCGGAAACTCAACTATCACTCCAACTGAATGTAAAGGTGACAACTGGAAGAGTCTAGGGGTAAAGTTTGATAAGTCTCTGACCATGGAAAGACAAATTAATAGTGTCAAACAGAAATGCAGCTGGACTATGATGAACCTAAGGACGATTGGGCGCTACCTGGATGAAGGAGTGAAACTCATGATGGTAACACAGCTTGTAATATCAAAGCTAGACTACTGTAATTCTCTTTACATGAACCTACCAAAGACACGACTAAACAAGCTAAGATCAACCCTAAATGGTGCCATACAGTTCATCTACAATATCAAAGACCGATCAGAAGACCTACTTCCCTACTACAAGAGAGCACATATCCTTCCTCTTGACCAAAGGATTTTCTTTAAAGTTTGCCTCCTAACTTATAAGGCTGTGCATGGAATTTCATCGGCCTACATACAGAATCTTGTAATGATTGAAAACCCATTGACAACAGCTAGTACAAGATCAAAAGTAAAAGGAGATTGCTACAGACTAAAGACTCCTAAAACTACTAATTGTAAGATTGACCAACGTCGTTTCACCAACTATGCACCAACTGCATGGAACTCACTTCCCTGGGAGATACGATCACTACGCAACGTAGACACTTTCAAAGGTAGCCTTAAACATTATTTATATGACCGCATGTGATTAGTGCTGTTGTTTTTGTTCTTACGATTTGTTGGTGGGTATATCTTTATTTATTAGTGCATTCCTATATGAAACTTTTTGAAGTGTTTTCTGGTAGTTTATTGTTAATCGTAGTGTTGTATACATATCAATAAATCTTCCTATGATTACTTTATGTTATAATTAAAATTTTAATTTTTCTGAATAGATTTGTGTTTGAGATGATTTAGTTGTTTGTTGCTGGATATTTTCACCTCACCCTTTAGAACCGCTCTGACATGGTTAGTACCTGACACTTGTGTCAGTTGCTAATCATATGGGCGGTATACAAGCACATTATTTCATTTCATTTCATTTCATTTCATCTTCAACAGAATCGTTTCTCTAATAATTTCATTCGTTTGTTGGTAAAAAACATATCCAATATTAGTTAACTAATTAACTAATTAACTGATTATCCGATAAGCACAGGGAAACTAAAATGATTAACAATTTAATTGTAAATGCATCAAATAAACTTCTTTGACTTTCTAGTTAGCGCAAAATTTTAACAAATGAGGTTTCCACTTTTCTTTCGTGAAGAGAGTGACTTTTACTTGGCTGTAAAGGAACGGTTTTCACCGAAACACGCGACTGCGGACTGTTGACTAATGGTACGTTAATAATCCCTCACTTCAGAAACAATTACACTTTTTAACGTAATCACTTTTCTTAATTTCAAGTAGTTACTCTTGAACGTAGTCATGGTAAGAATCTGCAAAATTCGACTTTAGAAAATCGTTTCTGTTTTACAATAAACGTTTACTGTATTGAGTTTTTGTTTTAAGTGTAAAATATGAGATCTTGTAATTGTTTATCATTCAAAATTCAAACAAAACATCTCTTTCATTTATATCTGTCTTTAATATGTAAGTCTCAAAATAGTTTGATTTATGAATTATCCACAAAGACTTAATACACACGATTTTGTCATTGATTTATTCAAAATCTCATCCTTTTATGTTTTTCGTGTACAAAATTAAAAATGGCATTTCAATAGATTAGTCATGTAATTCTGCGCATATCAGACATTTTCACGTACAATAAATCCCAACAATGACCAATTATTTTGGCTCAGAACTTACAATATACCCCGTGGGCCGTAGTTTGAAGTACATTCTTTTGCATTTAAACCTACTGATTTTTTGTACGATTTCCATTTTCTTTGTTTCTAAATTGTAAATTGTATTTTTGTGTTTCACTATTGTAATAATTACAGCGTGTACGTGCTGTGTCTTGATGTCTGGTTTATTGTTGTCTTACAGTTAGTTACGTAACTTAGTTACGTAACTTACAGTTACAGTTGTTACATTACACACAATCTTGAACTTTTAGAATGCATTTTTAGAATGAATTTTTAGAATGAGCTGTATAATGTATATATATTATATAATACCGTCACACAAAAAGTAGAGCTTTTGTTTGATTAATTTTTTAGATTAATTTCTTTAAGGAGAGGCTAGATCTAGGTAGCCCATGAAAGGATAGCATAAAGATGCTCTGGCTGCCTCTGGGCGCTGGGCAATCAGTAAATTCACAGATCGTTTACGATTCAGATTAACCCTCGTTACTGTAGACTGCATTTTGGTGATCCTTACCCGTTGCTTCTATATATATTAAACTATACTTTGTTGTTGTATACATCGTATTCTTTACAACTTTACAATTTATTAAATCAAGTTAGTTTGTCATTCTTAAACTGACTGTCCCTTTATAGTTTTTTGTCTATTTGTTGATCAGCTGATATATTCAATCATCGGTTTCTCATCATTTAATCACCTATTAATAATCGATTATCTCCATTATCGATCCTATTATCATTAGTCATCACTTATCAGTATTTGTCACGCAGAATATCAGCCACAATGCTATCAGAGTTTGCTATACTTGAAGAGGTCGAGGAGGGTTTAGAAACTGCTGTGAAAACGCCGTCTAACTCGGATCATGGTGAGTTATTCTAATTTTAAAATTTTTTTCGAGTGAAATCTCCGGTTAAATCATTTCATGAGTTTTGTGATTTCGTTTGATTTGATAACTGAAATATGACATAGCTGATCAGCACTTTTTTGGACAATCTTCATCCGTAATTCTGGCAGATACACTAAACAAGCATATCTCTCGTAATTAAGATACACTAAACAAGCATATCTCTCGTAATTAAGATACACTAAACAGGCATATCTCTCGTAATTAAGATACACTAAACAAGCATATCTCTCGTAATTAAGATACACTAAACAGGCATATCTCTCGTAATTAAGATACACTATACAGGCATATCTCTCGTAATTAAGATACACTAAACAGGCATATCTCTCGTAATTAAGATACACTATACAGGCATATCTCTCTTAATTAAGATACACTATACAGGCATATCTCTCTTAATTAAGATACACTATACAGGCATATCTCTCGTAATTAAGATACACTATACAAGCATATCTCTCTTAATTAAGATACACTATACAGGCATATCTCTCTTAATTAAGATACACTATACAGGCATATCTCTCGTAATTAAGATACACTATACAGGCATATCTCTCGTAATTAAGATACACTAAACAGGCATATCTCTCGTAATTAAGATACACTATACAGGCATATCTCTCTTAATTAAGATACACTATACAAGCATATCTCTCGTAATTAAGATACACTAAACAGGCATATCTCTCGTAATTAAGATACACTATACAAGCATATCTCTCGTAATTAAGATACACTATACAAGCATATCTCTCGTAATTAAGATACACTATACAAGCATATCTCTCGTAATTAAGATACACTATACAAGCATATCTCTCGTAATTAAGATACACTATACAGGCATATCTCTCTTAATTAAGATACACTATACAGGCATATCTCTCTTAATTAAGATACACTATACAGGCATATCTCTCGTAATTAAGATACACTAAACAGGCATATCTCTCGTAATTAAAATACACTATACAGGCATATCTCTCTTAATTAAGATACACTATACAGGCATATCTCTCTTAATTAAGATACACTATACAGGCATATCTCTCGTAATTAAGATACACTATACAGGCATATCTCTCGTAATTAAGATACACTATACAAGCATATCTCTCGTAATTAAGATACACTATACAAGCATATCTCTCGTAATTAAGATACACTATACAGGCATATCTCTCTTAATTAAGATACACTATACAGGCATATCTCTCTTAATTAAGATACACTATACAGGCATATCTCTCGTAATTAAGATACACTAAACAGGCATATCTCTCGTAATTAAGATACACTATACAGGCATATCTCTCTTAATTAAGATACACTATACAGGCATATCTCTCTTAATTAAGATACACTATACAGGCATATCTCTCGTAATTAAGATACACTATACAGGCATATCTCTCGTAATTAAGATACACTATACAAGCATATCTCTCTTAATTAAGATACACTATACAAGCATATCTCTCGTAATTAAGATACACTATACAGGCATATCTCTCGTAATTAAGATACACTATACAGGCATATCTCTCGTAATTAAGATACACTATACAAGCATATCTCTCGTAATTAAGATACACTATACAAGCATATCTCTCGTAATTAAGATACACTATACAAGCATATCTCTCGTAATTAAGATACACTATACAAGCATATCTCTCGTAATTAAGATACACTATACAGGCATATCTCTCGTAATTAAGATACACTATACAAGCATATCTCTCGTAATTAAGATACACTATACAAGCATATCTCTCGTAATTAAGATACACTATACAAGCATATCTCTCGTAATTAAGATACACTATACAGGCATACATCTCGTAATTAAGATACACTATACAAGCATATCTCTCGTAATTAAGATACACTATACAGGCATATCTCTCGTAATTAAGATACACTATACAGGCAGATCTCTCGTAATTAAGATACACTATACAGGTATATCTCTCGTAATTAAGATACACTATACAGGCATATCTCTCGTAATTAAGACACACTATACAGGCATATCTCTCTTAATTAAGATACACTATACAAGCATATCTCTCTTAATTAAGATACACTATACAAGCATATCTCTCGTAATTAAGATACACTATACAAGCATATCTCTCGTAATTAAGATACACTATACAAGCATATCTCTCGTAATTAAGATACACTATACAAGCATATCTCTCGTAATTAAGATACACTATACAAGCATATCTCTCGTAATTAAGATACACTATACAGGCATATCTCTCGTAATTAAGATACACTAAACAGGCATATCTCTCGTAATTAAGATACACTATACAGGCATATCTCTCTTAATTAAGATACACTATACAGGCATATCTCTCTTAATTAAGATACACTATACAGGCATATCTCTCGTAATTAAGATACACTATACAGGCATATCTCTCGTAATTAAGATACACTATACAAGCATATCTCTCTTAATTAAGATACACTATACAAGCATATCTCTCGTAATTAAGATACACTATACAGGCATATCTCTCGTAATTAAGATACACTATACAGGCATATCTCTCGTAATTAAGATACACTATACAAGCATATCTCTCGTAATTAAGATACACTATACAAGCATATCTCTCGTAATTAAGATACACTATACAAGCATATCTCTCGTAATTAAGATACACTATACAAGCATATCTCTCGTAATTAAGATACACTATACAGGCATATCTCTCGTAATTAAGATACACTATACAAGCATATCTCTCGTAATTAAGATACACTATACAAGCATATCTCTCGTAATTAAGATACACTATACAAGCATATCTCTCGTAATTAAGATACACTATACAGGCATACATCTCGTAATTAAGATACACTATACAAGCATATCTCTCGTAATTAAGATACACTATACAGGCATATCTCTCGTAATTAAGATACACTATACAGGCAGATCTCTCGTAATTAAGATACACTATACAGGTATATCTCTCGTAATTAAGATACACTATACAGGCATATCTCTCGTAATTAAGACACACTATACAGGCATATCTCTCTTAATTAAGATACACTATACAAGCATATCTCTCTTAATTAAGATACACTATACAAGCATATCTCTCGTAATTAAGATACACTATACAAGCATATCTCTCGTAATTAAGATACACTATACAAGCATATCTCTCGTAATTAAGATACACTATACAGGCATATCTCTCTTAATTAAGATACACTATACAGGCATATCTCTCTTAATTAAGATACACTATACAGGCATATCTCTCGTAATTAAGATACACTAAACAGGCATATCTCTCGTAATTAAGATACACTATACAGGCATATCTCTCTTAATTAAGATACACTATACAGGCATATCTCTCTTAATTAAGATACACTATACAGGCATATCTCTCGTAATTAAGATACACTATACAGGCATATCTCTCGTAATTAAGATACACTATACAAGCATATCTCTCGTAATTAAGATACACTATACAAGCATATCTCTCGTAATTAAGATACACTATACAGGCATATCTCTCTTAATTAAGATACACTATACAGGCATATCTCTCTTAATTAAGATACACTATACAGGCATATCTCTCGTAATTAAGATACACTAAACAGGCATATCTCTCGTAATTAAGATACACTATACAGGCATATATCTCGTAATTAAGATACACTAAACAGGCATATCTCTCGTAATTAAGATACACTATACAGGCATATTTCTCTTAATTAAGATACACTATACAGGCATATCTCTCTTAATTAAGATACACTAAACAGGCATATCTCTCGTAATTAAGATACACTATACAAGCATATCATTCTTAATTAAGATACACTATACAGTTATATCTCTCGTAATTAAGATACACTATACAGGCATATCTCTCGTAATTAAGATACACTATACAGGCATATCTCTCCTAATTAAGATACACTATAATTATACAGGCATATCTCTCTTAATTAAGATACACTATTATACAGGCAGATCTCTCGTAATTAAGATACACTATACAGGCATATCTCTCGTAATTAAGATACACTATACAGGCATATCTCTCGTAATTAAGATACACTATACAGGCATATCTCTCTTAAGTAAGATACACTATACAGGCATATCTCTCTTAATTAAGATACACTATACAGGCATATCTCTCGTAATTAAGATACACTATACAGGCATATCTCTCGTAATTAAGATACACTATACAGGCATATCTCTCTTAATTAAGATACACTATACAGGCATATCTCTCTTAATTAAGATACACTATACAGGCATATCTCTCTTAATTAAGATACACTATACAGGCATATCTCTCATAATTAAGATACACTATACAGGCCGTTTACAATTTTGTCCTCTCATAATTTTGATTGTCCATTGTCATCCTAATTTTGGATTTAAAGAATTTAAGCTTGAATGCTATTGGGCTACTTTATACCAAAATGCCTTTCAATTACTGCCCGGAAAGTAAGACAAAGCAATAAAACAATTTCAGTTCTAAAAGGATAACATATGTAATGAAGTTATGAATCAATAATTAATGCTATAATATTTCAATTGTTTAAAGATTTAAAGCAGTAGCTTTTCAAATCCTACGGAAGTCTGTACTGTAACATTTTACTTTAAGTAGTTTGCTGGACTACACGGTTATTTTTTATTTAGCCTATTGCAATCTATTATCCAGGCTCGTACCAAATTCTTTATTGTAGGCTTTTTTTTGGGACATTCGAAACTAAGACTACCGCCATGACCGGTGTTGTTTGAACAATTGATCGGTTCAACCCTTCGAAGTTCGTTTATATTGCTCTTTGATTGAGCTGAATTGCAACCAACTAACCTTGAAGTTGCGCCCTTTTCTTAAAAGTAAGAGGCCTTGATTTATCTCCGATGATTTTAAATTATTAAAAAGCTATCAGGATAAAACTTGTAACAAGTTTTTTAATTTCACCTTCCCTGCCCACAATTTAAAGGGCCATAAAATAGTTTGTTCCGTCCAAAAAAAGGGCCGATTACCGGGTGCAGCTTCAATTTCGATTCTAACCATAAATTAATTTCAAATGGTGAATACGAATTACTGTTATCTTTAAATTACTGTTATCTATCAATTACTGCTGTCTATAAATTGCTGTTATCTTTAAATTACTGTTATCTATAAATTATCAATTACTCGTATCAGCATTCTCATCAACTACTTAAATTATCACATGCTAGGGCCAATATCAGGGTTACTGAAGAGAAAGTCAGACACAGGATCTGTAGGGAACACTTCTGGCAGGAAACTGAGCTCCGAATCCAATAACAGCCTCTCAAGAAATAAACCGTAAGTTCTCCCTAATTCCACAGATTTCGATAGATCTCGTAAGGCCGAGCAATAATGCATTGAAGCTTATTCAAGGTTTCTCAATGTGAATTAGCATCAAATAATTATTCATAAGCTAATCAAGGACCACTACCTACCAAAACAATCGTAAGTATGGCATTCTTAGATGCGTTATTCCTGATACAGTTTGTTATTCCTGATCCCCTCCATCCTCAACTTGAGTTTCACCTTCTCAATCTTCCAGAACATCACAAAGTCAACCACCCAGAAGAAGACAAAGTGTTGCTGCTAGAGTTGGGTCTGCTATTGTCCGGGGAATGACATCTACCCCACTACCTAAAATAGGTGAGTAGGTAAATAGGTAAATAGGTAAATGGGTAAATAGGTAAATAGGTAAATAGGTAAATAGGTAAATAGGTAAATAGGTAAATAGGTAAATGGGTAAATGTGTGAATAGGTAAATAGATAAATAGGTAAATATGTAAATAGGTAAATATGTAAATATGTAAATATGTAAATAGGTAAATAGGTAAATAGATAAATAGGTAAATAGATAAATAGGTAAATAGGTAAATATTTAAATATGTAAATATGTAAATAGGTAAATAGGTAAATAGATAAATAGGTAAATAGATAAATAGGTGAATAGGTAAATAAGTAAAGAGGTAAATAGATAAATAGGTAAATATGTAAATAGGTAAATAGGTAAATAGGTAAATAGGTAAATATGTAAATATGTAAATAGGTAAATAGGTAAATAGGTAAATAGGTAAATAGGTAAATAGGTAAATAGGTAAATAGGTAAATAGGTAAATAGGTAAATAGGTAAATAGGTAAATAGGTAAATAGGTAAATAGGTAAATAGGTAAATAGGTAAATAGGTAAATATGTACATAGGTAAATAGGTAAATAGGTAAATAGGTAAATAGGTAAACAGGTGAATAGGTAAATAGGTAAATAGGTAAATAGGTAAATAGGTAAATAGGTAAATAGGTAAATAGGTAAATAGGTAAATAGGTAAATAGGTAAATAGGTTAATAGGTTAATAGGTTAATAGGATAGGTAAATGGGGGAGTTGGTTAGGAAAGTAAAGGAAAATAGAAATAATGAAATATACATTTTTGAAATATCCATATTTGAGGACACATGACAGTATAAAAACTCGACTAGATAGGTAAAAAGGTATAAGTGGGTAAATAGGTAACACGAGATATATTTTGGGATATACCGCCCTCAATCATGCTTTTGTGAAAGATAACTACATGGCACATGTCATGGGCTGGATCTGGCGTCTGTCAGACTCATCATTTTGTACTGATCACTAGTCGTAGCTATGTTTTAAAGATCAGCCAATAAACACGTCCTCAATCTACTTTTCGTTAGAATTACATCGCTCAGTAAATAGCAAATATTGATGAACACGTTTAAATTCACTGAATCCAGCTCATATTTGTTAAACTAATTTTTAGATTATGATTATACATTGGTACAATAAAACCTCGATTAACCGTACAGTTTGGCTTGGAGGAAAAGAGATTAATACGGTGAATATTATGTGGGGGTCCAGGTGTTTTTATTGTAAGCTGTGATAAACGTGCAAAACAAAAGCTGAAATGGTAAAACAAGAACAATGGCACGCATTTATAATTGTATAATTGCTACACTCAAATACAAGTGCTATAGGTATAACAAGTATTAGATGCAATATTTTAAACATACCGACTATAACTTCTTTAGTATAACAAATTAATTTTCCCTCAGGAATTTCTCCTGCCAAAGAACGGCAAATAGCCGCAGAATGGGAACAATTCGAAAAGGACAAACGTATCCAATCTGAGAAATCACAAAAAAAGTCACAACCCAGGCCTCCTTCCTTCAACAACTCGATACGAAACAAATCGGATAATCGCCAAGAAATGGAGCTGGACACATTAGGACCTTTGCCAGGTCACAGACCTGCGCGCGTGCCCAATATACCTGTGCGCGTGCCCGGCACGCCCATGAAAACACCTCAACAAATAAACAAAAAGAACAGCAGTAAGGATTTGTGGAATAAAGCCGGACGAGGTAGTTCTTTATGTATTTTTACTTATTTATGTATGTTTTGCCTCTTAATGTATTTTTTATTTCTTTAAGTATTAATTTTGTATTTATAATAATGTATATTTTGAAGTAAAGACTGGCCAAAAATCACAGCTGGTCCCCCATCAGGTGTAGGAGCCCCTACTGCTGATGCTACCGACCTTAATATCATGTGGAGGGTACAGGCTAGGAAAGCTAATGGGAAGAATACTACCCCGGAGCAAATGGCAAAGTTGAGGCTGATGCTGAAGAATGAGAATACTGGTAAGTGTGAAATTGGGTGAATCTATAATTAATGGTTATAGGTGTGATATTAAGTGAAGTTATAACTTTATAACTGTTACGTTTCAAATTAGGTGATATTATAGCGTTTATCAACTTGTTACTGTTTGGAAATCTGTTGTGATGGGATTAATAACGCGGGACAAGCAACTTTGTGCTTGACCCCTCTTTATTCATGTTAAAAACTGTTTATATTTATAACTTTATAATGTAATGAACGTACCAGCAGTTGTCACGTTTAACGGAAGCAAATCAAGGTTTATAATGGCCTCCGCAAGAACCATTAGTTATCAATTATAGCTTGACTGCTTACTAACGCTTGGTATCTCGATCAAAATAGCATTTTGTTATATTATAATTATACTAGAAAACCCGTGGTCACAGGGAGGAAGCTAATAGTATTTTTTGTTAGTAAGTTTAGATCGAGTCAAAAAATATCCTACTCAACCGAAGATACAGCCGATTAAAATGTTGCTCGCAATAAACACAACGTAATATCAACAAAATCGATAAAAATGCCGTTTGCCAATCTTTGCAAGTGCACGTGCGTGTAATAACCCTCGTTACCATGGTTATTTTGCAACCTTTTGCTTTTTACCTTATTTGCACGTGGGCGGTCGTACAGTGTTCAAACATTGTACAAAAAGAATTCTCTGAATTATAAGTAAGATTAGAAAACCCGTGGTCACAGGGAGGAAGCTAATAGTATTTTTTGTTAGTAAGTTTAAATTGCGTAAAAAAATATCCTACAAAACTGAAGATACAGCCAATTAAAATATTGTTCGTACTAAACACAACGTAATATCAACAAAACCGATAAAAATGACGTTAAAACAATAATTGCACGTGCACGTGCGTGTAATAACCCTCGCTACCATGGTTACTACGCAAGTTCATATTTTTCGTCTGATTTGCACGTGGGCGGTCGTACAAAGAGAATTCTTTGAAATATAATATAGACTAGAAAACCCATGGTCACAGGGAGGAAGCTGATAGTATTTTTTGTTGGTAAGTTTAAATCGAGTCAAAAAATATCCTACACAACCGAAGATACAGCCGATTAAAATGTTGCTCGTACTAAACACGGCGTAATATCAACAAAACTGATCAAAATGACGTTAAAACAATCATTGCACGTGCACGTGCGTGTAACAATCCTCGTTACGATAGTAACTACGCAACTTCCTATTTCTCGTCTGATTTGCACGTGGGCGGTCGTACAGTGTACAAAAACAATACTCTGAATTATAGTAGAGATTTATAACGCGGACGATTTGTGTCTCTGCACATGTTTGTTTTGTTTGTTTTTTGAACCATGATTTCATGATAATATGTGCTGGCATTAGCCCAAAAACAGATTTCCCTTTCTTGGCAATCTGCCATGGCCATTGATGCAGAGTGCTGTCTTGCTTTCACTGAGTAGGAACTAGGAGTAGGAAAAAAATGACCAATATATTTTAGTTTCACTCAAATTCAAAAATCTTTAAAAAAGTTACTCATTAAAAAACGGGTATAATACTCCAACACAAATCAATAAGCTTATTGTATGGGTTTACAATAATTACGTGAACATAATTAAAAGCGTCTAGTTAGAATCGAAATAGGCGCGGTATAACTATAGCCTTTTACCCCATCATTCAATGTTCTTCCATTTTCGGTAATAGGTCGGTTGATCATTAGTTAAATTATTTTGCAAATGGCGAAATCGGCTTTTAACATATTAAACCTATTACTCTATTATCTAATTAGGCGTCCGTCAAACGGGTTTACAAGTTAAACATCATAATAACTTTGCGCCGGCACAAGATCATTATATCTACAGATATACAAGCAGCAGGAAATCTTACCGCTGTTTCTCAGCGGCGTCGATTTGGTTCCACGCTAGTGCTGGGGAAACTGTTCACTACATCAGTACCAGTCGACGTTTATATTCCTTGCATATCTAATTTGTCGTCAATTTTACTAAATTATTGGAGATAATCACAGTGCGTTTATTAACGGTGCAATTGACGTAGACAAGCTGTCTGGTTGATTTCAAGACAATGAGATCCGTGAATCATATAGTATAAAAAATATTTTCTCACATTAATTTGCTTGTGCCTTTTGTAATTGTTATCATTAACTATTATATGTATATTCACATTGCGATTGATATTGTCATGAAATAGTATTGATTTCCTGATAACTGCCTTTGTTTCTGACGTATTTGAAAATTGATTTAGAACACGTGTGCTGAGAATGCTAGATAGTTCCGCTTGGAAATTATCAAAGTTCCATGTTAATTCTATTCGTTTTAAAAATCGTTTATTCGGTGAATTTGTCTTTAGTTCCTTATTAGTAGTATTACATTAAACAAGTCCGCTTTCAAATTTATAGTCAAAGGACTCGCCTCCATATTATTAAAAACATTTCAATAATTTAAGAAGAACCAACCACGACTTCAAAATGGATAAGAAAAGTGCTAACGGAGGTCGGAAACCGGCAAATAGATTTTCAATAAAAGTTAGGACAGCCCTGAACATGGAGGAAGGAAGTTTTAAGATTCCCAGGGATCAACAACAAACGAGGGTACGTTTTTCAAGTAATTAAATGATAACAATTATATGGTAATTTAACTTATTCACTCAAAACAAATGAAATATAATATTTTACTAATCAGCCAATCTTCGATGCAAGGATATTGGTCCAATTTTCTATGGATAATGCAATATAAGTCTAATTTCTATCTAAAATTTGTTGTCATCAGTGATCACTGATCAGTCCTTACCAATTACTCGGGTACATTTTTGGTATGACTTAACACTACTGAGTATAAGTTTATCTTAATAGTGGTGTTATTAAACTTCGATGTATTACAATTTTCACCTAGATGAGACCCCGGGAAAAGATAAAGTACGGAGCGTTCACCGTCCCAGTTCAGTGTGACGAACGTGATCTGGAGATTGCGTTCAGCGGTGCAGGTCACGGTCCTGAATATCTTCCTACTGGAATGTCACAAACACTCTTCAACCTCTTCCTCACAAGTTAGTTATTAGTTAATTGGTTATTCGTACAGTGTACAACCCAGATTTACCGAGAACCCCGATTTTAATTTACCGCGGATGTTTCCTTTTCCCCAAACTCCGCGGTTAATCGGGGTTTTACAAACATTCTTCATTAGCTCTTTCTCACAAGTGAGTCGAAAATGTGTGAATATGATTAATTTTGTTGTGTGATTATTGGACGTGGTATTAAAAGGGTTAAGTACTCTGTTATTTTATTTTATTTATTTTATATTTTTATTTTATTTATTTATTTTGAGGGCAGAGGTTCGTTCTCTCTAATTATAAAGATACTAATTGCGTTGTGGGCTTTACAGCCAAGTTGGTTAAAGTAAGAGATATTGCCATGTCATGGTATAAAAACCAACTGTATGTAATAGCAAATAGATTTATTTTGGAATATAATGATTATTCAAGGACTGATTGACTTTGAATATTTATCAGTATCTTTTCAACAGCTGTGAAACTGACAGGCATTGTTGTCGAATCTCTAATAACCGATCCACCTGTCAATTTAATTTAAAGTTCAATAAAACAATATGTTTAATTTTGAACTCCTTTAATCATAATAGTGAAATAGTGAAATATAAAGTGAAGAGCTTAAACCACGACTTAGTCGTATTTCTGTAGTTAGCTGTTTAGCTGTTGAAACGTTATAAAAGTTACAGTTGCAATAGAAGGTATCGTCCAACAAATCGAGTTAATAAATGTTAAATTTAAATATATCAAATGTGTTGATAAATATTAAATTTGTTTACACCAACAGCTGAGCTGTCTGATAATCATAAAGTATCCATTAGTTTCGTCGAAGATATAGTTAGTAATTATGTTAATAAACATAATTATTAATTAAGATATAGTTAGTAGTTATGTTTATAAACAAAACAAATTTATTAAGATATAATAAGTAATTATATTAATAAACAAAACATATTTATTAAGATATACCTAGTTAATAATTATGTTAATAAACATAATTATTAATTATACCTCCGACGAAATATCGCAATCGTTTCCTCAGCAATTATGGCGCATTAACATGTTGTAATGTGTCACGTTATATGAAGATCAGTGTACTTTACGGAAAGGTGTTTCTTCAGAGTTGTTGTTTATTATATAGCTTGTTCATAACTTGGATCCTGGTGGCACACAGCAACAGTTTTATCTGTCGCAACATCTATAGACATTGTACTTCTATCTATCACGATTTCATTATAAATAGTAAAAGCTGTTAAATTTCAAGTGTAAATGGTGGATAATATAATTGGAATGATTATGTTACAAATATATTGATCCGAATTTTAGTTTAAAACTTAATAAATCAGTACTGCAATTGTAACCTTTTCGTATTGTCCCGGTCAAACACCTTTTTTGATGCCTTTTTTCCGGGAAAACAACAACTGATCCAATATTTATTCCATCTATATCACATTAGTACTGTATATGAGCCAAATAACAAACTGAATTGGCGCAGTTTAGCCGTGGGTTTAATTTAGTTATAACTTAATACGGCAACTGATCAAGCAAACGTTTCCTGTAAAGTTGCCTTATTACCACTAATTATAAGTTAATTACGAGTTAATTGATGATAACATACCCAGATCCAGTTCAATCTTATTCTTCCTCAATTTTAGCATTTGTTCAAGTTGTTCTTCTTATGTTGAATTTTTTATGTTTACATTTCCATTAAATTTAATGTCAATATAACGCTAATGAGTAATTTATTATTAAGCCCATCAAGTGTACTGGTCTCGGAAACCACGTGCCAACCAATTACATTGATTTACTTTTTACTTAAACAAATATTTTTAAGTAAAATATTTTTATTAAGTGTAAAATTTTCAAAGGATGACTGCATAAAGTTTGCATAATATGTGTAAACAAACATCTTATTGAGATAAAACGCACTCCTAAAACACAAAGATCGCGCAATTCATACACACGTTAAAATATCTATTGTAATAATAAGTTGGTTACCAGCACAGCGATATATTATGTAAAGATTTAAGCCTCCACGTTACGCTGATTTCCACGTGACCCTGATCACGTGACCCCATGTTATCCTGATTTCCACGTGACCCTGAACACGTGACCCCATGTTACGCTGATTTCCACGTGACCCTGAACACGTGACCCCATGTTACGCTGATTTCCACGTGACCCTGATCACGTGACCCCATGTTATCCTGATTTCCACGTGACCCTGAACACGTGACCCCATGTTACGCTGATTTCCACGTGACCCTGAACACGTGACCCCATGTTACGCTGATTTCCACGTGACCCTGATCACGTGACCCCATGTTACGCTGATTTCCACGTGACCCTGATAACGTGACCCCATGTTACGCTGATTTCCACGTGACCCTGATCACGTGACCCCATATTATCCTGATTTCCACGTGACCCTGATCACGTGACCCCATGTTACGCTGATTTCCACGTGACCCTGAACACGTGACCCCATGTTACGCTGATTTCCACGTGACCCTGATCACGTGACCTCATGTTACGCTGATTTCCACGTGGCCCTGATCACGTGACCCCATGTTACGCTGATTTCCACGTGACCCTGATCACGTGACCCCATGTTACGCTGATTTCCACGTGACCCTGATCACGTGACCCCATGTTACGCTGATTTCCACGTGACCCTGATCACGTGACCCCATGTTGCGCTGATTTCCACGTCCGGATAGCGGGCTATTATCACACACCACAGTGGCAACCGTGGTACTTTAATTCTTTTTTACATTACCTACTTCGTACATTTTCCTACTGACTTTTTCTTTTGAATTTTACTTTTATACTTTCGGAATGTTGTTTATTGATAATTGATTTCAAATTTCCCGCTAGATGATTCATCGATCCTGTTGATGGCGGTAAGCCGAAACTAGTCGAGACTCTGCGGATCATCCCGAGATACGTTGTATCACTGCTTATGCTCAATGATATCTAAAAAAACTTTAATTCTTTTGGCTTCGTTCACGTTTGATATCTATTATACTAGTGGAGTGAGGCATTATAACTTAAATATAACAGTTATATCATTGATATTAAGGTACTTTTATTAAGTTATTTACACTTTTAGTGTAACCCGTGCCTTCGGCCGGGACTTTACTGTCACAGTTGCAATGTAAAAGTATACAACCGCATTATATATTTGATATCACGCATAACGCTGTCTTATGAAAGTATGAAATCTCCCTACAGTTGAAACAAAGCGGCCGCAAGAGTGAGCTCTAAGCTTATAGTATTACGTGGGGCTAAACTAATTACGGTACATGTTATCCTCCTCGTTCTCTCTCCCATCCATTTTTGTCACATTTCTGGAACAAAATCATCAATTAAACCACTTACCACCGGCTTATTTTTATAAAATTTGCTTATGGGCTTCGTCAGAGTTTTGTCAGCACTATACCGAAAAAACCAGTCCCGTTACTATTACCGTTTTTTTTGTATAACCGTTCGGAAATTACACACACACACACACAGACACACAGACACACACACATTCTGGTGTTATTAAGTTGATTTACACGAATTCAGATATCTCTGAGAGATTTTATCAACTTGACTGCAGTCTGGGAATGAATGATTTTAAAATGAATAGTGACATCATTTGTTTTGTTACTCCACTGGAATTAAAATTGAAATTGATCATGGAGTCATGAAAACAGCATATCTCTGATAAATTAATTTCATATTGATCGCAGTACCTTTACTTCTTCACAACCAATAACGGACGCGAGATGACTATGAGGAATGCTGTGCCTTTTTTCTATTTTTATCCCCCCTTTTTTTGAATACTGTGCCTTATTGGAGCATGTCTGGCTTTCGTACTGAGCTGCTAAGCATAGAAGACGGTGCACTGTCATTCCAACCTTAATCTTAGAAATTTATTAAGCACCACATAGCATCATTAAGATTAAAGAAAGACATTATTAGGTACAATCAAAGGGGAAAATCAGGTACATTAGATATAGGAAATGGACTCAGAACCATCTTTTATTATTAAGTTACTAAGATTAAAGAAAAGAATTAGGTATAGGAAATGAACTGACAATCACCTATGATTGCAAAGTTTGTACATTTTACCGTCAATGTATAGATAAATGCTACCGTAATCGAATATAATGAATACGTCTTTTCCTTGATTGATGGATTTGTTTAAGTTGTTTAACTGACACTGATAAAAATATGTGATATGTTGTTGAGTCGTGACCCTGATCACGTGACCCTGATCACGTGACCCTGATCATTAGAGATATCTAAAAGCGTAAAAGGTTCTTTTTTGACTAACAATGTTTAAAATTTTAGATACATTTTTGGACCCTTTTCACACGTATTTGACTAAGATCTTTAAAGCTATACTATGATTGTCTATGAATGCTGTGGCATGATAATATGAGGCGCACGTTTTTTTGTTTGTTTTGAAGAGAGACTGGACTTAGATGGCCCACAACAGTATAGCATGAGAATGCTCATCCTGCCTACTGGGAGACTTTGGGTCAGGGAACTGGGTTTTCGTATCAAGGGATGTGTTACCTGGGGACCCCAGTAAGGGATGTGAGACGTACGTGCCAAAGCTATTAAGGCCAGAACCTTCAAACGTGAGGTAGCGTAACATTCTTATATCCGTTTTCTTTGGTTAAGTGTGAACCGGGAAATTCTGTTGACCAAAAGATACGACACGTGATATGACTCTCATTATTTTACTGGTTTAAAATTTAAAGTTTCCAATTCAACAACAAACATCTTGGTACTACGTGTACGGACTGTTCACTAGTATTTCGCCTTAAATTGAGTTTCTTAACCATACAGTCAAGTACAGGCAATTAAGGTAATAGTAGCAAGTAATAGCTACTCTGCTAAGAGGTACCTCTTAGCAGAGTAGCTATTACTTGCTAGTGTGTGTAACAGTCAAAATATAGCTACTCTGCTCACGTGAGCAGAGTAGCTATTTCTGCATAACTTTATCTCCGTGAGTTAATATTTTAATCCATGCTTTATCAAAAAACCTCCCGGCCAATCAATGAGTGACAAAATCAAAGTGTTCTGAACTCTTGATATTTTACATATTAAGAGGTAGTAAAACGAGTGGGCTGCTATGAATGGGGACTTGCCACCCCAGTGCGACATTAAATACATACATTGGCTCTGTTACATCGTTTCCTGTTAATATAACAATCCGTAACACAAATGGGATTTGAGATATGTTAATTAATGTCAGATATGCCTTGAGCTAAAACACATTTCGACTGAACGCAGTATCTTTCATCTTATAATAGATCAAATAGCAAGTACCATGATTATAATGGCGGTCATGACTTTGAAGAATTAATAGTTCGATAAAAGAAGGCTGTAAATCATTAGAAACACTGAAGTGCTGGAGCGTGCAAAGATAAATCCAGTAGAGACGTACATAGGAGCAAACCGCCTGCGTTGGTTTGGCCATGTCACCAGAATGCCAGACACTAGGCTTCCTAAGTACCTGCTTAACTGGACCCCTGCGCATGGGAGAAGATCTAGGGGCCGTCTAAGAAAGAACTGGAGGAAATGTTTGCTGGAAGATGCTGCAGCGTTTACAGGAAACACTGACATAGACCTAGAAGGAGCGAGCGAGATGGCTAGTGACCGCAAACTTTGGAGGGAGATGATACGTCACAAACGGGAGTTCATTGGTGCAGGCCACTCGAATGATTGAGGAGACCTAATCAAGTACAAGTAGTAAGTAAGTAAGTAAATCATTATGTGATTTATTATTATTAGTTCTAAGATATAATGACCGACCTTGAGAAAATAAAGATTACCCAGAATTCTAATAAGAACAATAAATGTAAAGTAAACAAAAGATAAGCGGACACTGATAGATGTGATGGTTAAGAAATAGAGATAAAAGGCGGGAACTGCTCGTACGTGTTTTACTGGTTTGACCAATACGAGGCGGCGTCTTCAGTCACGTGGTCATTCTCCATCAATAGGGAGCTCTATGGGGTGTGATTGGTCAATCCGCTGTTGAGTAAACTCTCCGGACAGAGTGTTTTCTGATATGGTTTGTGTGCTCAGTTCTTTTTATCAGTTTAGTTGACCGTTACTACATTACTGTAATAATATGATCATTTTGTTGGAGAGCTTACGGTTAGCTCACATTTTCTGATTTTGCTTGTTTCCTCATCCTAGTAGGCTTTTAACGACTAATTATAATTTCCAGCAAATTCACTGACTGCTAATTATATATTCTCATGTCGAATTAATTATTTTGCTGTACTTTGCATTACCAAATTACATTAGTCAAACTAATTTGCGTCTCGTATTATTCGTTATTTTCTTTATTAGTCATTTATATTATGTAAAGGTAAGATTTTTTGTTTTTCTACCACAACCTAGACATTATGCTAAGTCTAGTTGATCGTTAATTATACGAAATATTTTGATTCAAAACACTTTTATTTCACTGAAAGATAGATAAAATGAATGATAACACATTCTACAGTAATTTCAACTACAATAACGAACAGTTAACTTTGGTTAGTGGGTGAAATAATTTGCAAAATAACGCTCAATTGTTAGCTTAATATGTTTGTATTGTTATCAGCACAGTGGCGCAATCGGTTAATCATTAGCCTTATCTGTCTGTCTAGCCTGGACGTAGCGAGATCGAGTCCCGGCTTGTTCTAAATATCAAAGTTTTCAAAAATCGGTTAAATTAATTCGTAAACGTTCAGCTGTGCAATCAAACACTATAGAGGCTTATTTATACACATGTTTCATAACAATAGAACTAGTCACCCACTAACGTTATTACACAATAACATCAATTCTTATACCATATAATACGAGCGTAGTTACTCAGTTTATGTAACAAATGTAACATGTAAGGTGTGTCGTCCCATGTTCTACCCACCCATGGGTATATAACAACAGAGCAGTGTACACGTGCTCTTGATAACATTAAGTAAAGGTTAGTCAGGTCCTTCTCCTCTGCAATACCCAACACTTCACTCAGTACTATTACAGCAGGCCACTCACTAGAGGCACAATACCTACTGTGACACACTGCAATCTTACTAGCAGCACACAATCTATCTAAATCAATATTAATAACACGTACAATACTATCAACATTATAATAATTAAAAACATGCATAACAGGTAATGTACCGTGTATAAAGTGTCCTGGTGATTGTGTAGGTAAAACTATATCTAAAATATCTGATTTAAGAGAACATAATTTAACGAATTGATCTCTGATTACAGATAAAATATACGATAAATCAAACGTATTTCTTAAGTTTCTAGATAACGTAGCCCTCTGATCGGGTTTTAATAAATCAATGATTGGATCAGCTGCGTTGAAAATAGTTTGTGTGTAAATAATAAACCAAGCCTGAACAAAATCGCAAGCTATCCACACAATCTTATCTGCTGATAATTCTAATAACTTGTTAATCAGTGCACTCCACATTTCAGCTAGGGTTTGCATTATCCCGTCCACAATTTTTTATCGCCGATAACCGATAATAATTTTTCAATTATCGGCGATAACGATAATTATCGGCGATAAAATTTGGTCAGAACAATTAGCTTATTTTCCATCGATTCAGTGGCTTAATTAATCATACGTTCATGATTTATAACTTCCGTGATTGAGGGTCATGAATTCCCGAGATATCGTACACAAATTGTAAACGCGTAATTTCAAAATAGTCAATTAATTGAAAGTGAAGATCCGATATACTTTACAGTTTACAGTGAACAGTCAGTGACAATAACAATCTTACACAAAGTGGAACTCCACAGCCGCTAAACGGCTATACATTTCGGCTTGAGTTTTCTTTTCGATGTAAGATACTATTAGGGACTGATTTTTTGGTCGCTTGACTTTGGGGGATGCCGAAGATTTATCATTATTAGCAGCTGCATTTTCTATACCGTGTTTAACTCTCAAGTGGTACCAAAGATTAGTGTAAGACCTTCTGGCTGTTGTGCTGAGAAAAGACTTGTCACATTGCATGCAGGCCACGTTGTCCCCCTCTTTTGTGAAATGTTTCCAGATCTCGTTGGTTGACATATCAAGATTAACTAGTTTTCCGAAACACAACAGAAAACAGATAACAACTGATACGTGTAACGTAATCAATCAACGATTTAAGCAAATGGGCGACCCAGGCAAGTTAATCATCGGCAAGTTAATCATCGGCATTTCTCAGGGGAGGGGCGTGGAGTGTGGACTGTGCAGGAGTGTATTGTGTTGTTATGGTGTGTACTGTGTACTGTGTCGGGTTCAAATTATTACCTTATACGGTTGTAACTGAATTGATAGTTTGAAGTGAACAGCTTATCTGTAATAGGGTGGGGCGAAACTACGGGATACTTATTACAGATTTACCGTTTAAACTTTAATTCCGTTGAATTCAAATATGCAACTATCCCATGAAATATGAATACTTTTACATAGTACATACCTTGTTTCACCAATCAACAGTGATAAGATAACATTGCAAATCTTGCTGATTTAAGTACTTAAGTAGCAAATTCAGATGTTTTGATCAGTTTCACACATATCTTATGATCAATCTAGTGAAAATGGGAGGTAAGAATCTGCGAGTTAGCTGTAAAGTCTCGAAAATTCCGAAATTATTTTTGAAAAGAAATTTCTGAAATTATCGGTTTATCGGTCAGAAATTATCGCCGATAACCGATAACGATTTTACTACGAATTATCGCCTATAATTTTATCGCCGATATTATCGATTGCAAACCCTAATTTCAGCTGTGGTATCATAATTAATAACTGTCTGTATATCATCAACAAACAAATTATAACCATTCAGTACACTGAGTATATCTGTTAACTGTTTGGTATTTAGAAAATTTGTTATCTCCACAATAATAACACTACACAAACTCTCTGTTATAATTAGATTAGCTAGTTGTGTGGGAGTGTGTTCATCTTCACTAGAGCTTATCAGTTCGTATTTTATAATAGCGTTATCTAACGCACTTTGATAATGCTCTGAATTGTTACCCTCTCCAGTAAACTTAAATACCACAACTTTGTTGTCCTTATCAGATTCTAACAGTTCCAGTATTTTACCACACAATATGACAGTTTTACCCGCCCCTGCGGGTCCGGTAATCCACAAAAAGTTCTCTTTTGATTTGAAAGCATTATCTTGTTCTACTGTTAGGTTTTCCACTTTTACATAGTTCATGATAACATCGGAAGCTTTAATGACTCCGGGATTCTGCGCCCGATTCTTCACTTTTTTAGGTACAAAAGTAAATTTTCCTTCTTTGAGCCGTGTACTAATGTTCAAGATAGACTGCCCTAGACTGCACCTAGATTGATCACACTTATTTTTATCTGTACACCATAGAGCTAACAACGTGTTTCTTACGTTTTCGCAATTGTTCGGGAGATTTACTCTGAGATCTAGGCGTAGGGGATTGTTGATGACTTTTTCCAACCACCAAGCAGAGAAGTCATCCAAATCTTCTTTGAATATTATTGAACTTTGATCATGTTGATCGGTGAATTCTTCTCGATACTTTGCACTAAAATTAGGATACGCCGTAAACTGAAGAATTGGTATGTCCTTGTCAAGACATCCGATTAAGTTTACTATCTTATGCCTCTGCAGCACTGATTTTTGAAATGTCTTATTCAACACCTCTGAATGCTTCTTCATGGTCATGCATTCAGCTTTCTCCCAGTCGTCTCCAATCGAGCACAAATGAAAATCTGGCTCACATGCCAAAAACTCCTTGTCAAAATTTGTCATGTTTTTAACCTCTATGATTATGAATCGATCTGGACAAATCACCAAAAAATCACACTCTCCTTCACGTACAGGCTTTTTACAATTAGGACAGCCCTTTCTCACATGATCTTTATCGCACAATCGATATTGGTGGTGCGTGTATTCAAAATTATGCAGAACGATCACTTTCTTTTCGTCCAATTTCTCTACGGCCCTAAACACTATAACTTCAGCCTCATAATCAGACTGCCGTTGTCTTTCGTCTCTGAAGTCAGGACTACTCTCCGGGTACCTATCAATATAAGTCTGATCTGGTGCTCTCGGTAGCATAATGGGATGAAGGTTGTCAGGTGAGTTGCAGAACTTGAGGAATATTTCTTCTCCGTTCTGTATATAGTATTCCATCGTTCAGTAGGAGTAAGATAGTCTGAAATGAATGAAGGTGTTAAAATTTAAAAACTAGTAGTCATCATAATTCATTAATGTGGTGAACAATAAGGTGTTCGGATGTAATATAAAATATGAAGTGAACTTACTGTTTCAAAATAACGTCCAATAAGGTGGCTCGTTTTACTTTTACAAAAATTACAGAACATTCATAAGTAAAGTCAATAACCGGTCAGCATTGCAATTGTAATATGTACTCAATTTTCGAATTGAATTTAGAATAAATATTGCCCTACAGCGTTTGCCAATCTGAAATCTCTAAGTCCAGATCATTTTTCTCAGACTAGTCTATGGTGGACCATGAGTATCACTAATTTTTTTAGGGGGTGGGACATATTGACCCATGCCCCATCAGTATCAATGATATTTTTAGGGGGTGGGACATACCTGTCCCATGCCCCATCAGTATCAAAATATTTTTTTCAGAGGGTGGGCCGCCCCATCAGTATCAAGAAGAAAACATTGGTGGGATTTCGTGTACCATGCCCCATGAGTATCAATAAAAATTTGATGGGGTGGGAAATACCTGTCCCATGCCCCATCAGTATCAAAATATTTTTTTCAGAGGGTGGGCCGCCCCATCAGTATCAAGAAGAAAACATTGGTGGGATTTCGTGTACCATGCCCCATGAGTATCAATACAAATTTTATGGGGTAGGAAATACCTGTCCCATGCCCCATCAGTATCAAAATATTTTTTTCAGAGGGTGGGCCGCCCCATCAGTATCAAGAAGAAAACATTGGTGGGATTTCGTGTACCATGCCCCATGAGTATCAATCAAATTTTTGTGGGGTGGGACATAGCTGTCCCATGCCCCATCAGTATCAAAAACATTTTCAGAGGGTGGGCCGCCCCATGAGTATCAAAATTTCTTTTTAACGGGTGGGCCGCCCCATGAGTATCCAAATTTCTTTTTAACGGGTGGGACATACCTGACCCATGCCCCATCAGTATCAAAATTTCTTTTTAACGGGTGGACCGCCCCATAAGTATCAAAATTTCTTTTTAACGGGTGGGACATACCTGACCCATGCCCCATGAGTATCAAAAACATTTTCAGAGGGTGGGCCGCCCCATGAGTATCAAAATTTCTTTTTAACGGGTGGGCCGCCCCATGAGTATCAAAATTTCTTTTTAACGGGTGGGCCGCCCCATGAGTATCAACATTTCTTTTTAACGGGTGGGACATACCTGACCCATGCCCCATGAGTATCAAAATTTCCTTTTAACGGGTGGGCCGCCCCATGAGTATCAAAATTTCTTTTTAACGGGTGGGCCGCCCCATGAGTATCAAAATTTCTTTTTAACGGGTGGGACATACCTGACCCATGCCCCATCAGTATCAAAAACATTTTCAGAGGGTGGGCCGCCCCGTGAGTATCAAAATTTCTTTTTGACGGGTGGGCCGCCCCATGAGTATCAAAATTTCTTTTTAACGGGTGGGACATTCCTGACCCATACCCCATCAGTATCAAAAACATTTTTAGAGGGTGGGCCGCCCCATGAATATCAAAATTTCTTTTTAACGGGTGGGCTGCCCCATGAGTATCAAAATTTCTTTTTAACGAGTGGGACATACCTGACCCATGCCCCATCAGTATCAAAAACATTTTCAGAGGGTGGGCCGCCCCATGAGTATCAAAATTTCTTTTTAACGGGTGGGCCGCCCCATAAGTATCAAAATTTCTTTTTTACGGGTGGGCCGCCCCATGAGTATCAACATTTCTTTTTAACGGGTGGGACATACCTGACCCATGCCCCATGAGTATCAAAATTTCCTTTTAACGGGTGGGCCGCCCCATGAGTATCAAAATTTCTTTTTAACGGGTGGGCCGCCCCATGAGTATCAAAATTTCTTTTTAACGGGTGGGACATACCTGACCCATGCCCCATCAGTATCAAAAACATTTTCAGAGGGTGGGCCGCCCCGTGAGTATCAAAATTTCTTTTTGACGGGTGGGCCGCCCCATGAGTATCAAAATTTCTTTTTAACGGGTGGGACATTCCTGACCCATACCCCATCAGTATCAAAAACATTTTTAGAGGGTGGGCCGCCCCATGAATATCAAAATTTCTTTTTAACGGGTGGGCTGCCCCATGAGTATCAAAATTTCTTTTTAACGAGTGGGACATACCTGACCCATGCCCCATCAGTATCAAAAACATTTTCAGAGGGTGGGCCGCCCCATGAGTATCAAAATTTCTTTTTAACGGGTGGGACATACCTGACCCATGCCCCATCAGTATCAAAATTTCTTTTTAACGGGTGGGACATACCTGACCCATGCCCCATGAGTATCAAAATTTCCTTTTAACGGGTGGGCCGCCCCATGAGTATCAAAATTTCTTTTTAACGGGTGGGCCGCCCCATGAGTATCAAAATTTCTTTTTAACGGGTGGGACATACCTGACCCATGCCCCATCAGTATCAAAATTTCTTTTTGACGGGTGGGCCGCCCCATGAGTATCAAAATTTCTTTTTAACGGGTGGGACATTCCTGACCCATACCCCATCAGTATCAAAAACATTTTTAGAGGGTGGGCCGTTCCATGAATATCAAAATTTCTTTTTAACGGGTGGGCCGCCCCATGAGTATCAAAATTTCTTTTTAACGAGTGGGACATACCTGACCCATGCCCCATCAGTATCAAAAACATTTTCAGAGGGTGGGCCGCCCCATGAGTATCAAAATTTCTTTTTAACGGGTGGGCCGCCCCATGAGTATCAAAATTTCTTTTTAACGGGTGGGCCGCCCCATGAGTATCAAAGTTTTTTAGCTTTTTAAGGGGTGGGACATACCTGACCCATGCCCCATCAGAGTTAGTGGGGACCATAGGCGGCAGCCCCGGCGGCGATCAGATCAGGGAATCATTAAAACCTGTACGAGTGGGACGGTATGGTTTGGGTAAACGTTAGGGTTAGGGTAAGGGTTAGGGTTAGGGTTTGTGTTAGGGTTACTATTATATCTTCAGTTCCTGAACATGAATCATGCTGAAAATTTGTCAGAACCTTCCAATCATACTTAACTACCGAACCTAATTTAGTTGGGAGAGATTGGCCTTGATTAAGTGGTCTAAAAATGACAAAATAGGTATAAATCCGTTGATAACTCAAATTCTGACCATCGAAATTGCTCAAACTAAATTAGGTTCAGTAAAACATAAATGTTTACATACGCTGACCAAATTTCAACCAAATTGTTATATGGGAAGTATTATAACTTTTTGATTGTTTCCGAAATAATGTGCTGGCCGAAATAAGAGCTAAAACATCATTCAATGGTCAGCGCGCGCGTCTTACAGTCGATGGCGCACTGCCTAGTAATACAAACCATCCTAGATTCTTATTGGCCCAAGCTACGTTACTGTAAAATGCTCCGCCAAGGCCGCTATTTCTTACGCGTGCATGGAGCACTGTATCCAATCCCGATCAATTATAATTATAAACAGAAAAATTCGAAATAGGCTATCACAATTAAAATTTAAATTTCGGCACATATAACATGGAATGATTCGAAAGACGCGACAGGACAGCGATCGTTTGGACGATCTGCGCTACAATTACCCAACTTACCAGTGCAGTGAATGTGCGTGACCATGTTGCATGTCAGTTTGACGTCTTTCGGACTTCGTAACGATCCAAAACCAACGGGAAATGGAATCTTCCGCGCACAGACTCAGAAAAATAGCAACGTTTACGGAGATTGATCGGAAGGCAAGCGGCCTCTGTCCCTTGATCTGATGGGTCCAATTGTAATCTGTACAGGTAGGACGGTTTGTATTACCTAACCCTAACCCTAACCCTAACCTCATCCCTAACCCTAACCTCATCCCTAGCCCTAACCCTAACACAAACCCTAACCCTTACCCTAACCCTAACGTTTACCCAAACCATACCGTCCCACTCGTACAGGTCTTAATGATTCCCTGATCTGATCGCCGCCGGGGCTGCCGCCTATGGTCCCCACTAACTCTGATGGAGCATGGGTCAGGTATGTCCCACCCCTTAAAAAGAAACTTTGATACTCAAGGGGCGGCCCACCCGTTAAAAAGAAATTTTGATACTCATGGGGCAGCCCACCCGTTAAAAAGAAATTTTGAAACTCATGGGGCGGCCCACCCTCTGAAAATGTTTTTGATACTGATGGGGCATGGGTCAGGTATGTGAATGTCCCAACCGTTAAAAAGAAATTTTGATACTCATGGGGCGGCCCACCCGTTAAAAAGAAATTTTGATACTGATGGGGCATGGGTCAGGTATGTCCCACCCGTTAAAAAGAAATTTTGATACTCATGGGGCGGCCCACCCGTTAAAAAGAAATTTTGATACTCATGGGGCGGCCCACCCGTTAAAAAGAAATTTTGATACTGATGGGGCATGGGTCAGGTATGTCCCACCCGTTAAAAAGAAATTTTGATACTCATGGGGCGGCCCACCCGTTAAAAAGAAATTTTGATACTGATGGGGCATGGGTCAGGTATGTCCCAACCGTTAAAAAGAAATTTTGATACTCATGGGGCGGCCCACCCGTTAAAAAGAAATTTTGATACTCATGGGGCATGGGTCAGGTATGTCCCACCCGTTAAAAAGAAATTTTGATACTCATGGGGCGGCCCACCCGTTAAAAAGAAATTTTGATACTCATGGGGCGGCCCACCCGTTAAAAAGAAAATGTTTTTGATACTGATGGGGCATGGGACAGCTATGTCCCACCCCACAAAAATTTGATTGATACTCATGGGGCATGGTACACGAAATCCCACCAATGTTTTCTTCTTGATACTGATGGGGCGGCCCACCCTCTGAAAAAAATATTTTGATACTGATGGGGCATGGGACAGGTATTTCCCACCCCATAAAATTTTTATTGATACTCATGGGGCATGGTACACGAAATCCCACCAATGTTTTCTTCTTGATACTGATGGGGCGGCCCACCCTCTGAAAAAAATATTTTGATACTGATGGGGCATGGGACAGGTATTTCCCACCCCATAAAATTTTTATTGATACTCATGGGGCATGGTACACGAAATCCCACCAATGTTTTCTTCTTGATACTGATGGGGCGGCCCACCCTCTGAAAAAAATATTTTGATACTGATGGGGCATGGGACAGGTATGTCCCACCCCCTAAAAATATCATTGATACTGATGGGGCATGGGTCAATATGTCCCACCCCCTAAAAAAATTAGTGATACTCATGGTCCACCATACTAGTCTACTTTAATCATTAATTTAGCATTGGCTCACTGATTTTTAATTTCCCACCTGAACAATTATTAAATTGTACAAACAAGCATTCTACTTTGGTACCTGATGTTGAAAGGCTGTTAAGATTGACTGAGTTTTTTGATCCCCTCTATTTCTGTGAACTGAAACCTGAAAAACTTCATGTAACTAATAATAATAATTATGATTAAGCGGCGTATTATGTAAAATAAGCTGTGCCGTAATATAATCACAATAATTTAACTAAAATTCAGTATATATATATATATTATATATATTAGCTGAGATCAATAATCTTTCTCTGAAGGAAGATTGAGTTGTCTGAAAAATGTAAAACATTCACAAACCTGATAATATAGGGTTGGACAGAGTCTTCACAAGATAGATTACAGTTAGGAAGTAGTTGCTTGAATAAGTTGTTTTGATCCTCTACTTCTACTTCTTATCACTGAAATCTGATATACTCCGCGTGAGTTTCTTTATCTTACAGCTTTAAAATGGCGTGCTGGCACTTGTCCTTTAAAATAATGCTGACTTAGAATAGATGTCCCTCAAATTAATCAACCAATTATTCAACTAATCAAGAACCATTACGGAAGGAAGATTGAGTTGTCTGAACACTGTAAAACATTCACAAACCTGATAATATAGGGTTGGACAGAGTCTTCGCAAGATAAATTACAGTTAGGATTACGGAAACAGTTTTCGTCTTTTCAATTTTCGTAAAACTCAGTCACTGAAAACATTTTCATTCAGTAACCAACTGTACTCATTAAAATAGGTTCAGTGTTAATTGTTATGGTTTAATTGTTGCTTAAAATCCGCCTTTATTATTATATATTATTTACATTATGTAGTTAGGACGTTAGTTGCATAATACATATTTCATGATTAGAACTAGGCCAAAATATAAACGAGTTTTATAACTTGGCAAAACCTCTTCACTATAAATCTCTCATGTACAATGTACCTGCCAAGAAGTTATAAATGTTTCGCCAACAAAGATGCGTCAATTAAAACAAGTTGACAAATCAGGCCGGGTTAAGTGTAAGGTTAAAAATCACAAGAAAAAGAAATGAGTCACAACACACTCACTACAACGAAATGTTTGGATGTTATAGATTAGGCGTCTAGAATAGAACAACCCTTCTAGATAAGAGTGGTCCGGATATCGTATTACATGCCATGTGCTGAGATAACGCGATGCGTGACGTGAAATTCCATTAGATCACAGCGGTGTTATATTTCTGAGCAGTATTGTCTCCTCAATGTTGTCAGAGTCTGAAGGAATATATTAAGTTATTGTAGCACGGTGTGGACTGGGGAGGGAACTGTGCTCAACTCACAAGTTTGGCTACGGTGGTGTAAAGTTACAATTCGCGGGAGGAAGAGCCGTCTAGCCATTCCTCTTACCTTCTAGATAAGTCCACCCTGATTCCTGAAGAAGTGTATTTCTCTGATAAAATTGTATCACATCTATAATAATATTTCAACACATCATTTAGCGGTGGGGGGGGGGGGGGGGGGGGGCGGCACACAGATGCGTTAACCCACTAAGAATACACAATTAACTTACTTTACTTAATACACAGATTAGGAAATATTTCCTTGTGTTTCGAATCAGACAAGTGGTTGTAAAGTCAGAACCTCTTATGAATGAGTACCCAGTATTGTATCCCCCTAGGAATACACAATTACCGAGCTTCTCCCGACTGGCTACCTTTCCTGAAAACAATTATCAGCACTTTTGTGGGCTCCCGATAGTTACATGCTTCATGTTATATCCTGGCAGTGCAATTGAAATTGGGCTTTGTATAATGTAAATATATCGTTATTTTTTACTTTATCTCAGAAATAAGAGCCATTTAAAATCTAAACATTATTTTTGAATCACCCTGTACGTATTAGTTATTTTTACTTGATCAGGTCTCCACAATTATTTGAGAGGCCTGCGCCAAGGAACTACTTTTTGTGTCGTATCATATCTCTCCAGTGCTTGCGGTCACTAGCCAGCTCGTCCGCTCCTTCTAGATCTATATCCGTGTTTCCTGAAAACGCAAATATATCTATACATAATATATACATAATATATACATAATGAAGACATAATGTATACATAATGTATACATAATATATAGTTATATCGTAATTATTATGAGCGTTAGCTGACGTTGAACGGTTTTAATGACCAATTAAAACACATAAAATAATAGTAAATAATAATTCCTCTGTTCAGGCGCTCCCACTAAATCGCTCGCCCAAATTTTAGGAAAATTTGTATTAAGCTGAGAAGTCAGTACTGGTGGTATTAAATATCGTTATCACGTTCCCTTATATGTTATAACAGTTGTTTTGGGCACCGTGCCTTTCTGTTGTGGTTTATTTTGGTTTTATTTTGGGTGCAAGCTTACACCAAAAAGTATTAGTTTTTTAATATACATTTTAAAAATCATTTCCATATTTATTTTTTTAGTAGCATATTTCTTATACCATTATTAATTGCCGAAATGTATAATTATTGATTATGCGAGTTAATTTTGTCGAGTTAATTTATATTCTCAAAAAAAAAGTTTTTGTTGTGGGTAGGACTGTAAACGCCACATTCTCCTAGTGCCACTTTCTCTCTAGTACCACTCGGCCAATTTAGCGTGCATTAGAGATGTACGGAGGGCCACTCTTGCAAAATGTCCAGGAAGAAACAAGCGGATCTGACATGAGCCTCCTCCTGAGCCCCGTGAGTAACTTTTAGTTTCATTATCAAATCTGTAACTTATCATTTTGTGCTTTACGCTATACGAGAATCAAACTGAAGGCTGACTACAGCATATATAGATTATGATATAAGATTATGATAAAGATTGACTGACTCTGTAAATACAGATCTCTAGCAACTCCCCTAAACTGAACTCCTCAGTCTTCAGAGAGACGGCGCTCCTCACCCTCTTCAGAGAGACGGCGCTCCTCAACCTCCTCGGAAAGACGGCGCTCCTCAGGCCCCCCAGTGCCCCCAGGCGCCCCTCCTCCCCTAGCTCGTGCCCACACTCACTCCATGATATACGGGGCTGGTGGTGGGGTGCCTACTCCTGGGGGCCGGCGTGCATGGCCTCGCCCCCAGCAGGTGCTGCAACGTAGAGGCAGTATTACTGGAGGTATCCTAAGGGACCCAGGTTAGGGGTCTTTATTTTTATTTGAATCCTCAAAAAAAAATATTGTGATCATATCAAGATGTTAAAAAAGACTTGCTTGATTTGACTTGTTTGTATTACAGTTATTTCCATATTGAAATCTTGTTGTTTTGGGGTCCCCAACTGTTCGTAATAAATTGGAGCAAAATTTCACTCTCACTTTCACTCTCACTTTCTTAATCACAAGTTTCACGTTGTTACCAGGGGAGACGAAGATGATAGAGAAACTAAACGCCCTAACTGACGAAGCGCAAGAGGACGATGATGAGATAGCTGAAATGTACTCCGCTATCAAACGAAGAATATCTGCTCCTGCCGGTCTTACCAAAACGTTGTACAACCTTTATTGTAATCGTAAGTACTACAGCTAATTAGTAATTATTAGTGATTAGTAATAATTAGTATATTTATGTTGAATATTGATACTATTATTGCTACTTCTAGGTCGGAACTAAGTCTGATTTGCGCTAGATAACCCCTCGACAAATCCCTGTCTTGCATCAGGGTTCGTATTGTACGGGATTAATTGGGAAACTGATGTATTCTTCAGAATTTTCAGCTGTCACAATTACAGCTTTAGTCTAGCATTTTAACTGTGATGTTCGGCTTATAGTTGACGTGACAGTGACAGTCGGTAAAGTGAACCGGACAGATGAAGTGCACTTACTGATGCTCAGTTAAAATATTATGTAATACTTACTGTTTGCATTACTGTTAATCATCGTTTGCTGAGTTTTTCGTGCTGAGAATTTTATACGTTCATGACATTGGGTGATATTCGCAAAAAACGTAATTACTCAGTAATAAAACATAAATACGTCGTGATAAAACGTAAATATTTAGGAAGACTACATATTTAACTCGATAGTCAGTATAACTATAAATAACGCAAATAAAGTGTTAAAAAGATTTTGAAGCTTTTTGTTAGTATAGTTTTGTTGTTTTTAAGTCTCATGAGATCTTCATGAAACACAGGTGTGATGAGGACAAAACACAAAACAGTTTGAACTCTGATTTAATTACTAATTAATCAATAAATTACTAATTAGCCTCAAACAAAACAAATATTTCATTCGTCTGGCTGTCTCAAGAGGCTTGTTGCTATAATTTCACCATGAAAAGTATTATTATGGTATTGCTAAAATGTATCATGGTAACAGAGATCATTGATGTATTTTGAAAATGAAAACTTTTCAGTTTGGTAACAAAATTGAATAAAACCATGAATTTAAGCCATCTTAATTTCATCTTTAACCGGTTAAATGGTTAATTAAGCTGCCGCATGAAAATATGTTTTTGACACAATATGAACCCAAGTTATGTTTAACTTCTGGGTACTTTATATTCAAAATAGAGCGAAGATTAGTGCTGAGTTTATTAGTGCTGAGTTTATTAGCGCTGGGTTTATTAGTGCTGGGTTTATTAGTGCTGAGTTTATTAGTGCTGAGTTTATTAGTGCTGAGTTTATTAGCGCTGAGTTTATTAGTGCTGAGTTTATTAGTGCTGAGTTTATTAGTGCTGAGTTTATTAGTGCTGAGTTTATTAGTGCTGAGTTTATTAGCGCTGGGTTTATTAGTGCTGAGTTTATTAGTGCTGAGTTTATTAGTGCTGAGTTTATTAGTGCTGAGTTTATTAGTGCTGAGTTTATTAGTGCTGAGTTTATTAGCGCTGGGTTTATTAGTGCTGGGTTTATTAGTGCTGAGTATATTAGTGCTGAGTTTATTAGCGCTGGGTTTATTAGCGCTGGGTTTATTAGCGCTGAGTTTATTTGGCTTGGCACCCAATCTATATTTAGCTTGGATACAATGAATCTTCTCCAGGCTCATTCGAAAACGTTACATGTCCCCTAACAATAGAATAGAAGCTGGGGCAGCTAGCCCCCTAGCTCCCTAGGAAACGTGGAGTGAACGCGATGACAATGGGGTACATTTTGAAAATAGTTTATTTGCAGCCACAATCTTGTACCGAAAGGATTTAACAATATATGCCACAATCTTGTTCATAACTCATACCCGGGCAGTTTGTTTCACCGTTCGTCTATCAAAATGAATGAATTGACTAATTAAGAAATGAGTGCCCTAATAAAGAGCTAATTAGTGGCTAATTAGGACACTAATTTTCTAATTAGGAGCTTATTAGGGGCTAATTAGGGGTTAATTATAAGACTAGTGTCCTATTTCTCCAAAAGTTCGGGTCAGCAGTCAGGAAACGCCCATTTCTTCACATACACAATGACAATCTGCTCACAGATTGTCATTCTTCCTGTTGAAAGTGGTTGTAACTGCTATCTACCACTGTAATTACGTGTGTAGTGCACATCCAGCAGCTCTTATCTCACTAATTTTAGTAGCTCATCAGATCCACTAGTCAACTAATATCTCCTGAACTACTGATCAGGCTTCAGATCCAAATGTTTCACTAGCAGTCATATTCTTGAAGTAGTATTATAATAACGGACGTATTGACGTTTATGTGTCGATCTGGTATACGTGCTGAACTGATGATCATTCCTCAGATTCAGATGCTTTTTATTTGGCTAATTTTAGTATCTCATCAGATCTACCAGTCAAATAATATCTGCTAAACTGCTGATCAGGCTTCAGATCTAGATGTTTCAGATCAGACCTTAGATCCAAATGTTTTCACTAGCAGTCTTTCAGCTTTACTAGTAGCTCGTTTGTGCCGGTTTGATAATATCATTGCTGCTGTTAATTCTTTGAAACGATGGTTTTAAAATTATGGAAAGTAACTGCTGCTAATGTCTAGTCTTATTCTTGAATAAGCATTATGGAAAGTTACAATCTGTTGCTAATTTCTAGTCTTATTCTTGAATAAGTATTATGGAAAGTAACAATTTGTTGCTAATTTCTAGTCTTATTCTTGAATAAGTATTATGGAAAGTAACAATCTGTTGCTAGTCATATTCTTGAATAAGTATTATGGAAAGTAACAATTTGTTGCTGAAGTCTAGCCATATTCTTGAATAAGTAATTACAGACATATTAACTGTTATATGTATCGATCTGTAATTGAATAGTAATGTTTCTGTTAAGTACTAACCTCAAATTATCAAGAACAAAGCTAAGAAAATATCAATTATAATCGCTACTAACTTTCTATCGTGGTTACCGTATCAAATTTTCCGCTTACTGCGCTTCGCCTGTAATCGAGAAGTCTTATAATATCGTTAAATTGGCTTGGTATTTTTGTTGAAACCAATATTTTATTTGATAATTCTAATACAGCATATTAGTGCCACATGTGCCACATGATAGTGCCGCAAGTGCCGCATGTTATATAACATGATAGTGCCACAAGTGCCGCATGTTAGTACCGCAAGTGCCGCATAAGAGTGCCACAATTACGTTATTATTTGTATTTTCGTTGCAGCGGTATATTGCACATATACTCCGTATTGGTAATTAGTTATGGTTGAAAAGGTCACCGCCTTTAGTTGGACCCTGACAGTGAATGCTTGCAGCAACATGATTAAATTTTGAAGATTTAATATTTGTTAGTATTGGTATAGTGTGTAAAGACTAAAACCTAAGCCATCAAAAGCCCGGCCACTAAGAGCTCTCCACTAGAAAAGCATGTGAAAGTGACTTTTACATTCAATGTATTTTTCGACGCTGATTCCGAAACACTCAGGCTATTATATTTATCACTCATTATGTCCATAATCATATAAGAGATTCGGCGGAATGACAGGCTGAGCGCCGCCCAGTAAACTCCTTATATGACACAGGGTTAAAACGCTTCCCTATTATATAAGGACTAGGAGTCCCAATCTATAAGGAGTTTATATGAGCAAAAAAGTGTTTTAGTCACGTGACAGACTTGACGGCCAGGTAGCGTAGTTGGTTGATCATCGGATTTGTAATCGTAAGATTGCGAGTTCGAATCCAACTGCCTGCCTAGTCGTGGGGTGAGCGTCGTTGACGCTCTGCTAAGGATCCCGAGTGGTCTATGTAGCCCCACGGTTCACTCAGCCGAATGCTCGAGAAATCGGGTGTGAGGGTTAAATGAGGAGCTGTGCTTGATCAACACAGCGAAGCCTCGGGCGAAGAAAGTGTGGCATAGTGCCTTAACCGTTGCTGGCCTTAGGAACGATCCTTCGGCTTCTTGTAAAGCTCTTCCTTGAAAGTGCTGGTTTACATTGTAATGCAGGTAATGCCGAAGTAAAATAACAAAGGTGGTCGACTCATTCGATGGCCTTGTTGCGTCGCAACGAATCCTCATAAGATAAGATAAGATAAGATATATTCGATTATTTAGGGCTCAGGTTGTGTCTAGGATTATGGTCAGCTTCGGGGTTGTGGTTGTGGTTGTGGTTGGGATTAGGGTTTCGGTGAAACCATTTCTTTAGGTTACAAAACGCTAAAAACTCAAGTCACGTGACAGCAAGCGGGCTAGTGAGTTAGTAAAAGCCCACTAAAAGATTAAAGAGACCCTCTTATATAGCTCCATAGAGATGATAATAAGTACAATTTTTGTATAATTCAATCTATTGAATCATTATTAATCAATTTAACCAAACAATAAACTATCTAAGTTATCTGAATTATTTAAATTAACAAATTACAACTTTCAAAGCTTTTACTTATAATAATATAATATATATGTACACTTGATGGTTTATACTTCTCTGGTAGTTTTTAGTTGTATTCTTACATTTCGCGACTCTTCAATTTCCCATGTTGCTTCAAGCTAGCCTGTTATTTACTCGATGACGTAGATATGACGTAGATATGACGTAGATATTACAATCAGATTGACAGACTCCTAGTTATCTGACCACTGATTCGTCCAGATCAGAGCATTCTGATAGTATAAGTAAAACTTAAAATTTACAACTAAATTTAAAACCTGTTTTTATTTAATTCAGACTTTAAACTCAGAACTATAGCAAAACACCTGTTTATAGTTATACTACGTCACGATACTACGTCACGATACTACGTCATGATACTACGTCACGATACTACGTCACGATACTACGTCACGATACTAAGTCACGATACTACGTCATGATACTACGTCACGATACTACGTCACGATACTACATCACGATACTGCGTCACGATACTACTTCACGATACTACATCACGATACTACGTCACGATACTACGTCACGATACTACGTCACGATACTACGTCACGATACTACGTTACGATACTACGTCACGATACTACGTCACGATACTACGTCACGATACTACGTCACGATACTACGTCACGATACTACGTCACGATACTACGTCACGATACTACGTCACGATACTACGTCACGATACTAAGTCACGATAATACGTCACGATAATACGTCACGATACTACGTCACGATACTACGTCACGATAATACGTCACGATAAAACGTCACGATAATACGTCACGATAATACGTCACGATACGCAGTTAGCCTTGTTTATAATAATAAACAAGGCTCATAGTTCAAATAATACTGCCTTGATTACAAGCTGTGTACTGACTCACAATAATATTAATAAGGTGTTGTGGAGTTGTTCAGTTCATTATTTCACCTTGTGCCACATGATAGTGCCGCAAGTGCTGCATGTAAGTGCCGCTTGTTAGTGCTGCAAGTGCCGCATAAGAGTGCCGCAATTACGTTATTGTTTGTATTTTCCCTTGCTGTTCAGTTCATTGTTTCACCTTTAGTAAAGTCAGCTACAGTAATAATATAGGTCAGCTCTAATATTGGTGGGCCATGGCAGTCGGGCTATACAGTATAGTTCTCTATAGTAATCATCTGTAGAAGTCAGCTATAGTACACCACTATACTCAGCTATACTCAGCTATACTAGTATACTCAGCTATACTCAGCTATACTCAGCTATAGTACACCACTATACTCAGCTATACTCAGCTATACTACTACTAGTATACTCAGCTATACCCAGCTATACTCAGCTGTACTAGTATACTCAGCTATACTCAGCTATAGTACACCACTATACTCAGCTATACTCAGCTATACTCAGCTATACTTAGCTATAGTACACCACTATACTCAGCTATACTCAGCTATACTCAGCTATACTCAGCTATACTAGTATACTCAGCTATACTCAGCTATAGTACACCACTATACTCAGCTATACACCACTATACTCAGCTATACTCAGCTATACTCAGCTATAGTACACCACTATACTCAGCTATACTCAGCTATACTCAGCTATAGTACACCACTATACTCAGCTATACTCATCTGCTACAAGTGGTCACAGGTCAGCGCATCAGCTGCTCAGCAGCACTAATTAAGGGTGAACCCTCCCCCTTAAGCTAAACGTGATGACAAAAGAAGCTATCACTAAACACATAATACCAACCCTCTGATGATTATGATCTACGCGCATATCTCCTTTTATGGGCATCACGTGTCTCTACATCTCCTTTCATGGGCATCACCTGAGATAATCTCCTTATGCGGGTATCACGTGACATAATACTATGAGTGAGTAACAAAGCTTGGAATATTATGCTAACTTATAATACTGATGGACATTTGACTGTAATCAGAGGATCTCAAGAGATTCTCTAATCTTACAGACTGTCTACTGTTATGAACGCTGTTGAGGAAAGCTTTACTGTCTTCGTTACAGCTGGAGTCTTGTTAGGTTGTTAGCTTTTTATAAACTGTTATTTCTTTATAGAAGCTCAAATTCAGTCATGTCCAGCTTTTTGTTTAAATTTAGAAACCTGTAATCTGTATAACCACAATAAAATGGCAATGTTAGTTGCATTACGAAACTCGGTCTGGGGTACAAAATCAGACAAAAATTTAAATTCATTCCGGAAGTCTGTTACGTATTGTTACAGTAAATTACGTAATTAATTACATAATTACGCAACATTTGGAAATAAAATATGACTTATTATATGGCTGGCGCTGGTTACAATATTACAAATAAAGGAGAAAGGTATCGTGGCGGAAAATTTTGTGTCACGAATAAGCAAGCTGGGATTGTTGATTTGTTGCGATAAGGCCGGATTTTGTTCTCCAGTAGCGATAATCTTTAGGTATCAGAATTTGGTTTTGCTAGTTGTTAGATTCCACGCCTTTTTTTGTTTTAATTAACATGTTTGAATTTTGAATATATTGCAATATTCGACAAGCTAACTTACAGCTAAGTGCTTATAATCATGCTATTAACTAAAATATCAGTTGGGTCAACTAGAATATCATGATCGAATTTCATTTTGCACCATTTTTTCACAGTGATTTTGGCTTTTGAAGTAATCCTAACCGAATGATAACATACGCATGAGGCGAAATAAAAGCGTAATTTGCTACAGACATTTTTGTAAACATAGTTGACAATATGTTTCAATTTACACCGACACACCAATTACTACTATGACATGGCTATTAAGGCACATTACCTTCCAAATTTGGCTCGAAGTTGTGATAATACCATATCTCAAGGAATCGACAAAATGTTTCAACTTACAACGACGTACCAAGAAATTGAGCTGCTCTGCACCATAGCTTGGCTATTAGGGCACGTTACCATGGCTCTCCCTGCTGTTATTCTGTCTAGCCCTATAACTCACTTATCTTACTGTAAGTAGTTTAATCTCCTAATTGCTATGTCGATCTCTTACCACGAGGGGGTGGAATAAATCAGCATCAGACGTAATATTAACTCTTAAACCCATATCAGCTTTCGAGCTTCTTCCAATTTCATTGATGTCTGGCTCGCCGCATTCGCCTGGTTCAAATACTGATGTCTGGTTCACATGAGTGATTTTTCTTCCAGTCAGTTAAGATGTTTCCTAGGCTAATAATGCTAGACCATCAGAGGCGGACGGCGGTTGTGTCGGACTCAGGGGGCTTGAGGTCGGCCCCACCCCCCAACTTCTGGAGGCTATCCAGTCAGTTTAGATGTTTCTTAGGCTAATAATAGACCATGGTTCTCTGGTAAAATGTCACTGTATCCATTATAGTGTGGTTTAAAAACTTTTAACAAGATTAATCTCCAACAATTACTCCAAATTTCATGGTCCAATTTCTTGTTTGCATATCCAATGAAAGTTATAATAAGTCGCACCAACCCCGGATTTAGGGTTATAGACATGCAGTGATTCCCAAACTTGGCTGAAGTGGTCCTAGGACCATCACAAACTCTTTCCGACCAATTTTAAACCATTCCGATCACTTTCAGGAGATGCTAATTTTCGTTAATTTCCGTTCTGGTGTTTATACTTATAGTGGATCATTTGGACTACTTATCAGATCTTTAAGATGTTCATTTATGTTCTATATTTGATTTGAATGAAGTTATATAATAATAAGTGGTTTTTACTCCCGGACGTTCGAGCAACTGGTTTACTCCCGGACGTTCGAGCAACTGGTTTACGTTTACCAAGTCTGGAAACGCTGGAGCGAGCAGGTCATAATTGCCGATTGAAGACCATACTTTTCAGAGTCTATTTACTTTTCAGGGTTTATTTAGCCAGTTACCTGTATAATTACCTGTATAGTTAAGCAGCGTAATGGATGCTTCCTTAACCGGGAGCTCTATCTTACAGATACTGTTTTCGTATGGTTTCCCTATAGTGTCAGGCGAATATAATTTCGGGCTCTTTTCTTTGCTTTAGTACTTGATGTTTGGTCACAAATTATAATTATAATTTAGAGAAAGAATCTATGATTATAATGCTGAATTATAATTAGAACCAAGGACTTTACAATTTCACATTTTGTCACATCCGCATCAATTGAAACATAAAAGTGAGCTATAATCTCTTACTCTTATAAAGGTCACATCACTTACATACAGACGTGTTATCATATACATACAGACGTGTTATCATACACACACACAGACGTGTTATCATACACACAGACGTGTTATCATACACACAGACGTGTTATCATACACACAGACGTGTTATCATACACACAGACGTGTTACCATACACACACAGACGTGTTATCATACACACACACAGACGTGTTACCATATATACAGACGTGTTATCATATACACACACAGACGTGTTATCATACACACACAGACGTGTTATCATACACACAGACGTGTTATAATACACACAGACGTGTTATCATACACACAGACGTGTTATCATACACACACAGACGTGTTATCATACACACACAGACGTGTTATCATATACACACACAGACGTGTTATCACTTCAGGAAGCTGATACAAGTAATATATTAGTGATATATTAGTAGTCTATTAGTAATATACAGGAAAAATATTAGTAATATACAGGTAATATATTCCCTTTATCACTTCTCCGCCATATATTACAATAATCCTCACTAGTCACTAATATCCTTTCCTACACTTGATGAACTGTCTGCGTTGGGATTCGTTTATTTTCATCTTTCTGAGATCACGAAAATTTTGTTTGTATTAGTCGCTCTTCCGCAGTGGCCTCTTTTGGCTAAAAAGACATATTTGAATAAATAAGATTCTCAACCAATACTAATAAGCCCCTTTGAACAATGAGCGTGACTTAAAGGTTTGATTATAGGATTCACTTATCAAAGGTTCCGCTTCTAAAATCTTGTCTATTACTTGCTCACAATTTGGTGGTCTCTCTTTAGTGCTCGCACGGAACAATATCTGATATAACGCCTAGTAGCGGCAGTAGAGTAGTACAAGCTTACTTATATATTAGGACGAACTGAAACTATCGGACTACGATGTATCTAAGTTAGGGTTCTATTACAAGCTAAGTTATCGCTCCATACTAATTTCAAAGCTCCTGTATAAGTTGTTATAAACTCTTATAAACTCTTATATAAACTCTTATAAACTCTTATAAACTCTTATAAACTCTTATAAACTCTTATAAACTCTTATAAACTCTTATAAACTCTTATAAACTCTTATAAACTATTATAAACTCTTATAAACTCTTATAAACTCTTATAAACTCTTATAAACTCTTATAAACTCTTATAAACTCGTATAAACTCTTATAAACTCTTATAAACTCTTATAAACTCTTATAAACTCTTATATAAACCCTTATAAACTCTATAAACTCTTATAAACTGTTGATGGAAGATCTGGGATAGGTCCAATAACTTAATAATGGACTCATAGATGCAGTATAGTACTTTAATCATTTACTGCTGAACATTTGCCAAAATAAAACTAAGGATTTGCCTCCTCCTTGCGATTATGGCTTTAATACGTGTAATTCATGTAAGATAAGTTCACTTCAGAGCTACCGTAAGAATGACGTATTTACTGAATTTAATATATTTAGTCTACAAGTACAATAAATTAACTCAAATTTTTGACTAAAATTGTTGTAAGCTGCAATTTAAACGTCGGTTAGCTAGAAAGTAGACTTAAATTTTGGTAGAGCATTAATAATTTAGACATTGTAAGATTGCAGTTTGCACGATCCCTGCATTTGTTACAAGCATCACTTTGCCTTCATGTTATTTTGTTGAATCGTAAGATTTTTAACCTATCGCATAAGCTTTAATGTTATTTAAGCGATAGAATATATGTTTTCTTATTATTTTTAACTGGTTTACAACTGGTCTTTAACTGATCTACAACTGGTTTATAACTGGTCTTTAACTGGTCTATGACTGATACATACGTTAATGTGGTACGTAATATAATCTTAATTCAAACTGTCGGCACGATCACTCATCAGAAACACTTCCAACCAATCTTATCAAAACTCTGGACCAATGGAGAGACTGTAATCTCATAATAATAATATCATAATATATATAGTAATTATAAAATAATGATAATACAACATAATCACTGATCAGTGAATTAATAAAGCATTATTCATCATGATCGTCATCATAACACATTATCATATTAATGACCCTCAAGTAATTTGAAATTATGTTCGTCCTGAATAGAGTATCCATCACATTAAGCGTGGAAGGTTTGAGTCACTTGCTAGGTTTGAGTCACGTGCTAGGTTTGAGTCACGTGCTAGGTTTGAGTCACGTGGTAGGTTTGAGTCACGTGCTAAGTTTGAGTCACGTGGTAGAAAGCTTATTAATGATCGGTGGATTATTAGCCACAGCAAAGTGACGCTCACTAAATGTTTCTGTTCATATTCAAGGATCGAGGGCCGTTTATCCATCTTCGTCTGAAGACGATTTACACAAGTATTTTGAAAGCTCCTGCTAATAAAATCCTTTCGTATCACTTATATGTTTTAAATATCCCCCTCCACGTTTATTCATGCTTTTAAAAATACCTTTGCTCTTATCTTCCGTCGACGAAATTGGAAAGTCGAGCTAGAAAAGTACTTTACAAATTGAGAGCTTGCAAAATACTCAGAGCAGCTGGCAGCCACTTTCATTATAGGTCTGATAAAGCAACATAAACTATTGAAAGCCTACTCTTTCAGAGCTATCTAAGTTTCTTTATTTAAGTTTACTGACTTTTAAATAAATTAGGTTTAGAGAGCAATTTACCTCTTCTCTTACATTAATTTCCGGTTATCCAGGTGGTCACTTTCGGTTTTGTTGCCCTCGTTCGATTGAGTAACCATACTTCGTCCTCAATCTTCAGAGCCATTTTCGGAATCTTTGGCAACCCTGTTTGAATTGTTTGGAGATATTCTGTAGCCATCTGATGGGGACCGTACTTCATAATTTTATAATTAATTAATTAGTTGATTGTTCCGAGGATCTATTCACGAGAGAAGCTTGTTTTAACGTTATTTGAACGTAGTATTCGTCATTGATTCCGATTTCCGGTAAAATTATTGGATAGCTTGAAATCCCTCTCTCTTGTAATAAAGGAACTAGGGAAGCCATTAGAAATTAATAATTGTAAAAATCCGTCATTGATGCTGGTGCATCTAACTTCACCTCTATAACATAGTTTACAAGGTGTCAGTCTTTAAGCCATCTTCTGCCTAGCCATCACTCAATTTCGGACTGACTTGTTGTAAATACTTAAATATAATATATACTAGTGTAACCCGGCCTTCGGCCGGGATTTCACTGCCGCAGTTAAAAAGGGTAGGAGCATTTACCCGTTGAGTCAGAACCCGCATTAGGTGAGCAATTCTATTCGGAGTGCCCTCACGTATCCAATGGTATCTTAAACAATAGTAATAGTATCTTAAACAATAATCAATAGAAATTAACCCTTAACACCACACCCGCATATCATATTTGTGAACACGCATAACATTGTCGTATGAAAGTATGAACTCTCTCTCTGCAGTCCAAACAGTGCCCCCTCCCCTAATAAGATTATAGTATAGACAGCGAATCTTACCCGGGTAACTCAATTACACTAATTATGCAGCTACATAATATATATATGCGAGCCCCGTAACTCTTACCGTTCTGCTCAAGCCATTTTATGTAACATTTGTGGTACAAAACCATCAATTAAACCACCTATACCAACGACCGATTTAAAAAACCTTTATCATTTAACTTCGTCAGAGTTTTGTCGGCACTTTACCGAAAAAATCATGAGTCCCGCAACTCTTACCGTTTTCTTGATTAAGCCGCTCGGAAATTACAAACAGACAGACAGAAAACACACATTTTGGGATTATTAGTTAGATATTCGGCCGGGATTTCACTGCCGCAGTTAAAAAGGGTAGGAGTAATTACCTGCTGAGTCAAAACCCGGATTAGGCGAGAAATTCTTTTCGGAGTGCCCTCGCGTATCCAATAGTATCTTAAACAATAATCAATAGAAATTAACCCTTATTACTTTATTAACTCAGCACCGCACATATTTGAAAACATGCATTACATTGTCGTATCCTAACAGCTTAACAGTGCAATATCATTTGTCGCAAATCAGAATAATCAGAAACTATTTGGAAAAACCCAAAAACTGTCTATTGTCGTATGAATTATGAAAGTATGAACTCTCTCTACAGTCCAAACAGACCGTTTGAGCTCTCCCTCCCCTAATAAGTTTATAGTATTACATGACCATGTAATATATACGCCATGTAATATAGAGTATAAACTCTACATAATATTATGCAGAGAGAGAGCTAACCCCGTAACTCTTGCCGTTCTGCTCAAGCCATTTTATGTAACATTTGTGGTACAAAACCATCAATTAAACCACTTACCACCGACAGATTTAAAAAACCTTTACCATTTGGCTTCCTCATAACTATACCGAAAAAACCAGCCCTGTAACTCTTACCGTTTTCTTGATTAAGCCGCTCGGAAATTACGAACAGACAGACAGACAGACAGACAGACAGACAGACAGAAAACACACATTCTGGGATTATTAGGTTAGATATATAACATATTATATTACATATACAACATATTTTATTATATCATATAACAATATAATATACACTCGAGATGCAAATTGCTAAATTGAGTTCACATAAACTGGTTCCAAGCAGTACGCTTGGCACGGCGCGTCTGTAACGCGTGACAAGTGATTCAAGTGTAGCCTAGATTAACCATCTGAATTGAATTAAATAACTTTACAGACATTACCCCCTGTCCACACATGTCTCTTATTAATGTACAGAGATTGGTTTAATTTTCCTTTTGTTTCGTTATAACATTTGTTTACGAATAGTTTACTGGGATTCTTATGCCGTAGGCTCAATTAATTGTGACTTTTCTTTTCTGGAGTCATTGACATTTACACCAGGTTGAAGCATTGACATTTACACCAGCTTGAAGCATCGACATTTACACCAGGTTGAAGCATTGACATTTACACCAGCTTGAAGCATTGACATTTACACCAGCTTGAAGCCGATGAATTAGGAACTTTTCCACTTGATAATTGCCTGGTTGTCATCGCAAATTCTCTATTGACATCTCTGAGATAGAGCTTGATATGTGACGTCATAACTTATAGTGACGTCATAACTTAATATGTGACGTCATAACTTATAGTGACGTCATAACTTAATATGTGACGTCATAACTTATAGTGACATCATAACTTAATATGTGACGTCATAACTTATAGTGACGTCATAACTTAATATGTGACGTCATAACTTATAGTGACATCATAACTTAATATGTGACGTCATAACTTATAGTGACGTCATAACTTGATATGTGACGTCATAACTTATAGTGACGTCATAACTTAATATGTGACGTCATAACTTATAGTGACGTCATAACATCGGTTGATGAGGATTGTATTATTGGTGCTAATCCATGTTGCCATATTTCCACTCAAATTTGAACAAAGAACTCTAAGTTCTGAACTAAGTTTATTCTACATTACCTACAAAAATGGCGTACAATTTACACCCTGTCAAATAGGGCACATACAGCTGGAATTTGACAATAAAAACCCCTAATCTAATGGCTATAGAAACTAGCAATAAGTAATGTTAAGAAGAAATTCTGAAGTAGAAATAAACGAAAAAACACTTACTTGTTTACACGGTCGTCGGTCCTGCACTCTGCAGCGAATCAGCGTTTAAGTACTTTAGGTTCTTTTGCGATAGTCAAAACGCGACAACTAGCGCTGGATGGCGACAACTAGCGCTATCCAGCGCTAGTTGTCGCCATCCAGCGCTAGTTGTCGCTATCCATCGCTGGATAACGCTGGCCAGCGCAAAATATATATGTTCGATAATTGTCGCTATCCAGCGCTAGTTGTCGCCATCCAGCGCTAGTTGTCGCGTTTTGACTATCGCAAAAGAACCGTACTTTAAGCAAATATGGTAACTATGGCAAATATGGTAAAAATGACCCTAAATCTACTCCACTCGAACGGAAATAGATTAGCGATATTGAACTGCTCTCTTCTTTCACTGTCAAAATACTTTTAAACGGAATTTTGTATAACACAATTATTATTATTATTTATAACAGAATTTCTATAACGGGGTTTTCTATACCGGAATTTCTTAAATCGTTTTTATTTAGTTAGTATGTTGTTAATGCAATTGATTTGTAATTGCTTGCGCAATGTGCAACTGTTAGGTGTTATAGTTGTTTTCTATATTTATAGCTTCCACGGTATAAAAAAAAATTCCTTTTTGTTACAACTTTGTAGTCAGGTACCTGGTACATTAATATTACTGTCTACAGTAAAAACTACAGTTAAAACTACAGTAAAAACTACAGTAAAAACTACAGTAAAAACTACAGTAAAAATGGGGCAAGATAAAATTGGTGACCCTCACCGAACCAGTACCACCATCTGCTGGTACCCTCGGTGGTGGCACTCTAGGTGGTACCACGGTTGCTATGTTGGTTTCCATATTTATAACTTCCACGATACCAAAAAAAAAACATTAATTTTCCTCTTTGTTACCTTGACAACTTTGTTAAATCCCTGTAGAGTGTAGACAGCTACACCAGCATTACTGAAGATGTCAAAATGGGGCAAGGTAAAAGCAGTGACCCTTACCAAGCCAGTACCATCTGCTGGTACCCTCGGTGGTGGTACTCTAGGTGGTAACGCGGTGGCCAAGACTTTTGCCACAATGTTCAGTCCCTCCGGAATTACTGCCACCATGAAGCAACTTCAGGAGATGAGTAAGTGTTTTGTTCTTTAGATATTGTAATTATATCTTATATTTTGATTATTGTAACTACATTATATTTAGATATTGTAACTATTTTATATTTAACTATTGTAACTATTTAGATATTGTGACTACGATCATTTGGAATTTTGTTATTTTTATAATCTTATACACTCATGATCCTTTTTACTAACCCAAAATTTAACTTGCAGCGCATTGAAAGTTTTACATTTTCGTTATATCAAATTGAGTCATTAAATTGTCACTATTTATTGTTTAAAAACCAATGAATTATCGGACTAACACCGAAAACAATTGCGGAAGAAGTGCTCACATAGACCAATAAAGTGGCTATGAAAAGTCCAAAAGATAGACTGTGATATTGACAATAAAACAAATATTGTTTCTTTGGTCACGATGAACCGGATGAACTGCATAGTATTTTACCGAGTACTAATCGTGGGTCAATGAAGCTCCATCTAAATGATAAATGTAATGATATTATACAAATTTACTGCTGCAATTGTAGATATGTGGGGTTTACAGACTATTAGTATCTTGTAGGTAATCAATAATCACCTACCGTTTTTATAACAGGCGGGTGGCTGTTTATCATCACTGCAGGGTTTTAACAATGCTAAACCGAACCCTCATTTGAACCTCATTTGAACCTCATTTGAACCTCATTATGCATAAAATCATACGAAATGCGCTAAAAGTAGGTCAAAGAGCGTTAAAAGGTACTATACCTCGCTGTATATCTTTATCAGTATCTTCTTTGTAACGGCAATTGATAAAGCCATGGTTTACAGAGTCAAATCGCCCACGTGATAACGCGCACAGAGTCAAATCGCCCACGTGATCACACGCACGTCAAATCGTCTTTAAACTGGTTTAGAGGCTTTACCGGTTGTCGTGGTCAAACGGCTCAGACGGCGTCACGGACATAAACCGTTTCCGGTTTATATAAGGTTCATTTAGTTATTTATCGTACGACATACGGCTTGTGATTCAAAATAAAAATTTGGGTATTTTGGTGCCATTTTTGTTGTGGAGGTAGTCGAGGTTGCAGTGGCGTGACCAGTTTATATTACAAAGAGTTTGTTAATTAGGGAAATCGTCAAGACTGGTTTCTTAAAATTTTAACCGCGGCACAGGGATTAATTCTGAAATTAAACCCAGAAGCATTGTTATTCGATAATTATTACGAATTATTAAATTACCCTCAATCTCAGAACTCACCAGCCACCACCTGTCCTCAGTAATTCGGAGATGTTAAAATATTTCTCTGTAGAAGAACCGGTCAGGATTCGGTCAAGATTCGGTCTGGAACCGGCCAAGAACTGATCTAGAACCGGTCTGGAACCGGTCTAGAACCGGTCTAGAATCGGTCTAGAACCGGTCAAGACGCCGTTGAGACGTTAAAAATGTTTCCTTGTGGAACTGGAAGAGCACTATATTACATACGCTCATTCAAGTGACAAGTCTCTAATTTTTCCAAAGCGAATTCAAAATTTTATTACATAGTGAATTAGGTCTAACAGTAACACCGACCATCTCTCTAACACCGATCAAGAACCGGTCAAGGACCAACCAAGAACCCGTTTAGAATCGTGTATTATCCAGTACTTTCCACATACAAAAGTCGTGTTTTGACACCATGTTATAGCGTATCTGAACTAAATAATTCATATCATCCTAACGTTTGTAACCGTAAATCCTTACACTTTTAAATTGTGATCCTTTATATTCAGCAGATAAGCTTTTAAATTTGCTGGTGGAATTATAAGCCCGTATGATGAGCTGAATATTTCTCAAGAATGATTTAAAGAATTCTTGCCATTCTACCCGTTCTAAACATTACGTGCCCATGATCTGCTACCAAGTATGAAGTATGTTAACTTAATATTTAACGTTATGTCATAGGTAGTATTCCGCGCACTGGGTCGGGCTATTTGGATACTGCCAACGTTAACTGCTTTCTACAGAAAACCAATTTACATGATACTTATAATTACACAATCCTTGTTTCTACTTAGCAGATTTTAGCAAATGTCCGTGGAACATGAGGAGAAGTAATGAGCAATCAGATATCTTCTAAAACTGATCTTTACCTCTTCTTAAACGAGATATTCTGCACAAGTGACGTGTAATACTTGTATAGTTTATACGTCACTGGTTGAACCACATGTTGTTCTTCTGTTACCAAATTCCAAACTTGTTACAAGGATTTTTCAATGATGTTACAATAAATTGTTAACATTATTTTATTGTGCCGGTCACAGTACAGGGTCATGTTTGATATTATCAACCGTGATAATCTCAAACATGTTTTTACTTGCTATTTTAAATTTTAAACCTAAGGGGAGGTGAGTAATGTGCTAATAATTAATTAGTAATTAGATATTAAGGTGAGTAATGTGAGTGCTAAGTTTCAGGAAATTTGCAGCTGTAGTTGTGCATAAATGCAATTATTGGACTATAAGTTGAAGTATGAAGCGTGTTTTTAAGTTCCATGCTAAAAGTGTAGAATAGCGAGGAGTCAGTACTCGGAATAAGCAGATGTTATGATAATTATTCTAATTATGTTAATTATGCTAAGTAGGTTGCACTATTTAGAGCGGTCTATATGCAAAGTAGCACACCCTCAACCCTCGACTTTTACATCACTCGTCATAGCAATCTAACATGCTAAAAAGCAGTGGCTACAAGCATTCAAGTTTGCTAAGTAATAAGTTAATTAGTTCGCCACGTTATGTTAACTTAGTTAAAGATATGCTAATTAAAGGGGCTATATACAGACAAGTACCCTGGACTATCCCCTCCTCTATTCACTGTGGAGAGACTACAGGAGAGAGAGAGAGAGAGAGAGAGAGAGACCTCTCACTGCTTGCACATTACCTTCACAATGGGTAAACTAATTGAGGGAAGCTAGAGGTGCGAACCAGGGTGTGAGCGAGAGAGAGAGAGAGAGAGGGGAGGGTGTAATGAGGGATTGTCAAGGGTATTGTCACCCTGGGTCCTTGTAGTATAGATATGAGGTTAGTATTATATGTAGGGGCCTGTGTGTCTTATCGTGCTCCATCCTGCATCTCTCTAGGTTACTTTCTTTTGTCAGGGTCACAACCTGGTGGTGTTGAAACTTTATTAACGTTCGAATCATCGTAATGAATTATACGCTCTGTTGACTTTACCAAGGTATAAGTATAAAAGTTGGGACCCAACATCATGTACCCGGTATGTCCCGAAATAGATCAGACCTTGATTGTTATTGACCACGATTGTTATAGGTGAACTATACTGTTCTTGTAGTAACACTGGTAGTAGTAGTAGTAGTAGTAGTAGTAGTAGTATTAGTAGTAGTTGTTGTAGTAGTAGTAGTAGAAGTAATAGTAGTAGTAGTAGTAGTAGTAGTAGTAGTAGTAGTAGTAGTAGTAGTAGTAGTAGTAGTAGTATTAGTAGTAGTTGTTGTAGTAGTAGTAGTAGTAGTAGTAGTAGTAGTAGTAGTAGTAGTAGTAGTAGTAGTAGTAGTAATATCCACCATCTGCTGCCGATACAAGCTCGGCTTACTACTTGCAGCTTGTCTAGTGTGTACGTGTGTCAGTGTGTCAGTGTGTCAGTGTGTATAATAATACCCTGAATAGCACAGAACACAGAGCACTGAACATTCAAGATGAGTATTAGAATGATGCTGCGCTGCTTGATTTTGTACCGTTTGTGTACCGTTTTTGTACCGTTTGTGTACCGTTTGTGAACCGTTTTTGTACCGTCTGTGTACCGTTTGTGTACCGTCTTGTTGTACGTGTGCACAATACCCTGAACAAAACTGTCACAGAGCACTGCTCTCTGAACAATATGAGTATCAATACTGTCCTGCTCCATGCTGCTTGATTATGTTTTAGATATCTGCTTGTTTGATTGTTTTATCGCGGAGAGTTCAGTGGGATTATTTTTGTGCGACTTGTAAAACTTGTGGGAGAGTTTTGAGTACCTACCAGTTCTGAGATTGTGACTTACACAATGATCTTATTCAGATTTAGAGTGTTCGATTATCTGATAATATTGAAGCTTCTTTACAAACTGCGTAAAAAAAGTGGGAAAGTTTTGAGTACCAGTTGTTAGACAGTGGTCTGATTCTGATTCAGAATTTGTTGTTATATTTGGCTTACGGTGTGTTTAGCTTAAGAGAGTATAGAATCACACTCTGTTTAGACATCTTGAAGCTTCTTTGCAAACTGGATTTTAATTTCAAGGCAGTGAATTGGCTATGGAAAAAGTATATAATTTTCAGTTTTAACAGCAGGGAAATGTCAAGCAGCACGCCACTTCTCACCCGACGCTGTGAAGAGACCTTAACAAACAGCCAACTAGAACTAAAGGACTCGTCAGTTACCCCAGAACAGTCAGCCCTCCCCTGGAGCACCCACAAGAGGATGCAGCCTAAAGAGGAACAGTCAGCCCTCCCCTGGAGCACCCACAAGAGGATCCAGCCTAAACGAACAGGAGAAGGAGGGAAACAGTTACCAAAGCCAGGTGTACGGAAGAGCCGATGCGAACTTCCACATAACCAGGCTAAATTTGCTCTGGAGTCATCTCAACCTTCACACCTAGGGGCATCAACCTTTGGGAATTCAACTGTCGTAAACATGAATGATTGTACTATCGAAATGAAGAAATCTTCACCTCGCATAAGGACATCCGCTACTGAGATGGTAGGGATGGGAACACCTTACCCACCACCCTCCGCTGAAAGCCAAGGTGTTATAGTGAGTCCTCCGCAGGACATTCCCTCACCAACCCTGGAACTTGTGAGATCCGACACTCCCGTTCACACTTCTGACGGTCCTGGTTCCAACAATTCAGCTCCAACTATCAAGGTGATCGCTGAGGAGACTCCACAGCCAAACGGTCCACCAAAGATAATCGTATCAAAAGATGTTTCTAAGCCAAAAAGAGTTTCGGTTGTTGAAGAGCCGTCAAGAAACACTGCTTCAGCTGAGCCACCAAGGTCTAGAAGAATATCAGTTCCAGCTGGCCACAGATCCAAAAGAATGTCCGTCACAGAGAGAAAAGGTTCAATGACAGAAGGATCCAAGAGAGCTGTCAGCGCCGAGAACCATACCAAAGAGACTATAACACCTGAAGCCAAACGAGCAGCCGAACTTTGGAAGTCTCGAATTTCTAAGAAGAAAGTTTCAGTGATCGAAGAGTCCGAAAAGACCTTAACTGTAGAAAAGCAGCCCAGGGAGGGTCTAACACCAGAAACTCAACGAGCAGCCGAACACTGGAAGTCCAGAACATCACACTCCAAAAAGTCCGCAAGTGCCGAATACTACGCCCGGGCGGGCGTGACTCCGGAAACTCAACGTGCAGCCGAGGTTTGGAGGTCCAGGACATCAGGTCACAGGGGTGGTAAACCTATGCACGTGTCATTTGGGGACCTGGCCATGGATTACCAGGGGGATCAGAAGGGGATGAGCGAACACAAGAGGAGACATAATCTTCATCCACTGGCAAGGTTTAGGTCCCTGGCCATCACCACCAACAACCGGGCTAGAAGTGAGTTTTACTTTACATTTTTTGAATATTCTAAAAAATAGGTTTTAATTTTTGTTATATTATATTGGTTTAATGACCCTGTTAGCACTTAATCCAGTGCTGCAAATAATTACCATTATATGAACACACGCCACATTTAAGCGTTAGATCACAGGAGGTATTGAGTTTACAAAGTAAATCAAAATACACAAAGTCGTGTCGACGGTATCGACAAGTCATTTGTTATCATAAGTTTACGTTTACAAAGTGAATCCGCTCAGTCACCGAGCTGAAATGTGAAAGAGTGCTGAAAAGGCACGATTCTGTGGGCCACTTGTTCACTCCGTTAAACTGACACAGTGACACTATAAGCGACGCGACATTAATTTGACACTAATGTGACACGCGACACTATAAGCGAAACGCGCGATTAATTTTGCTTCACACGTGTCTTGGACCTGTCATTGCTGTGTCAAGGAATAATATAACACGGCTGCAGCTAAACACTTCAAGATTATTATTGTTTTTACCGTTTACAGCAGTTCGATAGACCACTCAGTAGATATTACCCAGGGGTGCCCCCCTCCCCCCCCCCCGCTTCATATACCGCATCATCTGTTATAGTGTTATTATATCCATCTTCATGATGAATGATCGTTTAATCTTTCATGGTCGAAATCGTCAAGAAAATTACTCGAAAGGACAGTTGGTCCACCTTATCAACAGCATTCTTAGGTCAGATAAATATAAGGGCAACGTGGCGGGTGAACTGTTATCAACTGATATTTGGGAGAATTAACGAGACTACTAATTAAAACGCTTGGAATAAAAGGTGTTAATAAAGTAATAAGCAAATAACAACTACTCTACAGACTCTACAACTCTAGAAACTCTCGCAGTGCTTGTTATCTTAATTTTTCAAGTACAGAAACCCAGTTTACGAAATGCCAGTATCTACTTGAAGTTATTAGTTACCCAAACCTATAATCCTCTTATGAAACCAGATATTTTGCGTGGTCTATTCCTGTACGATTTACTGATTGGACTGAGCTGTGTTTCTGTTTTTGTTTCCAAACTTGATCCAATGATTTGATGATATTCTTGTATCGACATATTAGTAGTAGTAGAATCGGTAGTAGTAGAATCGGTCACTTGGTTGGTAATATCGGCCTAAACAAGTGTGTCAGAGGACATAGCAGCAGTTTTATAGGATATTCGATGGTAATCGCATAATCTATGATAGCAACTTTTCATTTTTCTTGGCGAATGCTCATTTGATATCTACTGGACGATATAAAATTTTGTAGTGTGATCGCGGCCTTGATAAAATCTTCAAAAATATTTTCTATCAAAACCTTTACTGTCGTCAACATAGACGTTTAAATTTTAAGAAAGAGTTAACGACAATTATAATCGCCGACCAACGTCAGCCTTGGTATTTGTCTACTGTCAATCTGGTCACATGACATGTCAACATCTTGAAGACAAGCTAAAAGTCTAGCGATTGCCGCAATTGCTGACCATTGTTCTTAATGTCAACACGTTTACGAAAAAACAATGATATTTTAGATATGCTATATCCAAAATCAGACTTATCAACAGCTTCAACATAGTCTCCTCCGTAACACATGTCGCTTAATTCTAACTTATCAACAAGATCTCGGGGTTTTGTGAGGTGATTTAAAAAATGAACGCTCACCTTACCGGGAACCATATACATAATTCTTCCCCCTCATTGCCACCCACATGGTACACATAAATTATTCACGGACACAGTTTAATTTTATAACCATACGTGCCGGACAAATAATTAACAAGCGAGGAAGCTATACGAACCAACAATGTAGGTTAATATACGAGTAACCAGATTATATACACATGCAACTTGGATTAAACCTCCAGATAAGTACAAGGATAGAATTATGTGTGGTCCAATGGGTGGCCGTTAGGGGCAATAGCCGACCAATGGCCGGGGGAATAGCCTGCCACGCGGGCAATAGCCGACCAATGGCCAGCAGTTTAACCTGCCACGCAGGCAATTGCCCATTAGGCTCTAATAAAGTTCCTGCGCCCTTACTCACAAGGTTGTGTATTAGAGTGGGTTACAGTTTGTTAGTTTTAGTTAGAGCGCAGGTTCTGAGTATAGGTTTTATGGTTATTTTGAGGTGGTTATGCTAATTGGTTATGCTAATTGGTTAAGCTAATTGTTCAGCTTATTGTCCAGCTAATTGATCAGTTTAAGATCATTTGCATCTAAAGTTACAGTAAACCATTAGTATTATAGGTTTACTTGTAGTTCCACTTGTTTAATAAGTTAATGCGTATCCGTATTGAGGCTAGTAGTGGTAGTTTAGAGTTGTGTAATTGTATAATGGCTTGGTTTTTAAGAGTGAAATATAGGTTACTTCATGGTTACACTTCTTCTTAAACTTCAAATGTAGTGGTTTGATACATTTTCTGTTTTGCTTGTTTCTTCCTTCCAAGTTCCAGTACTCTACCAAACCATAATGAATGATTTGGCTAATCACACAAAAGAAGAACACACCCTCTTTGTTGTTCTTGAGTCTCCAAATCAGCTTCGCAACAATTAACATTTGCTTCAAACCCGTCTCACAGGTCCTTGCAGTACTCAATATATAGACCACCCAATATATAGACCACTTAACTCAATATATAGACCACCCAATATATAGACCACCCAGTATATAGACCACCCAATATATAGACCACCTAACTCAATATATAGACCACCCAATATATAGACCACCCAATATATAGACCACCCAATATATAGACCGCCTAACTCAATATATAGACCACCCAATATATAGACCACCCAACAAAACACACCACCTCTATATATTGACAATTCAACTACATAGCCACTCAGAACAAAGCTGTAATAACGATTATATTCATGTGTGTTGTAGGGGGATCATTTGGGGGCTGTTATAGTGAATAAGGATCAGATCATGGTAGGACACGACATACCCAGACTGGTGGTGATATAACACGTGAAGTGACGTCATACCACGTGACATGACGTCATACCACGTGATATGACGTCATACCACTGATGCCGTGTCATGCCACATGACGTCACATGGAAATGGTCCAGGCCTCATGATATATGTATATACACCGATACGTCCCTCTCCAAGTCCTCCAATTCTTCCTCTATAATGAAGCTGATGAAAATTGGGGGTCATTAGACCGCGGTAACAAAGGATAAGAAGACTAATTCACGGGCCGACAAGTGGCTGTCCTCAAATCTATCACGCCCTTTCTTCGGGCATGATGCTCCTTCGCGAGTAGTGGGTATCTTGGGATGTTTCATGATGATTTGTGTTTCACTATAGGGGTTGGTGATATATTTTAGGATTATTGAACCGATGTTAAGCTGTTTTAATTTTGTAGCCTGAGTTTGGTCATAATTGTCGGGCATAAAACTTGACAGATAGGTCGTAGTAACTCGCAAGGCTTGTTCTAGTAATTGCATATTTTTTGGAATGTAGAAATTTTTTGTCTTTTAATGTTTTGAAACCTCAACCACTTTCGAATTCGTAAACTACTTTTGCATTTTTCACGAAATTGTTAGAAGGAAGTACTGGCGTACTGAAAAAGAATGCAAAGAATATTCTATTTTTCTGATTTTTAAAATTTTTTTACACCTTTTCCCACCTTTTTTGCTGGCGCCGAACTGTGTGGCACTTCAAGTTAAACAACACATTTAAAAAGCTTGTTGACAACTTTTACGAAATCATCCAAGAAACCTTAAAGATAGAAAATTATTGGTCGAAAGATTAATTTTCAACACCTTGGACTATACAAATCGATTCGAGCATACAATTCTTTTCTCACAGCCGAAAATAGTTTGCTAGTATCTGGCGCCGTTATTTCTGTTGATCATGTATACCGTATTCTCCCCATTATCAAGTAGCGCATAAGTATTGAATATTTAAAAAACAAGACCACAGTCGTTCTCTCAGGATCATACAAGTAGCAGATCTTCCAAATCATGGCCGCGGCATTTTATCTTCATCTCTAATAAGGCACCATGCATGCCTGATGTAATGCCGCAAGGTCAGTCGGTCAGTCAGTAAGAACAGTTAGCGATAAATGTCAACAATAAAAGAGCATTTAAGTATTTTGTTTTGAGGCTGCAAGGCTTCATTACTCTATTCCTGCATGTCGCCTGTAAAAGAGCAGATTAATAACATACAATCTGACATGAGTAACCACTTTATTTGCTGCAACTGTTCGGGCGGTTGTGATATTGTAGAACAGTTCTGTTGTTGCGACTTGGTTAGCACTTGTTTAGCACTTGGTTACACCTGGTTACACCTGGTTACACCTGGTTACACCTGGTTACACCTGGTTACACCTGGTTACACCTGGTTACACCTGGTTACACACACTCACACCATTCTCAACATGACCCAATACCACGATCAGCTACAACCCTTACTAGAAACCCACCACACGCAGAACCAAGTACCCCACATGCAGAACAACAACATCAGCAGAAACAACAACAGCAGCAGCAACATCAGCAGCAGCAGCAGCAGCAGCAGCAGCAGCAGCAGCACACTCTTAAGCTCCCGGATCCTAGAGTACAAGTACAACTAGACCCGGGGAGTCCCAGACCAGTGTCCCGTACAAACGGACTCACCACCAGCCCGCTAACCTCCCGAGTAGTCCCCGCCTCAAAACCGCCAGTTAGTCCGGCATCTGGGAGAACCAGTAGGGACTCTCCCAGACGGCTCACCCCACAGGACGCACTGTTCAACTCGCTGGTGAGAGGCCAGTGTCCAAGGTCACCAAGTTCGAGTCCCAGTCACAGGTCACCGAGTGTGCCGCCCACGGAGGAGGGGACAGGAGATGGGGCTATTGATGTTAACCGATACAGATCTATTGTTCATGGTAATTGATTTAGTGTTTTTCTTTATCCCTCATATCTATAAATATCAAAAATAATCATTTTGCTTGAAGTTGATTTTGATATTGGTGTATTCTATTATGTTTGTTTCAAGTGCATGTTTGCAGATAGTACTTTAAGTTTTCTTCCACCGACTGTTCACTGTACTAATAAAAATGCGGTCGGAGTATTCGCGAAAGTAAAATTAATAATATGATTTAAAAAGTTTAATATAATTTGATGCCGGATATATACATGATTGCATGCTGCACTATAAATTCGCGCACCAAATTTTCAATAATATTAATAATAATATGCACACTTGAAACGAACACCGCTCGAAGAAATATTATAAACTTATAAAACACACTTTAAAAATCAATATAATCTAATTTTAAAATATTGTATGATTATAATCTATATAAAAGTCTTAAAAATCGAAAGTACATTATTTCCTTCTTGAAGAGCCAACTTTTGTCAAGCTAGCTACAATCGAGCAAGTTTGTCTGATAATTTATTTTCATAACAGTTTTGCTGGAATACTTGTTACTATAGTTACTACTAGTTTAGTTACTAAGAAGTTACTAAGTAGTTACTAGCAGAGAAGCCTTGTCAACTCACTATCTTCATAATGTCTAACCAAGAACAACTACAACCTTTATTAAACCAAAACGAACCCCAAAACGAACCCACCCAAAAACAACAAGACACTCTCAAGCTCCCAGAATCTAGCACACAAATACAAGTACATTTAGGAAGTCCCATACACCTGTCCCGTTCAAACAGACCCTGCATCAATAGCCCACTTCCTGCCAACCAGCACCCTTCTAGTCAACCACCCTCTAGAGTTCCCTACCCCGCTTCTTACCCTCACTCTACAAGTCCTCTGCCGGGATCCAGGACTACAAGCAGATCTAGTTCCAGACAGCTTACATCGCTCAAAGAGGAGGGAGTTGAGGCCGGGGTCATTGATGTTAACCAGTACAGATCAGTCGTTCATAGTAATTGATTTATTGTTTATCTTGTTTATGATATACATCATCATATATGATATACATACGATGTCAGTTTGATATCACCTTTTTCGTTATATTTTGATTAATTACATGCTCCCTTAAGTTTGTTTGTATTGCGAAAACACTAGTCTTGCTGGTTTTACTGAAACCGAACCGAAAATGGAGATGGGTATTCGTACAAATCCAATTATAGATCTGAAAAGTTTAATGATTATGCCGGATATCATTTTACATGATTATTTTGTGTCGTTAGTCGCGCACCAAATTCTTCATCGCGTAATATACATCATGAATCGAACTCAGCTTGAGTACATCAGTCAACACAGGGAGAAAAATATTATTATTCTCAATTGAGAAAATTTAATCCATCCAAATTTCAAATATATCTATAGTCTCTGTAGACTAAATGAAAACAGCGTTGGGTTCGACCGCGAATATATTTATTCACAAGTGAGATTAGTTCTCAGAGTTGTATTCGTACATACAACATAACAGGGAACTACTAAAATTCCGTTGTTCCCAAGTACAAACATTAAAATCGGACCCATGTCCCATGTCCTACATATATAATAGGGCAAATATAATTATGAACTTATTCATGATTCAATTTAGTTCGCTTTCAGATTTATCCTTCATCGGATCATATCTTAATTCTAATTAATTCCATGTAACACTAACAGTTCATCTATTTTTTATTTAATTCCCCACAATTCTCACTAAAATCAGCTAATTTCAGGATCCCGCCGGTCACGGAACAGTGTTTACTCCATCGACCCCTCTCTATTGGAACGACCTGGTACGTTTTGTCAGTTTTATCGGTTGTTTTTATGTCTGGTGTTACTCAAAAGATTATTACTACCTTATCGGTTGCAATTCAAGAAACCACTTAAAACATTGCCTCGCATATTTAAATGTAAAATTGGTAACAGTATCTCTGATCTGTTTTTTATGTAGAAATTGTTAAAATGACTGCAGGAATTGAAATAATTGACGAATAATGGAATTTCTGGTGATTTTAAAGCGTGGACACTAATATAACTGCCCATTATGTTAAACTTGATCAGTTCGATAGTTAAAATCGAACCGTTTTAATTTCAACCACTAAGCTAGAAATATGCGCTTTGAGTTTGTCTATATTTTACGGTTTTGGTACGTGATTTGTGTTTTGTTTTGTCAGGTTTATGTCTGTTTCGTATTTATCTGTTTTTATCGTACATTACTTACAGACATGCCGACAAAGACACTATAAATTTACAGAATAACTCAATAACTTAGCTTTTTTAAATCTTATTTAGAATCATGGTAATCAAATTTTTGTCATATTTGTTGGTAGAGTGATTACACATTGTTATCCAAAAAATATGTAGAATAAATCTATACAAATACAAAATTTACTTCGCAATAACAAAAGATCTCACATGCAGTGGAGTATCAAGACTATTTGCATCCAACTTAATAAATTGCTATAAACGATCGATCGTGGCAGCGCGTGTTTCGAATTTTTCATTCCACCTCCGGAGGCTTTTAAAACGGTTTGGAACTTTGACAGTCATCATGATGAATCAATAAGATAACCTTTTCATTTTTGCGTTCTTTCTCAGCTGATCAGTTTCGAATTTCGACATCACTTTCATTTTTATGGTGGCATTCACGTTGGGAGTGAAGATTCTTTTACTTGTATCTTTGCTCGCTTCGTTCGAAGACTGAAACCCCTGAAAAGTAAAATGTGTGATTATCTGGGTAGCTGGCACTGTTTTCCCCACTATGTAGGACCCTCCTCCCCATTAATCTGTAGAGAACTACACAGCCAAACAACCAGAAGTAATCAAGTAAATTAAACAATCATGCACTTTAATATAATCCCCGAACCACAAACACAATAAACCCACATACCTAGCATGCTCCCCGAGCCTGTGCCGAGCGGCGAACTTTACCAAATGTCGGACATTAGGAGCTATAAGGGCGATTAGGAAGGCACATAGTACCATGACTATACCAGGGTATAGAGCCCAGTTTACTCCTTCCTGAAGGATATAATCGTATTATTTATAATTATAAAAGTTAGTATGATTATATTATTTATTCATATAATTTATGTTTACTGTCTGTAATTTTGAAATTTGAAGTAAGATTAGGACAAGAAGAAACGCGGTTATTGAGTAATTTTGCAATTTTAACTTCAAAGAATCTTTGACCAGATCAGATGTTATTTGAAAGCCGACCACTTCAAACGAAAACCATAAGAATATTTCGCCCTCAAAATAACATTTCCTAGCGAATTCCTAGCGTAAGAAAGTTTAAAATACATTTTTGTAGTAAATTCACTGACCTGGGACCCGACGGCGGCCATGGGACACCCAATCAGAATAAGTAGAGCACACAAAGTTGCATAGTACGTGTTTTTACAACATTCCCAACAAGATCTCATCTTCATTTCCCTTGTTTTCTCTCCATCTTCGCATCCTGATGTTATTATGGCAACTCTATCCTTTAGCTCTGTCTGATGGGGTACGAGATTAGATTGTGAGCGATCAGTAGTCAATGACTAGACAGGGTTATTGAAAATTACAAAGAATAAAATGGCGTCTGGACTCTGGACTTGGGACCAGTTCATAGTACATTTCATTAATGCCCTCTGAAAACCATTCTGCTAGCTCAAATTATTTGTTATATAGTAGTGTTGAAAGTATTAAAACTAGTAAGTAGTAGTAATACTAGTAAGTAGTAGTAATAGGAATATACAAAGCGATGTAATACGAATATAAGATATCTCTTTACGTTCTCATTATAGTATCTGAATAACCAAATTAAAAGGTGAACTAAGTTTAAAAAAGGTTTAGAACTTGTCATTTATAAGTAATTAATTAAGTTATTAATTAAGTTATTGAAACCTCATGAAGTGTAGCCAAATGTGTTGACGATTGTGACGAAATGCTGGTTGAGGAGGAGGAGGAGGGGCCACTACTGATTATGTCATCTTTAGCGCCTGAAAATACTTTCTTTAATAATAAATTAAAATTTAATAACTCTACTTTTAAGATAAAACTTATACTCAGCAGTGTTTAAACTAGTCATCCCAGAAAATAAATTGAATAACTATAGGTAAGGAAAGGTAGCTTAAGCTTGAAAATTTTTGTTTAAACTGAACTTTTAATTAAACTTTAACTAACAGTTAATATTTCAATATCTCGACATGCTGTAGCTTACAACTTTATATTTTTACTCTCACGACATAGAAACAAGGATGTAACGGTAGCTGTACGAATGGCATATCTATAGCTTTTCTCTTCTAAAAATATTTCCGAAGGCTAGACAAAACTCATGTTTCGCTTGTTTAACAGGCCTATAAATACGCAGCTTTCATACACGTTACATTTCCCTCTGCGCGCTGAAAATGATATGCAACTTGTAGCAAATACAGGCCGTATATCGGACTGAATGTATAAAAACAATAATGTTTTATTATTGATTAACCTTCCCTCTCGCAATCGTGCGGATCAAGATAGTCCTTCATAAAACACACAGCCTTATGAAAGTTACAAATTAAGCTTATCGGTACGTGCCGTCAGCAGTAAATTGAAAAAATTAATGAAGGAATATAAAATATTAGAAATATGAGTTTTAAATCGTATCGCCTATCGGCGTTGACAGTTCGCGTGAGCTTATAATAAACAGCATTTATAACTTATAGGAAGGTGTGAAGGAGGTAATCACTCGTGTCATTAGGTAGTAATCGAAAAATATTTAGTTTCTCGGATTTAGCAATTTTTGGTATCATTGTATGAATCTAGCAATGCTGATCGATCAGCACACACGGCCATAACTCTTGGAAAATTTGGATTATTGAGATAACCACCTAGTGCCAGCAGAATTCGTGTAATAATACCCGATGCCATTGCTGTGCAAATCGCATAATCAAGTATCAGTCATCGCCAAGTTATGATCATTTTTCTTTGACAAACATTAACTGAGTATTGACAGAATTCTCATCAAAGAAAAAAAATCAACTCTAATGATGATGTTGGTTTGTTGTTAACCACCTGTACTGAAATTTGAAATACTTCAAACACAAGGTCCTAAGGAAATATTTTATCAGAAAATTCACCTGAAGGTAGGGGGTCTATAATGTAGCCAGCAGTGTTGAGTATTGTATCCCTGTTGCTTGTCAGATGCGTGTTGTTGATTCCCTCCAAGTCAACTTTGCAATCATAGCTCATTATATCGGTACTTTAATCGCATTTCTGTGGTTGTGACACGGTTAACAATAATGAGAAATAAGTTGGTTTAGGGTATGTTTCTACGACCTTAAATCAACGCAAAGATGTGACAAAATCTAAAGTATACACTATACAACAAAGTATGCAATGAAATAATCACAGCATATAGACAGAGTTAAGCCCGTTAGTTTAGAAAAGGACCTAGCATACTTGACCGTCTATAGCATAACAGAAGCAACAAGCACAATTCTATCTGTGCGAGATCAAACAGGCAGCTCCAACAGTCATTGATGCTACACTACAAGCTATATAATGTACAAATGCCAGAGTTACAACGGATTGTAGCTAATGATAAATATAGAGTCCAAAGAAGGGCTGCAAGTTGAGTGAGATCAAGCAGCAGAAACCCAACGGTCACCAGTACTTATATACTACAGAGTTACGGATTGTAGATTGTTGTAAATTATAAATATAAAGTCCAAAGAAGGACCGCAAGTTTAACTGGTCGCTTAAGCTAAACTCTTTAATTGCTAACGGCTTCACATCCCAGACTTTTATTGATCCGCAACTCAGTCAGGAAGGATCGTAGCAACCCTATACAACCGGGGATTTATAATGCGATAAATTGAGGCTTAGACAGAGAAACATCGCATTCCAACCATCAAAATCAAACGGAAATGCATACCAATGATTAAGGTAGACAAATAGACAAATACACAAATAAACACATGGTGACTCGCTTAAACAGTAACGTAGTTGGCATTTGAGAGCGAGCGATAGTCGGGGAATAAGGTAATTACCGACAGATTCAGACTGAGGATACTAATTAGTGGTAATTAGTATTTGCTAAATGCAGTTTGTAATCACGCTGTGCAACAGTTGTCCTGTTAACTTAATGTGTTCTGTAAATTTCAGCACATGTTGGAATTAGGTCGAATTAGGGAATTATGAAGGGAGGGAGAAAAATTATCGATTTACCGCGTCAGAAAGATTGCATGAAAAATTAGACAAGAATGGAATTAGTGCATTGGAATCAGGCATAAACGACCAGAGTGAACACCGCATTTTGTTAATCGTAGTATATTAAAAAGTAAAAGCGTTTCGTTGTACATGTACCACAGAAAATGCAAATAAAAGTTGAACGATCATTTTCCAGACACTGCTACGAAAATTCAAACCATGAATGAATCGTGTAGATGAAACAATAGACTTGACCAGAGTGATTATACGCAAATCACGTTTTTAAACCGCTAGATATCAGTCAGTGTTAGAATTAGATCAATCAGTGCAGAATGCCCCAAATATTGCCCAGACCTGACCTGTGAACCTCAAATATTTATTTTCGTACTATACTAATACATGCAATGTCCGGATAGGAGAATTTTAAATGATTTAGTGACATTGAAACGTTCTTCAATTACCTTTACCTAAGGAAGAGCATTTTCCCTTTACCGCAATACACGGAATCATAATGATAATTTTCCGATACGAGATTGGGGACGGGTTCTATAAACAAACAAACAAACAAACATACACGGAATCATCAGAAATTTTCATCATAAGCATATTGATATACTACTACGATAATATTTAACAGCACAGCTAACAAGAAGAAGTGCAGAGGCATATTTTCTTGATATACCTAACAGCAATTAACCGATCATCGTCCACTATCGAACAATCAAAACCCAGAATCACTGTCACGTGTCAAAACATCTATAATAAACCTAAAATATTTATCTCTTTACTATACTACTTATTTCTTTACTATACTACTGAGAAGAATCTTGAAGATAAAGTGGTTCTTCCATGTCTCCAATGAAGAAGTTCTCAGCCGTGCTGGAATTAAGTCTATCGAAACTTTCATCGGTGCGGCTAGACTAAGGTGGTACGGACATGTTGTCAGAATGCCAGAGACGCGGTTTCCCAATTTCTTATTGGATTGGAAACCAAACTATGGAAAGAGACTGAGAAGACGACCCCGCAAAGGCTGGATGGCCTATGTACTCGAGGATGGGGCTGAATTTACAGGTGTCGATAAAATCAGCAGAGATGCAGTAAAACAGTTGGCTCTAAAGCGAGTGGAATGGAGGAACATGTTACGCCGTAGAAGAGATGTGTGTGATGCAGGCCACTCAACGACTAGGAGGAGACCTCTTCATGTAGCATGTATGTATATACTACTCCGATAAGACAGCACAACTAACAAGAATTATACACGATTACAATGTTAACTGACAGCAGCTGTTATACACACCAACCGAGAAACTAACTCTCTGCATGCTTCTCTGTGTGTGCATTACAAGTTGATCCGTAATAGGTACTTCCTGCTAAGAATAAGAATATCCAATGGATATTATTCGTTGGATATTATCCGTTGGTTACTCATATCCGACAACACTGGGATTGACACTTAATGTCGAGTTCCGGGCTTAAAATTACTTGACTCGTGGCAGTGCTTTTTAAATCACTGAACGTTTGCACGTGCGTTTTAAATTACTTAACGCGTGCACGTGCGACTATAGGATACCGACTGTTGCACTTGATAGATGGATCGTTTAAAACTATAGCTGTATGGCAAGCAACACTGGATACATGTTGAAAGATATAAATAGATGTATAAACTGAAAGAATTGCTTAATCAAGTAAGTATTACCCGGTTTAATCTGCATCATCTGCAGATGTCTGATGTAACTATAAATTTAATAAAACCCATTTTTAATTTCCTGTTAAAATTCACGGGAATGTGTGAGATGGTTATACAGAGATATATACACTCAAACATTTCACCAAATGGAAAGGTCCGTTTCAGTGAATTTTAACAGGAAATTAAAAATGGATGAATTATCCTATTGAATATAATAATTCAGAAAAAGCGACGTTTAGATTTAACCTAACTCAACCATAAACAAGCATAATTTAATATATTAAAATAACGTTCAATAAAATATAAACACCCAGATATGAGTAAGCACGCAGATAAATAACATAGTTTTAAACTAATTACAACACTACAAATCTATTATATTTATTGAGAATTATGTAATCTAACGTGATGGAAATATTTTAAACGGGCATATCTTGTCTAAACCAAGGATGCACTAAATGAAGAATGCGTTGTAACTTTGTTTGAAAAGCATTAATAGATCACATTAAAGTGTTATAACTTAAGCCACTTAAGTTAAATTGAAACCACTAACAACAACAGGCACGTGCTATATAACCGGGCACCAAACAATTAATTTAATTAACCCAACTTCAGAATATGAGTATGACGTAGAAATGTCGATACTTGATTTATCTATTTACCTTCATTAGAAGATTGTAATCACTGACTCTAATCAGAAAAAATCATATCAAATTTTCTCGAAATAATGGACACCATTATTCTCTTCTTTTACACAATTAATGTGTAAAAGAAGAGAATAAGAAACACAATTAATGTGTAAAAGGTTGAAGTGCAGTCCGGACAATGTATAAAATGAAACTGCTAACAAAAGAAAATTACCTTAGTGTTACCCAATATAAGGTTACCCAACAATGTTAGCTCAAAGAAAAATAGTCACAGTCAGAACACGATTATGTCTCCTCTGGTTTCAATTGTACTTTCTAGGTAAAATATTATACAAGCCTAGATCCTAGCATTAGGGAAACGTTGTGTTAAGTCACTAATTAGGTTCTCGTAATCAAATACAAAGTCGAGAAATAGAAACTTAACTAAAACTTACCCAACAGTGTAAAAAAGGAAATTTCTAACAAAAGAAACTTAACGTATCCAACAATAGGTACACCTTGTAACACCATGTTGTATGTCTATAAGCGGGATAATATGGTAACTTTATAGACGCTGATAAGCAAAATGTCTAGAATTATATTATAAAGCAAAATGTATAGAATTATATTATACAGAGAGGGGTGAGGAACACGTGGGGTGTGCAGGGGAGAATAATAGAGAGTTGGAAGTACCCATTAGTTACAAGCTTAAACTATGCATTATGTAGCTTAAACTATATATCTTGTAGCTTAAACTATACTTTATGTAGCTTAAACTATACATTATGTAGCTATTACTTATATGCTTAATCTACACATTTTACGTGTATATACCCATAAATTATGATATACACTTTGCAGTTATATAGCCGGTCGAGAGGGTGGTAAGGATATTTCTGAAGATATTTTCTTCCATTACTCTCTTCCTCAACCTAATTTGTTTTTCTTCACGACGAATCAAGAACTGTTGTAAAATGAAAGTCACGGAGGATTTAGACTCCACAAAGCATCTGAGATACAACCTAGTTTTTGTCAAATATAACCAATTAAAACAAGCGAAACTGTACATGGAATTCAACATACAACAATATGAAATTCAGGCCTAATGAATCTAGTCACGTAATTTATCACTAATCATAAAAAATTAAATGTTTAATTCAATAACTTGCAGCGTTGAACACCACGTCTAGTAAAAATGTTTCAACACAGCCTGCAGAATTACACGAACACACTAATATCCGTCCGGTTTATAACGGTCATTAACTCAACAAAACTGAACAAAACTGAACAAAACCGAACAAGACTAACCAAAACTGAACAAAACTGAACAAAACTGAACAAAACTGAACAAAACTGAACAAAATTGAACAAAACTGAACAAGACAACAATGAAAATATAACAATTGTTGGTTCCCAAACACTACAAAGAAAAGACTAGTGACAAGAGAAACAACCAGAAATCGTACAAAGAAAAGACTAGTGACAAAGGAAAGAAGCGAGTTGTAATGTTATATGCACATTTACCCTACCCCGTAACATATTGATATAGTGCGATCAGTAGCTACGTGCATGACGCACCCACGAGTACACGAGCGCTGCTAAATTACACTTGTGATGAGAGCTTATTTCATGTATTTGCTGTGAGGGAAGAGTGTGTTGGATCAGGGTATCCCGGAAATAGGGGATTATCTGTTATATCCCGCGACTAAACTAAATACATCTGATCAGTCGGATACCAGTAAGGTTACTAAGGTTACCGAAGTTACTAAGGTTACTAAGGTTACTAAGGTTACTAAAAACAGGGGATAATCTAAGATACCCCCGACAAAATACTTCAGTCGAACACGTACTGAGACATACTGAGCCACTTTTAGAGTAGCCACTTACAAAGTGTAGCCTCGGAGAGTAGCCACTTAGAGATACTATATTGTGTATAATACAGGAAACCGCTTAAAGTAGAGTGTTAGAGTGCAGACGTCTCCGTAGGATTTGAAAAGCCACTGCTGTGATGTTATCTTCTTCCAGCCCAAAGTTAAAATATGTGGAGACATTCTTTACATCTCTACCATCCTGTCTAGTACGATGAGGAGACGCAATACACTTTAATACAGGATGGAAAACTCTTAGAGCGCGTATAGTTGGAGGATTGAGAGAACGGACTGGATGAGAGAGAGAGAGAGACATACGATAACATTGCATGTCTAAAATTTGCACAGTTAAAATTGCAACTATTTTTATAATCTCCGAGCCAAATACCAAACCACATCACAAATTTCACTTTTACTACAAACGCGCGGTGGTCAAGACGCAAGTCTTTGAAGTTTCACAAGTTTATTGAATTCTTTTTTAAACTAAAAGATTCTCGAACAGAAGCGAGATGAGCTTGTCTAATGTTATTATTAAAACATCGACAGACCTTTACTAACTGCAGCAAAAAAAGAGAGAGGAAACTGAACTTCGAAGGGAATCATGATCTAACAGCCAATGCAGGCATCCAGTCAAGAAACCCACCAGGGAGATAACTTTAACTTAGACCTAAAAAGTTAAAACTATTTTGTGCAAGGAGGATGCTCTGTAAGGTCTGACAGTTCTGATTGTTAGCCCTGCATCAGCTGTCACTACGGTGTGATTGTTCTGAAACTACTTTCTAACTGTCACAGAGTAGCTCGTAATCACACTACTCATAAGGTGTACTCAGGAGTAGCCAGGTGTACTCGGGAGTAGTCAGGTGTACTCGGGAGTACTCAGGAGGAGTCAGGAGTAGTCAGGAGTACTCGGGAGTAGTCAGGAGTAGTCAGTTCTGATTGCTAGCCATGTATCAGCTGTGAGCTGTCACTACAGTGTGATTGTTCTGAAGCATGCCCAGCTAGTATCACAGATTGGCTCGTTAAGTAATCACACTGGTGTACTCAGTAGTTTTGAATAATACAACAGACTGTGATATATTGAGAAATAAGAGAAACTGTGATGTATGTATTGAGAAATAAGAGAAACTGTGATGTATGTATTGAGAGATGAGAGATAAGAGAAACTGTGATGTGTGTATTGAGAGATGAGAGATAAGAGAAACTGTGGTGTATGTATTGCGAGATGAGAGATAAGAGAAACTGTGGTGTATGTATTGCGAGATGAGAGATAAGAGAAACTGTGATGTATGTATTGAGAGATGAGAGATAAGAAAAACTGTGGTGTATGTATTGCGAGATGAGAGATAAGAGAAACTGTGGTGTATGTATTGCGAGATGAGAGATAAGAGAAACTGTGATGTGTGTATTGAGAGATGAGAGATAAGAGAAACTGTGATGTGTGTATTGAGAGATGAGAGATAAGAGAAACTGTGGTGTATGTATTGAGAGATGAGAAATAAGAGAAACTGTGGTGTGTGTATTGAGAGATGAGAAATAAGAGAAACTGTGGTGTATGTATTGAGAGATGAGAAATAAGAGAAACTGTGATGTATGTATTGAGAAATAAGAGAAACTGTGATGTATGTCTTGAGAGATGAGAGATAAGAGAAACTGTGGTGTATGTATTGAGAGATGAGAGATAAGAGAAACTGTGGTGTATGTATTGAGAGATGAGAAATAAGAGAAACTGTGGTGCATGTATTGAGAGATGAGGGAGACACCACTCAGTACTTATGGACACGAAGAGGGTTATTTATAGTTCCAGCAACAGACTATTCGCGTTGTATAAGCATTTTGGACAACTGTAACTGCAACAAATTTAATAATCACCCTACTACTCGGACGACTTGAACTAACTACTCAGAACGTGCAACTGCAAACTGTAATACATGTTAGAAAAATGCGCCACATGTTAGAAAAACGCGCCACAATTTATAAAAACGCGCCACATGTTAGAAAAACGCGCCACAAATTAAAAGGTTAAAGAAATGCGCCACTTTAAGACATCTTCTGATCACACCCATAGGAGTAGAAACAGGCGCAGTTATGGTTCTGCCGACAAAAACATTTCCAGACCAACTGAGTCCAGCAAGCTTAATAATCACAATCACACTAGTTAGTACTTAGCAGTGCTACTCACCTGTTCATAAGTATATAGAGGGATATAGTACGTGTTTTGACACCAAACACTAACAGCAAAACTGGTGTATTGTCCAGTACGCACAATAAGTAGATATAAGCGAACTAAGATAGTATCCTGTATCTCCAGCTGTGCATGATAATTACATAATTACATAACAATTACGTGTAATTACGTGTAACCTTTCAACATCAAAATAAGGACCAACTTAGTCGATCCGGATGAAACAAATCTAAACTGGTCCAAATCCCAAATTTTCATCTGTTCTATTTCCTTATGATACTTGTTATGTTGCGACTAAGTACAGAACAGTAAAATGGCAACTAGTTGTAGCGACTAAACGCAAAACAGTAACTAAATCTAATGCAGCGCCGAGCATCATGAGAAATACAGTACCATCATTAGTCAACTACAAATGACAATACAACAGCAAATCGAATTGAAGATCGATGCCAAGAAAGTTCATTGCCCCCGATCTAATTTGCGGTTATGAGCATATAATATGTTGATCATTATATCATGTGCCGACGATGATATGAGAGGTCTATAAAGTATAAGGTCATTGGTTGATAAGTACTATCAATATGAACCGTATAATGTCATCATTATAAATAAACATATCTAAACATATCGAGTTAGTTTTAGTACTTAAGTGTTTAAGTTATGAAGTTAAAATATGCTAATATCACCGAAAACTAATAATCGACCTGCTCACGAACTGTATATGTAAACAAATGAGAGGAATATCATGCAGTGCTACGCTATTATCAGACTAGGAACGATTGTCGCATTGTCGCACAACCACACTACCGTAGCTACTCTCTCTCTGTATGATATCACACAGAGACTGTTCATTACTCCTCATTACTGATCACAGAGGCGGGTGAACTGTCAGAAGATACGGAAGAAAGGCAATTGTCTGATAACTTGTGACTTGCCAGAGAGACTATGATATAAACACTGTATGTGGGGTTTATCTTATCATTGATACGAATTAATGATTTAGATTGGGAGTGTCTGGCTTACGTTGATTGAGCTAATTGGTGTAGAATTAGCGTATAATTGGAGTTTATTATGAGCTGTTATTAGTGATAATGGCTGATTAGCGCTTCATCCTTATTGTGGTGTGGTAAAGGGAGTAGCCTTGCCAGTAATGAATTCCAGTCATCAACATTTTATGGGACTACCAAGCAAATAATAAAAGTTAAACTGTATTGCAATAAACTTCAAACTTTATGATTCTTTTCGGTTTTATGAATTATAGCTTCGTCACAATCATGGCACCTTCTCAACGACATTTAAGGTTACTACTGAGGTTACTAAGGTTACTTAAGTTACTAGGGTTACTAAAGTTACTACTCAGGTTACTAAAGTTACTCAACGCCATAAAGTTACAATCGATGAATAGATTGAACAAGCAAAACTGAACTGATATAAACCCTAAACTAACAAAGAATCCATCTCTACTCCCAGTCTATTTCAGTACAATTCGTTTTCAAATTCGATGATGATGTCCGCCAACAGACAAATCCTGCCATATTTGATTTCATCCGACACAATATAACATACTTAGAACTGTAATTTAGACGACCAATGACAAGCACATATGAGTTTATTGAACATTTACTCTGTCTGTACACAATTTTTCAAAAAGGATAAATAACTCACACGAAGGAAAAAATCAACACAACAGTACTGATAATATCACTATGATAGGTCATAGGTGTAACCTATCCTATTGTTAGCCGTTAGGTATATTCACATATTATACTTTCATTAGAAATAATTGCTACGATCGGCCACGCTGAATACCTTACAAAACATTTTTGTGGCGGACCAATTTGCGACGACCGAAATTTTGGCGGTCCGAAAATATGGCGAAATTGAACAAAAACCGTCACATTTCGGACGTCACAGAAAATAAGGGTATTTTTCATCATTTTTTGTGACAGTAAGCAGTAAGGAAATTTCTGAAATTCGGTAAAATCATGTTCAAACTTAGTCTGTATTAAAACTGTAAGACTTTCATGTTAGCACATACATGTATTTTAATGCAAATTTAAACTGTATTGCTTGACATTCAATTCGTCATTGGTGTGGTGATAATTTGTCCCAAGATGCCAGAATTTATTTATTAATTTTACTTGATATTACTTTTTAGAAACAAAATAAAGCAGTGAAGGCACAGTCATTGAAATAAGCTAAAAGATAATGCGACGGATTCTATTACGACGACCGAAATTTTGGCGGTCCGAAAATATGGCGAAATTTTCGAAAAACCGCCACATTTCGTACGTTATAAATATGTCTTGTAAGGTATATTGTCTTATCAGGATCACTAAGGATAAGTCTATCTAGATTTTGTGAATTTCTAAGCATTTATTCTCTCAGACTATATTTGTGTTCAATAAAATGGATGATGATTAATCACTCTACACTCGACTGTCACGTGACTTTTTAACACGTCCTCTAGGTGGCTCTGAATGACTATTCGAAACCCTAACTATAACCCTCTAATCTGATCTCAACCCTAACCCTAACCCAATCCCTTACATACAGCTGAATCATTTGCTGGAACCCTAACGAGAAATTAAACAAAATTCCTTATAATATGGTCATATCACGTGATCGAGACAGTTTTTCGCCGATATCTCGCTAGGGGAGCATTTTAATCCTATGTCATGTGGGGTGATTCGGAATCAGCGTTCGGAAATACATTGAATTCGGTAGATTTGGGGGGGGGGGGGGGGGGGGGGGCAACCATATTAAAGTATATTAAAATGTAGGATTTTTCCCGATTTTGACCCGGGGATATACTTTAATATACTTTAATATACTTTAATATACTTTAATATATCCCTATCTCCTTGGAGGCCTACATCAAAAATTGTTGCCCAAAATAAGCTTGAAATGCAATTCTTAATCGATTCCAAAAAGTTCTTGAAAAAATATTGAAAACTGATGGAGTTATTTCAATTTTAATGAAGTCATTTTGGCTAGTATTCCGAACCGAGATATTATGTGCAATTTTCCCAATTTTGTTCATGGAGGTCTTTTTACTTAGTATCCACTATATTCAACAAAAACTGAGTTATATCTTTCACATAGAGTTAGTCTCATTTAAAAATATTGAAATTTTATCGAATTTGGGCAAAAGCGAATTTGGGCAAAAGCGTATGCCCAAATATGGGCATATTTTTTTAAGCTCATAGCTCAGCCAATTTTTGACTAATCTGGATGGAAATTCATGTACTAGTCCTAAAACAGGCTTATCTTGCGAATCTGAGTGAAAAATTATGTTCATCATGTAAATCTTAACGAAGAATATAAATCTTCTAATTGTAGGTATATTAAAGTATATTAAAATGTAGGATTTTTTCCGATTTTGACCCGGGGATATACTTTAATATACTTTAATATGGTTGCCCCCCCCCCCCCCCCCCAGATTTTAACTGCCAGGGGCCCTCTTAAAAAAATCTCAAAGATCGACTGTAGATTGATTTAGCACGCTCGCAATAAAATGCTGATGATAAAATAAATGGAATAATCGCAAAGATGTTAAACATTCAGAATAATATTATCCTTAGGGTGTCAAATCAAAAATTCCAAATTGTGGTCGAATTGATTTCATTATAGCAGACGTTTAAAAAATAATTCTCACCAACAGACTGTAAACCTAGACAGAATATTCGTTCAGAACACAATCAGGGTTTGTCAAGATGAGGATATTTTGTGGATCTGATAGGATACCGGGAAATATTATCAATAAAAAGGTAGATCAGACTGCATTAGTTTGGAAACGGATCCTATGACCGTGATTAGTGGTTAAGTGGTTAATTAGGTAGTTGATTAAAAGTTCATCCATATAGCCAGAGTTATCTAAATCTGCCAGGGCAGGCGGATCCTGGCGGGAGGCTAAGGGGGACGGAACCCCCGAAAGGTTTCAAGAAAAGTGAAGCATTTTGCCACATTATCCGGCATCCTGAGTATAGAAATAGCCCAAGAGACAGATGTTATCTTAGAGACATAATACGTTAGCCTTTTGAGAAAAAGCAAGACTATAATCAAAGCTAGTCTTTGCCTGCCCTGCCTCATTACATTGCTTGCCCTGCCTCATTACATTGCTTGCCCTGCCTCATTACATTGCTTGCCCTGCCTCATTACATTGCCTGCCCTGCCTCATTACACTGCCTGCCCTGCCTCATTACATTGCTTGCCCTGCCTCATTACATTGCCTACCCTACCTCATTACACTGCCTGCCCTGCCTCATTACATTGCCTGCTCTGCCTCATTACATTGCTTGCCCTGCCTCATTACATTGCTTGCCCTGCCTCATTACATTGCTTGCCCTGCCTCATTACATTGCCTGCCCTGCCTCATTACACTGCCTGCCCTGCCTCATTACATTGCTTGCCCTGCCTCATTACATTGCCTACCATGCCTCATTACATTGCTTGCCCTGCATCATTACATTGCATGCCCTACCTCATTACACTGCCTGCCCTGCCTCATTACATTGCCTGCCCTGCCTCATTACATTGCTTGCCCTGCCCGCTCCTACTAAATCGCTCGCCCAAATTTTTATTATGGTTAGGGTTAGGGTTGGGATAAGAGTTTATGTAAAACCGTTTTTTACGGCTGCAAAACCATAAAAACCAAAGTCACGTGAAATTTTTGGGCGAGCGAATTAGTAAGAGCCTGCCCTGCCCGGCTGCACAGGTTATAAACCTGATCATAGCGTTGCAAAACAAACATTGTTTTCTCCAAACAACAAAGCGACTATAAAACAGCTATCAAAATGTAGTAGTCATGATCATAAGACGGAAGAAAATGACCCAATAACGAATCAGATACCTACTTGGAAATGGCCTTATACTGGCTCTTCGTTAACTTATTGGTTAAGTTATAAATCACGACATCAGCCTAATAGAAGAGCCATCATGTATTTTAATCATCAAGCTTGACATTTGTTGAGTAAGCGATAAAGCGGCGAGATCGTGGAGATCATTATCGAGTTATCTCAATCTAATTACATTTATAGTTGTAAAAGAGGTCACCCAATCGCGATTTAGTTACCAGTAATTATAATCAATCAACCCTCTCCGATTATAAAATGATGGTATTATCAATTATCATTATCTTATAGATTAATATTGGCAGCAATATAAGTTTTCGCATCGACTTAGACGGTATAAGAAATAAACTTTGCAGTATACTAATCGTCACATCTCATGATACGCCTTAGTTTATTTCATGGTGGTGACGCATCTACTGTAAAGAATGATTCTGTACAACTACTATCTTATTATGAGTCAACATTCAACAAACCATCTAGTCTTAGGTAATATGCTTAATTTATAAAATTCTGGCCATGACCAGATCAAATTAAATTGAAAGGGGTGCCATGAAAACAGCTACTTAACACTAGGAATTGACGACTGATTAAGATTACGAAAAGTTCTGAATTAAACGTTGTTTTAACCCAAATTAAACCTCAATTAATAATTATCGCATACTTTGCCTTAAGTCGAAAATAACTTTGCGATATTGATGGTTGCAGCACAAGATTCCAAATGGTTATCAAGCAATAAAACAAGCCCGCAGTAACAACCACGGACGCCATATAACTTCATCAGGAACTGTTCATCACACTTTCATTGCCAAAGAAGAATATCTTCAGTCCAACGATCTTTTGACTGACAGAGATTTGCATTTCATCGATTCGTCAAGTCGTTTTAAGTCTTTGACGGTGGGGATTGGAGCTCGGAAGCGATCGAATGTGCAGTTACCGGGTTGACCTGCGGTTGCAATGAAACTGTCAAATTGGCAGTTCCGGCGAATTTTGTGCTGATGTTAAATCTTTTGGCGCATACATCAAAAAATGGACTCACCTTCGACTTTTAAAAAGGAAAAATTGGCGTCGACTAATCTACTATCAGTCATTGAGATTAGCATTTTCATACTTTTAACATGATAATATTAATAGGGTTATAGAAACACTTTAGTTCAAGTTGATTAGTTGAACTTCAAAAGCACAAACGAATTACTATATAGCTGTCTAGCTCGGCTGTAACAGAAAAGAAAATGTGGGATAGGATATAAAAAACAACCGAAGAAAACAAAAACTAAAAATTTTTCCCCCCTCCCCCGGCCACAAAACTCACTCCTTACAAAGCAGTAATAACTACAAAACTTCATTACACAAAGCACTGGCATCTCTCGAGATATTCCCGATCCTAATGTGATACACACTGGATTAAAACAACTATCTGGATTACAACAACTATCTGGATTAAAACAACTATCTGGATTACAACAACTATCTGGATTAAAACAACTATCTGGATTAAAACAACTATCAGGATTACAACAACTATCTGGATTACAATACAACTATCTGGATTACAACAACTATCTAATTCTAACAACAACCCCATTAGATTTAGCCCGGAACAGAGTGAGAGAATCTCCGCGTGTTATTATATAACACACCCAGCGTGCGTTAAGGGTTATAATATAAGTTATGACCCTTAAGTAAAGCGCGTGAGCTACAGAGAGAGCGAGAGAGAGAGAGAGAGGCCTGGTGCCAACTGCACATAGCGTGAAAGTAATTGTATGGCTTTTTACAGAGTCCAGCTTTCTGCGTCTAGCAGTAGTCTGGTGCGTTCCCAGCGAGGCGTACGGGGTCAATAATCATACTCCTTCCTGATATTACCTGGGGACCCCAGGCTATAATGTTCATAAACATGAATGGAGATTCGGCGGAATGACAGGGTGAGCGCCGCCCAGTAATCCTGATCGTACTTTAACTTTAAGATCACCGTATAGAAAAGTCAGGATCTTTCCGTGATACAATGGGGATTTTGCCGTGCGACTAGGAGACGTTGGTGACTTGTTCTTCAGGCTCGCTCAAGGACGCCGCCAACTGAGTAAATTAACTTTCTGCTCATTATCAAATTTGCGATCTAGCTGTGAGTTGATAAGGCTTTGCTTATGCTGTTTAGGTAATCTAAATAAAACAAAGTTGTAGAGTTGTATCATTTTATTCACCCTTATTTCAGTGAGCCAGATAAAGTTGCTTCGTACAATTTTATTAGTGATTGCGTGGGACTCAACAATAAATGTGTGCCTAATGCACAGTCTTCTCTTAATGCACATTTCAATGATTTTTCTTTTTAAAAAGAACTGATTAAACTTGGTGTGAACTGCAATCGGGTTGAGTTCAAGTAGGGTTTTAATGATTGAATTGAGTTGGCTATGTGGCCAAAATCTTATTATTGTTATATAACCTGATGAGAAGAAGTGTACAGGTTCTCTCTATGTACATTGTACAGGTTCCTACGCTAAGGTCCATGGTCGCTAACCTTTATAAGGCCACTTAAAGGCCACTTAAAGGCCACTTGAAGGCCACTTTAAGGGTCTGTCACTTAACAGCGTTAGGAAGCGTCAACTTTATAGTAAGGCTTCGCCTTTTGACATTCCCATTTAACTTGAACCATAACGTTAATATACTAATCTGATAAAATCTGGAAAGGCCCAGCCTACTTTACTTTTTTACACTAGTGCAGTTGGAGGGACGTGAATAAATGTTCATCACTAGATGCATCCTTATCAATGTTAGCGAATACTAATAAAAATGTGTAATTGGAAATCGGACAACAGTTTTACTAGTGACAATTAATTTGTACAATTTTTGGCTTCAACGGTGTTGACGGTTTTATTGTTTTACATTTTTATGCTTGAAAGCCGCAGAATCTATCACATTGCCAACGAAAACCAAAGTTACAAGTAAATTAATTTATAAATTCAAACAAATCATCCGTATAATGTTGCAATAATCGATAATCATTTAAAAATAAAATTCAAATATTAACCCATTAGGGACGACGAGTTTTAAAGTTTGCCGATTTTGATGCCGTTTAACACACTAGGTCACTTTACAGCAAAAATGAGATATCCAAAAAAGCTAATCTGTATCTCGTTTACTTTAAAAGATACAGCTATGGTCGCATACGACCCACTCGTCCGGGTCGCAAACGACCCATCACGGTTTTTCGGCTTTAACTTCTGAAACAAAGACGTTAGGATAAAATAAAATAAAAAGCATAAGTTAAAAACATATGGTCAATACTGTGTGACTCTAACTTTTTTAAAATAAAGAATTTGGGTCATTAACGACCCACTCGGCTCACTTGCTTATTACTACATATGTCCATGTAACTTCTTGAATTCAGCCTAAAGCATGACATCATAAGTTGAAAAGCGCCTCTCAGCAAGTGATAATCATCATAAACTGCGAAAAATCGGTTAAATGGGTCATTAGCGACCCACTAGGACCACAAAATTGATTAATTAAATATAATGTTGTCAAACTTTTACAAATATTAGTATAAAAACATGTTATATCTTGGTTATTACTCCTGTACGTTGATTTAAATTTTAAAATCGATCAACTGGGTCAATAACGACCCACTCGGAAGTTGAACCACGACATTAATTATCAGTATCATGTTGTTCTACCATCAAGAAAGACACTCGTAGGTCTTAATTCCACGCAAACCACGGGTGGCTGACTACTAGCCCTTCTGAGATCTGGAGTCTCACGGTAATCTGCAGATCACGTCACCCAATGACTGACGAATAATGGGCAGAATTGGATTGATAGGTAGGTGAGTTTATCAGCTGTTAGTACACGACCGTAATGTCGTGAGACAGCAAACAACATGCCTATCTTTTCCCGATTCCTAGAACGTCCAAGAAGAACTATACAACTGCTGGATTCAGATTTCAGATGGCTGCATCTACTCTCTTCGCAGCTCCCTTTCTTTACTTCTTAGGGGCCGTTCATATATTACGTAATCACTTATTGGACAATTTTTACGCCCCCCCCCCACCACATAGCTATTATGTCAAAATTACACAAGCTTAATCATTTGGAAACTCCCCTCCCTCTCGGCCGATTACGTAATACTTGTTTTCGTTTTGAAAGCTGCCTCGTTGTTGCGGGGTTTGTTACCCAAAACGAGGTAGTTGTCTGAGAGATTGCAGGTTGCAGCACCGCCAGCCAAATGGGGGGGGGGGGGGGGGGGGGGGGGGGGCTTTTTCCTTGTCCTTCTTCACAGAGCTGTAGATGTAGCCATCTGAATGCAGCAGTTGTTTAGTTATTCTCGTACTTTCTAGGAATGAAAAAAACATATTGGCATGTTGGATTAGAATATGCAATTTGACCACTCGTCTTTCAGTATTTACCCAAGGTTACATGATATCTCGTATACTTCGTTCAGGGGATTTCTTGGTTACATATCTGGATAACAACTTCTGGATACAAACTATCAATCTACGACACGTGGTTTAACAAGTCGTTAAACAATTCTGGATTCAACAACTAATGGATACAGAACAATATGATTAACAAAACTACTGGATAAACACTACAGATTACGACAACGATCGGATTCCTTTCATTTTGCGGATACAACGGTCTTCGGTAAGATTTCCACAACATATCTATTACAACAATATCGGAACAAAAACTACTATCTAAGCAAAACCATTAATTTAGCCGAATAGAGCAGGATTCGGTGTTATATTAACTCACCAGCGTGCGTTAATGGTGAAATTAACTTGTGACCCTTAATTTAAGCGCGTGGAGCTACAAGAGACGAGAGGGAGTAAGCTGCCACGCCACATCGTGAAGTATTGGTGGCTTTTTACAGATCCGAGGCTTTCTGCGGTGGACAGCAGTATCTGGAGCTCCATAATGTCGAGGGGTCAAATTCATATCCTTCGATATACTGGGACCCCAGTGATCAATTTTCAAAACATAATGAAGTTACGGGATGAAGCTGAGCCGCCATAAACTGATCGTACTTTAACTTTAAGATCACAGTATAGAAAAGTCAGGATCTTTCCGTGATACAATGGGGATTTTGCCGTGCGACTAGGAGACGTTGTGACTTGTCTTCAGGCTCGCTCAAGCACGCCGCCAACTGAGTTAACTAACTTTCTGCTCATTATCAAATTTGTGATCTAGCTGTGAGTTGATAAGGCTTTGCTTATGCTGTTTATGTAATCTAAATAAAACAAAGTTGTAGAGTTGAGCCAGATAAAGTTGCTTCGTACAATTTTATTAGTGATTGCGTGGGACTCAACAATAAATGTGTGCCTAATGCACAGTCTTCTCTTAATGCACATTTCAATGATTTTTCTTTAAAAAAAGAACTGATTAAACTTGGTGTGAACTGCAATCGGGTTGAGTTCAAGTAGGGTTTTAATGATCGAATTGAGTTGGCTATGTGGCCAAAATCTTAGTATTGTTATATAACCTGATGAGAAGAAGTGTACAGGTTCTCTCTCTGTACAGGTTCCTACGCTAAGGTCCATGGTCGCTAACCTTTATAAGGCCACTTAAAGGCCACCTAAAGGCCACTTGAAGGCCACTTTAAGGGTCTGTCACTTAACAGCGTCAGGAAGCGTCAACTTTATAGTAAGGCTTCGCCTTTTGACATTCCCATTTAACTTGAACCATAACGTTAATATACTAATCTGATAAAATCTGAAAAGCCCCAGCCTTCTTTACTTTTTTACACTAGTGCAGTTGGAGGGACGTGAATAAATTTGCATCACTAGAGGCATCCATATCAATGCTAGCGAATACTAATAGAAATGTGTAATTGGAAATCGGACAACAGTTTTACTAGTGACAATTAATTTGTATAATTTTTGGCTTCAACGGTGTTGACGGTTTTATTGTTTTACATTTTTATGCTTGAAAGCCGCAAAATCTATCACAATTGCCAACGAAAACCAAAGTTACAAGTAAATTAATTTCTAAATTCAAACAAATCATCCGTATAATGTTGCAATAATCGATAATTATTTAAAAATAAAATTCAAATATTAAACACAATAGAAACATCTTAAAAATCGAAAAAATGAACGCAACAAAACAAAAACTCAACTCATCAGATATAACAATCTGATGTACAATATACGACTCTCGAAACACTCGAAAATATTTAGACTCATGACGAAGATCAAAAATTAGAGCACAAATTTAAAAGACAAATATACATAAAACTATGAGAGGAATGATAACGTTCAGTTACAGTTTTTATCCAGATCCACGTCATACACACAGACGAAGGAAATGTAAGTTAATTGAGCGTATTAGAGTTCCAGCCAAAGGTTAAAACATAAGTCAACGTTATAGACAGAGGGGGTAACATTTCATTTGGCGTGAACAGAAGTCGTACAGTAACAAATTCCTTCCTCATTTCATTTGTCATTGGTAGAAGTTGTAACGTAGCAGATTCCTTGAGTTACACTGGACAATGCTGGGAAGGACTGAGCTTTCGTCTAGTTTCAAATTAAGGGTTCTACAGAAATACAGATGTCTTGTTAAGTGGAGGTTCTGGCTGGCTTTTAGTTGGCTTTCGACTGGCTTTCTGCTGACTGGCTAGTGATTTTCAGTGAGCACTAAATATTTGAATGAATTTGCAGATACGATCATGGGAAAAAGATGTCTTCACAAACTTCAGGTAGACAGAATTAGCCGAATCAGGTAGGAAGAAGTCTATATTTCAGTCTCTGCAGCTGCTCACTGTGAAATATATAATTGTTATATATCTGCTAACTCTGATTCTGAGACTGACTATTATCAGTACCCTGGTCCCACTGTTCAGTACTTGACTGACACTGTCTCATACTGACTCTTTCTCTTTCACTTTCACTTTCTCTTTCATCTCTCCTCCACGAGCATGGACAGAACCTGTGAGTCTTGATCAGGGTCATGAAGTCAAACCTCCCGGAATTGTAGATCGCTACCAGCAGTATCATCGTTAAACCCACTATCACCTGCACGAGATATACCCACTTTTAAAACTGACATTTATAAGTTTTCACATGAGTCGTTGAAATTATAAGGGCTAAGATTATGTTCACTTAATAAGGTAAAGTATTCCAAGAATTAATCTGAATTCTAAGTATTAAATATAAAAACTGTTAGTGTTACAAATGTGTTAATATTTTCATCGCCCTGTCTAAATTGCAATTACAGATTTAGTTTGATATTAGTCTTAATAAAAGGCGTTACATATTTTTCGTTTCTCTCTCTCTCTTGAGTGGGTCAATCATGATTTATTACACTTGGGTCAAAATGAGTGAGTAAAGACTTTCGTTTTGATCGACCCACTCCAGGGAGCGAAAAATGAACTTTACTTTTTTACAAAAAAGTGGATGGAATAAATACCTGAAGGACACCAAGATACCCAAGATAAGGATTTGATACAGCTCCAAATACGTATGTTACCATCAGGAACACTACTCCACAGCAGCACAGTGTGATCCCTGGTTATGAAATGTCAAACACAAGGAAATATTTTATGTTGTTTAATGATTGATATATTCTTACAAAATACAAGGACTGTTAACAGTAGAGAATATATTGGTTTTTCTATTGTTTAAAATCTGAATGTGTGTCTATGTGCAATGATATTTTGGGCGGTTGTAATAGTAAAAGGCTAGAGGTTGAATTGACAGAATTATGAAAGTGTTTAACCCTCCAGACAAACACGGCATCACAAAAATATTTGGTTGAATTGTTTAAAGTTGAATGTGATTATGAATATTGAAAATTCAGAACTGATCAGATTTCACCCTGATTCCCATCTCCCCCACGGCCCACCCTCTTTCTTGACAATCAAGCTTTCATGCTGGAGCCATAATAAAAACATGTTGATATGTCACAAATAAACATATTTTCTGAGAGTGTGTGAAAAATTAAATTTTTCGCAGACAGTGTTAAATATTTGGTATGTGAGGTAACTGGCACCCCAGATTGTCGATACTCATTTCGTGCCTGGTGGGCTAAATAACCATAATTTTTCACAGTTTTGGTTGGCGACATCAACTTGGCAAATTTAATTGCACTTTTATGATATTTGAAGACTTAACAAATCATTGATTTTTGCAAACAGACAACAATGGAGACTAATAGTGGAAACGTAATGATTACATTTTCACACGTTAAACAATTTCCAAACACCTATCTATCATGAACCTTTACTTAAAAGGTGAAGACGCACAACATATCACGAACACTTATTTACGCTGGACCAGTAGCCAATGTGAAACATAAGGAAATATTCTCATACCTATGGCGAGTGTTCTGACGCTGCCCATGCAAGCAAAGGCGTTGTTTCTGTGAAAGAAGCTGTCTCTTGTCAGATAACGAGTGTTAACAACCTAAGTCGGGAAAGGGATTGTCATGGAGATAGTCAGCATGCTCACAAGAATTGTAATTGATCGAATATCCTTGAGAAATGTCTGCCGTCTGTGGACTGATCGGTATTAAATTATCCATGAGACATAATCATTTCGACGAATCATAAAGATAAACTTTATGCACAGAAGGAGAATAACAGAATAAACGAGAGTAATAGTAAGGTACTGTTAAAACCAGGGTCCTCCCGGCATAGCTAAAGTTGCTCGAAAGAAAGGTTGGTCGGAAGATCTGCAGCTAAAGATTGAAAATCTAACAACGCCATATCAAGTAATATTAATATTTAGAAACATAAAGATAAAAATCTAACCTCGCTGTAACGCGGTGCCTGGATCAGAGAAGTGAAGTCTCCCTCGGTGTAGGGGGGTGGTAACGCGTCCTCAGGGTTTACTACTTGCTGAGAGTATGTAAATGAAGGTGAGAATATCTTAACAGGTGATACTCGTAAAATATTTGTTTCGAATATAATACAAGACCGTCGACGAGTTTAACTCGGCGCGTGTTTTGGTAGGTTATAAACTTACAAAGGATATGCTTTTCAGGCAGACGATTAGTTAAATGGTAAAATTTACCAAACTTTGTAGATATGTTGGAGAGAGGTTTAAGCAAAAGCATTATCAATTAAGTAATAGTTGGATAATTTGCACTGTTCAGTCAACTAGAATAGTCCAGCCACAGATATCTCTAAAAGATTTGACAGAGAAAATCTGAGAATTTGGAAACTACAAGAGGTTTTGTTCAAGACATTGAATAAATAACTTCGAACAGTTTTCCCAACTTACCGTATCTACAACAAGTCGAGGAAGAGGGGTAGAATGTAAACTATCCCCAAAACCATGACAGATATAACCGTGACTCCACAGTGATGGAGGTCCCCTCCTGTTATGATAGCTACACGGAGGTGTTGTGCTGTGTGTGGGTAAACTACCAGGGTTACTAAGGTGATGAGGGTCACCCAAACCAGGGTTGCTAAGGTGATGAGGGTCACCCAGACCGGTGTTACTCCGGTGACTTAGACCCTCTGGGTTGCTGCGATAGCAGAAACTCTCAGGGTTATTTTCAAGCAAGTGTAATCCAAAGTATGGGTCTTCATTTCGACGGCGGGTGAACGGAGAAAATGCCTCAGCGGAACTGCTATTGTTACCAAGCAACACCCCACTGTGACTACCATTGTGACTGTTATTCTGACTGTTGTTCTGACTGCCAGTGTAATTGTGGTGAAGAGGAGCTGGAGCTGGTTCAGACAAGATGGTCGTGTTCGAGAAGCGTAGAGGCTGTGTCATTACTAGGTTTGATGTGGATGGTCCAAGATGTTGTGGTTCCGATCCTGATGGGTTATAATAGTTGGTTACACTTTCTCAAACACAAGAAAAATTCATTAAAATGATAACAAGATGACTGATAAAGAAGATCCTAGTTGAGAGACATTATTTGGGATTGCATTATTATCTAAAACAAACATTTTTGATGAATTTGCGGCACTAAAACTCACTATGACCGATGATATGAGTGGGTTGTAAAGTGTATGGCTCGTTGACCATACCCCCGGGTTCATAGTTCTGTCTGTATCTTGAGTGAGGCGCTGAGCGAGGTCTTGAGTTAACCTGAACAAAACAAACTTGTCAAACACAAGAAAATGTTTTGTTTCTTGTTATTTGATCAATGTTGGTGTTATCTAACAATTACGATCAGAACTCATCAGTCTTCATCAATTTCAACAAAACATTTTGAAATATCTTGAAATATCTTGAAATATTTTCAACAAATTGAACAACACTAACTAACCTGAGCGAAGTTGAAGTAAGAGCGAAGAGTAAGAACGGTAGGCTGGCTATCAGATCTGTAAGCAGGGGGAGGAGAGGTCGGTCGAGCAAGAGCCAGAGCACGTGATACATAGCTCATTCGGGATGTCCTTTCTAGTTGAGCTGTGCTTCTGGGGACATGGACAGTTAGATTCAGGTTTTGTAAGTAATAGGAAAGTGCAGAATTTTTAACAGTTTCGTGCAATTTGGCTTTTAATGTTCATGTTGTAGATTTTGTCAGTTATTTTTGCAAATGTTATTAATTATGTGGATTGAAGCTCAACCTTCAAACCAAAAATCATCACTGAGATCTGTTCAAAAAAAGGATTTAATTGAAAACCTGTATACTGAGTTTGTTGACGAGCTGGAAGGAATCAGTGTCTCGACTGATTCACGACAAGGCGCCGAGTGGTGTGGGACTCTTTCACTCGGTGACAGTGGAGCAAGGGGCTCTTCTAAATCTTGTGAATTTCTGGACGCAACTGGTGCATAGTGGCATATCTGACCTCTGTTCCCCTGATTATATGTAAAACAGGAAGGATCAGGATGATAAAACTGGCGACCTAAGTAGGTTGATGAGCGTGACCCGTTGAGAGGGTTTAAAGCGATCTCGTGTCTCTCTTCGCCACAAGATGATGTAGTTGACCTATCATCATCATCAGTCTCCTCGCCACTTCTCTCACCTAATGTTTGTAAGTGAGAACAACGACGTTTACGTGAAGTGACGTGATCAGTGACGTCATGATCGGTGACGTCATCATTACGATCAGGTGAAGGTGTCCTTGCTTCAGAATCTGAAGAGCAACCTCCCTCATAGTCACTTATCTCAAAGTTGCTTGAACCCGACGATGACATTGTCAGTGAATTTGCTAATTTTTGGTAGTCTGATAGAAGATGCTGGATGCTGGTAGGGTTAACTAATGAGAGGGGTCTTGATGATTTGGAAGAGGGTATATCAGACACATCACTGTCACTGAGGGAAACAAAGGAATGTTCATCATGGTGGTCTTGTTCTGATGGTTTATCTTCAGCGGAGATAAAATAAGACATGTTCTGGTTATCTGGAATTGTCCAGAACTTTCGTGAATTGAATGATGAATTTGGGGTGAACGGTGAAGATGAGCTGAACCAGGTGAAAATCACGTGAAAACTCAATTTCTTGAGTGTTGGTGTTCACACAGGTTAGTTTCGTACGGAAACAGCGCCACTACTAGCCTTTGGGTTGACAGCTTTTCCTTCACATCTTTGGCATGGTGGTTTTTACATCGTCATTATCTTTTTTCATCTTCTGAGAGCAGTTATATGATGTGAGATTAATCAAGTTAAGGTTGAAAAACGATGAAATAAAGCAAAAGTAGAGTAGAAATAGTTCTCCAGGAACAGAATTGATGACGTTATATGTAAAAAGTCCCATGTTTTATGCAAACAATCGTTAGGGATAAAATAAAGTGGTTGGCTGACAAAAAGTGATGGTCTTGACTCAGGAACATATTGTTCAGCTAAATATATGTTAGCCGGTATGATTTTATAAGACTATCTGAAAAAAAGAAAGGAATCTAGGTGAATGAAGAATGTACTTCTCTCAAAAAATCTTTCTGAACAATTTGCACTGTATCCGAAGTGCGACAATCAAATTAAGAGGTCCTTTTTTTCGCATTACTGCATAGTGCATAGTGCTAATAAGAGAAAACATTAGAAAAACAGCGGAAAAGTTAATAAATTAATTTTCCTAACTTCAGAACTTCTACTGACATACCATAACAGTGTAAAATGATCAAATTTTGGAAAATAGCAGAGAATACAACAAAAGACTTGAAACAATAAACTAATAGTAACACTAACACAGACATAATAGATACGACAATAAAATTGACACTTTAAATATAAGCGCACACAAAAATACAAAAATACTGCAACATACAAGCTATAATAGTGTTACTACATATTTTATAATAAACTGCAGACAGCCGTCCATATGTAGATTGTAGACACAAACTCAGTACACACGCACGCGCTGCCTAGGCGGAAACGCTCACGACACATTAGTGGACAATTTCCTCCGCAAAGTTATCTCGAGAAGAAATAACGTCCTCCTTCGCAAAGTTATTGTAAGGAAAAGTACGGTGATGATCCGATATAGACACAGCCGTGATATGCTGCCTCAAGATCTATTTATAGATTTTGGCAATATAATGATGATCTGCTTGTATGTTTTATGTATAATGAGGTATTTATAGATGGTATTATAATTGACTGTGATACAATTTATATTGGCGGTGTTTGTTGTTGTGGGTGGGTGTTGTGTACTGCAAGTAATAATGTACCGGAAATTAAATGGCGGTCATGATCTTGTTGTTAATTTGGATTGTTCACAGATATAATGGCTACTTTAATATAGCAACAGTTACTCGAGGTAATTGAGGGGGAGTTTTTTAATCTTGTCAGAAAAGGCAAGTCTAATTTTACTCTTAAATCATGACTTGACTGTCTAGAAGATGTTGTAACGGAATGAACATTGAAATAATAACCGCCTTTCATTCATTGACGCTCTAAAATTGCATGATCCACTTTTGATATTCCTTCGAATATGGATCAGGATGACCAAAAATTAAACGCATCTTTAAGGAAAAAATGTAAAAACGTAAAAACGTTACAATAATTCTTTTCTTCACACTTTCTCAGTCTCAAATAAATAAACGGGAAAGTATCACTATGAAGCAAAAGCAAAATGACGAACGTAACCACTTTTAACGGTAGAAGTTCAGAATAATTAAAGTTGAAGGCGGGGATCAGAATAATGGTCATCCTAGCTTGTCAACTGTAATCTGAAGTGACCTGGAACCAAAAATTGTGTGGCCCATTTGCTGATTTGTAACGAACCATCTCACGATTTACCAACTGGTTTGTGAGGAAGATTATGTGTTCTCCACGTGGGCTGCACGTGATCTCCACGTGGGCTGCACGTGATCTCCACGTGGGCTGCACGTGATCTCCACGTGGGCTGCACGTGATCCAGCAGAGTGGATTAGAATTAACGTCTAGCACAGCCAGACAGCTTGAGACTGAGTGAGTTGGAAATTAAAGATTTGGTAAGATTTGGTATCAGCAAGATGTTACTATGAGTAACAATGTTTTTTTTTGAAGAATTTAAAAGTTAGAAATGGAAATATTAATAAGTAATGCCAATTAAAATAACAGCTACAAATGCAACAAGTAATCCTCTACCACTAGCAGCACTCTGATAGTACAGGGGGATATTACAAGTTGTCTACTTACTAGTCCCTCTCTCTCTGTTCTGGTCTACTTACTAGTACAACTACCGGTAAAATGCTAGGCTTCTAAAGTCACACAAGGCACCGGCAATGACACTGAACAGATAGATATAATCTATAATCATGGCATATGGGCAGACCTTTGAACAAATATAATATATCACTTCAGATCTACCTCAAGTGGACCAGACTCACAAATAACAATTTACTAAAACTTGATTTATATCTCTGATGTGGATCTGACAAGTGGAAAACTGGCAAGACAAAATCTGGCCCTGTATTCTTTTAATCATTGATTGCTTGACTGCTTGACTGTTTGACTGTGCCAATCCGTGTATTAATAGGAGTGACAAATTTGTAAAGTTATAGAGTTAGGTATAGGAACGAACATATCTAGACGATTGGAGAATGGGACAATTGTCTCTCAGCAGTCTCAATTTTAAAAGGTATAAACTTCACATAATTCTTGCCTTCTTATTATCAAATTATCAAGTAATACATTATTGCGGACATCAAAAGTAACAAACTCATTTACTATGACCAATTAAAAAGTCAACTAAATCAAAATACAAAATATTAATATGGGGAAACATGAAAGGGAAGCCGGCGGCCGATTAATTTAAAAGCAAGCTTTTCTTGTCTTCTAACTTTCTAAGAACCATATAGAACCTTTGCTAAGAACAAACAATGAAACACCACTGTGTACTGCAGGTCTTGCACTACACCACTCTAAACCTAAACGCACTATAGTTAATGTACTGTACTCTCTTTAGTATATCCCACTCTCTCTCTCTCTCTCTCTCTCTCTCTCTCTCTCTCTCTCTCTCTCTCTCTCTCTCTCTCTCTCTCTCTCTCTCTCTCTCTCTCTCTCTCCTAATATCTCCTTGCACTAGGAAGTTACTTAGTTAGGGAGGCATTGTCCAGCTGGTTAGTCTTTGGGAGTATGTTACCGTCTTTAATGACGTCCCTTCACGTGTCATGACGTCACACCACGTGTCATGACGTCACACCACGTGTTATTAAGTTAGGGAGACATTATCCAACTGGCAAGTCATTGTCTTTGGGAGTATGTTACCGTGTGAAAGTTAAATGTTGTATGCCTTAGATTGGTGAAGTCTGGGATTGTCGTCGTGACGCGTCATGGAATTAAAAATTAAATGACCTATTGAAGTTTAAAGCAAATGATAAGTTAATGTCAGGGTATAAAGTTTGGTACTGGTTAGAAAAAAATCGCAGAATAGTTAAAAAAATGTTTGGATTCAATAACTAACAAATTCAAATCTCGGAGGAATTCGAGTTTGCCGCTTCGACGCGCCGCGCAAACTAGCATTCTTGCTTCGCATCGTCGATCGTCGATCGTTGCTCTGCTTCGCATCGTCGATCGTCGATCGTTGCTCTGCTTCGCAGAGCAACGATCTCGATGGGTTGACACCGTCAATCAAGTTGAAATCATTTATCATTTATGGTGAAAATTGAGAAAAGTAAATATTGTTCGGGTCACGAGGAAAAAAATTAACAAAAATACAAACGACTGCAGACTCATTGCTGAACAAAAAAATGCTGTTTTCATTCTGTGGAGCATTTTAAAATAGCTACAATTTACAAATAATACTAATTGGCCACAACACTAGGCTGCAACTGCAACTGCATCTCATTTAATTGCAGACGGCCAATTTTGAAAGCTTTGCTTTTCCTGGATTGGGATGAAAATATAACATTTCAACATTAAATTCACAACGATGTAATTAAGAACCGAACGACAATTTCAAAAATAATACTTTTGCCGTTAATAAACATTTGGAGAATAACAACTAATTGTGGAGTTATTAGTTAATTCTAACTTTGTTTATTGTTATTATTGCAATCGCATTATTTTGATTTAAAGTTTTACAATATAATGCAACAACGAATTACAGCATCATATAAAAGGATTTTACACCCAAAAATGATTAATTTAAGCTAAACCTTGCGTTTAATACCTTAATAGCGTTATGGTTATCTGTATTTATTATAAATAGATTGTCCCAATATTTACTGCTCGCTTCGGGCTATATGTATAATTCTATTAAGCTTATAAAACTAGTCAATGCTGAAGTTACCGATACTCAAATATTTTGTAAACTGAAAAAGATATTTATTTTTGGCCTTCCATGAAAAAACAATGGGCTTATCAAGCCACATTTCAAAGCTTCAAAGGGTGCTTGTGCACTTGTTACTGCTTGCTACTACTGCATGCAGTTGTAGCAAAGTGTTCGACCTGCTGGCTGCATAGTAAATCAAAATTACTTACGTAATTTACGATTAACTGTGCTTCAAAACCATCACAAATTTACTAATTTGTAATTGTAATTGTGATGAATTATTTTTATAATTATAAATACCACTTTGAAGTTCACAGAAAGTAGTTAGTTTCCAATTACTGTACCTAGTAGAAACTAAAATATTTATTGTTCTAAATTGACTTATTTTCCATCGCTGTTTGCGACGGTCACTTACAACGAACAATTAAATCTTGCCTTCTATTTCAAATTGATTTAAGCCGGAGTCTACAATATAAACCATGTCACGTCGATGCATCAACATAAAAGTGCAAATATGGAATACAAACAATTTTGTCCGTAAGTTAAACAGTTAAACGCATCTGCATGAATTTTAACTTTTAATCCGGTATAATCTGATTTTATTTCGAGGACAAAAGAGTTGCTTACGTCGTAAGCCCAAGGTATGATATTTACAGCTTCAAGGGCTTGGCCAGCTGGAAATATATCAAGAATCATGTTAAATAACAGCATATACATTCTCAAAAAGCCGACCTCGCAACTTACATGTTACACAGACAGTAAAACTTACCTTCTCTCACACAGACAACATCTAGAAATGAAATAATTACCGCTGCATTTATCAACCGGAATATAAAACGCTGCACGTGTCACTACATCTCCTTATATGGGTATCACGTGACTATTGCAGCTGTAGAGCACCATTCTCCAGTGCCACAGTGGTATTATTATACTGAGTCTGTAACTGTAACTGTAAGTTCCGGAGAACAAATTGCATAATTCCAGCTTCTGATTGGAGTTTCACCGCACCTGATTGGGTCTGATTGAGTGGTTGGTTGAATTTTCCGGTTGTTGCTGTTTTTTAGTTGCAGGGATTCTCTATAAGTGTGGGAACGAAAGTTAGTTTTGTTAAAACCACCATTACATCTCCAGTGTGATAGGGAAACGCCAAACTTTTTCATTACAACGAGTTACTCATGGCTTTTAAATGCACATATGACAAAGACTGGAGTAATATACAACTCTAAAATGTAATTACGGCAGAATCATGCGAGATGTCAGTCACAGTGGTTAAAACGGGGGGAGCCTCAGTTTTCATTCGATTTGGCATGCGGAGTTTTGTTTGTGTGCCTTGTACAAGTAGTAGTACAGTATTGAACTAGAGCTAAAGCTAAACTTGAGCTAGATGAATAGTTAAATTAGTACTATTTTAATTATAATAGTGTTGTTTAAAAAATGTTGACCCCTGAAATGAGGAAAGAATAGTGGAACATTAAATCAAAATACACGTGATAAAAGTGATCGGAGAAGTGATTGCCATTTTCCGTGATTTCAGGGGTAAACTTTAACTGACAGAACCATGTTGCATAGTATTTAGTTGCAGTTTAATCATGTTTTGATTGTGCATCGAACACAGTTACAATGTCGTAACTTAGATCGAATAACCATGATTAATAGATCTCCTTCTTAAAGTGTGGGAAACCCTAGTTGCTAGGTAACGGAAACCTTGTTTGTGTTGACACGTGACAGCAATTCTAGGTTTTGATTGGTCAATGTTGGAAGTATCCAGAGCTATGATGAACCGGACTAAAAGAAAGTCATTACGGTCAGCCTTGGCAGCACTTAGTCATATCACAATTGAAGGTGTGATAAAAAGTTTACTAATCTAATGCGTTCTGTAAAAGAATTCGCCAGTTTAATTCAGCTAAGTAGTGATAATGGTACGAGGTTTTTAAATTTACAACAATTCCAACTAATCATTAGAGTTGATACTTTTCAAGTTTGTTTAAAGTGATTCACTATACACGTTTTTCTTGGCATCGATACTTAGCTATGTTTAAAAAATAAGTACCTGACTTAAACTGTGTTGACAGCAACAAACTTATGATGTTATTGTCGGGAAGAAATAAAATACCGAAATTATTTTAATTGTCATCTCGATGATCCAAGTAGTAATATCAAGGACAAGTTAAACCAAAACTTAAGACTGTTAATCTTAGTTAATCGTAAATAGACCATGTACTCTCTTGTGGTTTTATACTTCCCAGGGCACTGAATAAAGAATAAGTGACCGTACTTCAAGTACTCCAATAATCCCTCAAAAAATTTTACAAATAACGAATAAATATTACAAATATCATCATTACGCAACGCCTAACAAATTTATTAGATTAGTTATAATTTTAAAAATCAAAAAAGTATACTTGTTAATCGACGAAACCGTAACTTTGTTAACTCAATTGTTCATTCTGATCAAAAATGTTTTTCAAGCTCTTAGCTTAGAAAATATTTTTAAATTTCTTAAAAAACTAAGAAAAAGAAAATATGGCTTATTACAAAACTACCTAGAATGACTATGACCTGCATTATAAAAAGACTAGAAAATTAGAAATGAGGCAGGATGAGTTCTTTATATCTGAGGTCGTTAAATATGCCTTAGCGGTTAAAATTTCTGTGGACGAGTCCAGCTCAAATATTGCCTAGAGAAGTTCGTTGGGTTACGATGTCATTATGATGTAATCATGACGTTTATACTGATATAAAGTGATGCTGGGTCGCAAGATTAGCTCTGTATTCCGGCGCATAATGTGGGGAGGCCTCCGATGTAATTCAGAGCAGGAATGCACATTCCGATACCTGAAAAAAGGATAGGGTTATAAAGGAGTAAAAGGGGGTTAAACAATATTTCAAATTACTCGTGGATTTTAGATGGTGTCTTGTTCACGATTTATCCATAACATCATCCTTTGCGACATCGAAACCCACAAAATAACGTAACGTCACTAGAAAACGTGCGATTGATGACGTCACAAGAGATAACAAAACACGTGACTGATCAACTTACCGAGGCCGAGGAGCACGAATCCGGTAATGACGTTCTGATGGTAGTTGAGTATGAGGAGGAGAGCTCCTGATATGATCATGATCAGGTCGATTAGGAAGAACAGTATCGCTAACCAGATTGTGCAGGATGTGCCGGATTTAGGCTCCTGAAGGGCAATTAGTTAATACAATCAGTTAATTAGCTGGATAATTATATACTGGGTTAACTAAAAGAAAGATGAAGTCTCAGAGATTTCATAGATTTAACACAGATTTCACAGATTCAATAACGAAAATCATCAAAAGATAATGTAATAACTAATAACCTCCGTTCTGAATAGTCGATGGTTCTCCCAGTCCTCTGGATGTGACATTAGATTAGATCTACTGTTGTCTGAAATGAAGAAACTGTTATAGTAATACAGGTAACAGTGTAATCTAGGTAACAGTGTAACTGTCACCAAGATGCAGTTAGGTCTAACGCAGAGTTAGGCCTAACTTTGGCGTTAGGCCTAACTGCATCTTGGTGACAGTAACAGTTATAGCTAGGATTTCATGTCGCACGTGCCCTATGTACGTTTCGCAGCGAGGTTCCCATTCAATAATCTAAATAGACTCTGCAATCTCTTACGAAGCGTGATAGGCAAACATTTCAACATTTTTATACAAATAGTAGATTAATTCCAAAGCCATCACTAATCAGTTATCAGATGTCATCAATTAGGCACTTTTCCAAATGTTTCAACAATTTCAATGAAATCAAGGAAGCAATAACACAACCGAAGGCAGAGAAAATCTAGAGAACTACTACATAGAGAACAGCCATAGATTGTCCTCTCAAAACGAAATGCGATATCTTAAGAAACCCTAAATCGTCAATAAATGTATCAAATTTTTAGTGTTGATATAACTGCGGCACAAAACAAAGGTCTATTTGAACTTTAAAACGCACTTCTATAATCTGTATAGATATATAATAAGTACCTTTCTCCATGGAGATGACGTGATCGTACGAGTCGAGAGGTTTCATGTTTATCTCTGATAATCTGAGAGGGGTTGTGTCTGACATAACACCATCCTCACCGTACCCTGAATCTTCTGTCTCCCTGGGGAAGAAATGTGTTAAACATGGATTATTTTGTACAATGTACATTGTACACGAAGAAGATATTATTAACCCTGCAAATGTCAGAGAATATAATTAATTATTAAATCAATACTTCCCGGATATATTCAGGGAAATACAATTTTGAATCGGACTTACGATGTTTTGCATTCTTTTTTCATGTGTCCCGGAAAGCTTGCGTCGTTATAAATCTTCGCTTCTACTCCTTTTTTCTGCAAAGATAATTTTGTAAGCAACCTGACTACAAAACTGGAGCTTATGAGCTTAGCCACATGGCATGGTGGCTGATGATTTATCAAAACATTCAAACAAAAGTTGAAAAAGGCCGAGCAACTGCATGACTAGTACAACAAATAATCACTAAATTAAAATAACAACCTCGATATTAGCACCCCCCTCTTGTCCTCTTCCAAGGTAAAATGAAACAGTCTTCCCCTCCTCCACTTCAGTATCCCTCGCCTCATTCCTCCCGCTCTGCAGAATACCCGGCGCTGATATTTGCCGGCGGTCAGCTGACTCAATATCCACTTTTTCCAGAATACCGGGAGCTGTTACTGTTCTGCCCAACTGGGGTCCTCCCCTGTACCAACTGTCACTCCGCTGCATTGGGGCTGACGGCTGGAGGACGGGTAATTAACGAACTGTATAAGTAACAAAAGTCACTTAGTAACTTAGTAACTACTTAACTAATTATACTTTTTATCTAAACTCGGAAAAAAGTACAAGTAAAACTAACGGTAGTTTCGTAACAATTGCAATTCTCGGAGGCCTATAAATAACAATGATAAAATTATGATGATCATGCTCCTTTATCAATATCATTGACTCATGACACTCACCTGATTTATCTGTTCGAGAGAAGGAGCGGAAGGTTGTTTGGTGAGATGAGAATTGTCAGCAGGATTGCCGCCAATATCACAGTGTCTGTTATCGTTATTGTTGATAATGCACGTTCCAGTCGTTGAGCTCGGTCTGATTTCTGCTATGCCTGATCGGTTAAGATCATAATTTAATGAGTAACATAAGTTAATTAGTTTAATAAGTAATTGACCAGTTAATCACTTAATAAGCCAATCAGTTTATCGGACCTAATCAGTTAATTATACAGTTGTCCGAGAAATGGTAGCGGCTCAAATGACTCGGAAGGCAGGAGCTGTAATAGATAGATCTTTAATTATGCTACTAACAAGAGAGTTTCCACTCAAGAAAATGAAAGAAAATAATGATTATTCAAGCTAATAACTTAATAATGATAATAACTGCACTGATTTATAAGCAAAATATAAACAGTGAATATTCTAACCAGATTCGCGGTTATTGTCCTCTATCTGCGAGTAGTTAGGAGGATCATCGTCCTGCAACAACATGTTCTGGGTCAGACACAGGTTAAATAACATAAAATAAACGTGTAATTTACATAAAATTAACAAAAATTTACATAATATTAACGTAATTTACACAAAATTGAATCAGGAGGATAACGTCAAAATAATGGACTAAGATAATATTGATCAGATTAACATAGAAAACATAACAAATCACATCAAATTTACATTTTAACTGAATACAACGACGACAGAGAGATGGTGGGACAAAATCACATCAAAATTGAACAATCTTCCACTTAGAATAAAAGATATCTGAACTTAAAACGACACAAATTAACAAAAGTTAAATAATCGACCAAGCTTGCTCAGAAACAAAGCTGACAGAAATATAAAAGTTTCATAGCCGCAATACTTAACAATGCACATGCAGAATATTTGACAAGAATGCTAGTTCAACATGCCAGATAATCACACCAACGGTCAGCAGTAGCCAGTACTCCGCATAACTCCGCATAACACCGCATGATTATGCGGTGCCGTGCAACTTTTAAGTTTTACAACAATCATTATTTTACTTAATCCGGCAAACATATTTAGAGTTTAAGGAATCTCGTGACTTTAGAGTTACGAAAATATTAAATGTGAGCACACGCACCAGGGAGGATCACAACGAAAACTGGACAAAAGATCACGATAAATTCATGTTCTTAAAACATTTATATCGACTAAGTGCGGGTAAAAGCTTTAGAGCTGATATAAAATTTTCACAATACTTAAACTTAACAGAGAACTAATACTTAGCATAGAGCTACTAAAGACAGCTAATGCTGACATGCAACCCACAAGTTCACTTAATCTACTATCACTACACTAAATAAAGACACGGACACTTCTCCTGCTGCGGGGTATTCTGTGGGAATATTATGTTTGTGGGGGTAGATAAAGTGAGTAAAGTGACAGTGAACTGGCTCAGTAAACAGTGAACTCACTGGCAAGTCTGGGTTATTAGTTGGGTTATGTGGCTGATAAGGGAGCATCACACTTGTGATAAGACGGGGGAGGTTGTGCGGTAAAGGGTTAGATATGTGATCTGCTGCACATCACGTAATGTTTATAGAAGTATAGAGATGTTAGATAGTATCTGGTATAATATTCCTGGTTGCTGGCAAGTCTAGATAGATTATTACATAGATTATTACATTGAGATTATTACATGATACTATCACGTCATTACAATTATTAGAAGGTTTAATAATGAACTTAATTTCCAAATCTCTCTGTTTTAAAAACAGAAAACATCCAAACTGTAAGTTACTGACTGACTGATTATGACGTCACTAAAAATTAGTAAACTAATCCATGACACTAATAAAGCCTCCCTTTCCAGGACGAATACGAGAGATAAACTCAATGGAAGAGTTCAAGGAGCGTCTAGACCAAGCGAAGGAGGCGTTAGTTTGTGTAACCTTTAGTGCGAAGTGGTGCGGCCCGTGGAGAATGATAAAACCTGATGTTCACAGGTAAGTTCAGTATTTTTTTAAAAATCAATAAACTTTCAAATTGTTACACAAATACATCATTTTATTTCAAAGAAAATTTCGCCGAATGACCTTACATGCCTTGACAAGTGACCGAGTGTAAACAAAATTAGGGACACCGAAACACCAGTTAACCAGTAAACTGGTCAAAGCAATTACATCGGGCCCTATATGCACCTATAAGTGAAGCGATGCTGCAACCAAGGCAGGCTATGTTCCACGGAAAAATACTTCTCGTTATCATGTTCTTGTGTGTGGTGTTCGTGCATTTGAATCTGGGTTAATTTTTGTTTTTATGATTTCCCTGTCTTAACATCCCCTTGTGTCTAACTCTAAGACTTCCCATAAGAGTCATATCTCCGGAGTCAAAGAGTTCCCGTTAATAATAACAACATATCTCCAGACTGTCTCATATCCACGGAGATGTCGAGTTCTACGAGATAGATGTGGACGATAACGAAGAGATAGCAGAAGCTAGACGAGTGGCATGCATGCCTACCTTCCAGTTCTTCAAAAGAGGTACGTGCCCAGATGTCTGGTATTTCGCCCAAGTCAGCCATCCCTCCCACAATTATAAACCCCTGATGAGCCCAAATCTTGTTTACGAGTATAGTGGAATGCACCCGTACAGTAGTTGGTTACATTAGAGCAGTTGAAAAATGTGGCTAAATTTTTGACAGGCAGGAATTAGGAGTCACATAAGATTCCGCTCTAACTTTTCAATTCGTCGATCAATAGATGTGGATACTGGCGGGGAGGTGATAATTGTTGTTTACAAGCGTCTCTTCAGCCTCCTGAACATGTGCTCACTATTAATGTAAACAAGCAATTATCACCTCCCCGCCAGTATCCAGATCAATTGATCTTTGGCAAGTTTAATGTTAATGTCCACATAGACCAATACAATGCAAGGAACTGTGATTAAATGTCATCGTTAAACATCTTTTTAAATTTTAGTTATTTAAGTGCTCATGCTCCAACAATTTTGACGAATGAAACTAATTAATCATTGTCAGGGATAATGCTAGACAAATTCGCGGAGCCAAACAGAATAAAGCTGGACGAAACAATCAGAAAACTTCGAAAAATGGAGATTAGACCGGAGGAATAGCGTGTCCTTAGATAAGGAGGTTAAGGAGAAAAAAGGAGCAATTTAAGGAGCAAGCCAAGAAGATGAGATGAGGACATTGGACGAAACTGAAGAGATACGAAGTGTAACAAGGGTTCAGAAATTGAAAATGGATAATATAGGGTTGCGAGGGAGTAACGTGGAGAAGGAGTGTTTAGTGGTGAGGAATAAGATTAAGGGTCGTCACAAGAAGTTATTAATAGGTGTCACGTGATGATGAAATCATGTCACGTGATGGATACATCATGTCACGTCATGATGGAGAAATCATGTCACGTGATGGAGAAATCAAGTCATGTGACGTTTAATAGATACAAATTTATGAGCTGCGGCCAGACAATCTATTTTATAAATAATTTGTTTTTTTGATAACTAAATCAATATTATTTGTAGTTATCTGTTTTTGATAACTATGACAGCAGCGATGGCTGTTGAGATTTGGAACAGATTTTTAGAGAAAAATGTAAATCAATATTATTTGTAGTTATTTGTTTTTGACGATAAGATATTGGTGTATAATTGATTGTACAGATAATGAGTCAACGTGACGAAAAGTGCCATTAGGAAATACGAAACTGATGAATGAAACATTGTCATTAAATCATTAAGATAGGAATATTAATTAAGATAGGAATATTAATTGACTTTACTTTAAATCACATATCAAGGCTGCGAATTTGAAGTATATTGTTCAAACCATTAAGAGACAAACTTATGCGATGAATGATGATTGATGATGAGTTATCACTGTTGCTGTTGAAGTTGGCATGAATTTTCGTCAGTGATCGAAGCCGCGCCGGCGTTCGATATAATTCCTAGATCGAACCGGTTCGATCTAATTTCTGCGTTCGATCTAATTACATCTTGGACCTTGGTGTACCTTTGAATTTGAAAATCTTAAAATGAATGCTGACAAACCACTAAAAGTAAATCAAGTACCTCCAGCGCCACCTTAACCAGAGCGATTCCAACACACAATAATTTCACGTAGTATCTAGCTTTGCTCCAATCAACTCGCTACGATTACACAATCAACCAATCACAAGACAGGGAGGGTATAACAAAGCAATGTTAATGTTATTGGCAAAGAATTCGGAAGAATTCGGAGCATAAAATAATCGAGTTTACAGTTTTAATGTCGACGAAGACGAACAGCTTGTCATATTGATTATTGATGTCGCAAATAAAACGGGTTCTCCATTAATATTTCTAGTGGAATATTAAATAGACGACGAAATGTAGCTCCAAATAAGATTCATCAAAGGGAGGTTCCAGGTTCCTGTGCAAGTGGACAAATTGTGACACGTGACGGAGCAACTCCTCAAATATATAAACTCCAAGGCAGAAAGCTCACAAGCTCATTATTTAGTTTCTACTCTCAATGAGCTCGACGATATCTTTAATTCCGGAAATCTCCTCGTTCTGGTCCGGTGTTGATTCTGATGCGGAATGGAGCACCCTCATATCATGGTGTATGGTTCTCCTACTGGGAGGCATAGTTGGCAACACATTCCTTCTCCTCTTAAACGACTGGGAACATTCCATTGTAGTGATCACAGTGCTCTTGATTAAGAACATTGCGGTGACAAACATTGCGACGGCGGTTGGTGGAATACACCAATCGGTAGTGTCGTTGGTATGGAAGTGGAACGAGAACAAGGAGATCACATTCGATCCATTCTACATTTTTTATTTATTCCAACTTAGATTATATTTCTCTATAGTTTTACTGATCTGTGCTTGGCATCTCAACAAGCTATCCCGTCCACTGAACATCCCGGAACAGTAAATCTGATTGGTGGCACAATGTAGCCCCATCTACTCACCTGATCGGCTGATCAGGGGTGAAATGTGGCTCTTCCTGGCCTTCATATAGCTGCTCTATGACGTCAAGTTGCTCCTCTCTGCTCATCTCAACTGTCATCGTCAGATCACTGTCAGACTGAATGGACGTTATGTTTCCTTCGACTACCGGAACTGCAGGTGTGAGAAGTACAAGTCCAGTTATGTGAGCTCCCACGTGTCTGCCCACGTGTTTGCCCACGTGTTTGCCCACGTGTTTGCCCACGTGTCTGCAGATGGTTTTATTACTCCCCGACATTATTATTGTCACTGGAATTTTCATTGCTCTGTTGGTCATCAAGTGAAAATCGTGAATCGACATTTGCGTGAGGTTGTTCGAGAATATATTATGATAGATACCGAGAATCGATTCTGATGAATTTATCGTTTACAAAAATACAATGGGCTTTTAGTGAGATATAAGTCTTGTTTGAAATGATATTCTGTTATAAATGGTCTATTTTATGTCTTTTTAAAAATGCGAGCGAAACTTTTGCAAGGTTTAACTATAAAATATACCGAGTTGCATATGAACTAATGAAAAGCAAACTACTAAGTAACATATTATAGTCTCCATATTTATTTCCCATACTTTTTATTACCACCGGTCAATAGGTGTCAATAGGTGTCAATAGGTGTCAACAGCAACAGAAAGCACGATACTTTTAACAAACTAATGAACCAATCAAAAGTAAATTACGAACACAATAAGTTTACATAAAAGTTAAAACACATTCACGAATAATCACATTTCTACCACAATTAATTTACTAAGAACGAATAAAACAACGAACATATCACCAACTATGAACAATCAAAACAAATCATACTACAAACACACGGACAATAACAAATAGACTGACAAACACACGGACGAGAACACACAGACGAACGCACGGACAACCACACGGACAACCACACGGACGAGAACATACAGAAAAACACACGGACAAACGTTGATACAACACGTGATACAACACTCGATACAACACGTGATACAACACGTGATACAACACGACCAGTACCGTTTCAGGGACGAGGCGGACGGTGAATCTTGTCCGGGAGTTGGGACTTATCTCCTGAGAAGCAGGCTTCAAATCAGAACATGCAATAAAATAAGGTGGTATTCTATCACACTCGATCACACATCACACTATTTTAGATTTGTCATCATACATTTTGCTTCTATCTCCCCCTCCCTCCCTTTCGCTAACATACATTTTCACCCCCAGTTATTGACCCATTCACTGGATAGCATACTCGGGCGAAATGTAAAGAAGAAAATCTCACAGTATCTAGAAAAAAGAAGAGTAGCCACATATCTACAGTAGTTTTCAGCTGTGAAAAAGTAAATAGCAGTCTGTAAAGTAAAGCTGAAAGACTAGCCACAGATAAGTTAGCTGATTAAGCTAATTTGATAATTAGCGCTAATTGATACACAGTACTTACATTTATATACTCCCAATGTATGACGTCCTTGCTAACCGCTTTGATACCTGGGAAGATAAGTTATTAAACAAATTGATCCATATCTTTTTATCCTTTTAAGCTTAAAGCAACGTAAAACAGTAATATAACAACAATTTTGTAGTTATATTACTTTCCGAACAGAGTTTACTAAAAGATTACTGATCTGCAAGTTAGAAACCAACGTACTGCTTCTAGTGATGGGGGTATGACTGGATTCTATATCGCTGCAGGAATAGTGACTGCCTTGTAACTGCCTGGTAAATAACATATCCTTGTTAGAGAAATGGTAGTACAGAAAGTGGTATTGAAACGGTTGTCCCGCTTTAAAAAAGTGTACACTGTAACACGTGATATTTTATCTATTTTATAATCATATATTTATAATTATTTATTCTTTATACCGGGAAATAGCATAATTTATTAAATTTATGCAGATAAATTTAAATTCATATCCCCGTAAAACCCTCAGAAGTATATAGGATATAAACCGAATCCTCGTTAATAAGGGTGGTCCCATTTATGTTCAGCTGCTATAAAGCTATAACAGCCCGGGAGTTCCTGGGCTTATATCGCTCATCTGGCTTTATCTTATTCCGATAAGACTACATTGTTTTATTCGAGAGATAATCCCGAACATTCGTCAGTGGTATAAACGAGGATTCGGTTTATACTTTTATATCCTATATACTTCTGAGGGTTTTTCGGGGATATACATTTAAGGTTCACACTCCGTAGATATGAACTTTACAGTTTACAGATGAGACAAAATTACGGAGGGGCCAGACTAGTACTAAAAGTAAGAGTTCGGTGTACTTGTTCACATTATTTCAGATGTTACTTGATACCCTGGTCAAATGGTATACATTGTGTTCAGAGCTAGGATGAGTCAACTAAAGATGTGGATTCTGGCGAGGAAGTGAAGCATATATTGTTTGACACGTAACAGATTATGGGGTTTGGTAAATCAATCATGGAATCTGACCACGTGTCGAAAAATATTATCCACCTCCCACCAGAATCCACATCAATAGATAAACCAAACAGCAGGTTGAAATACAACCTGCCTCTATAATACTATAATAAAGTAAGTTGCTGTATACCTAGCAAAATTATTAATTAATTAATTAATTTTCTAAACTCACAGTGCACTACGTTGGATCCCACTGCAGCTGCTCCACTCTATACTGCTCATATCCTCTAGACTGTTCTCGAAGTAGTTGATTATATTCCGGTATTTGGGTGCGGATATCTCAGCTGGTCCGGACACCGTGAAGGCTCTGCCTCTGGTGGAGTAGTCGTAGTCGTTCTAGAGGGTTCAGGGGTTAAGTTAGAGATCGGGGTGGGGCGCAGGGGGGGGGGGGGGGGCGCAGGGGGGGGGGGGGGGGGCTTCCCCTCGGGTGTAGTAGTCGTAGTTGTTCTGGAAGGTTCGAGATTCAGGGGTTAGGTTAGAGGTCAGGGTTAGAATAACGTCAGATTGTAGTTACTGGTATTACTTATCAAGTCAGGTATATATAGTATGTTTAAAGTTTGTCAGGAGCCAGGGTTAAGCACGGATCTTTGGTGTACGCCGAGGGTTACCAAAATATAATCAGACTATAGGTTAGCACGTTGGCCTTTATTGATTTAACATAAATGAACATAAAAATAACATAAATTAACATAAAAATAACATAAAATAACATAAATTAACATAAATTAACATAAATTAACATAAGTTAACATAAATTAGCATAAAAAGATGGAATAACTCACCACTCTGAATATTTGAGCGAGTTCGTCCCTGTTCACCAGGGTATTTGGCCAGGTTAGGTTAGTGTCCCAGCTAGTTCCATCACACAGGCTCTCCTCGTAACTTGGCGGGTCCTCTGTAGAGGAGGAGGTTTTAGGGTTTTCATTGAGGTTTAGTGAGGTTTTGGGTGAGGTCTGGAGAGGTACAATGAGGTTTAGTGAGGTTTTGGGGTTTTCAGTGAGATCTGGTGAGATTTTTAGGTAGGCTTGGAGAGGTGTTGTGAGGTTTTGTGAGGCTTTGGGTGATGTTTGAATTTGTGCAGTAGAGACGAGAAGTGACCCAGTTATGGTGATTTCAGTGAGGCCACTTGAGGTTTTGGGTGAGGTTTGGAGAGGTGCAGAAGACACGTCAAGGGACTCTGATGAGGTAATAAGAGGTGAAATTAATTTTATTTTATACATCGAAAAATTACGATTCATTAATTGGAAGTTTTGAAGTATTCAAAGAACAATAAAGCGTTCTAAATACTCAGAAAATCAGAGTGAGATATATATTCAGGCCCTTCACACTTTGTGTCTGTCTGGTTCTAATATACCATTACAATAATGACTTTAATATGCAGTATGCACAGATTTTACTCTGCACAAAAGGAGAATCACCACTATCACGGGAGGAATAATGGTGAAAATCAGAGTGAGATATTATAAAAATTAAAAACCGACCCAGTGAGAGTGGGTCCGAGTTTGGGTTGTCAGGTTCTGGTTCCTGGACACATTCTTCAGATTTAGCAGTGGACATGTCTCTAACCATCACCTGAGTAGGAAGTGATTATGAAATATCATTAATTAATCAATTAATTATTTATTAATTATTGAGAAGAAGTTTTGGCGGTGATTATGAAATATCATTAATTAAGCAATTAATTATTTATTAATTATTGAGAAGAAGTTTCGGCAGTATTAATGATTGTTGGAGTGTAATGTTGCTGTGATTAGAAGTTTAGGTAATTATCAATTACCGCCTAAAATTACTAATTAATTGTGGGTTTGGCCTTGATCAATGAAATTGAGGCCGAGGGGCCGTTGATCTAAAAATTTAGATAAACATGAAAAAAAGGAATATCGCTCGAACAAAAATGACTAATAAACAAGACAAATAATCTAGAACATAAAACAAAAGCAAAACATAAATATTCAACATAACAATAACTAGGATATCAAGGATAGCAAGGACACCACAGCACAATATTCACACCAATACTCATCTAATAAAACATGAAAATAAGAAATATCACTCTAACAACCAATCATCAAAAAAGACAAACAACCTAACTTATCACAAAAGCAAAACAAAGATACCCAAGACAACACCACACCATAATATTCAACTAATAAAGATCTAAAAAAACAAGACTGGCAGACTACTCCACCACACGTACATCCCAGTCACGTGATCACATGCATTCTAGTCACGTGACACATATATCGTAGCCACTAGCCTGATCTCCTGGTTTCATGTCAACACAACATCATCACAGCAGACTTAGAGGAGGAGAGGGAGGAGAGTGAGAGAAGATTGGCGTGTTAAAGCTAGACAGTATCCGGCGGTAGGTGAGTGTGTAGGTATGTGTATGAGTTAGATCAGCTTCTTTTTACTTTTTTAGAATGATGGAGGCTTCTTTTTAAGCAAGTGGAGGCTTCTTATTTATTATTTGCACGTGTTATGAATTGAAGATTCGTATCAACACGTGCAATCATGGCAAATAAGCCTTCTCGTAGGTAATTTGCGTTCATAAAAGCGGAAAAGAGCGGTTTAATAGGTCTACAACTTCAAACCGTTTGTACGTGTGTTGGACGATTGAAAACTAAGAAATTCGCCAGTAACGAATCACTATAACAGACCGTAAATCTCTCTCGCCCGCTGATTCAACAGTTATCGAGAAACCTGTCATTAATGAGGGTTTTAAAAAGTAACGTAAGTTAATGGCCCTTGAAGAACTGCAGTTTACCCAAGGTGATCCCACCTGCCATCACAAGTGTCAGGAACAAAAAGTTTAAAGTTGAAAAGTCTCATAAGGAGAAAACTCTTGATGACGCATATATCACGGATCAAGTAATGGCATGGGCAGCATTACTGCATACTTCACATCATATGTATCACTATACACAGCAGACACAGCACAGTACATTTGACAAGAGAGACAACTTTGGCAGAGTATTTCCTCCAAGAGAGAGAGAGAGAGACACTCGGTCAATACTACTAGGTAGATACAACTCTACAACAGTTACTGTACTGGCTACTGTACTGGTTACTGTACAGTTACTGGTGCCATGGCTGGCACACGTCATGCTTCCGTGAGGAGAGAGTGGTGATGGCTGTTGACTTTGTAATTGAAGATGGAGCTTAGCTAATTGATCAGCTCGTGCCTTACACGTGTTGTGGCAGATATATTGTTTCAATTTTTTGCAGTCCGAAAGGACTCTCGCAATGCGAGTTGAAAGATTCCAACGGGCACCATTAGTTTTGGCAGGTTACATATTTAAATAGGGAGAAAAGAACGAAGTCCGAGGTTACATGTTTCATTGTAACCTTGATATATGATCCGTTGTCCGACACATGGAATATAAGAAAAAGAAAGTTTCAATCAACAACTCGCACCGCCCTTGAAGGAAATTAAAGAATATTAAACGAAAATAAAGTGCTAATCGTGTTTGTCGTATTATGCATCGACAACAGACTTTAAAGAAAAATCAGAAATTGCCGATGCCAGATAAGTGGCACTGCTGCTAAGATTTGTAGCAAACATTTTTAACTTATAATTTAAAGATAATAAAGTTTACAAGCCAACTATTAAGGTATTACTATTATAGAACATTGTACACCTTTCCTGGGGAAAGAATAGAATTAGAATATTGCCTCAGTCAGGGTTCTATATAATGAAGAAATTATTACATGAACAAGGTTTTAAACATGAACTTGAAGTTTATACCCTCGAATGACTGAGCTGAGTCAAGAAAAAAAAATGTTTAGATTATGCAAAGAAAACAAAATCTAAACATTTTTTTTTCTTGATTTATTAATTTTACCGGGGTAAGCACAGCTCAGGGCTCCAATGCTCTATCTTATAGTGGTCACGATCTTACCATTAGTGACCACAGCCCCCTACGAAGAAGAAGAAGAAGACTGAGCTGAGTCTAGCAGTAAAACCGCACTGTAAATCGAAGGTTAAACATCAATTTGCTGAGTTCCACTACCGTAGTGCTTAATAAAGTTATAACATGATTTTCAATAATTGAAAGGAGGATCAGGACTGGTTAATAATGGTTATACGTTTTTCATTTTTCAAGGATTCTGATCAGCTAAAAAATAGATTTTACTTATACTGAATCTATATATCAAGCCAATCCATAGTTATTTAATGCACTATAATCATGTGGGGAGATTTATCAGGGAGAAATTTGATGCAAATTTAGTAGCATAACATTCTGGTCGCCCTTCCCCATCTCAGAGGCCAGCTTTAAATGACAGCACTTAAGTTCCACATCTCTTCAAAAATAGCAGAGCTGATATAGAATACGAGCAGGTTATAAATTAAGGTATCAATAGCTTTAATTGAATTAAAAAATATATTGAGATTGGAATTTGATTTGACGTTAAGCTGAGTTGAACGACAAAGTCAAACTGGATGCTTTTCCGTTCAAGTTTTTCGCTATCACCAATAAGCACCGTCTAAATCATACTGCCTATAATTTGCCAAACAATTTACAAAAACCATGAAACTAATAAACGCCAGAAAAGTATTGACGAATATGCATACAACACTACAAAAAAGAAAGGTGACAGATAAATAAATAAGTAGCCCGAATTGTCAAGATAATTCGAGAAAGGCCGAAGCGGGAACCCATTTAAATGTAGGCGTGACATATAACAGACAACAGTATAGTGATTTATAACAGGCTTGAAAATTATTTGCTCCTTCATCAAGATTTCTTTATAGCAGTGCAGCAAATAATTAATTATGTGTTATAATTTCATGCAATCGTAATTAGCAAGCCATACACTTGCAGACTATGCAGCCAAGCTATACATGTCAGCCATAAAAGATATCGGTCGACGGTCAGTTTAACGCAAACTGTAATGAAATAATAAGACCATAAAGAAATTGTATAAACCTATTATATATACACCTGCTTTTGGCAATTCTTTTGTTGTTATCATATCGTGTTATCACATTATTTTTACCTGATAAGAATGATTCATGACGTAAACCATATTCGTGTATAATACTAATAGTATTAGTATAAGATAAAGATACCTCGATACCAAGTTAGAATAATTAAAACACTTTACGGCGCCGAAAGTGTGGCTGATGACAAGCCGATTTCGTGATCTCTTCCCTTAGGGCTGAAAGTTTTCATTCTTTTATTACAAATCAGGTTCTACCCCAGTAATGACCTCATTTATACAGAGCCACAACTTTAATTTTTCGTCTCCAAAATCAAAGAAGAAAAAAATTTAATATTTAAAAAAATAAGTTTAATTAGTCCACTCACATCCCACATTCCACAAGTCCTTGATGGTCCAGATAAAAGTAACATTGTAAAAGTACCATCACAAGGTACCTAACACCATTGGCCCTTACCAAGAGCCACCAAGAGCCACCAAGAGCCTTAACCCACACTTTAAAAAAACACGAAACAGAACAGTCTGACTATCTAGCAGGGTACAACGGGCTAGTCACGGTAAACCAAAACCAAAACCCAATCACAGTACTACAGAAAGAAAACAAAACCACGAATAAAAATATCTCCCGCCGTGAAATCCTCCGCTTAACATCCTTACACAAGATCACGTGACCATGAAAGAGATCACGTGACCCTAAAAAAGATCACGTGACCATAAAAAAGATCACGTGACCCTGCCAACCGATTAACGACTTATGCTTAAACGGTTACCATATTCTCATATTGTTGACAGTAAAACCGCCGGTTTAACTGTAATAACCATGTCACGTGTTGGTGCGGAACTCTAAACTTTGTTAATCTTAACACAACTTCTGGAGAGATGGAGGTCAAGTTTTGGACGATATCATGTGTTTTGCAGCTCGGTGTGCAGTATAGTGCAGTATAGGTAGTGTAGTGCAGAATAGTGTAGAATAGTGCAGTATAGTGCAGTATAGTGCAGTATAGTGCAGTATTATAATGCAGTATAGTGCAGTATAGTGCTTTATAGTGCAGTATAGTGCACTATAGTGCAGTATAATGCAGTATAGTGCAGTATAGTGCAGTATAATGCAGTATAATGCAGTATAATGCAGTATAATGCAGTATAGTGCAGTATAGTGCAGTATAGTGCAGTATAATGCAGTTAAGTGCAGTATAGTGCAGTATAATGCAGTATAATGCAATATAATGCAGTATAGTGCAGAATATTGTGGTTCTTCTGAAAACGTGTGCAGATCCAAATTCCGAATGAGAAGTTCCGGTGCACTTATCTAATATTGGGCATGTTCTGGAAACACTGAATAACCAACTCATAACCAACACCATGACTAATGTACAATGGGATAAATAAAAAAGTGCGAGACTGATTATTGTAGATATCATGGAAGATATATATACTTCGTAACAGTAAATAAAATGTATTGTTAATTAAATCTATTGTCAATTAAAACTATTGTTAATCAAATGTATTGTTAATCTCATGTGGTAGATGGCTGAGTTTACTGATCCCTAACAATAATGGGATCATTCCAATTTCCAACTTAATTCAGTGTAATAAGTATACTATAAGGACGTGAATTAAGTCAAAATATATCATCTTGGCACTCGATACTGGCTTCTCTTCAAAACGAGTTAAAGAGGAGAAGCTTAGAGCGAACAGCTATATATCAAGGAGAATAATGGACTATCACACTAGCTATAGCTGAGCAACCTCACGTTTGAGACAAATAAATACAGGAACAAGACAATGAAACCCGAGATTGTACAGAGAAGATATACAGATCTAGTCTAGAGAGAAAGAGAGAGAGAGAGAGAGAGAGAGAGAGAGAGAGAGAGAGAGAGAGAGAGAGAGAGAGAGAGAGAGAGAGAGAGAGAGAGAGAGAGAGAGAGAGAGAGAGAGAGAGAGAGAGAGAGAGAGAGAGAGAGAGAGAGAGAGAGAGAGAGAGAGAGAGAGAGAGAGAGAGAGAGAGAGAGAGAGAGAGAGAGAGAGAGAGAGAGAGAGAGAGAGAGAGAGAGAGAGAGAGAGAGAGAGAGAGAGAGAGAGAGAGAGAGAGAGAGAGAGAGAGAGAGAGAGAGAGAGAGAGAGAGAGAGAGAGAGAGAGAGAGAGAGAGAGAGAGAGAGAGAGAGAGAGAGAGAGAGAGAGAGAGAGAGAGAGAGAGAGAGAGAGAGAGAGAGAGAGAGAGAGAGAGAGAGAGAGAGAGAGAGAGAGAGAGAGAGAGAGAGAGAGAGAGAGAGAGAGAGAGAGAGAGAGAGAGAGAGAGAGAGAGAGAGAGAGAGAGAGAGAGAGAGAGAGAGAGAGAGAGAGAGAGAGAGAGAGAGAGAGAGAGAGAGAGAGAGAGAGAGAGAGAGAGAGAGAGAGAGAGAGAGAGAGAGAGAGAGAGAGAGGGAGAGGGCAGTATAAAGTTTAATAATTGGTTACTGTAAAGCAACCACTAAACCATAACGAGGGACAGTAACTGGAATGTTAATTAGCGATATGTTAAATTGGCTGGAAGCAGATCAGGCTTGTCCAGGTTTAGGGATTTTAAGCATTTTATATTGCACTGTATTGCAATGTATTACAATGTATTGCAATGTATTGCACTGTGTAGCACTACATTGCAGTGTACATTGTACCTGGAATTTGTACATGAAGATGAAACCACTCTAGTAAAAATGATCCAGTAGGAAAATATAAGCAATTAGTTCCCTGTGAAGGATTTTGATGAAACCAGCGCATATTTCAAAAGAAATTGTGAAATACAGTCAGAGAAAGTGCTCTTCAATCACCAGGTAGGAATTCGTTACACTTAGGTACCTACAAACAGGTAGGATATCAATTGTACAGCTCTTCGGCAGGGACAAAAGGAAATCGCGGCATGTACGGAATCGCGATTTTTCCCATTATTTGCGACAAATTTGATTTGTCCCTGCTTTTCGGGGAGAATCACTTTTAAGCTTTTAGGAGTAAAAAACCGTCCATGACTCAACTTTCTAACTCATCGTAAGAAATATCGATTGATACTTTAATACTGATGACCGATCATACCTGAGCTTGGATCTCTAAACTGACGGACATTGTTCGGATTCCTTTCTTTTGATCCCTTGAGGTCTGCATTGTGAACCCCTGGTTAGATAAAGAGAATGGATAACGATAGGAACGGAATCGTGGAATCGTAGAATTTAGACCATAGAATCAGGATTATAAAACAGTGTTTCATCAGAATAAAGAGTACTTACTACTTATTAAGAGGGGAGGTGCATGGTTCATCGGTAAAATAACTGACGAATGTTCAAGTAGAAAGTTACCTTTGTTTTCCAGGCGCTGACCCATGACTTTCCATTCATCACCTCCCTCAGCGACTCCATTGGAAGTTTTGGAACAACGAAATCAACTCAGAACAAAAGCGTGCGCACTTCTTAAAGATCACGTAATAGATGAGATAAAACAAGCCAAGGAGCGAGACCCATCAAGTTAAACCAAGAGAATAGTAGCCACAAATCATAATCTTGCACGAGCACAAGCCAACTCGCTCTCTGATTAGTCAGATCCATGTCACGTGACTGCAATACTTCCGTTTCATTGGTGGAGATGAAACACGTGACAGAGTAGAATGAAGGGCTGTTAATTACGTCAGTTAATTGAAATCCGGAGCAGATAGGAGCACGGGGAGGGAGTTGATTAGAGATGCAGCGTTCTGATTGGCTGGGAGGGTTTGACGGGGCTCTCTGATTGGTTAATGGCGATTGGAGAAGGGTGGTGATTGGAGGATGATTTAAGTAGCTTCCTGGAAGCAGCAGTAAGCAAGTAGACACTATGTGAGTGGAGCACCATGTACAGTGTGCAGCCTGTCGTGACTCATTGTGTAAATTGGGAAGAGGAGGAGGGGAGGAGGGTAGCTACGTCGCTGGTCTAATTCTATCAATATAGGGCAATATATTGTGATCTATTTAGTTTTGGAACTTGTCAATTTTAAAACTTCAATGGACAAAATACAAATAATTATCTATTGATCTAGGTGATTTCATAATAGTCACGTTAAGTGTAACGTTACATTACAAAATTCTGAACAGTGATCATAAATTGAAAAAATATGTCCAAAAAAACTCAAAATTCAGCCAAAACCACACATGTCTGCTAAGTAATAGACTCTCAAGCATTTAGCCAGATTTATTCTGAGAAACTGTTGAAATGCTATTTGAACAATAACTCATATAATATCTCCGTTGTAAATTTTAATAACCAGACACTTTAAAAATGTTGTCACCAACTACAGGGCCACGCGAGCTTGGTATCCATAAAATCATCGACAGAGGGGAAACCAATCAACTGGTAATGAACGAGGACAAACTGATCAGGACGAATAAACAAGACATGTGCTTACCAAGACCGGTACTTACTAATACTATTTACCATGTATGAAGATTGAAGATATGTGAAAAAAGAGTGAATATAAACCGAATCCTAGTTTATTCTACTGACGAATGTTCAAGATTATCTCTCGAATAAAACAATGTAATCTTATCGGAATAAGATAAGGCCAGGTGAGCGATCTAAGAGTGGTCCCAATCAGCTGCTATGACAGCCCGGGAGCCCCTCAGGGTCGGACGTCTGCCGGGACTACTTGACGCGTGCAGCACTCACGTGGGGTGTCAAGTATGAGAGTATGAAGATAGGGAGGTCCTTGTTAAATCAACAATTTGATAGATTGCCTCACTGGTTGAACTTAACATGATTTATTATTTCGAGACACCAGTTGGTTTCATTAAGTAGCACACTCAACCAAACAAAAGATAACGAAGACAATTATCGAATGATTTTATTTTGTACGCCACAATGCCACATTTTAAGCACTTAAAATAATTAACTTATCAATATCGGGTTCGAGAATGATCCAGAATTATCATCTAAAAAGATTCTGATCACTGAATCTCAGGATTTGAATATCGAGCAATCGCAAAGAACTTTAAACTTATTGTTACCGTGGATTGGGTTAGCTATGTGTTATAATACCTTCCGGGAATTATATCCACTAAAAGTCTCGGACACTGAGAGCTGATAATTTGCCGATATATCCCGCAAGGGAAGCCAAGGTATTATCAGCATAGACCTCAGACTGGCTGGCGGCAAGTTGTAAAACAAATAACACTGGCGTTCTATATATTAGACACTATATTGTATCATGCGCACGTATCGGATTACACCCCTTCCAATTCGGAACCGGAAAATATTATAATACATAATACCTCCGGTTCTTCGGGCCGCAAATTCCCTCCAGCAAGCTGTCGGGAATTATCAAGCGGAGCCCGAAGAGTCGAAGGCATTATTATATTATAATATTATGTACTATTATACTTTTTGGCTTCTCACTTGGTGGCTTTTTTTTCTGGAAGGTCACGGCTTTTCAAGGGGTTTCCCTCAAAGTTACATCCAAACTCAACCCAACCGGAACCCTGATCAAGCCATAGATTAACCCAACCTTGACCCTAAAAGCTCTACATTTCTAACAGCACGGGAACACCGGGAAATTACATCAATTAGATTGTTTCAATGCTTCCCACATCTAACTATTTACCTTCATTATTAGAAACTGTCGTCAATGCCTCTATTCAGAAAAAATCAGAAATGTTATTGAAAGAAACATCAAATGAGACTCATTAATACTACACGACTTTATTAATCAGCTTCCCACATCATTTTTAACAAGAGGTGCTAAAGAGATGTAATAAAACAACGAGAAACTGTATGAAGTAACAAAAAGAAAAATCGAGAAAAAGAAGAGAAACTGTATCTATATAACAAACAAAAAAGAAGAATCGAGAAGAAGCATCCAACTACATTCTACAAAGACGCTTGTGCTTGTTATATGCAATTATGTGATTACATAATCACACAATTACACCTTCAACTGAAATAATCAGATGAGCATCAGAAAAGTAATTCACGGTGAATATCGGATGTGTTGCTTAAACGGTGATTCATACGGAAATTAATCAAGCAAAGAAGCACTGTACTCTTTGTAGCGATCCCAACGATGATGACTCAACAATACCCTGCTCTCCCTCCCGTGAAATTACGCCTGCGCCCGGTGAGTGTCCAACAATAAATTTTAATTATGTAGCAAAAAAGATCATTTGAATTAAACAGATAGACAAACTGGAAGCTTTCTCGTGAAATGAAAGAATGAAGGAACTCCGTGGACGTGACTGAAGAAATAACTGTTTTTAAACAATGATTGTATGCCATGAACTTCAATCGAAGTGTTAATGGTTTAACCAAAGGATAAGATCTCCACAATCAAGATATAACGTGATAGGGTGATCTAATTGGGTGGTCTAATTGGGTGATATAATTGGGTGATCTAATCAATCCAATTAGTGAAGCTTCCTGATCAAAGTCAATAATCAATTTCTAATCAAAAACTGTTAAATATAGCACAATTAATAAAGAGACACATTATTTCTAGGTGAGATAATTGGTTTATGAAATAGATATTGGAAAATAGAAACATGGACAAAAAAACAGTTTATCGAATATCCTACGTTTTTTTTAAGAAGTTTGTCACGTTCAACATTAAAATTATTTCTATAAGCAAGGTATCGAAACCGACTCAAAAATACCTGGAATAAAAACGTGACATTGATGTCGGAAATTTCAGCACTGCCTCAACTTATTGATTAAATAACAAGCAGAATTTTCTCATGTCATGTCACAGTGTTTTAAACTGTGAGAATTTTTGACCACATTCCAGGACAATAAAGATGTTGCACATGCTAGTATCTCTTAGTATCTGATATTAATCAGATATGATGCACATAAATTCGCGTTACATTTGTTCCTGGTCGAGGTTATATTAAAGATCAGGTGATGCAACGAGTAAAGCTTTCAACTTTGGAAAAAAATTGGGCACCTCATAGCGGAATTAAAATTTTGAAGTGTGGTACATAACAGAAAGTAACCGTGATTGGAATGATTTTAATAAAAATCCAGTAGATAGACTGTAGCACAGCCACGAAAAGTTTGGTACTAAAAGCTCAAAATTGCAGTGCAATACTAATAATATTTAAAACTCCAAATTCACAGACCAACTCTGCAGGGCTTTGTAAACGAATCTATAACCACCTTAACATAATGAACACAGTGATACAGATACTGAGATACTGGTTGACAAAACAGGATTTTAATATTTTAGATTCTTGTCCGAATCAAGACTGCAAAGTCAGATAATAAAATACTAGGTATAATAGTGCCTTGGTCCATGCATTCCACCGATTACTAAGTTAACAGATCACGATGATTTTATCTAGTAACTAACAAGCGCATCTAAAAAGAGGCAGACATCGTGAACTATTACTGATTTAACAAGTTACTAAGACTAATTAAATTATAATTAATTTCAGTAACTAAAACAGTTGAGACTGTCAGCGTATCACGATTCTCTGAGCTGAGCCAAGTTTTCCCAGCAACTTCAAGAGTTGTACGTTGTTTCTCAAGGCAGAAAAAGCTTGCCTCAAAAGTTGCTCAAAAGTTGCTCAGCGGATACGTATATTGTATAACTATAACATAAGATACGAATAGATAAATATCAGGTATATATTATATATAGATACGTATCGTATAAGTAATGGTACATCGAAACCTTAAAATTGGGACCAGTTTGACACTCCAAATGTCAAATTCCGGCCAGGAATATGTTTAGAATTGGATGCCCTAGGAATTACTGTGATTATTTTGTCGTCAGCTCTGAGCGCGTCTGGAATTTAGGTGGGCCGATTCTAATTTGGTTCTGGATTACCTGGACGCTGGTCGAGAATTTGGTGTTCTGATAATATAATATCTAATAATACAATATCTTGAGGATGCTATTCGGCCTCAGCAGAACAGAATCATAAATCAAGATTTAAAAGGCATTGATATTATGAATAAGATACTTAAAAAGGCAGTGGATGGAAATATTATAGCGTCCGCCTAACGAACTCCCAAGATCTTATACGGCAGCTTGATAGTCGCAGAAAAATAGCACAAAGAGAATTATTCAACAAATACGAAATTGTCAGAAGTAGTCATAAACAGTAGTATAAAGGGCCGTAACTTTTAAAACCGCGGGGGTACTAAAAGTAATCTGTACAAACTTTCAATAAGTGAAGTGAACTTGGTATAACTTTGCAGCAAAATGTTAAAACTCGCAAAAAACCAACTAAACAATTATTAGCAGTTTCACCTGTTAATAATATCAACATCCAACACACTTTAAACTACCGGGCAGTGCAGGAAAAAAAATCCACACTCCCAAAATTTGCAACAACTTTGAGCGTAAATACCGTGGTATGAAGTCCTAAAATGTAAAATCGAATTACGATTTACACGCACACATGCAGTGTACAACTATGTATACTTATGTAAGTCGGGGCCCATATTGTACCAATGTGTGTAACACCCTTATCGGAGTAGTTACGGTTTGAGTGGTACTCATTATTGTATTGCAGTGTGTACTGATTACTGATACCATTGTTGGTGTATATAATATGTGCCTGGTGCGTGTGGTGCATCAAAATACTATTTAAATAACTATTCTCTATAATAATTGCTTAACCTTACAAAAAGTGCATTGGGTCGTGTGAGTCCGGGAAAAAATTGGAGTTCATCTCTAATATTTGAGGGTGGTAATTATGAGTGTTTCCATGGAAACTACTGTATCGCACCAGTGGTATACGTTATACAAGTATAAATTATAATAGTACCTGATGCAGTCGATGCGATTTCTTACTTACTTAGTGCTTCTTACTTACCCATTATACTTACCCACTTGGCTGGCTTCTGTGAAAGAATACTGACTAAACTAATCTTACATTGGTAGGGATGGAGCTGTTTCAAATATTTGGAAAAGTTGTTATGAACTTCAAGAGTTACAATGTTGAAAATAAAGTAATCATGAAACCTTTGAAAATTTCCTACGAGTTCGTTTTCAAAAATTAATATATAAGGTCGAAAGTACCATGTGCCGATAAAATTGTAAAATATAAAATCTAAATTTGATAATGATACAGATCTGAACACCCCACAACACAGCTCAACTAATAACAGGGTAGAACTTCACTTCCACATCCAAAACGTTTTAAATTTCCTCGCAGATTAATGTCCCCCCCCCCCACTAAAGATTTAGCACCAAAATTTCCTCCAAAATCTAATATTTACACGCATAATCACCTGCCAATCAGCTGTATTTCTGGATGTGGGACCGCGCAACCCTCAGGTTCAAAAACAAAACCCCCAGCTTATAGAACAAACCCCCAGGTTCTAGAACAAACCCCCAGGTTCTAGAACAAACCCCCAGGTTCTAGAACAAACCCCCAGGTTCTAGAACAAACCCCCAGGTTCTAGAACAAAATCCCCAGGTTCTAGAACAAACCCCCAGGTTCTAGAACAAAACCCCAGGTTCTAGAACAAAACCCCCAGGTTCTAGAACAAAACCCCCAGCTTATAGAACAAACCCCCAGGTTCTAGAACAAACCCCCAGGTTCTAGAACAAACCCCCAGGTTCTAGAACAAACCCCCAGGTTCTAGAACAAACCCCCAGGTTCTAGAACAAACCCCCAGGTTCTAAAACAAACCCCCGAGTTCTAGAACAAAACCCCCAGGTTCTAGAACAAAACCCTCAGGTTCTAGAACAAACACTAAAAGATTAAACTTCATCAGCTCTTCAATAACACAGCACGATGTATGATGACATTAAGATGACATACCAACTGTAAGAGTTCCCTGACTGACTAACACCCAGCCCTATGTAACATGTAGGGCTGCAAGATTATACAGTTCATGGGTAGGAAAAACCTTAACCTGGTAACCTTGCTGCTCGCACGAGAGCGATTATAACTGCACATCCATATTTTTGGCAAACAAACTGAAATGAATCCTATCTGCACAGAATTTTATGTTGTCTGCACACTTTTCTCAACATGAACATTGAACAGTACCCGATGTAACAGTACAGGGCTAGATAGCGAGTATACAGTACCCAAGGTAACACTTCAGGTAACTATGGTAACAATGAGAGGGCGTGTTGATAGATTGCTAGATTGGGGTGGCATTTGCTGCTTCCCTAGGTGGATCTAATAAAACTATTACGCAATGTTATGTACACTAACAAATTACAGAGTAATTTAATGATGAATATTACATGGTTATTGCTTAAAATTCAATAAATTAATATTTATGGAAGAAGAAATATCAATCCTATCATCCACATTAAGGTAAGCTACCAGGGACAAAAGGATTTCGCGATTATTTTGGCAAAAAATCGCGATACCGCGAATATTAACAGACTATACAGTATAATACATTAAACTATACATAAAATTTGTCGCAAATAATGGGAAAATCGCGATTCCGTACATGCCGCGATTTCCTTTTGTCCCTGTAAGCTACTGAAATATCGAAATTCGGAAGCTCAGACACTTTTATAGACACGCCTCAATTTTCAGGGCTTCCCACGTGAATTAAACCCATATAAACCACACTTGAAAATGAATGGACTTTACTGAAATGGAAGGGAGGCGGAGAAACAGCTGGTATTTGGAAAAGAAACTTTCAGATAAAATGTACCAATGAAAAATATCAATGAAAAATATCAATCATCAATACAAATAGAAATTAAACAGCTTGTGAATATAAGGTTTGATAAAGTGATAGAGCGTAATTTGTTTGTGCCAAAATTAATTCTTGGCACGAATAACCTTGGCGTTAATGGATGTACATTGTGGCTTCACATGTCAACTAAAGTTTCACCACACCAAGGACAATTAATTAATTGATCTACAGGTAATTAATCAAAATTACACACATGATATAAGTGATACAAAAGATTGTGGTAGCAGGAGCTTTCAAAAAACATGTATTCAGATGAGTGGCTGCATTATATTAATGGAGCTCACATTATGGAAATCAAAATTTAAACTCAGACGTTACGGGAATAAGCACACTTTTCTAGCAGTCAAATCAACCAACTGGTTGATTGAATTCTCTGCAACAACACAAGCATTCAATAACTATCCAAAACCAGGATTCAGGAATGAAAACTATTTACCGAATCGAAACAGAGCCTAACACCAACTTATCAGTCGCTCTGGCCTCACATACCCCGAACTTTCTTTTTTCATTTTCCTTCTGTCACTTCTACCCCTATCAACACATCAAGACATTATAACCAACACACTAGTGCACCACTTACCATGCCTAATTTTGTCGATATAACGTGAGATGGGCGCAATGCCGTGCATTTTATTGGAGACTATGTTATGCATGCAAGGTATTTAACTGAGGACTTCACTATTTATTCAGGGTATTTTTTGTCTTTCTGTAATATTATTAATGGTTGTGCGCGCTGATTAATCACTGCGTTCCTGGTGAAAAGCAGGACGTTTTAATCATTTTAAGATTTTTGGATCCTTGTTGCCGGAATTTTGCAACAATTTTTATTAATACAAGCGAATATTTTGTAGGAAATTTGCAAATGTGAAGAGTGAGGCGGTTAGACGAAGATTTAGAGTTCATCACGTCAACACTGATGGATAAAGAGATAGAGAAGGAAAAGTAAATCTGCAGTAAAAATTGTAAATTGGAAACTTTCCAGTCTTGTCATTTGGCTGGAAGATTTGTAAAGGAGTTGGAGCCTAGGTCGAGTTTATCAATCAATAAAAGATGATTTTAAACAGACAAGTATACTTTGAGAACGAGCATTAAATTTAGAGTCACGAAATATTTTGGAGAAGTGTCAAAAAAGGTAGCTGATCGGCCAAGAAATTGTCATTTTTCACCACAGGTACTTGTTTCATACGGCATCTGTAACCAGCGTGTAACAATATAATTTTGAACAATCACGAACGTTCCCCATTCAAACTAACCTCAACAATAAATAAAAACGGACAAACCCTATCAAGGTATCAAACGCACTGCCACATAATGTACACACCTAAAGAATACAACACGCACCCCCGTAGTACAACGACAGTATTAGTACGCGAAATAGTTGGAATACTATCATGTACTATACATGGTGTACTGTGTGTTACGGTCAAGGTTAATAATATGTAGATATACTGAGATATACCGATAGAGCGAGGGGTGCCGTCCCTTGTCATACTCAATTAATTAAAGCTGCTAATTAATTGATTAATTAATTAAGCTGATACTTCTGCTTGTACGGTGAGAGAAGTAAGGTGGGAGGTTATGGACTCCCAGGTTCTTTCACTCATGCGTGGATATTCTCAAACTTTGATACATAGCTTCTAGATAGTATTATGGTGAATGGTACAAATTGTAGGTATAAATACGAAAATCTTATCCTAGAGTCAGCAAAAAGTAACCGATATGAAGGAATACTAATTATAGTAACCGATATAATGAAGGAATGCTAATTATAGTAACCGATATGAAGGAATACTAATAGTAACCGATATGAAGGAATACTAATTATAGTAACCGATATGAAGGAATACTAATTATAGTAACCGATATGAAGGAATACTAATAGTAACCGATATGAAGGAATACTAATTATAGTAACCGATATGAAGGAATACTAATAGTAACCGATATGAAGGAATACTAATTATAGTAACCGATATGAAGGAATACTAATAGTAACCGATATGAAGGAATACTAATTATAGTAACCGATATGTACTAGGAATACTAATAGTACCCGATATGTACTAGGAATACTAATAGTACCCGATATGCACAAGGAATAGGTACTAATAGTACCCGATATGTAGGAATACTAATAGTAACCGATATCAAGGAATACTAATAGTAACCGATATCAGATATATGAGTGTTGGTTTTGAATTATTACTTCGTTGTTTAAAGTTCCATGAGGTTCTAAAACCTTAAAACATACTACATCAACTATCACATACCACGTTATAATGTAACCTCGTCCAAAGGACGGGCATTCACGCTGATTAGGATGACTCGCAACAGCTGGTGACTACTGAATATAGTGCGAGTGGTATTACCTATGTAATAATTACCTACGTAATAATTACCTATCAGTAGTCAATGACTAGACAGGGTTATTGAAAATTACAAAGAATAAAATGGCGTCTGGACTTAGGACCAGCTCATAGTAAATTTCATTAATGCCCTCTGAAAACCATTCTGCTAGCTAAAAAATGATATTGTTAGGTAAAACGTACTGAAAATTAAAATTAAAAATTGAAAACGAACTGAACTATGTAATTATTACCGACCAGGGTGAATATAATAGAATGCAGAATGGTGTTACAATAGTGTTACAATAGTGTTACAATAGTGTTACAATAGTGTTACAATGGTGTTACAATGGTGTTACAATGGTGTTACAATGGTGTTACTTTCTCAAAATAGAATCTCCTGATTATGCTATGCCGAATAATATTTACTTGCAAGATTATGAATGTAAATATGCGGCTGAGTCTTGAGCTAATGGGATGCAGATAAAACCTCACTAATATTTTAGTTTTACTCCTCAGAACTAGTAACAATATAAATTTGCAAGCGACAAAACAGTAAAATTATCACACAAAAAAACGATCTAATCAGCGATTGCACATCCTCATTACACATCCTCATTGCACATCCTCATCCTGTAGATTTAGAGAAAAATAAGACACATACAAAAATCAGCGTTGGTTTAAAAGTTAACCCGAATTAAAAGAACAATACTCCGATCAATCAGAATAAACAATGCAACCGGGTTTATAATCAACCAACCTCAAACCTACAAATCTCTGCTTTTATGATGCACTTTCTGAACAATACAATAATTATAAACCCTAACTCTACCCCTGCACAATATGCATTATACCCTATAAATTTTACACCTTTACAATACACCCTAACCTGATACAAACTAGAGAAAGTTCCCGGACATTATACTACATGTTCCCCTGGTAAGTAATATTGTCGGGGTAAGTCTGAAGTGTGAAACAAACAAATACTTTGATACGATCCTGCAGATTCGGAGAAAAAATACGAGAATAAACGTTACTTTAAACAATAAACCTACAAAATTGTGGCGCTATGAACAGAGAACCCAGAACCCTGTGCAGTGTGCAGTGTGCAGAAAGTGTGGACACTGTGCTGCCAGTTAGCCGTATTGTCGGGGTGTCTGCACTCAACAGTATGACACATTGTTGGTACCTGTGTTGATAGCTGCTGCTCATTGGGGTTCTGTAACAACTCCCAAGGAGTGTGGTCAGTGTACATTGTACAACTTGGATATAGGTCCTTAGTCTCTAGCAGGGTCAACCATGAATAGACGATTTTGACCGAGGCCGAGGACTCGGTCGACCCCTGGACTCTAGTCGTTGCCAATTAGTTTAGTTCATGTGGTAGAAAACTGGAGCCTGTACAGTACAACAAAGTTTCAAACTCTGATATAGGTCTCTCTATGTCAATTTACTGGTGTACAAGGTATACCTGGCGCCAGTTGTGTACAGTCATGGGTAAGTTTAAAACATCACACGATACACAGTTACAGTATATAATAATGGGGCGCAGATAAAGTGGTTGCAGTTACCATCTCGTGTGGTGTAATTACTGTACAAACTACAACTTTCAACGACGAACAAACTGATCAAAACAAAACAAACAGAACGAACAAAACGAACAAACTGTGATTGTTTTGAAATATAAATAAAAAAAGGAGCTGGGTCTCATCTTGATTAGTTCTAGGAGTCCTTCCCAAAGCCTGGCAAACTCTTATTAATATTAGAGTGTTAGCTTGATTAGGTCACAGACTTGATTCTTTGATTGTTGGGCCAGCACAGGGATAGACTAAAAATTATGCTGCAGTTATTCTGACAGGCTAGGGGTGTTCTTGAACTCATCTCGCAACGCTTGTAATACAGTAACACCCCAATTTACTGCGTCGCGATTTACCACAAACACCGATTTGCTGCATACACCGATTTACCACATACACCGATTTACCACATACACTGATTTACCACAAACACAGATTTACCACATACACCGATTTACTGCGTCCCGATTTACCGCAAACTGCGATAAATCGGGCTTTCACTGCACAAGATGAAGACTAATTCAGAATTCTGGATGCAAATGAACACCTCAGAAAGTGAGGCCCAATCATTAATCCTTGATATCAATGTTATCTGATCAAACGAAACTGTCAATTAACTTCATTGAAATATCAAATTACAGATTAATTCTACAATCCAGATCGATTCTAAGGAAATAGGATCTGGTAATCAATAAACTCATAACTCAGAAAGGAGTATATTCCTGGTGCTATCTCAATTTCTGATATAAATATAATAGAAAAAAAGGTGGTATATAAAACGATAAAACGATAAATCGCTATAATCTGAGGAACTCTTTTTACAGGCCGACAATTAAGTAAGGAACGATTTACTACGTTAAGTAGTATTAGTAAGTACCAAGTGCGAATACACCTCCCTTGTCGGTTATGATAAACGGAGAAAACCTTTGATGAGACCAAAGGGAACTGCTGACTAGATATATTGGTTATTGTATCATGAGTTTTTGAAATATAACATGAAGTTTAACCTCCTATTGGAAATAACATAGGACGGATATGAAATAAAATGTTTAGGTGACTCCAACTGGCTACACGGCTTCAAACGGTTTTAACTTTGAATAAGTAGATACTGAAGATGATAACAATTGCAATATGGCTTAATCTTTTAGTTCATGGAACGAAAGATTAAAATATTGAAAAAAATGTTTACAGCTTATCTCCCCTGATCCGGCTAGCCTTGATACAAGATGTTGCTAGAAAGGCAGGAAGGCGAAGCTTCAACTGATTCATCTGTCAGGTTAAATAACACAAATCAGACTAGCCTTGCTCGTAATTCAGTCTGGGAAACATCCGATATTCCAGTTCGATTTCGGCTGTTTCTGACTGATTCGGACGTTTCTTAACTCCGTCTGTAACAACGTAGAACTAGATACAGATAACTGGAAAATCTTGCACTGAATTAGAACCAATATATATGTCAACAGGGTATCTGGAGAATGTCAAAGGTAAAGTTCAGGGTATTGGCAGGTGGGGTTAAGTTCTGTGGGAGTGAAAATCATCGCCAGCCGGCGTTGCTTCAACTTTTGATACTTTCGATAAGCCCTAATTTGACAAGTTTATTTATAGAATCAGAAAAAGGTAAACTATTTAGACCGACATTTTTGTACAGTACCCCGCAGCTATGGGTAAAAATTATTATGTGGCAACTAATTAATAAAATGCTTTGAACTATAAATAGCAGATACATTTTTCTCTCCTTTTTTTCATTACTAAAGTACTAAGAAAATAAGAGTAAGACAACCGTCGCAAGTCTTTCATCGGTGAGAAGTCACTACCAAGAAGTGAAAAGTTTTATTTCTATGAAATTTATCAATTTGAATTTTTCACCGCCTCTCTCAACGTCAATAACAGCTCCTGGCTTTACTTTTTACATCCCTTTCATCTTTTTATAATTTTTACTGAGTTGGTAACTTAATTTACAGTGATGAGTACAGTCGAATTTACTAACAAGTTAATTTCAGCATTGCAGCCTGGTAACTCATAACTCGTACCTCGTAACTACTTTCAGTTATTGCTCCTGTCTTCTGGAAAAAAGCAGCAAACGACCGAAATGAAACAGTTCAGCCAGTACAGGGCCAGTACAGGGCCAGCACAGGGCCAGTACAGGGTCAGTACAGGGCCAGTACAGGCCACAGGGCCAGTACAGGGCCAGTACAGGCCAGTACAGGGCCAGTACAGGGCCAGTACAGGGCCAGTACAGGCCACAGGGCCAGTATAGGGCCAGTACAGGGCCAGTACAGGCCACAGGGCCAGTACAGGCCACAGGGCCAGTACAGGCCACAGGGCCAGTACAGGCCACAGGGCCAGTACAGGGCCAATACAGGGCCAGTACAGGGCCAGTACAGGGCCAGTACAGGCCACAGGGCCAGTACAGGGCCAGTACAGGGCCAGTACAGGGCCAGCACAGGGCCAGTACAGGGCCAGTACAGGACCAGCACAGGGCCAGTACAGGGCCAGTACAGGGCCAGTACAGGGCCAGCACAGGGCCAGTACAGGGCCAGTACAGGGCCAGCACAGGGCCAGTCCAGGGCCAGTACAGGGCCAGCACAGGGCCAGTACAGGGCCAGTACAGGGCCAGCACAGGGCCAGCACAGGGCCAACACAGGGCCAGCACAGGGCCAGTACAGGGCCAGTACAGGGCCAGCACAGGGCCAGCACAGGGCCAGCACAGGGCCAGCACAGGGCCAGCACAGGGCCAGTACAGGGCCAGTACAGTGCCTCAACCAACAGTTACCAATTACATAAAATTTTAAATCTTCAATCAATAAAAAACAGCACTTTTAACATAAAACTATCAAAAACAAACTACAAAAACACACGAAAAAGTAATCTACAACACCGTCTAGCGTCGCTCGCAACATCTCAATTAATAAACAAGATGCAGTGCGCACAATAACAACTCTATATACTATATATAACTCTATACTGCTGTAATACGTTACAGTAATACGTTACAGTTATAGTTGGACGATTCTGCTTGCGAGAAGAAGTTGTACTTGTCTTAACAACGGGATAATAATTATCTGCACAGAATCACACCATTCAATAAATATGACAAATAAATGGCAATTAAATGACAATTAAATGAAAAATAAACGATAAATAAATGACAAATAAATGACTAATATATGACTAATATAATATGACGTTCAATAAATGACAAATTCTTTATATATACTTGGTGGCAAAAGTCTTAACAACGATAACGTGATAACTATAATCTTTGTAGAATCACGCCATTAATTATTGCCAAGTGCGTGTCTACTGTAACTGCTAAAGTGCAGTTTAACAACTTAACATGCGATCGGAAAATGTTGAAAAAACCCACATGATCCAACTTCATAATTATAATTATATATACGAGGTGGTAAACGTGGTAAATCAACACGTGATCTGAATTCAGACCATTCATTACTGTGGAGGGCGTGTCTAAATGACTTACATGCCAGTTTTTAAAGTTTAACAATCAAGTTCGAACTGGAGAAGTAACGAGAAGAAAGTGGAGAGGAGAATTATTAAATTATGATGTTGTAATTATGATGTTGTAATTATGATGTTGTAATTATGGCTTTATTAAAACGTTATTGGGTAAAATCTGAAATATGCATGATGTGACCATGAAATAAAGTGTAATTATTACTCCTAATATCCACGTGTATATTAAATGTAACCTAGTAACTGATCTTTTAACCGATATATATGGCATCAATCCTCAGCTACGAAATCTTGTTGTTTTAACAACCTTTATCTTTCTAGACAGAAGTAGAACTTCTACTTCTAGTGGATTATTATCGAACTTCGTCTTGTTTGTTTGTGTGTTTGGAGAGTTCACATCAATCCTCAGCTACGAAATCTTTTTTTACAGTTCGCAAACGTACAATTTTTCGAGACAGAAGTAGAACTTCTAGTGGATTGTTATTGAACTTCGTCTAGTAGCAAAGCAATCTATGTCTTCGAAAGAAAAAGCCTAATAAGTGAGCTTTTAGATGAGGTTATGATTGTGTTTTATAACAGTTGATGCAATAAAAAATGATTTATATATTTGTTGAAGCCCAGAACAAGCAAAACATCAAAACCTAACATCCAACATAACATCCAACATAACATTCAACATAACATCCAAAACGATTGCACAATATAATTTTAAATACCAGCGTATCACAAGCGTTTAAAAAAGTTTTTTAACGGCTTCACGACCTGTAGGGCGCGCGCCGAGCCACGAAATACTTCTAAAGTTTCCCAACTTACTATTTATAGAGGCCGGTAAACTACCGGAAACAGTTCGCCTGACACTTCGAACAGGTTCAGGAATCACAACTACTCCCCAGTACTTATAGACCCAGAATACCACATCTATTATTAGAGGTCTAGCATACTTGTCGTAAGTAATGTTATCGTCTGAACTGGCGTGAAGTAATTATTCTTAAAGAGTATTTTTCGTCTTGGCTGAGAAATCATCAATTTAAAGATAAATGATCCATGTCCTTACTTTCAAAATTATTTGCTGTTCAGTGAAACAATCGGGGTTTTTTCGATGGGTATTTGGAAATCCGCCGAGAATATAAAAATGTTAAGTGTTGATAAGCAGCGTAGAGAAAATACAGTTTGTAAGCAATACGACAAACATTGATACCAGAATGATCATAATAAGTAAAAAGCGAAGGTTATAAAATCAGGAGATGATGGGGTTCCTTCTCGGGGTTCCTTCTCGGGATTCCTTCTCGGGGTTCCTTCTCGGGATTCCTTCTCGGGGTTACTTCCTGGGGTTCCTTTTCGGGGTTCCTTCTCGGGGTTACTTCTTGGAGTTCCTTCTCGGGGTTCCTTCTCGGGGTTCCTTCTCGGGGTTCCTTCTCGGGGTTCCTTCTCGGGGTTCCTTCTCGGGGTTCCTTCTCGGGGTTTCTTCTCTTAGTTAGCCACTTAGCTTGTCACTTATCAGTCACTCATATGTAGCTATTTTAAGTATTTGTTTTTTGGGGTTTTTTGACACCATGACGTCAACACGAATCCTTATTTGACTAGACTACTACTATGTCGGAGCTAAGTCCAATCTACCCCAGATAACCGCCTCCATAAGACTAAATCACTGGCAAGTCAAGTTAGAATAAGCTTCATACTTAAACAATAAACTTGAAAAATCTTGTTAAAAATACTTTTAAAAACATTATTTTAACAGGACAATAGATTTGACTCCATATTTTGTGTGATAGGCTCCATATCTATAATGAGGTCTATAATTAGATGTCAGCTAAAACCTAACTCACCTGCTTCACAATATTCTCTGTTCAGCAACTATAAAGTAATATTGGGTTTTGGGCATGTTCAGGGTATTTGGCTAAATTGGGCCTAATTTGGACCAAATATGGGCGTGGCTGCCCCGCGGGTACCGTTTGGCGGTTGGGGTCCGGGACCCCCTCAAAAGTTTGGTCACTGGTCCTAGTTTGTTGGTCAACTGCTATCTCGAAATATTTTGGATTAAAGCTCTATTCGCATTGGAACAGGACACAGTTTGCGCAATTACAGTATACACGTGCTAATGGCCGTGGCCACCACTTGCACGTTCAAGTTTCCTGTCTACTCTCACTGGTTATTGAAAATAACTTGAATAACGTATTAAGTTTTCAATAACATTAGTTCTCAATAACTTATGGGGACCAGGAAATTCCAATTAGTATTAACTCATAACATGCTCTTGGGTGCAGTAGAACACGGCTGCTTATTCTGAAAGCTGGCCTATTATAACACACATAACCCCGGCATGCGCAGGGATTATATTTCAATTTTTCCCGCGACGCGCGGGAAAAATTTATAATAATTTCGAGTGCGAAGCACGAGGGATTATTATGAAAATAACCCCGACGTGCTTTAGCACGAGGGGTTATTTTAATATAACTTAAGCGTGCCGGTGTTATGTGTTATAAACCCCTCCGGGTTAGTGCTAGGACCAACAAATTTGACATTTTACTCTTAATTCTAGCTATATGAGATCATTATGGAAAATATGAAATGGAATTGGGGACTTCCAAATAAATACAACTAAGGTACTATGACTTTTGAAATTGGCGTTATATCTAAACACTATTCCTCAGTCAGAACGTTGAATGAATATGAATATCGATAAGGGCCGGCGTCGAGTTAAGCCTGGCAAGCGATAAAAGCTAATAATGATATCTAATCGTGTCATGAAGTTCATCAAAGTAGACGACTATAATACATGGCTTATATCAAACTCGACAAAATTAACCGAACCGGACAAAATCAAATGTAACCGTCGAGACAAGTTTTGGAACTGGTCCAATTAATGTAAGAGTTTAAGTAATGTAGTGTGCTGGAGTTTTGCCAGCGCCTGCAATTAGACCGATACGTAGATCGAGTGTATTTATAGTTCTTACGTTAAGCCATAGGTCACGTGACATTTTTTACCAATGCGCGTCGTAGTAGTTAGTCACGTGATACACGTCATCAAAACACGTGACAGTACGCGGTTGAAATTCTCATGGAATATCAAAACAAAACAAATCTTGTTGAGCCAAATTAGCGGGGCGGGATTATAAAAGCTGTGCCGGGGTTATTTATTCAGCGGGAAAAAACTAACAGCGGGAGCCGGGATTATCAGAATCTATTTAGCGGGAGCCGGGATTATCAGAATCTTGTTCTATCCCGGAGGGGTTTATAAGTATATAGCATTAGTAAGTGTTATTCTACAGCTATTTTGAAATATTTGCTGCCAGTGTTTGACGGCTGACATATGGTCAGTGGCGTAACGAAGGGCCCCGCTGACCCCGCTGTGCAGGGGGGCGCCGTCTTAGGGGGGCGCCAAATCGTCGTTTGAATGTGGGACAATTTCGAAAACTTAACTAAAGTACTAGCAAAACTGCGCGTTTTGCTCTAGATACACACTTTTTTAGAGATTTTTACCGGGGTATCCTCTAAAATCACCTAATTTGTTCAATTTTAGGGAGGGGCACCAAAAGGGGAGGGGGCGCCAACAGGGGGGCGCCTTTTCGGCAGGGGGGCGCCAACAGGCAACGTTACGCCACTGCATATGGTCGCTATTCAAAGTACAAACTGCCAGCTAATTCCAGAAATGTACGAATTATTAACACATTATCTTGAACGAAGTTACTTTACTTAAGTTATTTGTACTTAAGCTCTTAAATTAAAGAGACAAGTTATACTATAACTAACGTATAATGTGAAAAAATCTGCTTTTCGAAATGATATCCAGAGTTTTCAGTGTAGTTTTAATCTTTTGAAAGAGGTTTCAGAAACTAACCTAGATGGGTTATACCCAAATGCAGAGTTTATTAATGCAATAAATTGCATTATGTTTTATTGTTAAGAAAGAATTAATGTACATATTTTCACGGTCAGAACTTTGTCATTCGTGTTTTGGATCATAATTATAAATTTTATTCTATATTTTTATGTTCTCTGTTATTACTATCTGATTCCACGTTTTGGCATGAAAACTTAATCAAGCTATCAAGTCTGGGTTTTTATTTTCCGACAAAGTTGCTATTCTTTAGTTTCTGCCAATTAAAAACTAAAGTTTAACCAGTATATTTGTTAGTCAACAAAGGAATGAACGGTCGCTGAAAAATGGTCCCTTTCCTACTATTGACATTGCGGATACCCTTTGTTATAGCAACAGGTGAGATTGGTTGCAAATAGTACAGTTTAAATTAACAGATTAACATATCAGTTAAACTATATGCTAAGGTGATACAATTAAATACAATTAAATGCTAATGTGATACAATTATTGAGGGTTTAAGATTGAAAAATAATAAAATAATACGTCCTCACAATACGGATCTATCTAACAGGAATTTGAACTGTAAATTGAAAGAAAAAAAACAATAAACATTTCTGCTTATAGATCTGAGGAACTTTGCTCGTGAAGGTACAGCTGAGCAAATCAATACCTTTGACCAGTTCAATTTAACAGCTTCGAAAGCTATTGATGGAATCTCAAATGGACGGTAAACAGTTTCCAGTATTCGAACGGTCGTTGAATTAACCATTTTAAATATCAGAGAATAATCGAAATAAGTTTCGATGTCATTTACTGACTTCATTTCTACTACATGTCCTTATAATTTGAATATATTATGACGCAGTGAAACTATCGGACCACGATGTATGGGGACTTGCTCACTTGCCACCCCATGGCGACATTAAAGTATATTGACTCTGTTACATCGTTTCCTGTTAATATAAAACTCCGTTACAAAAAAAATGTAAAATCGTTACGTAAGGAAGAGATATAATGTTGTTTATATTGCATTTTTCAGAGACGACCCAGATTGGGATTTTAGCAGAACGGCCACAGCAGGAAAAGATGCGTGGTGGCTTTTAACACTTCCTAGAGTCATTGTCATTCGTGAGATTAAGGTAAAATATGGAATCAACTGCGTTTGATACTTAATTTGATACTTAATTTAATTAATTAATTTTTTTTCATGAAATTGTTCATTATTTATCAAGAAAGTAACACTTCATGTTAGAGCCGTGAGCCGGCTAGCTGACGGCAATCGGCTGGCTAAGAGAAAAAATCGGCTGGCTAGCCGGCTAAGCCGGCTAAAAATGGGAATGGGATTACCAGATCCTAATATCAGATATTGTACCAAACATTTTTATTTTGCTAATATTACTATTTTGTATTAAAATTGATTGGCTTATACTTTATGTTTCTTTATACTTTATGTCGATTTTAAGGGCAAAACTTGAAATGGAAGGTAGCAAGTGATACAATTTCATAACTTCAATAACAATAAGTTAGTCAATAATAAGTTAGGAAATTCTCACTGGTCAGAGTCAATCTCTAATTTACTTATAAAACTTAACAAAAGATCTCTGTTACGATTGATGAGCATAATGGCTTTTAAATTGTCTGATGAGATCTTTGATCTCCTCTTGTTTACAGTCAGCCCTGCTGCTGACCATGTTCTTTCCACATCAGCAGCGGATGCAGGAACCGAAAATATAGCGCATGCTAAATTTGAAAGAAGGGGCAATGTATCACTACGACATTTCCAAAATCTAAGAGTGTCCATCTTGGACAGAAAGTTTTTAGGGCACTGCAAGGCCTCATATACTTTAATTTCGTCTTTAAGACGATCCGTCTGACGGTTCTGAAATTTATGAAATTTATCTCTAAAGTCGATCATGGTATAATTTGTTACATGCCGTCTAGATTCCCGGCCTGAAGTAGAGATAAGTGATAACTGCTGAAAATGTGTTAGCCGATCGGCTAGCCGATGGCAATCGGCTGGCTAAGCCGGCAATTTCAATCGGCTGGCTAAGCCGGCTTAGCCGGCTAGCTCACGCCTCTACTTCATGTGGTACACCTTGTATATCATCTTTACGTCATAGCCCTTCAAGAACTCACCGAATGAATACATCTAACAGAAAACGTCCAACTAAGGTACACAACAGAGTGAATCCCAAATTTGCCCATAAGATCCATGGAGTGACAGTTTGGGTAGGTGTCGGGATGACGGGAGGAAACTACGAGGAAGCTGTTAACGTCCGGACTATTCGATACGTGGCAGGAACGAATATTTACATCTTCTCCGATTTGAAACAAGAAGGATCAAGTGTTCAGATTCAGGGAGGGAGTGAAGTTGTACAACTTGCAGAGGTTCAAGTCTATCGAGACATAGGTTAGCAGAATTTGGTTGCTTAAAAAGTCATGCAGCTCACACGTTATAACTCAAACTCTCCGTAATTTTTTCCCCTGCTCTTGCCGAAGGCAAAAGATCGTAGGGAATAAGTAATCGGGTTTGGATATATGAGGTGGACTTACTACGCTGACGACAAAAGTCTGCTCCTTCGCAATATAGACCACTCCCCTATAATTCTGCGTGTATGAGATGTTTGTTGTGCTGCGCGCGACGCCAGTTATGTGTTAATCAATTACACGTATAACAACCAGTTTTTGGTGCAGTTGAGTAATTTGGGTCATTTCGCGCGGACCAGTGTTGCGCGGTATTATATTTCCACAGTAACCGATTGCCATAATCACGCCATTATTACGTTACATCGCTACTACATTCGTTTTGAAACAAGCTTCCACACGGCACACCTTTCACAACATCTACTACCAGTACCATGAGTGAGAAACATTCAAATCTTAAGGTACGCCAATGAATTTTAAAATATTTCTGTTTGATACTTTGCTGTGCAGTGGGTATTCGACTGTTATGCAACAACTTTCACTCACAATTAAATAGCCTCAATTTTGAAACTAACGATTTCTCGCATATTCATAAAAGCATAATGCCACGTTTTCCATTGATTAACATGGTGCGGTGGAGAGAAATTAAACCCCAAAAGGCAATATTCCCCGAACTTGCAATTTTGTGACTGATTTTTAGATATTTCATCCATCAAAATTTCAGAGGTTTGCCCAGTGGGATACTCCGAAGAAGTCGGGCATATTGTAGGCTGGGGCACTGAACTGGGAGGTAAGTTGGCAATAGGTTTGAGAGAGGAATGTGCTAAGGAATGCGACGCTCTGCCTCTCTGTCTCTCCTTTGAACATAGCAACACTGACAAATTATGTAATCTCAACAAAGAAGCGATGCCTAGTCAACTCCAGGGATATCTTGACTACGCTTTTTGCAGAAAAACCGGTAATCGCTAAAACCTTCAGCGTGCTGCTGTCACGGATTTTTGAGAATATTCTTAAACATTCTTAAATTCTTTAAAAAATCTTAAATTGTTAAACTTTTTTTTCAAAACTGTGATTGTGAATGATAGCAAATTGTCAATGTAATTTTAAAATAATGAACCATGATACCGGATACTTCTGCAATGTTTGCACATGCACTTCCAGCTTTTCAGTTGACCTAAAGTATTTGTATTAAAGCTACGATCTATATATTCTTTTTTGACGCATTATCGTGTGATTATCATGTGATTATCATGTGATTATCATGTGTCCTCCTATTATATTTCAGTTACATGCTCGGAGCCTATCATAGAAAATTCAGCCTCGCATACCTCGTACACTGCATCTCAAAAGTATGCGGAGGAAGCAACGGTGGAGATACAGTGTAAGGCGGATCATTTCGTGATGGGTGGTGATAAGACGGTCAAGTGTACCTGGACAGGGGAATGGTCACCTCAACTCCGCTGCGTGGCAATTACAGGTGATAAACCACGTGATATTATTTTTAAACCACGTGATATTATTTTTAAATCACGCGATATTGTTATATTTAAGAGTGTGGTTAGCAGCTTTAACAAACATTGTAGGGTAATGTTTGGTAAAGGTATTAACCACACAACTGCATGGTTATACTTATAATATCACGTTATTATTAAAAGTTGTTGGAAGCACAGTGTGCTTTATATTTTGTTTAAATCAATAAATTATCCTTTTCATTTTTTATTTATCAATTGCGTGCAAATATTCTGTTAAGATTTGATCTATTTATGTTATATATTTATGATTATGTAATAAAGTATTTATATGCTAATAAACCAGTCCCCAAACAAACAAACAAACAAACATTAATGTAACCCAAACTAACAAATGTTATAAAAGCTAGCCATAAACAGGCACAGGTGCGAAATGCAAACAACTCTGTGTACAAAAGAGAACGAATTCTCGAACCTTCGATGATAATCAATCAATCAGCCTGTCAAGTCACATCAATCGGGTAATTGTGGCAGAGCTACTGTGGACTGTGGTTACTGTGGTTACCGTGTTACTGTGGTTACCGTGTGTGTCTTACGTGGTAAATATGCTCAATTTACGGAGAACAGATCAATTTCATGTGCTTTAAAAGCAAAACGTAACATAATTGTAATAATGATTATACACACATCTTTCATTATCCATTGAATAGCAAGGTCAGGTTAGTAGTGGCGTAACGTTAACATCTGGTTCCCTGCTCCGTATAAATTTTTCGGCGCCCCCACTCCCCCTCCCGAAGCTAATTGTACTCAAATACTTTTTCGGGCCTACTGAACGAGATGTGGTAACACTGATAATATGATAGCAGTGTGTAACAGTCACAATATATGTAAGTGCCCCAGGCATCGAAATAGCTCAGTTCTCACCAGCTCACAAACACATAACTTTACTGGGGCGTAAAGTCCCTATTAGTATTATTGGAGATGTAAGTGCCTAGGCCCGGCTTTGCCAAGTTAAAATCTATATTAAATCACGGTACTTTCCAGTTTCAAACACAATAACCCAGCCGAGACTTACAGTTACAATTGTGCCACGCACAGGGTGATTTACATTATTGTTTGTTATGTCAAATAATTAGCTAACCCACGGTTGCCTTCCAATAATGTGCCCTACAAAGCTACAAGACAACCGAAGCTTCCCTCAAATTAGAGAAAAACTACTCACATCTATCAGCGCCATTATCGGACGGCTACCGGCCGAACTAACCCCGTTTATTTACAGTAAGAATAACTTTCCCCACAATCACTGCCCGACGCAAGGAGTCTCAGCAAAAGCCCTGCAAACCTACAGTAACAAAACCCCCAAGTATCAATCACTAATTAAAACCTTTTAAACATCCATAAAGCGTAAACGCAAATTTTAATATTCAATCTACGTTATACCGATTCCTTATATAATAGTTTCAAAACGCACTATTCAACCTAACCACCGCATTTTATTGTAAACTAACCAAACTAAACTATTTTATTCTCCAAGCCAGCGAAAGTTGAAGCCGAATCCGGTAATTCTATTGTGTTCCCGAAAGATATTTTGCCATGTTTTTTGTTTTGAAACTACCACTAAAATTTATGTTATGAATTTGATATTTTACTCTCATATTCAATGTCCATGATCAGACTGTGATCTCGAGCTCTCTGGGTTACTCCTTTTGATGGTATAACATGTAAGCTGAATTAGTTTTTTACATTTAGGCCAGGTTTGTAATTGTAAATATATTGTGTACCGAATAGAAACTTGCCTTGTTTTGACATCGCCAGTAAAATTATGTTTTTGCAAATTTTATGTTCTACTCTCATATTTTCTCCGTTTCAAACTTACATACAATTTCCGGTGATTGGTAGTGGTACGTTCTTCCGAAATGAGTAGCTAACTTTTTGAAACTGCAATTTGCTTGCACCCATGCGCGCGCGTGGATCGATCGATCCGCCGCGCATGTCATGGTGGATGTTAAAATAAAGTATTTTAGCCATTAATTACGCATTGCGCCTTCCAATACCTAAACATTTCAATTGGACATTGCCAAAATTAACCTCCGATCTAGTACTTCCAAAAGACATTGGCGTCTCCATTTCACCAAGGGAACTAAGTCAATAAATTAAACAAATTATCCAGCCCCAAAATTGGTTAAATTATTCCATAATTCATCGCCACTGCACGACTTTCACCACGAAACAGTCAACTTCAAAATACTAATGTTCACCATCACGTACTTTTCTTCTAGATTTAGTTACGCACTTAGAGTCATGTATATTAAATGAAATTAAATGCGACGGTAATACTGGTATAGGTTGCCATGACGATTTGGAATACTAAAAGGTCATCCTTAGCTACCTGTATAGCAGTGTATTTATCTATTTATATTGCAGCTGCATAACACTTAATGCCTTAATGAACTGAAGTGTATGATCGAATATGAATCATGCATTGGTATACATTAAAATTGAATTTTGAATATTCATTCCGTTTTGATATCCTAGTTAAAATGCAGTTAAATCAAAGATAATAGGATAAATGATAATCTGGATGATTTAAACAAAGTGACAAATGCTAAATGATTACATGTAACGGTAAGTATCTTCGTAGCAACGTAATTGTTATTACAATACCGACCCTTACTCCTAGTGGAATTCGTCTGTTTAAATTGTTTGGTACACTGTTACAGTAAAACCCTAATTTAACCTGCCCCGATTTACCGCAAACCCCGATTTATTGCGGCCATTTCGGTTAATGCTGATGATTGCTGACGGAGGGGGGATCGGGAGGGGTAAAAATGGCCAGCAACTTGCTGACGTAATATGTGAACGCTCTCTAAACACAATTGTGGTTTCCCATGCCAACCATTCCACGATCAACCATGATCAAAATATCATCATTAATCTGAGCAGTTCAAAATTTAAAACATGTGCATATCGCATGATCAGAATGCTGATAATGTTAAGAATGCTAACAATGTTAAGAATCTTAACAATTTTAAGAATGCTGACAATTCTATCCGTATCTCCTGCACGCTTGAGCTCGCGTTTTTAAATCACAAAATTGTTTGACAAGAATGATACTTGCTATTATCACTATTACGTTTAAATCTTCCACATTATGTTCATTGCACAGTGATTGTTCTAGGCCTTCAAGCTCGTTGGAATGGAAAGTGAAATAATGAAAATTCAAGTACGATAAATTGCAACAAATACGAAATGCTAATCAGTTTTGATGACACGCATTGGCTGGAAATCGCACAAGAAAACTGAAAATTCAAATAATTTTAGAAACATATTTCATTCATTATGCCCCTGCCTCCATTATATAAGTATTTAATACTTTCAACACTACTATATAACAAATAATTTGAGGAAACGATGTAACAGAATCAATATATTTTAATGTTGCCATGGGGTAGCAAGTCCCCATGGCCCATATATCGTAGTCCGATAGTTTCATTGCGTCCTAATATACTGCCCGTAAAGTTAATTGTCGTTCCCCAAATTTAAGAAAAACACGATACAAAATATTTGAAAACCAATGCAAATAATTCGATTGGTTCAATATAATATTACCTAGCACATCACTTTTACTACTTTGTCAATCTTGAATACAATATCCCAGTTCATTTTGTTACAAGAGTTTTAAGCGATGTACCGGAGTCGATATATTTAATGTTGCCATGGGGAGGTAAGTCCTCATTCATCGCAGTCCGATAGTTTCGCTGCATCTAAATATCACCGCACTAACCTGAATTTTCACTTTTTCGTCCGATCATCTTGGAAAGTTTTTTGTACATCCCCATAGACGTAAATAGTAACCAACAAATTTTTTTGAAAGATTCGAAAATTTAGGTGTGCCGTTTCCATGACAACCGCGCTCGCAAACCTCACAAATCTGGAAAAATTCTATATCTCGGGATAGTTTCTAGCATCTAAATATCACCGCACAATAAACTCCATTGTTACCTTGCTATCTGATACATGCTATCAGTTTTACCACAGAGCACGGTTACAAGAAAACCTAGTCAAAACAACAAGATATATCTTAAGTAAGTTTTAAAGATATGTTAGAAGTTTAAAAGTTAAGTAACTGAGTAAGATAGATACACCATACGTTTTAAAGTTACCAATCTTGACTCAATTGCACTTGTTACCGACTTACTGACACAGTCTTTAAAAAGTTTAGGAGAATTTAACAGATATGTTTTATCAACAGACATCCCGTACAGATAAAGCCATCATGTTATGAATGGAGTGAATATTGTTGTGAACAGAGGATATTATAGTTTAGATTATATAATGGATGTTGGATATACTGTGTGATGTTTCAGACATGTGTAATTTTCATGTAATTAATACTTTCAATATCGCGATATTAATTGATTAAATATTAAGATAACAAAGGTTTTAAACCGCCAATTATAATAAGTGGGGTATTAATTCATCTTGATGAAAAGCCACATAATAATACCCAATGTAGAACATTCAATAATCACACAAAAACTCACCATAAGAGCAACTAACACACGAACAAACAAACAAAAACAGCGCAAACCTAATGCTACGAGACTCCCTCTAGACTGTCTAGACGATCAGAGTGCTGAAAGTGCTGAAGAGTGTGCTGAAGAGTGTGCTGAGGAAAGTGCTGAGGAAAGTGCTGAAGATTGCGAGGAGAGTTCTGGACCATCAGAACTTTAAAGCACACCATAAAATTGGTAATGTTTCATCAGTCGTGTTGGAGCATTCTGTTTCTATTGGGAGATAGTAAATCACATCATGCAAGATCAGGGTGCAATGTTAAGGGTTTCTCTCCCGTGATAGCTCTTCAAATAAAACTATTTTATCTTTATCTTGATGATTAAAGCTATCATTGCTTCATTTGAGAATAATGTGTGAACATTTTGAACATTTAAAATATAATTTGGAACATTACAGTAACGTTATTCGATTGGGCGAGATCTGTCCGACAGCGACATCTGTCCGACTCAGAAAATAGGTTATTCGGACAATAGTTTATGTCGGATCCTACCGTACGATTTTTTGAAACTTTCCATTAAGTATGGTGGTTATAGGACGGATAATCTGTGTAAGTTTGAGCGAGTTTCTATGTGCCAAATTTGAGATATCACCTTAAACACACAAAATATCTCCAATTCGGTGTTTTGCAGTGGTTCCAAGGCATATATCTGGAGACCCAACGATACGATTTTATTGAAATTCTCTAGATAGTAAGATAGCTATATAAGACAAATAAGACAAATAATAATTAGTGCAAGTTTCTAAGTTTGGGTGAATTTCTATGTGCCAAATTTGAGATATCACTTCAAACACAAGAAAATAGTGCTGTCGGACAGATGTCGCTGTCGGACAGATGTCGTGTTACCACGTTATTCAAATCTCAAACAGAAAAAGTATATTTCAAAGCTTTGTGTTTTGATCATATAATATGATCGTGGGTGTATACTATATAGTGATTTTGATTGCATAATTTTGATTGTATGCGATTTATTTACATCGGCAGTTGCGTCCTTTAGCTCTTTAGGCTGAATTAAGCTTATCTGCCTATCATTGGATTGTTGAGTTCCTCAGAATCTCTAGATACAGAAAGACCTGTTTTTTTTGTATTTCGATTAAATTATTTGTTGTTGTAAACTCAATTTTAAACACTGCTGAAATAAAACAACTAATGAATAAAAAACTCTAAATGGCATAATTATTGATATATCCGGTATAAAATCTACAGCAATTTTATAAACAAAAACCTTTCAACTTGTTACAAAAGTTTGTACACACCCTATTAACAGCTCATAAAATAAGGGATAAATATTGATGAGATCAAAATAAAATGCATTTCATCGATAGAATCAATATACTGGAAAGTAGAAAATAACAATCCTTTAAGCTAACAAGAAATGCGGCCGCTTTTCTTTTGTGGATGGCCGCTCAATTTCCCGATCCGTGATGGCGTATTTATCATATTCCATACAACCTGGGGACGGCCCAGTCTTTACTGTTTATATAAACATGCAAATATGGCGAAGTGACATGCCGACTGCCGAGCGCCGCCCAGTTAATATAATTCTATATTGAATTTGAAAATCGTGTATACTTCTATGTAACCATATGTTTATTGTTTATGCAACCTGACACGGATCTGTGCAAAATAGTAATACTAACTCAAAATAATAATAATATGCTATCAATTAGTGCCTAGTGGGATACGTACATGATGAAATTAATAATGTACTTGGTTGGTTCAGCGCCGCGCGCCAACAATTATATAATTCAGATTATCACGCAAAATAACTTTGCGCAGGTAGTCACGTGGGCGATAACATTGCTCGCAGGCACGTACGCACGCACGCACGCACGCACGCTCGGTCGCAAAGCTACCATATACAAAAAAAACCTCGATCGCTAACCCTTGTCCTTGACTCTTTTGTGCCTTCGGCACGAGTCATGGATCGGGAAAAAATCTGACTTTATTAACTATCCACAACCACCAAATAATAATAATCAAAAATCTTTAAATCTTAACAAATTTGTCTATTCGACAAAAATATTTGTCACGTGATATGTATGCTACATGATAGATATGACATATTTTGATTCAAGGTGTAATTTTCATATAAATACATTATGCCTCTTATAAAATCTTATCTAAAACAAATCATCCATTTAAATCTTAAGATGAAACTTAAGATACAAATTATGGACAATACCCAAATATCGTAAGCTCAGCAGCCACATCATAATGGCATCTCCGTAAGTACCTAACCTATTATATAACGTATATATACGTTAGATTATAATCTCTCAGCCCCCTGACTCCCCTGCATAATTCTGCTTACAACATGATCGAATCTAGGATGCACTTCCAGCACTAGCAATGATTGTTGCATGTAACTTTTAGCAGAATCACCGTGCAGGGTAATCAAGTCTTACAGGTGACATTATTATATGGACACGTTCAAAAAAAGGTGGCACTAGAGATTGATTTTTTTAAATGCGTTTTAAAAATAGTCATTGCTCTTTGTTGGTTGATATATCTATCTATACCTTTAGAAATTCGATTAAATTTCATGATCCTGAAATCACGGAGTCTCTAGTGCATATGTCACAGGAGTTATCGTTATTAGTGTGCCAATGAGTCAAAAGTCACACAATTAGAAATGCAAGATGAATCAACACTAGATAATCTGAAAAGTACTATTCACAAAGAAGCCAAAATTGATATGGTGACTATAATGCATGTAAGGAATGGAATGTCTTATCTGAAATTGTTATTGGTGCCAAAATGAGTCAAAAATCACAACTTAAACGTTGGAAATGAGCCTATTTTGAGCAGTGATTATTGAATCATCTAACGTTTTTATTGGCTTTCTATCATTTTTTAGGGTACAAAATAGTATTAAATAGTATTAAAACCAGTTAATATGATTCAAAAGTCACATTTTCGTTAAAGGTGCGCTATTAAGTCACACTATAGTAAGCCTTAAATTAAGTGCACGATATGACAATTTATGTCCATTCTATGATTCTTATTATGTGATTTTTGAATCTATGTCTAAGCTTATACCATATTGAAGGTCTTTGAGCGATAATTTTTGATCTTGGTGCTAAATGATTCAAAAATCACATAAATCGAGCTACCAAATATGTAATTTTCTTTAAAGTGTGACAATTGAATCATATGTAATGTTCAAGTTGTAATGACATTTTGAAAGGAAAGGTAATGAATCGAAAATCACATTTCAAAAATTCAATTAAGTATTATACGTTACTGATTGATTCATTTCTCACATTATGGAGACAAAATTATCATGGCTTGAGTAGTAAAAGTACTTGCCTAGTTTACTCAGTTTAAAATCAGTGTTTTGTGATTATTGATTCCACTATTACTCTAATAACGAACTTCTCCATGACCATAAACAAGTGTCACAACAAATCACTGCAGATTTACTATGAATACCAACCTGATATAGAGCCAAAAAGTGATTCATTCCCCTGATACAGCATAATTTCAATACATGCTCATTTATGTGATTTTTGACTCATTATGGCACTTTTAACCATCTAAATTCTCTAAATATTAGTTAGCATGCTATAATTGTGATCGATAGAGTTCATTATTACAATCATTCCGTTGATATTCATATCACATTCATCATTCTAAAATAATTAGTCAGAATTAACCCTGTGTGTGATAATTGCATCGTAACTCCACATTTAACCGGTGACTCTTTGCACTTTTAACACTCAACTATCTCAAAAAGGTTCAATAATCGCATTGAGAAGCAGGACACACTCACAGAATGTAAATTCATCATTAGAGGTGCAAGAAATGAATATTTTGTGATTTCTGGCTCATATCTGCACAATTAACAGATATAAAGAGATGAATGACTTAATTATGTGACATTTGAATCTTTTTGGACCACATATTAAAATTTGGTTAACTTTCATAGCATACTCCTTGAGATACAAGTATTTTAAAATGCTTCACACAATTTTGGCAGTGAAAAATCAATCTCTAGTGCCACCTTTTTATGAACGTGTCCATATTAGCTCATATTAGATGAGATCCTGTAATCATATTGACTCGTACTAAAAGTGGGAATGTTATAATGTTGTGACTAAATGTGGGTTATAACAGCATCTCACTGAAAAAAGCAATATTATTATAGAGCTCCAGATTTTACAAAATACAACAATTTTGGTTGAAAGCTACATCCTAATTTTAAAACAGTCCCGTTACAAATTTTAGCCTATTTCCCCAATACCCGTTCAACAGTCCTATTCATCAGGAGAGATCACGTGAGCCGGGGGATCACGTGACTAAACAACAAGCTACTGATGAAAGCTCTTATCGTAGGTGCTGGAGTACATTGTGGGAAAGAGAGTTTCATAAACAACCTCTGCTCCATCCACTCCACTCCTCATATTCTCCTTGTTCCTCTGAAATACACACGTGTTATTATACTCCTTATATTCTCCTTGTTCCTCTGAAATACACACGTGTTATTATACTCCTCATATTCTCCTTGTTCCTCTGAAATACACACGTGTTATTATACTCCTTATATTCTCCTTCTTCCTCTGAAATACACACGTGTTATTATACTCCTTATATTCTCCTTGTTCCTCTGAAATACACACGTGTTATTATACTCCTTATATTCTCCTTGTTCCTCTGAAATACACACGTGTTATTATACTCCTTATATTCTCCTTGTTCCTCTGAAATACACACGTGTTATTATACTCCTTATATTCTCCTTGTTCTTCTGAAATACACACGTGTTATTATACTCCTTATATTCTCCTTGTTCCTCTGAAATACACACGTGTCATTATACTCCTTATATTCTCCTTGTTCCTCTGAAATACACACGTGTTATTATACTCCTTATATTCTCCTTGTTCCTCTGAAATACACACGTGTTATTATACTCCTTATATTCTCCTTGTTCTTCTGAAATACACACGTGTTATTATACTCCTTATATTCTCCTTGTTCCTCTGAAATACACACGTGTTATTATACTCCTTATATTCTCCTTGTTCCTCTGAAATACACACGTGTTATTATACTCCTTATATTCTCCTTGTTCCTCTGAAATACACACGTGTTATTATACTCCTTATATTCTCCTTGTTCCTCTGAAATACACACGTGTTATTATACGGCTCATATTCTCCTTGTTCCTCAGAAATACACACGTGTTATTATACTCCTTATATTATCCTTGTTCCTCTGAAATACACACGTGTTATTATACTCCTTATATTATCCTTGTTCCTCTGAAATACACACGTGTTATTATACTTCTTATATTCTCCTTGTTCCTCAGAAATACACAGGTGTTATTATACTCCTTATATTCTCCTTGTTCCTCTGAAATACACACGTGTTATTATTCTCCTTATATTCTCCTTGTTCATCTGAAATACACACGTGTTATTATACTCCTCATATTCTCCTTGTTCCTCTGAAATACACACGTGTTATTATACTCCTTATATTCTCCTTGTTCCTCTGAAATACACACGTGTTATTATACTCCTTATATTCTCCTTGTTCCTCTGAAATACACACGTGTTATTATACTCCTTATATTCTCCTTGTTCCTCTGAAATACACACGTGTTATTATACGGCTCATATTCTCCTTGTTCCTCTGAAATACACACGTGTTATTATACTCCTTATATTCTCCTTGTTCCTCTGGAATACACACGTGTTATTATACTCCTTATATTCTCCTTGTTCCTCTGAAATACACACTTGTTATTATACTCCTTATATTCTCCTTGTTCCTCTGAAATACACACGTGTTATTATACTTCTTATATTCTCCTTGTTCCTCTGGAATACACACGTGTTATTATACTCCTTATATTCTCCTTGTTCCTCTGAAATACACACGTGTTATTAATTATTATACTCCTTATATTCTCCTTGTTCCTCTGAAATACACGTACGTTACACTTAATATTAAACTTATTATATCATGGTTACTGGTTAGTTACAGGCGCTATCAGTAATGAGTGGTTACAGGTGTTCATCTCACTGTATAATAAGTTACAGGTGTTCATCTCACTGTATAATAATTTACAGGTGTTATCGAGTAAGCAGTTACTAATAAGTAGCCACCATATTAGCAGTTACAGGCCTTATATTGCAGTGATATTACAGGATTTGCACGAAGAGTAGGTTAACATTTTATCACTCCGGCCTTTTTTAAATAAAATATTTAATTTTAATAGGTCAAACTTCATTTCAATTATATAGCAACTCATTTAATTTTTCATTCAATACCTTCGGAAATAACTTTGCAAATACCTCTGTGCTCAATTGAGCTATCCAGTTACACTAAATAGTTACGTGGGAGAACTATTCAAGCTGATACACACTCGATTTTAAAGTAGATAATTGTAAAATGTAGTTCCTTTGTATCCACCGCTATTATATTAAATTATCAACGTTATTTAAATTAATTATTAACTTATCATTAACACCTCATAGTCGATCAGATTAACGGACTCCCGATATAGCTATACGTGGTAAATCTTTGCTTGACATAAACCAGAAGGATTTACTCAACAGTACTGAAATTTGTGAAGCAAGAAATGCCAACAAAATATTTTATAAATCCAAAAAATTAAAATTGTTATCGAGCATTACATGTGTGTGGAATATGCCTATTTGATCCCATGAAGAAACCATACCAATACCAACATACCATTCAAAATATAAATAGATTAACTGAAATTGCTCGAGTTATAAAGAATTTAAATCTCTCTGACAGTAAATTTTAACTTTCTTCTCAGCATGTAGACAATATCGTAGCATGATATTATTTACAGATTTTACAGATTTAATAAAGACTTTTATTCTATAGACACAAGTAACTCAATTTAAAAAAAGTAGACTTTCTGTCACCAGAAATATGAATACATTGTGAAAATTGGTAATCATTTGAATCTCTCTATATATAATAAATCATCTTGATAGATTGATTTCAGTGATCTCTATAGTTGTTAATAACCACCAACAAGCAACATGATCACAGTCTATAAAATTGAAAATAGAGTCAAAATGGTTACAGTTACCATGCATACAATACAGCGGTACAAAAAGTTGATTTTTTATCGCCATAAAACTAAACTGTGCAAACTTATAACATGAACATGGATAAAATAATACGTCACTATCATTAGAAGCTGATACGACAGTCAGATCAAGTTGGTCTCAGACATTTCCCCGGTGACAGAAATCGGAAAAAGTTCCGAGCAATCAGGTCATAATTTTTCTTGAAAGAGGCAATATTACAAAAAAATATAAAAAATTTTGAAAATTTATTCGAAAAACCTCTCTTGAGCAACTCCGGACATGTGGCTCCGGCCAATGCTGGAAAGTAGATTTGTTGGTTGTGTTCTCCGAGCACTCTATCTTACCTTTAGGACTGTGTTCCAACGATATCTGGCTGTGTGGTGAGTAATGGATTAATCTTAAGTGAAAGTAGTTGGAACTGATACATTAAAAGGTTTTAATATTAATTAATCAAATCTAATAATAATAATTAATTAATATTAATTGTAAAGTTGTTAGAACAGATTGTCGGTTATCAGTAACAAACCTGATAAACTGTGAAGGATACTGGCTCGATCTGGCAGCTGGGCGTAGTCCCTTCTTGCTGTTAAAATGTCTGCTGTAAGAGGGTACCTCAGCAAGAGGTGGATTATCATGTTCCAAACAAAGGGTGCTCATGTGCATTGGACGTACTCCTCGATGCTTACCTGTGAGGTTCATCTGTTACATAGAACAATTTAAGAGGGTTGGTTGTAGGATTTATTAATCGGGGAAGTCAACGTTATTGGTTATCTCTAAATTCTCATATTAAGATAGAAGAGATAGTGTTTTTCATGTTCAAAATTACATCCCAGAATTGTACTTCAAGTGTACTACATAAACTGATATATCAGTTTCATTGAACTCAACAAGATAATCAGAACCTCACACTGATAAACTTGTTATTCAAATTCAGGTAACTGTGAATTGTTTAGAATACAGAAAAGTTTGCTTCTAACCAGGTTGTGCAGAAAATGCACGCTTTATATTCTGATCCTTGCCTTCCTTGGAGCCATTCTCCATGACAAGCATAAATTTGGCATTTTCCTTAAGAACTGCTCTTGCATAAACTCCTTGATTTGTATCTGAAAAATAAGAGATTGTTTAAATCAAATTTGCAATGGAAGTCCATGGAATTGTAGTGGTGTTTTTAAACATTAATATGCATATATTAGCGATAATTCAAAGCAAAACATGCTTTTTAAATCGAATTTTAAAATGCTTTCTTAAAAGAATTCTTTAAACAGGACTATAATTGATAAGCGATAGATCATGCCAAATTTCAAGGAAACAAATTTAATTTTTAGCACATTTTACAGAGTAAAGAGATGTAAAACAATTTATAAAAATATAATGCTCATTTGGTGTATGACTTTTTGTCCTTGACTGTAAGTTTGATTTTGAAGGGACAGGCAACTAACGGGGCAGGGAATGTGCGTGCCTGAAAGCTTTTGCACACACCAAAACGCTAGTTCAGTTGAGTTTTTAGAGACAGGGCTCATATGAGGATCAGAAGAAAATTGTTAGCAGACGTTAGGGGTTCTGTTTGTGTTTGTTACTATGGGTTACAGTCTTGTTGTGACAGAAAGTCTACACTATATATATGCCTAAGTTTAAATTGTGTAGTTTGAGGATATAAGATGCAACTTAAAGATGGATATTGGAGAGCTGTTGAAAAATTATGGTCGTTGTATCAATGGTTATAATAAGCTAATATAAATATCTTAAACTATACAGTGCTAATTAAAAATTTCTTTATACTGCATTATCAAATTAAATGTTAAAAATTCAAAAATATACATTCATTTGATTATATCTCATAATTAAGCTAAATTAAACAAATAAATCTAACAAAGGCTTACTTATTGGTTTGTAAACAGGGGATGGAAGACGAGTAAGATCAGTGCAGAACCTTCTAACATCAGACATTATCTTCGCTTGTATGGAGCATCCTCTTTAGCTTAAAGATATGAAGACAAATGAACATTAATATTATTATATGTAATAGTTAGATTTTGTTGAGTGAGAGGAAGCCACAAAAAGAGCTCTGTCAATCATTGTACCCATAACTACCATCATAATTAAAGCTTGAAATTTTTCACGCTCAAATTTAATGACTATATATTCACAATTTGTTCAACATGCGATTTGAATTGGAAAAGTTGGTGTACTAAAATGGCCAAGGGGGTCATTGGGCATTGGCTCACTGTCTGTCAACTGTGGACAAAGCTTCCTTAAAATCAGTTCAATCCTACTCATGACACAAACACCAGCATAAGGATTACATTAGGCCTATGCTACACTGGTGGCCGGTGAACTCAGGCGAAAATGTTGTTTTCATTATTGAACCTTTTTAGTGTACCCTACAGTGTAAATAGTGTAAATACAGTACCATGCACTGTTAACAATACCAAGTATTGTTTACGAAATAAACATAACTTATTTTTGACCTCAAATGGATGTTTGAACATGATGGGGATGACACCATCTCAATGAGGGAGGATCACTGGACCCTGCAATTAACCACTGTTCCGGTACTTTTATAAGTACGCAATGTGGCATTTAATCAAGCCAATGAGCTGAAAAAGTATAGGGGATGGGAGCTTCTCTAATTTCTCCAAAAAGAACTCGAATCAACTAAGTCCTACCGAGCGTGCTAAATCAGTTTTCAGTCGATCTACGATATTCTTTTAAAAGGGCCCCCGTCGCGTCAGTTGAAACCAACATAAACCAATTTATTTTCGGACGCTGATTCCAAATCGGGGTTTCAGCGAATGCTTTTGTCAGGAATTGGATTAGGGTTAGGATTGGGATCAAATTATAGGGTTAGGGTTTCGAAAATTCAATCACCGCTGCCCAAATTAAAAAATGGATACCGTACATAGGTTATAGTTTTAAAAAAGTCACTGGACAGTCAAGTAATCATTATTCAAGTTTTACAGCTTATTAATCGAATTTAAAATTTGATTATAGCTTGATTATTGATTGACGATGTCCGTCAACCTTTTAGGATCATTTTTGCAAAGCAGAACGATTTACGATTTTCAATGCAAGGCAAGAATGATAGTTCGCGCGGCGCGTCAAAGTATCGAAATTCTCCAAAATTATTAGTATAAATAGCATTTAACAATAAAAACTTAACTAGTATAGGTATATTCAATAATGGAAAACAATATTTATGATATATCATAATCCTCCATGAATACATAATTACATAAATACATAAATATAATACTTGACGGATGTTACTCGTCTAAATTTGTTCAAAGTAGCGCGCTGCTTTTTTTCTCGAAATGGCCCGAGGCAAGTGCTATACGAAGTAGCGCGCGCCGGGTTAGTTTATTAACAATGGACAACATGAATACATGAATAATAATAATATATATATATAAAATGGAAATAAATTATTTAGTATGACTTGATCTTGACTTAATTATTAAATTTGCTATTACCGGATTATTTTCCCAAATAAAATGCAAAAAATATAAATATTTATTGACCAAAATAATTGAGGCAAAATTTTATTTGTTTTTTGATGCATGCATTGTGAACATTTTTTTCAATATTATTAAAAGGTCTAAATGTACAAATTAAATTTTAAAATGAAATTTAAATTTTAGTTGCGCCGCGCATGTTTTGCATATTAAATTTAAATCGTAGTACAAACATCGAGCGCTACATTTTTCACGTAAGAACAGCTACTACACTATATGTAATTTTTGTGTTGTTGCCTAATCTGATTTCTAACGATCTTTATATCTTACATCCTCACTGAAGAGGGAATTTATACTAATTTCCATCGTACTTATTACATTTTATCCTTCAGTAGCTACATTCAGCATTGTTCTTTATCGATTCAATATGCTTTGTTGTTCGATACTGAAATTATTTTAATGGATCTCTAAGTATCTACTTGTATCTACTCGTGTAGCATCTATGTGATCATCAAAAAGTTTGAACAGTTCTGATTACATTGTTAGAATTTTGAGCCAAAAATATTGTAATTAGTGAGTCTTTCTATTAAAAGGGCCTTGGTTTCCTAAAGTTTGATTTGGACTGTATCTTTGAACTTACAATTTTATATAAATTAAATGATGTGTGCAGAAACATGCATGATGATGTGTGATGACATTAGTGTGATTATTATTCGATTTGATTTATTTAACTCAATCGTAAGTATTAAGTATCACAACGTTATTCTCTGTTACTTAGGCTGATTTTTTCAGCCTATTATTATTACTGTATAATTCACTTATGCCGTAGTCATTTGTATTTTTGTGATGGCCATATAGGGAGGGTCTAGTCACCAGATACCTTAAAAGGAACACTGTTTAATTTCAATTTACTTGTGATTACATTAAGACCCTGATATGCTGAGCTCCAAGGCCCAATAATTTGCTAACCTCTTATCCCCCAAATTCTAAAGTAAATCACGGTTTCACTTACTCTACTGCCATTCACATTTATTCTCATTTCCACTCACACTCCCAAAAATATTTGAGGTTAGCTTCTTTCTTGTGTCAACTAAATGGTGGTGTATATAACAAAAACAAAACATCTGCTTTTATCTAGAATGGTTTGTAAGCAGTTTTCAATAGCTCTTATCTCTTATGTGAACCCTATACTGTGTACTCTCCTTCTTATATTAACAGAGGTAAGTTGATATATGCTGCATGAAAATTTGTCTTGATAATAGAAATTTACTTCAAATCGCTAACCAGGAACTGGTAACTTAAATATTCATGTATTAAGTAACCTGAACCTCACCAAAAGTTAATTTTCAGGCACACGTATTATGGTACACATTTGGGATAATCTTCACAGTAGCGCCTCTGTTCCTGTTAGTGAACCAGCCTTCTCACCCTGTTCTCTACAGAGCGTACTTTATTGGAGCTGTAGCTTCTGCAGGTACAGTGTCGTAGTTTTTAAATATATAATATAATATTAAATATGTAATATAAAATAAAACCATGTTTTATTTTACCTCTTACTTACTGTAAAGAGCTGAACGACATATTTTACCTGTTCTGAAGAAATAACGGATCAATTTGTATCCATAGAACCTTTAATTGATAAATAATTGAACTCTCATCTCAGCATTTCGTCCTAAATTTTTCCAGGTTTAATTTAAAATTATGATAAAATTCCAGGTATTGTGCTATGCAGATATAGCTTCCACACTCAACTTGGAGTATATTTCATCGGTCTCTCTGTTTTCCATATTACGGAATACCTCTTGACAGGTGACTACTTGATTTTTCTGTCCTCAATGTTGACCTTTCTATAAAATATATATCAAATTGTTCATCTAACTGCAACTGGGCTTTTAAAATATCAATTCTTCCTTATGCATGTCAAATCTTATCCACGAATTCAAATTTTTCTTGGCTCAGACATTGACTAATCTAAACTTTTTTTCAGCTCTGTTTAAAGAAAACAAACTCTCCTTGGACTCATTCTTGTTGAACCACTCAACCGCTTACCATCTAGCCCTAACAGCAGGGATGGTGGAATACTTAATTGAGTATGTTAACTTGGAGGAGGACAAGTTCTACCCGGTTAGTTCCCTATAAATATAATGTAATCCAAATAAGCTATCAGCTTTCTTCAATTTATAATAGTATTATTAGTGTGGTTATCAAGATATTAATTGCGGTATTCGTCAGTTCAGATATAATTCAGCCGAGCGTTTTGTGAAAATATGGGGAAGATATATTATGTATTTTAAACATCATCACTGAGGTCTGGTACGAATTAATTAATTAATTAACTCATTATAAACTACAAACACGTGACAGGTCATGAGTTATGTTGGAGGAGTGATGATAATTGCAGGGGATCTCACAAGGAAGATAGCTATTATTACTGCTGCGGAGAACTTTGACCACCTGGTTCAGTCTAAGAAGGCAGCTGATCACAAGGTACGTGATTTTATGGCATACGTTACCACGGTTACCAGTCCTTATCCTATTCACTTTTCTGGGATGTTTAGATTAAACACTGCTGAGTATATAAAAATATAAAGTTTTATCTTAAAAGTAGTGTTATTAAACTTCAATTTATTATTATCAAAGTGAAAATAGACCTCGAATGATTTAAAAAAGATAAATCAAGGTTGGGCAGATATTTAAGCGTGCAATACAATGTAATGTAATTTCTTTTATCTCTGTAGATTGAGGTATTTATATCTTACCGGTTACAAGTGGTATATCACCGGTACACGAATATTTTATTAAGAATTACAATCATGACAGTGTTATTTAGGTTATGTTATGAAATTAGTAATTAATTGTTTTTTAGCTACTAATTGATATTTTAAAATCATTATTGATGCTATGTAATTAATAATCAATCAATCACTCATTAACGTTATGTTATTACTAATTGATCCTATATATTTTGTAAAAGTTTCAAATCAAAATCACTACTAATTAACATAATATTATTAACTAATTAACTAATTAACTAATTAACCCCGTCAGCTGGTAAGAAGCGGTATATACTCCCTGTCCCGGCACCCTTCCTACGCGGGCTGGTTCTACTGGAGCATTGGAACACAGCTCCTCCTTTGTAATCCTGTCTGTAGTATTGGATATGCTTACGCTTCTTGGAAATTCTTCGAGGAGAGGTGAGACTTAGGGGCTATCTATAAATCAAATTAATTTGGACATATTTCCAACCCCTTTCTCCTTTTCTCCCCATCGTCGCCTTAAGTATTGAAATGAAAGTCATAATATCGGAAACCTCCCTCCTTCTTGTTTGACGACGTAATTTATGGGATGAATAGTTTAAACACTGCTGAGTAAATGTTAAAAGTGGTGTCATTAAATTGATTATTATCATTATTTTTTGTCGATGGAAAAGGTTGTTGAGGGTGTCCAAGTTATTTATGACATGGGAATTGAGATTAACGCATGAGCTTCAATAACACTGACCATTCAAGTCCAGTAGAATCACGTGTCAAAACAAAACTGTTTGTGAATACCTTTACCTGGATATAATTATTGAATATTGCTATGTAATAAAGACTGTGTAATCACATGTACGTGCTTTTTGCTCCTTAAATTTCCTAATTAAAAAAATCAGGACATTATTTATGAAACACCCTACATACATTCTAGAGGACATATTTAAAATTTCCATTGCATCAAAGTTTTCTCCGGATATACTGCTTCCAGTACCTTGATGGCGACTTGTGTCACGCTCGCCGACCTCACTGATTTGTCACTGGTCAAAATTTCAGTAAAAACCGCGAAATCTCGGTCAAGGGGACGGCAGAAAAGCTCCTCTTCAAAATCTTCCAAAATTTCTTTTTATATTCTGATGATTTTCCGTTAAATATGAAAGCTTTCTTTGGGAATAGAACTTTGAGTACTTCAATCGTGTCTTGTGCCATCCTCAGTGACCCTGTAAGATGGTCATTCAAGAAAAATGCAGTAAAAACAGTGAAATTTAGGTTGCGGAAAGCTGAAATTCGAATACCTATGTCCCATATCTTCTTATTCATACAGCGTCTGACCCGAACTCTAATATCGCAGGATCGAAGAAGAAGAGTGCTACCTGCTGCGCTTCTTTGGTTCGGAATACAGGGACTACAAAGAGCAAGTTGGCATTGGAATACCTGGAATCAAGGGTTACACTATTTCTCCTGAATTCAACGAATTCCTTAACCAAGTTAAGAATGAGTGATGATCCACCAATAAAAGCAGGGTGTCTGAATTATTGGCGTGTTTGAATTGTTATGTGTACTTTATGGCGAAATCAATGTTTTTCAACGGGTCATAACTTTACTTGTATAAAAGATTTACCATCAGAAGTCAAGTAATGGTCGTTTTTGAAAGCTTGGGTAAGCCTAAAATTCACGGAAAATTGTTTACGTGCCAATAATTATACCACCCAACCCTGCTGTACATTCCATTCTATCTACTCTCAGCAAAAGTGGTTGATTCACTTTCTACTTCATATTATTTAATCAGTATTTGTCAATTATTCGTGGTATAATGGGTTTATATATATTGTTTGAAGCAACGTTCGACAATTATCAGGGGTATGATGGGATAACTCCAGAAAATTACGCTTTGTAATTTAAACTATGTAACTTTTCTTGGCTTTATACCGTTTGATAATTTATATTAATAAAGTAATAGTATTCTAAGCGATTCTATCGCTGAAAGGTTGATACAAATAAAGCCTAATTTCATCGAGTCCTAGGTTGAATCCTACTGTTAGAATGTTATTAGTGCAATACTGCAATAGGCTGTACTCGACTAGTGGTAGGTGACGTAGATTTTTGGTAGAAAAAGTTAGAATATAATCAAATTTTACACTGGAATACATAATAAATATAAAAGTTTAAATCATTATTATAATTGAAACATAATAATTTAAATTTACAAACTTTTTCCAAACCCTGTTGATATTTTTGTCAATTATGTCGCCTTCCTACTATTAGTCGAATTCCAATGTTCTGTGTGCTGTTAAGTGTAATATATACTATTGTGTTTCCTTGATCTGTAATGATTAAATTTTTAATATAACTTATTTTCCTAGCTCGTCTCATCAGTTGTTGCTGATGGAATGAATAGTTATTCAATATGAGTTCTTAAAATTTTAGGTGTGTTTGAATTTTTACCTATTTCAGCGTTTTTCAACGTATTTCAGCGTTTTTCAACGTATTTCAGCGTTTTTCGACGTATTTCGACGTATTTCAACGTTTGTGCATTTTAGGGGAAAAGCTTCAACAGATCCATTGTTTCGGTTAATCACGACCGAGCGTATATTCTTAATTAATATTCTTGATTATAAAACAGTTGATAAACTTACTAATATACTGTAATATCAGAAATTCATTTATATTTTCTCTGTACAGTTCATATTTGAAATTTTCTACATTATAATTACTGTAAAACGCGTTTATATAATATTATTCAATACAATCGGTTTAATTTTCTGTTAATAAATCATTCGTGTTTTATTAATCCGTGATATCTGCAAATTTTATCTGAAATTAAAAAAAAACAACACACTCATTGATTGAAGAATCATCACATTTGCTAAATAACCACAAAAAGGGCAGGGACCGAGAGTGCCCATTGTCACGACAATATACGACAAAATATGACAATACTTGACAATATGTGACAATATACGACAATATATGACACTATACGACAAGATTGACAATATGTGACAAACCATGGGAAAATGGGCACTCTCGGTCTCTGCCCCAAAAAAGATACGTAACAACTTTTATTAAATTAATAATAATTTTAAGTTAAAAATTAATCATTAAATCAATATAGCAATAAACAATAAGCAATAAGTCATCTAATTAATTTTTAAATTAATAACAATTAAGTTAATTAATTATTAAATTACCAAGTTCTCACTTCCTCCTCCCTTTTTAGTAGCCAGATTTAACATGTCGTATGCGTACTTGTTCAAGTATATTATAATAGGAGACACTGGCGTGGGTAAGAGTTGCCTGTTATTGCAATTTACTGATAAGAGGTTCCAGCCAGTCCACGATCTGACTATCGGTAAGTGGTTATTGATTAATCGATTAATTAATTGAATTATATATCGAATAATTAGTTAAACAAATTAAAAGATTACAGATTCACGAGATTTTAACAAATTTATCACTGGCTTCCAGCTAAAAGGAGACCCAAGTGTGAATCCAATTTGGGTGAATGTTAGAACTAGAAACAAAAGGTTGAGTCCCCCAAAATGATGAAAGTTTTAAGGTTAAATTTCTGCCAATCCAACTGAACAAGACCAAATAATTAGTTAAACCTCACTAACATAATAATGTAATATTTTAACATAATAGCATGCTTAAAATTTAAATTCAGTTGAAGCCACTTTTGGAGTTCATCCCATTTACAAGTTAGAGTGTTTCTGTACTCTAAAGTATAAATAATAAATATGGCAGTTATTTATTAACTTGATGTATTACTCTCAGGTGTAGAGTTTGGTGCTCGTATGATAACAATAGATGGAAAACAAGTTAAACTTCAGATATGGGACACTGTAAGTTCATGTTAACTACTTAATTAGATAATTATTTCTCACTTTAGTATATAAATATTCATAGAAATAGGCATATGGGGTCGATCACATATTACGTAATTATTTGTTGTACAATTTTTAACCCCCCTCCCCCCTCCGTAATCAGTTTTACACGTAGCTATTGTGACAAAATTACAGTAATCATTTGGAAACCCCCCCTCCCCCTCGGCTGATTACGTAATATGTGAACGACCCCATATTAGTTGCTACCATTAACTGTAACTTGCTACAATTTCCAGGCTGGACAAGAGTCGTTCAGATCAATAACACGTTCCTACTACCGGGGAGCAGCGGGGGCACTTCTTGTGTATGATATTACCAGGTTAGTTACCAGGTTACTACCAGGTTACTACCAGGTTACTACCAGGTTACTACCTGGTTACTATCAGGTTACTACCAGGTTACTACCAAGTAACTAGGTTACTACCAGGTTACTACCAAGTAACTAGGTTACTACCAGGTTAGTTAACATGTTAGTTACCAGGTTAACAGGTTAGTAACCAGGTTAACAGGTTAGTTAACAGGTTAGTTTTATATACACATCCATATTTTTTGTGAACAAACTGATATGAATCCTATCTGCTCCAAATTTTAGGTTGTCTGCACACCAAACCTTTTCAAAGCATCCATTAAAATGTGGTGTTTTATGTGTTACCTCGGCACAGTTAGTTGTTTATAATTATTCTAGATACCAGTAGATTGTCAATAATAAATCGTAATATTGTAAAATTTGGAAGTTGAATATCCGGTTACATTGGACCTTCTGGAACTTTTCGAATTCGGCCTGTAAGTTTAGGAGCATTCTGTTCGCCTTTTAAGATAATAATCAATAAGATGTAGAATGTACTGTTTCGATTATGAAAAATGTCATTTCAGATGTGTTTTTACGGCTGTTAAAAACTAGTCTATTTATATCTATCCTAATTTATCCTCGGTTAAATAAGAATATTATTATCACTGTAATAAGTTTTAGATTAGGGACTAGAAGCACAATCTAAGATAAGATTTACTGGTTAAATTCTTAGTATCGTACGTAATATTTGATTATATAGTTCGAATCCCAGTGTCACCTAGTCTAGGGAGTATCTAAGGATCCATTGGATCTATGCGATCTCCTCGGTCGACTCAGCCGAATGATAGGAAACTTGATTGAGGGTTAAATGAGGAGGGGTACCTGTTAAAAGTTCAAGAAACTTCCTAGGATACCCCTTCAGTAAGTTACTGTAAACATAGTACTATTACTATATTACTATTACTATATAGTTATATCCCCCTTTCTAACTGCAATGAAGCTGACAACTGCAACATTTATTATTTACGTATTTTTCTCGAAGCCATACAATATACATCGGACTCAGATTAACATTCTCATTTCTGTTAAAAAGTGTAGATTCTGGGTGTTGTAATACAGTAAAATTACGCTAGTTTCTATCAGGTAATGTACTAAGGATTGAAATTTAGTGTGAGTCAATAAACATTATGGTATTGTGTAAGTCAAGTAAGATTACATTTTTTGCCCACTCACCTTAAATTCTTAAAAACCATTAAAATTTCTTCCGAATCCGGTACCGGTCGGGTCTTTCTTGATTTGATTTATTTGGCACAAAGAAATTTTCTCCGAGTCCGACTCGTAGAGTCACGTGTTACTGGGTGTGGTCAGGCTGTTCGACGAAATAGTACCTCTTATCTGATTTGTGATAACCAGGATATATGATAACGGCATTGTATTTCTACCTCTGTGTTCGACTTTGTGTAGCATAAAATTAGATATTTGAGGTATATTTGGATCAGAGATAGAGAAAAATAGAATTGTATAATGGGTATAATGGGTATAATGGGTATAATGGGTATAATTCATATTTTTGGTAAAATCCTCGATTTTCTACTTGCAAAATTTCAACCATTCGCTTACGTCTTAGTAAGACGTAAGCGAATGGTTGAAATTTTGCAAGTGGCGGCTATTGAGGCGGCTATTGAGGGCGTCCAGGCGTCTGTGGACGCCTTAAAATTATTATCTGGTGGCTGGTGCTTAAAATAGAAATAGTAATTAGTAATAGTGTTAGGAAATAACAAATCGCAATATAAAGGACTTCATTTAAACTATCATACGTTTTAATGTAAGCGCACGCATGATCTTCGTGAAATTTTGTGTTGTAGGGAGTCCAATCCTACCTCTGGACTACTCAGCCGCGCAGTTTTAACACATAGTTAATTGTAAACGTTACAAAGCACATCGTGCGCATCCCACTACAGGTAATCTATTATGATTTGCCTCGATTTGGGGGTCCAGGACCCTTTGCAATTTGACTGCTATATGATACTGCGCGGCTGAGATCGTACACGTGACACGTGTGGTGTCCTGTTACCCATGTTATAAGTTTTTGTTTTTGTTTGCTGTCGCCTGTAAAGTGTTACACATTACATTTACAAGGCCCTGTGTGTAATGTAATCGGTAGTTTGGAGGGATCAGCTTGAGCCGGCTCCCAAGCCCCCCTCCCCCCCCCCCCCCCCCAGTCCATCGATTGGACCCCCAACAAAACTGCCAGCCAGCTCCCACGAGCCGCCTCTGCGTCTTACAGTATGGTTTGATAAATTGCCATAATCTGCAGTCGAATTGCCACTGTGTCACAAACGCGATTTTTGGCGCACCCGATTTAGGGGGCATATCTGTAAGGCGCGGGGTCAACAAATCAAGTTTTATCGCGCGCACGCGAGTTTCTTTTCCCCGGATGTTGAACTCCACGGTCAATTCAATGCGCTATGTGGCAATGATTTCTGTGCTCGTAGCAGTAAATAATCAATATACCGACAAGCCAAGTCATGTGTCCTCTCTCAAGGAATCACGATCGTGATGGTATGTAATCTCAACAATATGTTGCGTGGACCTTCGTCTTACAGTCTGTTACTGTTAGAAAGTGGTGCTGAAGAAAGCAGTGTAATTTCTGTGAAACTATCAACCATTATTATAGCTTTAACCATTTTTATATTAATATTTGTGTTGAAATACGACATTTAGGTATTTGCTGGGCGTTTGGCATGTAAAACTTTCGTTGCCCGTTTTAACTGCAAATTAATAATATCCTTAAGTCTTAACGCATTTTGTGTTAGTTTATCAGCAAAAGGGCAAGAGAGTTCAGTTGATGATTTCACAGCAAGAATTAATCATTTATAGATCATGAATTGTAATAGAAATAACGGATAAATTAAGGTACGGATGTTTTAAATCTTAAGGGGGCAGGGGGGGGGGGGGGGGGTCCTCATGGAAATTTTCTCAAAATCGATTTTTAGTTGTTTCTAATAGAGGGGAGTGATGTCTATCAGATGCTTTCAATCCCATAGAAAAATATTGTTCCTAGCCGAAATTATTGCCGGTCAAAGGTCAGCGCTTGTGTGTAATTGTATTGCGCAAGGGATTTTTGATCGCGCGTCCTGAAAATCGACTCTAAAAATCTATCTTCTCCTACATTTTTTGAGCAATCACTCTGAAACTTTCAGGATATGTTCTAGGGACCATTTAGAAGAGATAAGCCGGATGGAATTTTGAGATAGGCCTTTAAAAATTTTTTATTCGATTTTGAAAATCTTGGACCTCGAAAAATCATCAAAAAACGAATATGACGAAATTTTGGTTGCTCCAAAGTTGGCTGAACATTAGAATTTAGCCACAAGATTGTCCGAGATGTTATAAAAAACACGCATCCTTTTGATTTTGAATATCCCCACCACGGGAACACCCAGAAACCATCTTACATTTTCAGTATCATAAACATAACACCACTTCATGTTTTCTGCTTTGAGCTCATCATGTATGTGTACGCTACTGTAAGTGTAAGTGCTCGCTTCTCTTGACAGTTCATATTCCGGGCCATTTGTTTCAATGATGAAGCCACATTCACCTCCTCCAGTTCTGTTGCAAGTCACACCTGGAAGTTTCATCTTGAATACAAACCTGTCCGGGGTCGGTGCAAGTCCTAGAACACCCTTTAAGGAATTTACAAATAAAGATTGTGGCATCCTTTCTCCTTTCAAACATATGGTATCATAAGATGATGAAAGTTTTTCATTGGTCCTTATTAATCGAAGAATCTTGATAAGGTGTTGTGTAATGTCGTTACTGCTTAAGGTTGAAGCGTCAATGTGTTCTGAAATCATGTCGATGTATTTTGTGGATACCTTTGGTAGTTCTAATTTCTCCAACCTCTCAATGAACCCTTCTATCTCCTCTGGATCGATAGTAAATTTGTTGGCAAATGCCGCTCTTTTTAACAAGGTCAATACTTCAAACATACCTTCGTGATCAGCAAATTCAAGGCGGGTGATATCAGTCAGACTGGTACAATCGTCCCAGTAACGAACTAAGCTCCGTACACTACGAACTATAGTTTCAGTTGAAATGCTTTTACGTTCAATGATTTCTTTAGTCGCCACTGTTGTTAGCTTAAACACTAACCTAAAGTCATCATTAGAGATATCCTTCATACCAGTTAACCTCTCGCACATTTCATGATACAGTGATCCATTCTGTTGCGCACAAAAGGACAAGTTGATGTGCTCTATCAAATACCTGGTTATATCATCCAAATGCGCCCTCCTATTAAGCCGATCTAAAAGAATCTCCAGAATAACGTCTGTGTTTGCTCCCGCTAGATACAGCAAATTCTTCAACTGATTAGTGTTGAGGATGTCGTTATTCTCTAGTATGTAGCGGGAGAGGAAGAGCGTGGTGTCTTGAAAGCGTACCTCTAAAATCAGTGCTTCCATATACCGCTTCACATTCCATTTACTGTAGAGGTAAAAGCACTCTTCGAAAAGGTACAACAGTGTCTCATATCCTGTATTTTCCCCAACACTCTTTATTTTCTTCAGCAGCCACTCCCTACAGGACTTTATCAGCCAGCCAACATCAAAAACCACGGATATCTTATGCAAATCTCTGAAGGCTGACTCTGCGATTTCCTCCACGACCCTGTCCTCTAGCAAAGTTAGAAACATTTCAACAATTCCTGGTGTAAAATCTGACATATCATGCTCGGTTTGGGCGCATTCCACAAAGATGTACGTGAAGCGGCTGCTACTTTCCACAAGCCGTTGTTTGTTGACTGCGAGAGGATCTCGGTCGCTTAATGTGATAATTACGGTTTCGTCAGCCATCATTTGGTCAACCTGCTAAATTTTTCAGTGTATTGAAAGTTAGAAACGAGTAATCAGTTAAACGCTTATAAATGTGACGTCAACACCACGTGATATTGCAACTGTACCACGTAACGTAAATAGTACCACGTGACGTCACCAGTATCACGTGACGTCACCACAACACTGTTATTTGACATATTGCGTGACTACGTCGTCAAAGTATCGCAGTTTAATACAGAAGAAATGGGTTACAAAAAGAACTTAAAAATTGTTGACCGGAATAAACACTAGTGAATAAAGAGCACGAAATAATGTAATAAGGTAATAGAAGATAGGAAGTAAATTCTCAGGAGTCAGGATGCTAGAAAAAGTTTTTGTAATGATATTTGAGCCTTTAAAATTTCATCTCATGATCTTCTTTTCAGTATAACTTCTCAACTTCAAATGTTTATGTCAACCTTTATCGCTAGTACACCGAAATCTATTTCAGACGGGACACATTTAACCACCTGACAACATGGCTGGAGGACGCGAAACAACATTCCAACTCAAATATGGTCATCATGTTGATAGGAAACAAGTCGGATTTAGAAGCAAGGAGGGACGTCAAATATGAAGAGGTGTGCAATTTTTTCTAGTGAATATCAAGTTTTACAGTTTGCTAATTACAGTTTGCTAATTACAGTTTGCTAATTACAGATTGCTAATTACAGATTGCTAATTACAGTTTGCTAATTACAGATTGCTAATTACAGATTGCTAACGGCCAGGTAGCGCAGTTGGTTAGCCAGCTTTGTAATCGTGAGGTTGCGGGTTCAAATCCCACTGTCTGCCTGGTCGTGGGGTGAGCGTCTTTGACGTTCAGCTAAGGATCGTGAGTGGTCTATGCAGCCCCCCGGTCTACTCAGCCGAATATTCGAGAAATCGGGTGTGAGGGTTAAATGAGGAGCTGCACATTGCAGCAAAGTCTCGGGCGAAGAAAGTATGGTACACACTACCTTAACCGTCACTGGCTAAAAACAAATCCTTCGGCTTCCTGTAATTGGCTGGTTGCACTTGTGTAACAATATGGCTGTTGGAATACTCCGAAGTAAAATAAGTGTCTAGATAAAAAAAATTACAGTTTGCTAATTACAGTTTGCCAATTCCAGGGAGAACAGTTTGCTAAGGAGCACGGTCTGATATTCATGGAAACATCCGCCAAGACTGCTCACAATGTTGAGGATGCCTTCATTTCAACTGCCAAGGAAATATACGAGAAGATACAGCAGGGAATATTCGATATTACTAACGAGGTACGTTAGCCAGTAATCAAGGATCTGAAGACATTCCCGTTTATATAACTTCCGCCCCGGGGTTTGAGACTTGAAATAGCTCAAGGGACCCATCAGAAACAAGTTTGGCTTGGGTAGAAATTTTGGTTATGGTGCAGTCATTGTATAACAGACTCGCAACTCTATCTCCTTAGCTTAGTATGTAGTGTACTAACAGTCTCATCATTTGATTTGCTGCATCTTTTACAGCATCATCTTTAGTTTCTTATATAGTTGAATCAAATATTAACCGATATATTGCTGTATAAAAATTGACTTTATTATTTATTTTATTATTTACTGTCTCATCCCCAGGCTAGCGGTATAAAGATCGGGCCACAACACACCCCAATGGGTGGGGGCCAAGGAACGGGGGGAGCCGCACCGGGTGGGGGTTGCTGTTAAACCAATCACACCGTCCTATTCTACACACGTGACGTCATCCACCAATCAGAGAGCTGTCTCGTTGTGACGTCACGATCATGCGGTGTTCTGATTGGTCATGGTATTGTGAGGTTACAACCATCGTACGTTCTGATTGGCCAGTGTATGATGACGTCATAGCTATGCTGCGTTCTGATTGGCCAGCAAACTGTGATGTCACAGAAATCGTGCGTTCTGATTGACCAGCAAACTGTGACGTCACAGAAATCGTGCGTTCTGATTGGTCAGCGTATCTCGACGTTACAACGGGACGACTGTGCTATTGGTTCTTTTTCTGCGATGTCATTAAAGACTTTGTGCTTGTAAGAGGTCGTTTACATATTACGTAATCACTTTTTGGACAATTTGTAACCCCCCTCCCCCCTCCGTAATCAGTTTTACACATAGCTTTGGTGCCAAAATTACACTAGTGTAATCATTTGAAAACCCCCTCCCCCTCGGCTGATTATGTAATATGTATACGACCCCTAACAGAAAACATCGGGCATGTTTCTTTGGTTAGTTAAAATTTCAGTTTATAAAATGACTGCGGAGGTGACGATGACGCACTTTGTTTTCTTAAATAAGATATGTAATAATTGTTTTAAGTGAATATATGGTATATTATATTAAGAAAGATATCTAACTATACAGGTGATATCAATGATAAAATTGTAACTATTCGTTTTAACTTCTGTGAAATGACTAGAGATTCTGTAAAATATTCTAGTAGAATATTTTGTTTTTGTTTAATCTGGATGAATATTTTGATCGACCTTTTTTTCGCTGATTGATTTCATTTCAAGTGTTTTATTTACCTTAATTGATTGAAATAACGCGTTTTTACTGATCTCCGTGTTCCACCGATATAGATACTTACCCTCAAATATGCCCAAATTTTGATACAATCTTTAGGAATTGAATCAAGTGGTTAGTTCATATTAGTGTTTTCAGAAAAAAAAATGTAGATTGCAATCTCATCAATTTATGTTATTTTTTGCTTAGACATATAAAGAGTAAGCTTCTTTTTTAAGCTTAAGAAATCTGATTTATAAATTAGGTTTTTTAAGCTTAAAAAAGATATATCTTACGACACGAGGGTTAAAGTAGAAATTGAATTTCTAAGCTTACCTAATACCTCGTGCAATATTGCATAAATTCACATAATTGAAATATTATTCTTATGTTTCTCCTCGTAATACAATACCGGAGGTATGTCTTGTACGTGAGCTTGCTGAGATAAGATATCTTCAGTACTCGTCTCACTGTTCGTATTCGTCTGCCTTTATCAATTACCTTTAGGAGAACATCAGCGTTTTTAGTAAGTTTAACATCAGCAATATTGAGGTGATTCTTTGGTGTAGTATTTGAGAGAATCCCTTGATATTTTGCTGTTTGTTTGTAGGACCTAAGTTATTTTGAGCGCCAGTTCATTTCAAGTTCATAGTTCTGTCTTTGATCACTCTTCTGTCTTACTTAACAACAGAACAACTAAACATCGCTTATTGTAAAATATAGAGTTGAATTGATTCCACTGCACGTTGTACTTGATAAACGTTGCATACCTATTATCGCAGCAAAGGCCTGTAAAAAGAGGAATACAACGTGTATCAAAACAAGATAGCAGTACCTACCAATTAAAGTAACTTTTTTGTTTTGTATCAATAATAGTCCGATTTCTACACAAAAATGGCCCAATGAAAAATTTATTTACTCACTAATATTTACAATATGATTAAATACGACTGAAAACCTGGCCCCGCTCTTAAATAACCCACAGACTGACAAGTGCCGTTATTCTATTCACGTGATGTGACGTCATGTCACGTGATGTGACGTCATGTCACCTGGTGTGATGTAATCATGTCACGTGATGTGACGTCATGTCACCTGGTGTGATGTAATCATGTCACGTGATGTGACGTCATGTCACCTGGTGTGATGTAATCATGTCACGTGATGTGACGTCATGTCACCTGGTGTGATGTAATCATGTCACGTGATATGACGTCATGTCACGTGATGTTATCGTATTCTATCGTCCGAACCAGGGACAAAAGGAAATCGCGGCATGTACGGAATCGCGATCTTTTCCATTATTTGCGACAAATTTTATCTATAGTTTAATGTATAGTCGTTAGAAATCGCGGTATCGCGAATTTTGGCCAAAATAATCGCGAAATCCTTTTGTCCCTGGTCCGAACTAACTTATGATAATCATAACTAACAAGGGGGGGGGGGGGGGGGGGGGGGCCAAGTGGATATTTGTAGATATTTGGATAATGTCATCCACTTTTTTCGTGAATTATCCATTGACAATAATCTACAAATATCTACATTTATCTACAAAAATGTATATCTCAAATATTTGCTCAGAAATTCTACTGAATTTTTGGAGATAAATGTATAAATTTGTAGAATTTTCGTGAATTATCCATTGACAATAATCTACAAATATCTACATTTATCTACAAAAAATGTAATCTCAAATATGGAGATAAATGTATAAATTTGTAGAATTTGTAGAATATTCGTGAATTATCCATTGACAATAATCTACAAATATCTACATTTATCTACAAAAAATGTAATCTCAAATATGTGCCCAGAAATTCTACTGAATTTTTGGAGATAAATGTATAAATTTGTAGAATGTCATCCACTTTTTTCGTGGATTATCCATTCTACATTAATCTACAAATATCTACAAATATCCACTTGGCCCCCCCTAACAAAATAAGCACCGTTAATTTATAACACTAACAGCAACAAGCGCAGGTGTGTTATAGCTATGAAACAGTACGTTCTGGCAGTGCTGACACTGGCACTGTGTGTGGGGGGAGTGGAGATGGTATCTACTGTGAACAGAGGCAGGGCTCGGGTAGAGGGGAAACAACTTCTACCTGGTAGAGACAACTGGGACTTTGTCGGGTAAGATCAGCTCATAATTAATTATTAATTGACTAAATGTCACGCGCACGTTAGAGGTCGTTCACATTGACATACTGCGTTTCGTTGTAGTTGAAAACGTTTACACACAGCTATTGTGTTAATATTACATATTTGGAACCCCCTCAGTGATTACGTAATATGTTAATTGTTAACGACCCCTTAACTGTGACCACGTGCCACGTGACGTGCCATGTAGTGACATAACAAATCAAACATTTCAAATCAGTTGGCAATTAACGAATTCCGTTTCATGATATCGATAAAGCAAATACAATCAATGGTGCATTATTATTTTATCGATATTACGATACGATTCGTTTGCTTGTTAATTTAGGTTGTCTTTGTAAAAGTGTTTAAATGTTCCTGCATGTCAGTTGAGCACTCGTCTTTGGAAAATGAGAACTCATTAGAAAACTAGAACAGAACAACTCCTGTCTGTAGTGAATAGTGCTACGTAGTAGTAAACTAACTCAGCATGAACATCTGATTTAACACGTGACTTCGAGGAACCAATGGGCTTGCTGCAGCAGCGTCCTATTATTTTCAAGTGACATTAAAAGCCTAACACCTGCCAACACGTGACATAACAAGCCCAGTACGTGACATAAGATCACAGCTAATCCCATGACGTCACTCATCAATTCCCCCTCAGACAAGATCTAAACTCTAAAGTTATACCTAACAACCCTGGTATTGGCCCTGAAACAAAGTAACACAGACCACCTCACACAGTTGTTTATGCATACCACGTGAGGTCACGAGTCCAACACGTGACGTCACGAGTCCAACACGTGACTTCACGAGTCCAACACGTGACTTCACGAGTCCAACACATGACGTCACGAGTCCAACACATGACGTCACGAGTACAACACGTGACTTCACGAGTCCAACACATGACGTCACGAGTACAACTCGTGACGTCACGAGTACAACTCGTGACTTCACGAGTCCAACACGTGACTTCACGAGTCCAACACGTGACTTCACGAGTCCAACACATGACGTCACGAGTCCAACACGTGACTTCACGAGTTCAACACATGACGTCACGAGTCCAACACATGACGTCACGAGTACAACACGTGACTTCACGAGTCCAACACATGACGTCACGAGTACAACTCGTGACTTCACGAGTCCAACACGTGAGGTCACGAGTCCAACACGTGAGGTCACGAGTCCAACACGTGACTTCACGAGTCCAACACGTGACTTCACGAGTCCACATAATCACATTACCTCACAATCCCCCATCAGACACGCCCTGAAGTCGGACCTAACAACCCTGGTATTGGCCCTGAAACAAAGGAACACAGACGACCTCACACAGCTGTTCTGGAGTGTATCTGATCCTCTGTCAGCTCGATACGGCAAGTTTCTGAGTTTAGAGGAGGTTAAGGAGATTGTTCAGCCGCATCCTCAGGATATCAAGGTAATGATGTTCGTCACGTGGTATGACGTCACGTAAATTGGTCAATTGACGTCAATTGAATAATATGACGTCACATCACGTGGTGTAACCACGATTGTCAATTTCTCAAACCGCACCAAACATATTCCATGTGTTACGTGTGTTATGTCTCTAGTGTGACGTAATGTCACGTGGTGTGACGTAATGTCACGTGGTGTGACGTCATGTCACGTGGTATGACGTCACGTGTTATGTTTCTCAGGATATAATGGTTTGGTTACACCACTACAATGTGGACTCGTGCTCTCTTATTGAAACCCGAGATTTCCTCAAGTGCAGGTTTGTTCTCAGTTAACCATGTCATGTAGTAGTTGAACAACACTATAATAACTTAATAAGTAGTTGAATATGACTGTACAATGTACAATGTACAATGTACAGTGTACAATGTACAGTGTACAATGTACAATGTACAATGTACAGTGTACAATGTACAGTGTACAATGTACTATGTACAATGTACAGTGTACAATGTACATATCTCACCACCAACAAAGTCCCAGTTTCGGAAATGTTTCAAATTCAACACCGAAATAAATCCTGAAAACAGGTAACAAAAGGTTGTAAGTTCATGTTGTGACTTCACAGGGTCACTGTTGGTGTGGCAGAACAACTGCTGGAAACTAACTTCGGTTATTTTCAACATAGCGTACAAAAGGATAACGTCATCATCAGAGCAACTCAGGTAAATACAAGAGCGGTTTGTGAGTATTTTGGGGCAGTTTACACAGTCAAAATGATGTATAATGGCGGTATAAATCTCTTACTCCTTCATAATATATTATATATCAGATAATTCGATAAATAAATATACATTTAACAAAGTTTGTTGGCTGAGCGCGCATAATCCCTCTCTGAGCGGACTGCAGAATTGTAACCTGTATCTCAGGAGTACACAGTTCCTAAGAGAATAGCAAGTAAACTAGACTTCATAGGAGGAGTTCACAGGCTTCCTAACGTGGAGAGCAAACTCAAGATAAAACAGACGTGAGTATATCTTATCGGACTTTATTTGAACGGACATTAATTGGACGATAGAGGCCCTTATAGCGTTCATTTTAATGTCCGGTCATTTTAATATCTGTTTACATTTTGGCGGACGACTTAAGAGATGGCCCTCGAGTGTTAATTTCAAAGTCCGTCCAAGTGGTGTCTGAGTTAAGTATTCACTGTAAAGTACGTAGCAACAGTACGTAGCAACAGTAAGGTAGCAACAGCGCTTAACATGCTCCTGTAACTCATCCCAACTCCAGGATGCCGTTACCGGACGACCTCTCCGCGTTCCGTTACGGGGTCCACCCCGACACACTCCGCAAGCGTTACAACGTCAGTGACAACGTGGCTACAAACGCTAACAACTCCCAGGTAGTGTTTGCAACGAGATATTATATCTATTATGAGCTCAATTAAATTTTATGACCATATTATCGCCGATTACCAGCTTGCTAGTCTATTGCTCGCTACTCTCACGTAGTCTCAGTCTCAATGCGAGAAGCTCGGAAAGAAGGTCGCGCATTGGGATGCCAGGTAATATCGCCGATAACCGATAATATCTCGATAATTCCTAAAAAGTTATCGATTATAGAATATTTTGAACCAATAACCCTACTATACCAGGCTACCGCCCAGTTCCTTAAACAGTTCTACTCCGCTGGGGACCTGACAAAGTTTATGAGCCATTTTGGCAAGGGTTTCCCCCATTTGAATAAGGTTGGTGACTGGAGTAGCTTTCTGGTTTCTTGCCGCAATTACGTAGCTTTGCCTTTTCTTTTATTTCACTTTCTTTTATTTTCCATTTTCACTTTCTTTTTATTTTCACTTATTGGAAAATATTGATTTAGTTTTTTGTTATTATTCAAAATTCCAATTTATAATGTGATAATGTAGGTCAATTTAATGTCAATTGATCTACAATCTACAAGTAATTTCTACCGCCATATTAAATAATAATACTAATTTTCATAACTCCAAATCTTATTTCAATTTGACAAGTGGAACAATGTGACGTAATTTGTTACGTAAATGTGACGTAATTTGTGACGTAATTTGTGACGTAATTTCCCCAGATCTCTCACGAAGTTGGACCTAACAGTGGTAAAGCAGGACTTGAAGCTAATCTGGATGTTCAGTACATTATGTCACTGGGTGCTAATGTTTCTACTACTTTCTGGAGCACCGGCGGGTAAGTGTAAAGTGGCACGTGGTGTGACATCATGTTGCACGTGGTGTGACGTCATGTTGCACGTGGTGTGACGTCATGTTGCACGTGGTGTGACGTCATGTTGCACGTGGTGTGACATCATGTTGCACGTGGTGTGACGTCATGTTGCACGTGGTGTGACGTCATGTTGCACGTGGTGTGACGTCATGTTGCACGTGGTGTAAAATTATCACGTAACTAGCTATAAGTTGCTATTTTTAATAATTTAAATAAGTCAAATAACGCAGCAAATAAAAAGGTCTTAATATCAACGAAATGCTGAAATATGTGTTGCAGAAACCCTATTAACATTTAATTAATTATTAACATTTGATTAACATTTGATTAAAGTTTGATGATTATGATAATGTTCTGAGAACATGAGTAACGGATAGTAATCTTTTGCAGGTTAAATAAAGGCCAGGAACCGTTTCTGGAGTGGCTGTTGGACCTCAGTAACACCTCTCAAATACCTCACATATTCAGGTGAATACCCCCCCCCCCCCCCCCCAATAATGAAAAATTAATATTTTTAGCCATGGCGGACTTACTGACTTAGCGAAAATTATGAATTAAATTTCATCCATTCATTAGCCTTTATTAGTCCTCGACTTATTGCCTCAAAACATCATGGCTAGAAAGTCAATGAGTTGATCTAAAGTTGTGTGAAATATGATGTATAACTATTAATTCTCTTCATTAGTTCTTTCCTACACAATCTGTCCAAGTCCAATTATTGTGAAAAAAAGTTAACTTTATTTTTGAACTTTCCGAATGATTAGGATCCTTGACGGAGCTTTTGACAAAAACGCTGAGGATTTTTAGATTTTTGCAATACCGCCTAAGTTTTCCTGTTTTAATATGTTTGGTTTCATTTTGAGAGGAAACAGAACTTAAAGCCAACAATATTTGAGCCGCCAAAGATTTAAAACTCGCCCAAAGAGTAAAAAAGCGAAACTAACGCTAGTTTCCAACTAAAAGTTATAACCCCCGTGAATTAGTAACTCTTTAGTACAAACTCCAGACTCCGTATTTACATTTGAGCCCTTGTTTTGCTAAAAATAATATCACCAATAATATTTTTTTATAATATTATTTGCGTATATAACTTTTCAGTTCCATTAGTAAAACTTCAGACTAAAAACCTTGTCCAATAAAAAATATTTTGATTCCATGTGAAACTTGATGCTCAACGAGCCCCCTATTTTTCCTAGAAACTATATAATTTTTACAGTTGCCTTTACAAACAACTATATAGTTTTTACAGTTGCCTTATTGTTTACAGTTCTAAGAATTAGCTCCACTCTACAGCATCAGATTGACCAACTCAATCCACCCTTACTACAAATCATTCGTCCAACACCACGTTTCAGCCTGACCGTAAAAAATATAACCCGACAACTTTCCATGATGAACTGTAAATTTCAAGGGGGTTAGAACTGCCCCTCACAGAAACCGCTTCAAAAACTCACCACACCTTTCGTTTGCCTTGTTCATTTATCAGTTAAACTCATTAGAAGCAGCGGCAAGCATATTCTAGAAGCATAATGAAGTGTTTTCTGTTATTTTGCCTGGTTGGCACCTCGCTGGCTCTTAACAAAGTCCAGTTGGGCGGGTTGAAAAAACTGCTGAAGAACCTGGACTCTGGAGTGTTCCCCACGTGTCAACTGGTCTTGTTCAGTGAAATGGTCGACTATGATACTGCTGAGAAGAACTGTCAGGTCTGTCGAATATTTTACTGTCCAATATTTTATCTCAAATTTAAATGAATTGTGATAGTTGTAGATTGAAGATAAAGTTTATATAGTTATATCGGATTGAGACGATGTTTAAAATTGTAAGTTCACACTGAACAGTGTGAACTTACAAAACGACTTGTTGATCAGATAAAATTTAATTTCAAAGTTTGATCTCACCTCAACCTGCAGAATTTCGACATTGGTATGGGAGACGCACAAAAGGGCCACCTGGCCACAGTAAACGACGATGGCAAAAACTCCGACCTAAAACTCCTTCTGCAAATGGCTTATCCTTACAAGGGGAAGTCACAAAAATGGGCTGCTGACCATTGGGTTTGGGCTGGACTCAGGAAGACAAAGAACAACGATGGAAGCAAAAAGAGCAAGAAATACAACGCAGAGGACTGGTCCTGGGCTGCTGACGGATCAAGCCCCAAGGAGTTCCACAAATGGATGAAGCACCAGCCAGATCAGCGAACCGACAAGAAAAACGGAGTGAAGTATCTCCAGAACCAAATGAGAATCAACCACCAAGGTATCTGGGATGATACCTTCAAGTACAAGACCCATCCCTACGCTTGTGATTACCAAGGTAAGTACATCATCTCCGCGAGCTCTGAAACCTGGAGCCAGGCTAAAGCTTCGTGTGAGGCTGCAGGATTGGAGCTAGCTAAAGTGAGATCTGATGCTGAGGTTAAAGAGATTATTAAATCTGCGGATTACTTCCTCGGGAGTAAAGCTGACGGTTTGAAACTGTGGGATAAGGAGAACTGGATCTGGCTGGGTGGAACTGATGAAGAGGAGGAGGGTGAGTGGAAGTGGGTGGATGGAAGTCCTATTGAGTACTACAAGAACATGAACTGGAGGAACCCTAACCCTGACAACGCTGAGTATATCAAGAACCAGGCTCAACACTATCTGGCTATCTCCAGGGATGGTCAGTTTGATGATTCGTTTGATCATAGGAGTAGACACAGAGCTTTCGCATGCCAGTGTCCTGGTACTTAGGTTGGTGACGTCATGCTGTGTGACAAGTGGTGTGACACGTGGAGTCCCGTTTACAACTTTGACGGACTTCTGATGAAAGACTCAAAATTCTAGAAGAAAGTTTAGAGTACTATTTTCAACAAAATAGTTTTCCTATTATGTTAAAAGTTACTGAATTTTTCGTGAATAGAATTTTGTTGTATGTTGTAAAGTCTAAGATTTATAGCCAAAGCTATTTATTTTTTTGTTAAAAAGAATAATCATTCTTCCAAGAGAAACCAAATTCAAAAATCAATTATAAAAATGTCCATTAACGCTGAAAAAAAAACGGTACACCAATTATACGAAAATCGCATGAATGAAGGGCAGAGTGAACGTCCTCTCTTGCTCCTAATTCAAATGTAAAAGAAATGATTCGAAATTAAGTTCAAAAGGGCGTTTAGAAAAATCATTGTAACTGTGAATTAAATTGCATTGAGAAAAGGTTTTGCCCATCTGAGTCCTAAGACAGACAGTGGTTGAAAGAAATCTTAATAATGCAATCAAAATGAAAAGATAAACAAACAAAATAACTCAAAATTATAGCCTGACTGTCAATTAACTACAGTTTATTCAACGTTTCCTGAATCAACGTCATCTTCTGTACTCTACCTGAATACTCGACTGGGGCAGAATCTAGAGAGCACTTGGGTCATCTCCAGAGTACAGACAATCCAATTGATCCATGTAGATATGATCCTCATCTTCTGGGCTGGTAACTACTTCAGCAGGTGGCATTACCTTATGTGGGGTTAAGTCCAAGGTGTTGCCCTCTTCATCGATCACATCTTTCTTGTAGTATCTGCAGACACCGAGCAAGGTCACAACTAAAAACACAGCCACTCCAGCTCCGATCCCTGCTATAAGTATAATTGGAATGTTACTTTTCTTGCAATCTTTTCCTGGATCATTGCAGACTATTTCGCCTATTTCAGAGCAAATGTAGTCCTCATTAACCTTACAGAAGTTGGAGCAGGTCTCGCCGAAATGATGTTCCACACACTCATCACATTCTTCTCCGGTTCTCCTTTCCGCGCATATTTTGTGCCCAGTGACTTGGTTACAGGTGTAATTTCCTTCTACTGGGCTGCAGTATGTTCTGCAATCATTTTCTGGGTAGTAATCGGTTTTGCAGACTTTTCCTCCTTCTTCATTGCAGGTATAGCTAGAGGTTTCATCACAGAAACCATTGCACTCTCCTTTTGGGTAATAGTTGGTTCTGCAGACTTTCCCTCCTTCATTATTGCAGGTTTAGCTAGAGGTTTCATTACAGAATACTGTACACTCATTTTCTGGATAATAGTTGGTTTTGCAGACTTTTCCTCCTTCTTCATTGCAGGTATAGCTAGAGGTTTCATTGCAGAATACCGTACACTCATTTTCTGGATAATAGTTTGGTTTGCAGACTTTTCCTCCTTCTTCATTGCAGGTATAGCTAGAGGTTTCATTACAGAATACCGTACACTCATTTTCTGGATTATAGTTGGCTTTGCAGACTTTTCCTCCTTCTTCATTGCAGGTATAGCTAGATGTTTCTTCGCAGAGAACAGTGCACTCATTTTCTGGATAATAGTTGGCTTTGCAGACTTTTCCTCCTTCATTATTGCAGGTATAGCTAGAGGTTTCATTACAGAATACCGTACACTCATTTCGTGGATAATAGTTTGGTTTGCAGACTTTTCCTCCTTCATTATTGCAGGTATAGCTAGAGGTTTCATTACAGAATACCGTACACTCATTTTGTGGATAATAGTTGGCTTTGCAGACTTTTCCTCCTTCTTCATTGCAGGTATAGCTAGATGTTTCTTCGCAGAGAACAGTGCACTCATTTTCTGGATAATAGTTGGCTTTGCAGACTTTTCCTCCTTCATTATTGCAGGTATAGCTAGAGGTTTCATTGCAGAATACCGTACACTCATTTTCTGGATAATAGTTTGGTTTGCAGACTTTTCCTCCTTCTTCATTGCAGGTATAGCTAGATGTTTCTTCACAGAGAACAGTGCACTCATTTTCTGGATAGTAGTTGGCTTTGCAGACTTTTCCTCCTTCATTATTGCAGGTATAGCTAGAGGTTTCATTGCAGAATACCGTACACTCATTTTCTGGATAATAGTTTGGTTTGCAGACTTTTCCTCCTTCTTCATTGCAGGTATAGCTAGAGGTTTCATTACAGAATACCGTACACTCATTTTCTGGATAATAGTTGGCTTTGCAGACGTTTCCTCCTTCTTCATTGCAGGTATAGCTAGAGGTTTCATTACAGAATACCGTACACTCATTTTCTGGATAATAGTTGGCTTTGCAGTCTTTTCCTCCTTCTTCATTGCAGGTATAGCTAGAGGTTTCATCGCAGAGAACAGTGCACTCCCGTTTTGGGTAATAGTTGGTTCTGCAGGAATTACAGCCGTTTCCGGTGAAATTAATATCACATTGAAGTAATCTGTACTTGAAGAAGAGAGTGGCTTCCCAATCAGAAGAGGAATATGATTTGTTAGTCCATCCCGTTCCGGCATGTATGCTCCCAAATGGAACCCACATCTTTTTATGGTTCTTGTGAATGCGTCTGTCGCTCCGTCTTCATCATAAACGCTGATGTAAAGATAGACAGTTTTATCGGTAGGCAAGGCTATCTCTAATGGATTTTTCAGTACTTCTATCGTAGATAAATCGAGGGTTTGTGTGTTCGAGTACTGTTCTTCGGTCCTTGCTTCTGTTATGCCGTAGAGGATATTTTCGTCTTCATCTAATATGTTCACAGGACGGAAGAAGAAATCACTGAATCCACCTCCGCCACTCGGATGACCCTGGGAATCCATGTTCCTCGTATCATTGTACCACAAAAATTGAATTTGTCCTCGTCCGCTGCACTGTACCTGTTCCAACAAGAATTGCGCCCGTTGTTTCGTTTTGGCGGACGCTAGATTTCCATTTCACATTTACTATAAATTTAAGTATAAGCTCCAATCAGCTCACTTCAATCTTCATAATATTAATAATATTGATAAATTATGCATCAAATACGGGAAAAAATTCAGTTCAATTGCCGTAGAACTTAACTTGTATCTGTAATTCAAGAAATGATCAGCAAAGGTAAACTATACTCGTGTACAAATCAATACACTACGCGTGCCACGTACAAATTGGGCGTATTACCTAATAGTAATATTATATTTATACATTACATGCATCATATACATTAAAACACAGTCGCGCCGCGCATTCATAGATCACAGGCTATCTATACATCACATCTCCGCAAGCAATCCTCGCGCGCGCGCAACTTTTTCGTTGCTTGGTAACGGACGGAAGTAAGGAACACGACATACTCAGACCCACCTACTGCAATCTCCAAAATCCACGTTTTTCTGCAAAAACGACCATTCGTAACCTTTCACTATTGCCTTTTTTCAAAAGGGTGAAAAGGAAAAAATGGCAGATTAATTTTTTTTGAAAATTCCATCTATGCATTAACAAGAAAATTTAACATTTAAAACGTTCTTTAATCGCATAAAAATACCGACAACCAGTGGCGAAATGTACTTATCTGCCGACCATCTAAAATTTGTACGCCACTGCTGACAACAGTATAAAGCTGATCGAAAAATAACTGAAAGATGCTTACCATTTCAAGAATTATAAGTAATTCGACCAAAAGTAAGAGCGACACCATTTTCCGACAGGCGAACAAATAAAAACTCGATCTTCTTTAATAATAACGTCGAACTCAAAAACCTACTAAAAGAGTAAAACAAAAACATGGAACAGCAATTTTAATTAAAAATAAAATATGCTTCACAAAACGTGAAAGTCATTAGCGACTGGACAGCTGAATAACTGATGTCGACTGCCATGGCAGTCATGGAAGTCGAGCAATCCTGGATCAGAGCAGTTTCTGTATAAAATAATAGTACTAGAAGTGCTATATTCCTCACGAGTCTCGACTGCCAATAACTGTGTTGCTAAAATATTTCATAATAAAAATGACTGAGACGCTACAAAATCGGAACAATAATTTATCCTCAACTCTTATCAATGCAATAATATTGCCGTAAAACTAATTGACCAATATTATCGATCAATTTAAAAGTTTATAGCAATAATTTCTTACTATACAACGTAAGGACATCAATGTCAAACAGCGCACAATGGACTGATTACACAAATTGATTTGGGTCAACATTTTAAATATACGTGTGGTACACTTTATCTCATTTTAGTTGCAAGCTTCCATTGTGTGTGTAGTTGAGCTTTTACCGTTCAATCATGGCCTTCGAAAAGCAATTTAATCGAAAAAAAGAGGGTACGAACCCTTAATATAAGTATAGATGGAGGGGCCGTAGACTCTGGGGTATCGGTCTGCGCAATCCTCTAGAATTGTCTAGAGAACTGTTAACAGAAGCTGGACGGTCTCCATAAGCTTATAAACAGGGATTTATCAAAAATAATAATGATTTTTAAAAAGGACAAAAGCGAGCGAAGAGGAGGAGTGGAAGTGGAAGTGGGTGGCCATCTCCTATCCAGAGTCTGAGAGTTTCATTATTTGTTTGATCATATTAGTAGACACAGAGCTGTCGCGTGCCAGTGTCCAGGTACGTCAGTTGGTGACGTCATGCTGTGTGACACGTGATGTGACACGTGATGTGACACGTGATGTGACATGTGATGTGACAAGTGATGTGACACGTGATGTGACACGTGATGTGACACGTGATGTGACACGACGACACGTGTAGTCCTGCCTACAACTTTGAAGGACCTTTGATGAAAGACTCAAAATTCCAGAAGAAAGTTTAGAGTTCTCAATGATATTTTCAAAAAAGAATTTTCCCAGTATGTTTGAAGTAACTGAATTTTTTAGTGAAAAGAATTTAGTTGTTTGTCGTATAGTCAAAGATTTATAGCCAAAGTTATTTATTCTTTACTAAAAAATAATAAATCATTCTTTCAGAGCTGGAAACCAAATTCGAAAATCAATAGTAAAAAAACGCTTAAATAACGCCTGAAGGTTCTTTCAGTCGCTATATGAATAAGGTCAAAGGATTGACATCTTTATCAAAACCCAAAACATTGGACAGAGTGGACCGTTTTTGATCGCTCCTAATTCAACTATTTAAAATAGACGATACAAAATTAATGATAAAAGATACTTTAGAAAATAAAATTAAACCCGAGATCGAAATCGTTCTCTTTTGTTGTGAAGAATCATTTTCAACCCTAGAAGCACAGCATAAGCATCTCACGGTTAATGAGGTTTTGAAGGTTCTGTCCATTTAGGTCCTAAGACAAAGTTTTATCTTTCTTTTTGAAAGAAATATTTATAATCCAATCAAGATATTATAAAGATAAATATACAAAATAACTCCACAAAATCGAGCCTGCCTTAACCGAACTGTCAATCAACTATTATCTAATCACGTGACACGGCCACTGTATCAGAGTCCACTCCGGTATCTCAATATTTGACCGGGATACAATAAAGAGCACTCGGATCATCCTCCAAATGATCATCTTCTAGACTGGTAACTGGTAACTGGCAACTGGTAACTGCTGAATGTGGCCCTAACTTGTGTGGAGTTGAGTACAGATCTTCAGGGTCCTCTTCTGAAGATCCAGTAAATCCTACTGGAACAGAACTGCAATCTACCCTTGTGTGAGGAGTTGAGTTCAACACGTTGTTTCTGTTCAAGGTAGAGTAGTTGGCATCGTGCTGTGAGTTTGGTGTAGAAATCGTAGTTTCGTTCATATTCCAAGTTGTGTAGACAACGGCAGCATCTTCGTGCTCAGAATTAAAATACACTGCCTCTTTCTTGTCTGGTGTTGAGTAAACAGCACCTGCCTCCTCGTTTTTTGGAATGGAGTGCACGGCATCTTTTCCTTTAACGGCATCTTTTACGGCATATTTTCCTTTTACAGTTGCAGAAGCTGCTCTGTTATATTTACTGTCAGTCGCGGGAACAGTTGTTTTATCTCTGTTCAAAGTTGAGTAGACGTCATCAGTTTCTGCATCTTTCTCCGGACATCTATACGCAGTACCACCTCCATTTAAAGTACAATATACATCATCCAGCATATTGTTACCTAGACATACGTTTACAGCCTCTCTTCCTGCCAATGTTGAATAAACAGCATCATCGCTCTGTGCAGGGTGGGAGCGTATTTCATCTTCCCCGGGCATTGTTGAGTAAACATCATCAGCATCTTCGGCGATGCGGATTCTAGATGTGGGTTCATTTTCATCTTTGCTGTTGATGGGCATCTCCTGTTCTTCCAATGTGTTATAGATGTTGTCTTCTTCATCTGTAACATCATTCTTGTTGCCGCTTTTCTTATAGCATTTACATAGACCAAGTATGATAACAGCTAAAAGCACAACCACTCCGGCACCGATCCCTGCTATAGTTGGAATATTATTTTTATTGCAATTGTTTTCTGGTGTTGCACTCTCATCATTGCAGACTATCTTGCCTATTTCAGAGCAAATGTAGTCCTCATTACCCTTGCAGAAGTTGGAGCAGGTCTCGCCGAAATGATGTTCCACACACTCATCACATTCTTCTCCGGTTCTCCTCTCCCCGCATATTTTGTGTCCAGTGACTTGGTTACAGGTGTAATTTCCTTTTACCGGGCTGCAGTATGTGCTACAATCATTTTCTGGGTAGTAATCGGTTTTGCAGACTTTTCCTCCTTCATTATTGCAGTTATAGCTAGAGGTTCTATCACAGAGAACATTGCACTCTCCTTCTGGGTAATAGTTGGTTCTGCAGACTTTTACTCCTTCATTATTGCAGATATTGCTAGAGGTTTCATCACAGAGAACAGTGCACTCTCCTTCTGGGTAATAGTTGGTTCTGCAGACTTTTCCTCTTTCATTATTGCAGGTATAGCTAGAGGTCTCTTCACAGAGAACATTGCACTCTCCTTTTGGGTAATAGTTGGATCTGCAGACTTTTCCTCCTTCATTATTGCAGGTATAGCTAGAGGTTTCATCACAGAGAACAGTGCACTCTCCTTCTGGGTAATAGTTGGTTCTGCAGACTTTTTCTCCTTCTTCATTGCAGGTAGAGCTAGAGGTCTCTTCACAGAGAACAGTGCACTCTCCTTTTGGGTAATAGTTGGTTTTGCAGGAATTACAGCCGTATCCGTTGAAATGGACATCACATTGAAGTAATCTGTACTTGAAGGAGAGGGTGGCTTCCCCATCAGAAGAGGAATATGATATTATAGTCCATCCCGTTCCGACCTGAATGCTTTCAAATGGAACCCACATCTTTGTCATGGTTCTTGTGAATACTTGTTTATTTCCATCTTCATCATAAACGCTAATGTAAACATACACAGTTTTATCGGTAGGCAAGGCTATCTCTAATGGATTTTTCAGTACTACTATTCTAGATAAATCGAGGGTTTGTGTGCTCGAGTACAGTGTTTCGGTCCTTGCTTCTGTTTTGTCATAGAGGATAGTCTCGTCTTTATCTAATATCTTCACAGGACGGAAGAAGAAATCACTGTATCCATTCCCGCCACTGGCATGACCTCTATCCATGTTCCTCGTATCATTGTACCACAAAAATTGAATTTGTCCTCGTCCGCTGCACTGTACCTGTCCCTAAAGTAACAAATTTACTTTGGAACAGAATAGAAATGATAAATTATGAAAATATAAACATTATCATGCCATATTTTGTAAATTCTGTGCATTTGACTCACATCCAGAAACATAGCAGATCGGCAGATAATTTGCAAGGAAATTTTGGATTTAAGAGGACGTTTTTGGCGCCAAAGAAGAAATTTATAAAATCTATGATCTGAATTTTGAAACATTGTACCATGAATTTTCTGGGGTAAAGAGGAAATTTTCTAAAAACAATCCAAAATTGTTGAAAAATGAAAGAAAGAGTAAAAAACTAGCAGTTCTTTGAATCTTTCTTGAACCTGTCAACTGTGTTTGAAAATGATCTTTATTGCCAAATTGCTTCTAGGCCTTCTGCCTGGGCAAAATCGTCAATAATTTTATCTTCAAATATATATCTTCAATTCTTGTGACTTGTCTGTGCGAAAGTTTAAGTTGTATGCACTCTACAATTCTCAGGATATGGTTGCCTCTACTATGCAAGGCACATATAACAATTTCTGATAACTACGACAGATGGTGCAAGCTGGCCGTGGTTTACTTGTGGGTTGTAGGAGAAAGCCACTTTAAAATATTTGTTTCTAAAATTTTGTAACACACTATTTTGAAGGGCTTCAGATATTTTGTGTTATTGTATATTTTAATTAATGTGGCTAAGCAAAAATGCACAAATTTTTCTGGGGACGAGCTCCAAATGCTTAAGAACTGTTTTGCTTCGCTCGCTGACACAGAAAACAGAAAATGTGTATCTGCGAGGAAATGTTAAACTTTCTGGATGTGGGGCATTTGAAATATCACTTTTCATCTAAAACATTCTACATTCCGCCTCAAATTTCTGGTCTGAGGAATACTGACGACAGTTAGAATAAAAAGAAGATACTTACTATGTAAAGCAGTATGAGTAATTTGGCCAACAGCAAGAATGGCATAATCTTTCCCGACAGAATGCTATCCCACAAATACAACAATCACCGACAGAAAGAACAAAGGTAGAAAACACAACGTAGGATACAATGTATCCATAAAAAGTGTTATAGCTACTCAACCACCAAATTAAACATATCATTTCCAGCGTTTCAGTATCAATACCATGTTTACCTGGTGTTGTCAGGTGAGAGGAAGAGGAACCAGATACTATAAAGTTATAACCTGAAAAGGTGCTCACTTATAAGGGACGCTGGATTGAGCAAATTAGTGAATATTAACTATTAAGTATTTTTATAGACTCAAAATTCCAGAAGAAAGTTTAGAGTACTCAATGATATTTTCAAAAAAGACTTTTCCCAGTATGAAGATTTTTGTTTGTGAAAAGAATTTATTTGCTTGTCGTATAGTCAAAAATTTATAGCCAAAGTTATTTATTCTTTATTAAAAAATAATAAATCATTCTTTCAAAGCTGGAAACCAAATTCAAAAATCAATAGTAAAAAAGCGCTTAAATAACGCCTGAAGGTTCTTTCAGTCGCTATATGTATAAGGTATAATATAGAAAACAAAAAGATTGACATCTTTATCAAAACCTAAAACATTGGACAGAGTGGACCGTCTTTGATCGCTCCCAATTCAACTATTTAAAATAGACATTACAGAATCAATGATAAAAGATAGTTTAGAAAATAAAATTAAACCCGAGATCGAAATCGTTCTCTTTTGTTGTGAAGAATCATTTTTAACCCTAGGAGCACAGGATAAGCATCTCACGGTTAAATTCACTGAAGGATCTGTCCATTTAGGTCCTAAGACAATGTTGTATCTTTCTTTTTGAAAGAAATATTTATAATCCAATCAAAATATAAAGATAAGCAAACAAAATAACTCCACAAAAGAGCCTGCCTTAACCGAACTGTCAATCAACTATTATCTAATCACGTGACACGGCCACTGTATCAGAGTCCACTCCGGTATCTCAATATTTGACCGGGATAGAATAAAGAGCACTCAGATCACCCTCCAGATGATTATCTTCTAGACTGGCAACTGGTTACTGACAACTGGTAGCTGCAGAATGTGGTCTTAACTTGTGTGGAGTTGAGTACAGATCTTCAGGGTCCTCTTCTGAAGATCCAGTAAATCTTACTGGAACAGAACTGCAATCTTCCCTCGTGTGAGGAGTTGAGTTCAACACGTTGTTTCTATTCAAGGTAGAGTAGGTGGCATCGTTAAGCTGTGAGTTTGGTGTAGAAACCGTAGTTTCGTTCATGTTCCAAGTTGTGTAGACAACGGCAGCGTACCTTCGTGCTCAGAATTAAAATACACTGCCTCTTTCCTGTCTGGTGTTGAGTAAAATACACCTGCCTCCTCGTTTTTTGGAATGGAGTGCATGGCATCTTCTCCTTTAACGGCATCTTTTACGGCATATTTTCCTTTTACAGTTGCAGAAGCTGCTCTGTTACTGTCAGTCATGGGAACAGTTGTTTTATCTCTGTTCAAAATTGAGTAGACGCCATCAGTTTCTGCATCTTTCTCCGGACATCTATTATACGCAGTACCACCTCCATTTAAAATACAATATACATCATCCAGCATATTGTTACCTAGACATACGTTTACAGCCTCTCTTCCTGCCAATGTTGAATAAACAGCATCATTGCTCTGTGAGTGGTTGACTGGGAGTATATTTCATCTTCCCCGGGCATTGTTGAGTAAACATCATCAGCATCTTCGGCGATGCGGATTCTATATGCGATTTCTTTTTCATCTTTGCTGTTGATGGGCATGTCCTGTTCTTCCAATGTGTTGTAAATGTTGTCTTCTTTATCTGTAACATTATTGTTATTCCCGCTTTTCTTATAGCATTTACATATACCAAGTATGATAACAGCTAAAAACACAACTACTCCAGCACCGATCCCTGCTATTATTAGAATGTTATTTTTATTGCAATTGTTTTCTGGTGTTGCACTCTCATCATTGCAGACTATCTTGCCTATTTCAGAGCAAATGTAGTCCTCATTACCCTTACAGAAGTTGGAGCAGGTCTTGCCGAAATGATGTTCCACACACTCATCACATTCTTCTCCGGTTCTCCTCTCCGCGCATATTTTGTGCCCTGTGACTTGGTTACAGGTGTAATTTCCTTCTACTGGGCTGCAGTATGTTCTGCAATCATTTTCTGGGTAGTAATTGGTTTTGCAGACTTTTCCTCCTTCATCATTGCAGGTATAGCTGGAGGTTCCATCACAGAAAACATTGCACTCTCCTTTTGGGTAATAGTTGGTTCTGCAGACTTTCCCTCCTTCATTATTGCAGATATTGCTAGAGGTTTCATCACAGAGAACAGTACACTCCCCTTTTGGGTAATAGTTGGTTCTGCAGACTTTTCCTCCTTCTCCAGTGCAAGTGTAGTTCAACGTTTCATCACAGAATACCGTGCACTCCCCTTCTGGATAATAGTTGATTTCGCAGACTTTTCCTCCTTTGTCATTGCAAGTATACCTCGAGGTTTCATCGCAGAGAACAGTGCACTCCCCTTTTGGGTAATAGTTGGTTCTGCAGGAATTACAGCCGTATCCGGTGAAATGGGAATCACATTCAAGTAATCGGTACTTGAAGACTAGAGTGGCTTCCCAATCAGAAGAGGAATATGATTCTTTAGTCCATCCCGTTCCGGGCTGCATGCTCCCAAATTGAACCCACATCTTTGTCATGGTTCTTGTGAATGCGTCTGTCGCTCCGTCTTCATCATAAACGCTGATGTAAACATAAACAGTTTTATCGTTAGGCAAGGCTATCTCTAATGGATTTTTCAGTACTACTATTCTAGATAAATCGAGGGTTTGTGTGTTTGAGAACTCTTCTTCGGTCCTTGCTTCTGTTATGCTGTAGAGGATATTTTCGTCTTCATCTAATATCTTCACAGGACGGAAGAAGAAGTCACTGAATCCATTCCCGCCACTCAGATGATCCGGAGAATCCATGTTCCTCGTATCATTGTACCACAAAAATTGAATTTGTCCTCGTCCGCTGCACTGTACCTGCCCCTAAAGTAACAAATTTACTTTTGAACAGAATAGAAATGATAAATTATGAAAATACCATCATCATGCCATTTGTAAATTCTGTGCATTTGATTTTGAAGTATATTACTTTTCATATAAAACATTCTACATTCCGCCTCAAATTTCTGGTCTGAGGAATACTGACGACAGTTAAAATAAAAAGAAGATACTTACCATGTAAAGAATAATGAGCAATTTTGCCAACAGCAAGAATGGCATAATCTTTCCCGACAGAATACTTTCCAATAAATGCACAACAATCACCGATAGGAAGAGCAACAGGTAGAAAACATAGAGTTCGGTACAATGTATCCATAAAAAGTGTTATAGCTACTCCACCACCAAATTAAACATATCACTTCCAGCGTTTCAGTATCAATACCATGTTTACCTGGTGTTGTCAGGTGAGAGGAAGAGGAACCTGATACTATAAAGTTATTACCTGAAAAGGTGCTCACTTATAAGGGACGCTGGATTGAGCAAATTAGTGAATATTAAGTATTTGTATTGTATTATTCTAATTTTCGTATATTTTTATGACCTAAATATGCAAAAATATAGTGATTTTTTATTTCATCTCAGAAATTAGAGCCATTTAAAATCCAATCATTATTTTCAACCCGCCCTGTACATCCTCACATCCTGGTACTTTTTAAGAAACGGTATCACATCCTAATGGAACAGATCTGCAAGCTTCTCTTGTGAGATTATTTAACCTTGTGTGGAAGATCCTCCATGGGTCCATCAGCAACGATCTGAAGATTAACTTCACTTCAAGACCGCGAACTGGCATTAAAGGAGTTGTACCCTCCCTACGAAGGGGTGTTGCTGCTTACCACCAGAGTCTCTATGACAATCCCATGTCTCTGGAATTATCTTCCTGGTTACATCAACAGGACGGAAGAATTTGAATCCTTCAAAATACAACTCACATCCTTGCTCCGGCACATCCAGCCTCCGGTCAAGGGATACACATCCCCTAATACCAACTCCATCCTGGAATGGCGAAAGGATCCGGTAACATGCGCTAAAACCAACAAAAGTAACAATAGCAAAAGTAAGTGACTGTGGGTTAATAGAAAAGAAGAAATAGCACCATAATACCTTGGCTGTTGACTGATGAGCGCGATAATCAATAATGCACGAACCGAAGGCGAGGGTAAGCGTGGCACAAAACTAAGCCAAGCATATTATGTCTTATAACATTATTAGAGTTACACTCTGGTATCATCACCATAATGCAGAAATCTGTTTAAATGGTCCTCAGCTGTGCAGGCTCCAAAGAGAACTCCCTGCATTGTCTCAGATAGATAATGCACGGAGGCACGGATTGTCATGATCATGAGCTTTATAAATTAAGGGAGGGAGATATTATATTGATTATTGGGTAGAAACGAAAAGAAAAAGGGAGGGAATGCTCCTTGTTCTAGGTATAACCTGTCGATGAAGTTTAATCGATTGACATGATAACTGTAACTGTAACTGTAACTGTAACTGTAACTGTAACTGTAACTGTAACTGTAACTGTAACTGTAACTGTAACTGTAACTGTAATTGTAACTGTAACTGTAACTGTAACTGTAACTGTAACTGTAACTGTAACTGTAACTGTAACTGTAACTGTAACTGTAACTGTAACTGTAACTGTAACTGTAACTGTAATTGTAACTGTAACTGTAACTGTAACTGTAACTGTAATTGTAACTGTAACTGTAACTGTAACTGTAACTGTAACTGTAACCGTAACTGTAACTGTAACTGTAATTGTAACTGTAACTGTGACTGTGATTTAATAAATATAACTATCAGTGACAGCCCGTGCCAATCACTATCACTCGACACTGACCGCTGACCGCCACCATCTTTTTCAGCGTGAGTTACGGAGATCACGAGAGGACCTTATCAGCCGAGTTCATGAACAGGATAAACTTAGAGTTCCAGAAGATTGGAGTGAGGGGTGTTAGTGTGCTGTTCGCTAGTGGAGATGATGGAGCTGGCTGTCACAGGTTAGTGATCAATCATGACGTCACGTGATGAGTTTTTTATCGCATCAAAAATTATCCGTCACAACCGAAGATACAGCCGATTAATATGTAAACCACACTCCACACAACATAATAACCACAAACTGATAAAAACGTCGCTCGCAAATCTTTGCACGTGCACGACCCTTGAGATTTGACAACACGTGACTATTCCTCAGGTTTGAGGACGAATCGTACACTTTTGAACCAGACTTTCCCTCCTCCTCCCCCTTTGTTACCACAGTTGGAGGCACTATGTTTACTGCTGTGTTCAGTGATGTTAATGAGAAGGGTAACGATATTTCTGGGGGAGGTTTCAGTAATATCTTCAGCATGCCCAAATATCAGGTATTTGTTAATTTATTATTATTAATATTAAGTCAAGAATTTTCGCATTGTAGTATCAATATGGAGCTTAAACATGTATATTTCTGAAACTGAACCGTGTCGGACCCATTCGTCTACACCACAATTATTTCCTCCTCAAGCATTTCTCCGTATATTTTTATTTTTATCAGAATTTCAAATAAATATCCTTGTTAAGATGGAGACAGTATCAGGTTATCTGAACTAATAAATATCCTTGCTCAGATGGAGACAGTATCAGGTTGTCTGAACTAATAAATATCCTTGCTCAGATGGAGACAGTATCAGGTTATCTGAACTTATAAATATCCTTGCTCAGATGGAGACAGTATCAGGTTATCTGAACTAATAAATATCCTTGCTCAGATGGAGACAGTATCAGGTTGTCTGAACTAATAAAGGGGGGGGTCCACGTTAAAAAAGTTAAATTCTAAGATCGAGATTTTGGAATTTAACATTAATTACTTTAACTTTTTTAACTTTTTTAACATAAATTAAAAATCAGATTTTGGCAGACTAATCGGTTCAAATTTTAACATAATTACCCAAATTAAACTCAATTATGAGTGTTGACCTTTAGTACTAGTAGTACCTCGCTCTTGCAATTGTTTTCTGTAGTTGTAACTGATTTGATAACTCTACAAAAAAAAACACCTTGTATCTATATATACACATAATTGCAAAAATGAAACGACCGGTTGAGTCAGACGACGCCACCCACAAATATACACATAATTGTATAATTTACTAATATAATCATTCATATAATACGAAAAAAGAATATGGCTTGGCGGTGTAAGTGCGGAAGGGTTATGGAAAGTCTCACATACGACAGATGTTTACGTTGCAATTTAGCGAAGGCATCAGGAGAGTCGCTCATTCGCTTGAAGGGTTCCTGTAGCTGTAATCCCTGTACCCGAACCATCTACTGAGGACACATCATCAGGTATTGATACTCCGGAGCTTCCTCCAGCTGTAATCCCTGTACCCGAACCATCTACTGAGGACGTATCAGTTGTTGTCAACACTTCAAAAAGGGCTGCTGATTCATCAAAACCTAGAACTCAATATGATTCTGAAGACGAATCATCTGCTGATGTTATCACTACTGCGATAATAACAAGCAACTCATTCAAGAGGAGAGCTGTCCCTACTTTTAGGATTCCAAAGATTAAGAAACCGACGGTGCAAAGCAAATTGACGATTATGGATAAATCTTCATCGACGGGTCTGAAGAAGAAGGAGCATTTGCGGGCTAACACTGATAATTTAACCACGAGAACTCCCACAGTAGTCAATTATAAATTCACAATTGGACGACCAATTGATGTTGATAAGATAAACAGCAGCAAGAAAGTGTTAAATTCAAAGAAGGAAACAGCACTTAACAAGTTGTCTACACGACTCATTGAAGGTGGAACTGCAATCAAGAATGAGAATCAGCAGGGAAATCGGGACAAATTGAACTCTAGAAATACTCCTCCAACAAGTTCTCTGAGTACAATTAGACTGCCAGTACACGATGGAAAAGGTGATAAGCCTGTGATCGCGAAGAAAGAGACTGTTTTAAACAAACTTTCTACAAGATTCGCCACAGAATATGGCACTTCCACGCCGAAAAACAAACTTTGTAAGGAGAAATCCGGAAGAAAGGCGCTCGATGCCGAAACGATTAAAGATAGATGCACGGTCAGGACGAATTTTGAAATTGAATTGTGGAAGTGTAACGACATAGTACCTGGCCAGATTATCAAGGCCAAAGCAATTCAACGGGTTTTATATTCAGACTTGGGTGTTCTTTAGAGGAAGCTTGCCTACAGAATATATACAATATTTTCGGAGGAAAAAAATCCAGGTGTCCTACGTTATCAATTGTGCGATCCATGGAGCGGGTATTAAGACTAAAATCTAAGAAAAGACGTCGTCGGATGATGAGTATTTTACCTACCCCGGAATGTCAGAATGGAACAAAGAGTACAGATGATGTGGTGCAGAATACTGTGCATCAGCCATGCCCAATAGCTAGAGTGAAACCAATCTTGTCATCGGAAACTATTCAATCTATTCCAAAAATACAAGGAAAGCTGTCTACTAATTATGTCCATGCAAATGTGACAGGGAAGCATTCTTTTGCCTTTATTTCCCACATTGCGGTAATGCTAGAGTTAACTAGATCACTAGGTCCGTCCAAGCAATTTGAAAAGTTGTGACGATGAGGAACTTGTGCATAGATCGTTGAATGAAATAAAAAATAATCAGGATTCAAAGAAATATCTAAATGTAATTGATAGCGCGGAAGATATTGAAAATGAAGTCCCTGAAGTCTTAAACCAGGTAAAGAACCTATTGGGGTGTGTGAAAGTGAAACAACCAGATCGAAGATCTGTTTCAAAACATAGATGCTCTCATAATCTAAAGAGCCATTTAGCCAGTTATATAATATAATAACATCTATAAACAAAAGAGCACCTAAAGAGGCTCAGCAAAGTGCTGGCCTATTTACGCTTACGAAGACTCATTCGTTCAATATGTCTCAAAGTAAATAAACTCCTCCATCCTACTCTATCTCTTGCTAAGTTCACTAAGTTGGTAAAATCATCTTCATTTTTTAAATAAATTTGTCTCTTAAATAGGTCCTTTTTCACAATAATATCATACAAATTAGTCCTGTGTCTACCCACTCGTCCCTTTAGTGTTTGACATCCTAGTGTAGCAAATAACAGAGACTGGTAGGCAGGTGTGTTGTTGTCACTGCGTAGAACATGACCTAGCATTGTCCACCGTGCCTTTTCCACTCTCTCGGAAAGGGGCCTGGTCTGGGTACGAGCGTAGAGGGCCTTGTTAGATATTGAGCTAGGCCAATATATGTGTAGGATGCGCTTGAGGTGCTTCCTCTGAAGAACATCTACAGACTCTAGAACATGCTGAGGTACGGCCCAGCAGCAGCAGTTGTACAGGAGCACTGATACTACTAGTGAGTCGTAGAGTTTGATCTTTCTCTTCTCAGTTATCTGATCCCTGGCACCACAGCTTGTCAAATGACCAGAAGGCAGAGTTAGCTTTATTTATTCTATTAGTAACATCCTGCTCTGGTCCAAGCTTAGTACCAAGAAGCGTCTCGTTTCTCCACTCCTCTTTTCCTCTTAGTTCATTATCCCACTCGTCACAGGCACCAACTTCTTCTAAATACACTCTGGTAAACTTTGTCTTTGTATCATTGACAAAGAGACTCCATTCACTGAGAATATTCTTGGAGATCTGAAAGATATCCTGTAACTCCTCCACATCTTCACCAATCTCCTCTAAATCGTCTGAATAGCCGGACTCAAGAGGCATGTGGTTATCGGCTATCGGAGGGTTGGGTCTTGAGGGGAGGACTGCTCTTATGTGCACTACAGCTCCAGCTAGATTGAGGGTAAACAATTTACCAGCTGTGCTGTCTCCTTGGGAGGCTCCTATGTTGAAAGAGAACATCTCTGAGTCAGTAGAACACACTCTGACTACTAGAGTGGTGTTAGCCATGAGGTATTGTACAAGCCTCAGGTCGTCTCTGGAGCATCCTGCAGCTTCTAGTAGTCTGATTGTTGTACCTTTGCGGATGGTATTGAAGGCAGCTGACATGTCGATACTCACTTTGTTTCATTCAAACTCCTTCTTCATTACTACAGATATGAGCATGCTCTGTGCCCAAACTAGGTCGGCACAGCTCCTGCCAGCTTTGTAGGCAGCTTGGAACGGTCCGGTGAAGTTGTCCACAGCTCTCTCTATTCTGTTTAGCACTATCAGTGACAGGATCTTTCTAGAAACATTCAGCAGGGTCAATTGCTATGGTCGTATCGACTTAACTGGGCCACGAGTTTTACCAGGCTTAGCCAGTGGTGTGAGGATGCCTGCTCCTATTGCTTCAATGTGAATGTTTTTCTCGAAAGACTCGTTGAACACATTAGCCAGCTCTTCATGAAGGAGGGGGTTGTTCAGGGCTTTCATGACCTCGCCATGAACTTTATCAATACCCACTGCTTTACCAGACTTGAGTTTACTGATGGCTCTCTCTATCTCTGCAACGGTGATGGGACTGTTAAGGCTAGATGGGGGGTCAAGGAAGGCAGGAAGGGTAGGCTCATCAGCGTCGTTGAACTCAGCTTCAAAGTACTCCTTAATAATCCTCGCTTTCTCCTCATTAGTACCTGCGATATTCCCAGCAGGGTTGTGGACGGTTAGAGCTGGTCTAACATATCCTTTGGCGAGTATCTTAGAGGCTCCAAAGTATCTCCGGGCGTCGTCTGTGTTGTTTACCTCTTCGACGAGTGTGTCAGCACTGCGGTTGTTGATATCTCTGAGTCTCTTTGTAATCTTACGTCTCAGCTGGTTGATGTTGGTCTTGACATGCTTCCTGTTGGTCGGGAATTTGTTCTGCATATTCGCAATCATCAGCTGCTTGCGTTCAAGTGACAGTTCAGCGATCTCAGGATCAGTACTGAAGGATTTGTGCTTTTTTTAGCCAGTTGTTTGGCCATAAGAGGTAGCCTCCCTAGTCTTGGGACATCAGGAATGTCCGAGGAAGAGATTATTGAGGAACATCTATTTTCATTACTGAATAATGATGTATGTCGTGATATAATGAAGATTCCTCAACCGTATGATGTTAATCGTATTACAAGTGAAGTTCTAAAATATATGAACGACGATAAGGACTCGGCTGCACTATAGTGAAAATTATTTTAATGATAGACTTTTATATTCAAGTTAAATGATATAAGTAACTTCAAATTAGAACCTCAAGTTCTTTTATTTACGTTATTACAGTAACACCTGTAAAATTTTTACTTCATTGACACTGTTTTTTAATTTTGTAATATAATATATTGACAGATTGTTTGAGCGATAACTTTTACATTGAAACATCATTAGACGTGACTCTTTTTAACTTTGTAATATAATATCGTGACAAATTGACTCATTGTTTGAGCGATAACTTTTATGAAATATCATTAGACACTATTTTAAATTTTGTAATATAATATCGTGACACAGTGACTCTTTGTTTAAGCGATAACTTTTATGAAACATCATTAGAATTTTATTCAGTTATTAATTCATTACGATTAGTATCACTAGATTTAATGATATAGATTATCATAGCCCTATTTTCAGTGTTGACACTGAATGGAATCTGTTGTTTTTTAAAAATTATTTATGAATCAGCTGTTTTATATTTCTATGAATTATAATTTACTATTGTAATGATCAAATGTATCAATTATTTATCGGTTGTACCTATGTTATATGACTGTTTTACTCTTGTCATGGGCATTCCTATATTCCTACATGTAATGACTAATGAACAAAAATACCAACGCATGACCTAAAAGTAAACTAGTCTAGAATATTCACTCCATTGCAATTTCAACCCAAATTTGAATTTATGTTAAAAAAGTTAAACTTTCTAAGCCTGAATTTTGAAATTTAACATTAATTAGTTTAACTTTTTTAACTTTTTTTAACGTGGACCCCCCCCCCCCCCCCCTAATAAATATCCTTGCTCAGATGGAGACAGTATCAGGTTATCTGAACTAATAAATATCCTTGCTCAGATGGAGGCAGTATCAGGTTATCTGAACTAATAAATATCCTTGCTCAGATGGAGACAGTATCAGGTTATCTGAACTAATAAACATCCTTGCTCAGATGGAGACAGTATCAGGTTATCTGAACTAATAAATATCCTTGCTCGGATGGAGACAGTATCAGGTTATCTGAACTAATAAATATCCTTGCTCAGATGGAGACAGTATCAGGTTATCTGAACTAATAAATATCCTTGCTCAGATGGAGACAGTATCAGGTTGTCTGAACTAATAAATATCCTTGCTCAGATGGAGACAGTATCAGGTTATCTGAACTAATAAATATCCTTGCTCAGATGGAGACAGTATCAGGTTATCTGAACTCGTCAGTAAAAGGACTCCCCGACTCCAAATATTACAACAGCTCTAACAGAGCTTACCCTGATGTATCAGCAATGTCTGACGACTTCTGGATCATCATCGACAGGTTGGTTTATTAAATCTAATAGAATTAGATAACAGAACCGTTACGTAATTAATTATCTTAAGTTCTTAATTATCTTACGTTTAATTCTCTTAAGTTCTTAATTATCTTACGTTCTTAATTCTCTTACGTTTAATTCTCTTACGTTCTTAATTCTCTTACGTTCTTAATTCTCTTACGTTTAATTCTCTTAAGTTAATGACGTTCATTGTTGATCTGCAAGTACGATCTAGTTAGATTTGTCCCAACTTTTCTTCTACAGTTCATATCAAGGCGTGGACAGCTTTTTCGTTGTATCCCTTATATTTATAACATGACCTTTCGGAGGCAAAGCTGGTATTTACTGATGCAGTTCTGAGTTCTGAATCTGATGAACAGCTTGAACATGGTGTTATCATGCAATATAAATTGTATTTAACAGACCATAACTGATAACAATTCCCCAGACTCCTAATGAACGTGGCGGGCACCTCCGCCGCCACCCCAACAGTAGCCGGCCTCATCGCCTTGGCTAACGACGCTAGGTTGAACGCTGGGAAACCAGTCCTAGGATTCCTCAACCCCTTCATCTACCAGAACCCTGACATCTTCTTTGATGTGACCCTAGGTTAAATTTAAGATTTTATTTTTCGATTTATAGTTTTCTCCCACATATTTTCACTTGTAGTTGTAATCGTCTTTATTGAATCTCCTTCAAGTTTAAAAAAATTAATGTATAACCAAGACGAGTCCGTTAGTGTTCTCATAGGTAATTTTATCTTTAATTCCTGTTTAATTAATCAATAAATTAATTCCTGTTTAATTCATAGGACCCCCGAGCTCAGCCTGCTGGTTAGATGATCTGGAGGGGTACCCTCTCAGTGAGGGGTGGGACCCTGTCACTGGGTTTGGTACACCAGACTATCACAGACTTGTTGCTGCTGCGATGAAGTATTAAACTGAAGAGGCGTCCCACGTGATTGGGTATCGCGTCATGATTAGTCACGTGACAAGGCGCGTCACTGTTAGAACACGTGGGCATGTCTCATGTCGCAACAAAGACTTGTTGCTGCTGCTATTAAGCATTGAACTTAAGATACAGAATGTACCGTCATGTTTTGAGAAATGTGGAGTGAATTTTTAACACGTTTCATGCCTTTACACCACGTGACTTTACAGTTTACACCACGTGGTATGAAGGTATATCCATGATTGTTTGATGAAAACTGTAGAGGAAGTTTGATTTTTGGTACACAATGACATCCCTTTGATGTTATTTTTATGTTTCGATTTTCTTTTGTAAAAACATTTCAACCAGGATCACGCACAATGATCATATTATGTTTGTAAGTATTTTTAAAGTATTTCTATGTTATTGTATAATGTGTTATGTGTTATGTGTTAATACTTCTAAAATAAGTTTGATATGATAATGGTATTGATATGATAATGGTATTATATTTTTATTATGAAATGGTTTGCTTTATTTTTCATCGACTTGTTTGGATAGGGCCGGGTTATACTGGGCGGCGCTCAGCCTGTCATTCCGCTGAATCTCTATTCTCTGTTTATGAACATAAATATCATAGCCTGGAGTCCCTGCAGGTAAGGGCCAGACTGCAGCCCAGTACTGCAGCCCAGTACTGCAGCCCAGTACTGCAGCCCAGTACTGCAGCCCAGTACTGCAGCCCAGTACTGCAGCCAAGTACTGCAGCCCAGTACTGCAGCCCAGTACTGCAGCCCAGTACTGCAGCCCAGTAATGCAGCCCAGTAATGCAGCCCAGTACTGCAGCCCAGTACTGCAGCCCAGTACTGCAGCCCAGTACTGCAGCCCAGTACTGCAGCCCAGTACTATACTTGCAGACTATCAACATATTGACGGCCGTCAAAACATGATTTAAAAATTAACAGCGTGATGAACGTCACTGACCACTGTTCCTAGCCAGAAGTCTTAACCGTATTAATGGGGAGAGAGAGTGGGTGACGTCATGAGATAAGGAGTTTAAAAAGGGACTGAGAAACCACACAATTTGAATTATGACAGGGATATCCATATAGCATATAAGGTGACATAATATTGATAGAAGTTACACCCGAACGAATAGTTCAGATACTTAAAATCATTTGCAGTTAATTGGCAGTTGAATTAAACTCGATCCTCTTAATCAACTCCATTATCTTAACATTTCCATAACTTCACGGTTTGATAGGCTAGGTGTTTGTAACATATATCTCGAGTAATTTTTGAGAATTCGTAAGTTAATTTGTGGTTCATTTATAATATCGACATGACAGCAGTAAAACAACACTGATTATAAGTTGACAAATTATGAAAATATAACTAATCTTTCATATCAAATTATTCAACAAATATAAACAAACACACAAGCTATTCACTGATAAGGTAAAAGTAACTTAATAAGCTATAAGTAACTTAAATAACACAAAACTAACCTCAAATATTACGTGATCATCTCTATAAAGTTTAACATATTGATGAAATGATAACAAAGCACTGATAAATAGCTGCTAACCTCCATATTATTGAGCTGTTAGTGTTTCATTCTGCACACCATATATCACGAGTACTGCTATAATGACTACTAATAAATTGGTATCGGTTTAGACGTGAGTCCTGACCAGAATAAGTGAAACATGATATTTATTATTTAAGTTATTGTAAAACAATAATATTGTAAAACAATAACTTAAATAATAAATATATTATGTCTCTCACGGCTAGCAGCCACTTTTTATTCTTTGGGGCTCTGCTTTATCTCTTTATCTACTCTCTGGTCAGATGTTCATACAGTTCATCCTCGTGACCAATTTAATCATAATGTCATTGGCTATACCACGTGATATGGTAAGTCACGTGACCAGAGTCGGAGTACAGGGTGGTTTATGGCGCGTCACTATTACAGCACGTGGGCGCTTCATGGTCATCAGTCAAACCACTTGGGCACATCACAGTCACACCACGTGAACCAACTTCACACTTGTCATGATGTTTCATCTTATGACGTCATGATGACGTCACACACTCATTGCAACACGACCCCCTCGTGAATAGGGTTAACAGTGACGAAGTCTGAGTGTTCTGATGTAGTACTTGTGTGGTGGGATCCTGCTGTTCGTGAGGTCAGAAACCTGAACATGTTTTGGAGTAGCGGCCCTCTTCTTTTCCTGCAGAATATTAAGTTTTAATTAATAGAATAAAACAAAAGTTACATTTATTACCAATTATTCAATCAAAACATATCATAGACTCTAATATTGGAAACACAAAGCAAGATGGATGTCTTACATTATAATTTTATTGTAGTTAATAGTAATAGTTAGTCATGAGGTAATTGTGGGATGTTGCGAAATTAATTAAATCATATTAGGATACTTTGATTTATTTCAATCACTGATTTAACTTGGAAAATTTACAAAGCTTTGTGAAAACTTTGATGATCACGAAAAGACTGCACCGAAGTTCTTTGAGGGGATATATTTAATGATAATTATGTTAAATACAGGGTGGCCCATAAGTGACTACCCACACGCAACCTCCTAATAACTCACGTAATTCGTCTCCAAATTGCACCAAAATTTCAGAGATGATAGATATGGGTCAAACTTAGATTTCCTGAAAGTTTCGTAAGCCACGCCCAATTACAGTGGGCGTGGCGTGACACTCCCTCTTTTTCACTATTGTCTTCATAAAATGAGAATGCTTTAAGCTAAGAACTCAAAAATTTTTGCACACATTTGGCTTGATAATTGAAAACTTTTCCCAAAGTTTTAAATTCATTGGTTAAAATATCGCTAAGTTATGACCATTTCAAAACTCATCGGATACGTGATCCGAGCACTCAGTCAGTGATCTCGTCACTTGGTTAATGGCCTGTTTGGCTCACATGCACCGCTTGATTGGTTGCAGCCTGCTTATGGGCCGGCCTATACAGCTGACAGCACCTAAAACGCTATCACACGAATTTATGGTGGTGTCACCATTTCAGGGCTTGTTAGCCCTGCTAGTCACAGGTTCCTTACAATCAATAAAAAGGAATGAACCATCCATTGAATCATCGAAAATGGTTCACTATCCTCCCTTTACTGCAGAACAACGATTGTTCGTGTATTAGAGGGAAACGGTCATGTACAGTTATTTATTGACAGCTTGACGGCTGTGATTGATACGCTCCTCAAAGGTTGGTTTAATGTCTTATGTCATAGAAGGTAGACTTTTCAATGGTATAGTGCAATCACTAAAGAGCAATTTTAAAAATCTCAATTTACAGGGATGCTACAATTTAAAGCCAGACTTTTCTTCATGAGTAAGTACTGAATGTTCTATCTTTAGATAGACATGTCAAAATCAATTACGTTTAACAGTGTCATAGTGGCTGGCCTTTTAACAAATTATTATTATTTTTGATATAGAGCTACTACTTATGTCCAGGATCATTATAATACATAACGCCGGACTTCTAGGCATTGTGCTTGGTTGTGGTTTTTTAAATTATACTGCGGTGCTGTATTTTGCACACAAGAGGACTATAGTGCAAAGAAACTATAACCACGAAACGACTGACATAGGTTTTGGAGAAAACAAATAACATACATTAGGTTTTCAGGGCTTAATTTGTCATCCAAATTTGTTTCAAAACTATCCAAATCATTTAAACACGGATTTCATCAGGTAGTTATCCCGTGTCCAATACTAACAGCTGTCCACTTACCCTGAGAAAGAGGTGGAGGATGTGGAACTAGTACCATGGGAGCTAGCAGGAGACCCCATTGTACTACTTGTATTACTATCCTGCCTTCTCCCTAAACAACCGCTCTTTTCCCTATTTCCCGTCATGTGACGCGTGTTTTCCCGTTTTCCCGAACATCTTGTAGCAGGAGATGATTTAGTGCGACTAGCTGACTTCTTGGTTTGGGTTCCTCCTCCTCGTGCAGGTTCAGAGCTTAGCACTTGGGCGTAGTACATGTTGTATTTGTAGATGTCCATGTTTTCTTGGCTGTGTAGGAAGTATTGCGGTTAGTAGTGTTATAAGTGATGCCTTATTTTAAAATTATGAAATGTGGTTATGGCTACTACTATAAACTACAACTATTTACTAAGTTATATCAACTATTTACAAACTATTTTATGATTGTTTACCACGGGATTACTGTTATATAAGCAGTATGTTATAACATATTTACTGGGCGTATTATAACATATTTAAGTTTATTATTAACACAGTATATCGCTCCATCATCACCTCTTGATGATTTAACACAACACTGATAAGATACGGATGACTCAATGATATAAGAAGCACTGAACAAGCCATATTAGAGTAAAATCCTTTAGTCGGATCTCTCAGTGTTCATCTGCATACAACTTTAACTGTTAAATAAATATAGCAGTATCTCATGAGAAATATCCATATTATGGAATGTACTCGATCTTGATTAGAAGCCAGATCAATTAAAAGTAGGAGGGGGTGGCAAAAATGTAAATAATATTTCTTGTAATAATATTTCGACCAGCTCATCAATATTGGTTTGATTATCTGAGATGATTTCTGGCCAAAAAGGAAGATAACGACCAATAATTTCTTCAGCAAGTAAGCATATGTCCTCCCGAAACTAAATATGCTCATAATTATGCCTCTGTTTATACCTACAGTTACAGGTTTACTTTAGGAGATAAGGTATTCAGGAAAAAAATTGATTGATAGCGAAAATCATGCATGCAAATCACTTAGAAAATAAAAAAGAGTTTACTACCGAGTTAGAAATATTCACTTTATAGTAGGACCCTAGTTACAAAACTATAAGTATCAAGGATCAAGTTGTTAAAAATGAATCTTTGTAAAATGATATTTTTCATCTGTACTAATTTAATTTTAAAAGTCTCGCAATGAAACTTAAATAGTTTTAAAGATCTAGCGATACGTTCGTGTTAACTGTTTAACATGCTACTTTAGTCTCTACTAACTCTAAGTACGAGTCATGGGTTAAGTTAAACATAAACACTTGTAAGAAGTACACAAACAAAACAAATATCTTGCAAGAAAATTGCTACACTTGTAAAAGCCGTGCAATTGCATCATAACATCATATTTTATGAAAATTATGGACATGATAAGATTTATGTAAATGTCATACTTGAATACCTTGATGCGGAACATTTACGGCTATTTGCAGAACAAAATAAATTTGCATGAATTAGATTTATCATCGAGGAGAGAAAGATGTACGTGCGGAAATATAATATAATTAAAAAATGCACATTCATTTACGTTTGAAATTAGAACGGTGGTTATTTTCGTACAAACTGATAAAATGTTGTTGAAAAAATGGAGGGGTTGGCAAAGGTTCGCTATAAGTGTCAAAAAATGTTAAATTGTTTAAAAGTTTCTTTCATAACGACAGCAGGTTAGATCCAAACGAAAAAAAAACAACAAACGGAAAAATAGTGACAAGAAACGGAAAGTGCAGAGAAAGCTTTGTTTTTTTGCCGACAGAACATAGCGCGAACTGTTAAATGTCAAAGCTGCACTGTGTCACCGTGACGACCAACAATTAAATTTAAGGACCCTTGTAACAAATATATATATATATATATATATATATATACGCAGCTCATTAAGTAACGAAAGAGGGGATGACGGCATACGAAACATTACGTCACGCATAGCCCCATATATGCGAAAGTTATTAATACCGTAACACTTAATATCAGAGAAGAGGGTTGGGTGAGGAGTAATAAGTGGTTAAACCAATACCCGTGAAGTGAAAGCATGTTCTTTATAAAGGAGCATGTTCTCGTATATTATCTTGTTGGTTTTGTGCCATATCACGCCGTGCTGCAGTACTTGTCTGATCATCATGCTCTTACTATAATCATTATCCCACACCTAGTACGAGATCACTCGATCAGAAGTTCAGAGAAGTTGGGATCAAGCCAACTCTGGGGGTTTAGAGACAGTTTATCTATCTCAATCTGTAAAGCATCCTACTTATCCTATTAATCCTACATTTCCTACATTTGCTACATGAATATCCTACAATCCCAGACCAGCCACACCTATAGTAGAATCACTCCATCAACAGCTGGCACTGATCCAAGCATCTAAATAACTTTATAGCAAACTGTTTAGCCAACTATTTACAAAACCGACTAGTAAACTAACTAACTAACTACTTAGAAAACTAACTAACTAACTACTTAGTGAACTAACTAACTAACTAGCTGGAAAAATATCTAGCCCACGATCATAAAACATTTAACTATCTGAAACAGATACAATGTAACAAATCTCGCTATAATTACTGAATCGTAACACTGAATTACAATTCGATCAATTACCAATACCATCACACTTATACTCTCATACTGATACTCTCACAGTACAATCAATATCAATAACTGCAAGCTGGGATCTAGCAAACTACCGTAACAATAAAAGTATAATCACAAAATATTATGCTCAGAACACTGAAAAAGTGAAAACGTCACAAGATGACAATATCTTTAAAAATAAAAATTTGTTATTTTAAAAAACAGTTTAAGTAATTAAAGTAATGAGGTTGAACGTTTGATCTGTAAGTTCGACGATCCCTTATGTTGGAATCTATTGAAATTCCGTACTCTATCCGTACTCTATCCGTACTCTATTCAACATGTACGATAGTGGGACAATTAGAGGAACATATTTATATACATCAAGTATGAGAATACATATAACTTGATTGCATGATATCTTGTAGTTGTAATAAAATGAAGGGCACGAGCCACGAGAAGCAAAGATCACTTTCCAATAATGATAATTGCGAATTTTTATAGGAGTTATGAACATCGCGACTGGGACTGAGCCAAAGCTATGTATATCGTGATAATGAAATAAATTATCGTGCTGCAAACCGCCATAATTCGATAAATTAACGCGGAAACTTCTCTCTTTCGGAAAAACTATCTACTTCAGATTAATTTTCTCTCAACATCTAGAACTGGAAGCTGTCCAAGTTGTCCCCTGCATGTGATTATCATGGTAGGAACTATGAACACCTTCAGATCTCAGACTCATAGTCTTACTTGCATGACACAGATAGACTGGGAAACAGTAAAATTAGGGATCGTCAAGCTTTCCTTTCGACTTAGTACCTTAATTACTATTACCTTAATTGCTATTAGTAAAGCCGTAACAAAAGGATCCGTGGTATCAATACTTTGAGAAATGCTTTTTTTTAAAAGTTTACTCAGACCAAACCCACCTGACAACAACGGTTAAAGAATAGAAATAAAAATAATGGTAAACCCAAATCAGAATTTCAGATGCAGACGTTCACAAATCAAAATCCCTGTGATGTCATTCAATATCCTCTTACTCACCAGAAAAGTTAGACAGTATCTTAATAAAATACTTCCTCATTTAAATGTCATGACGGCACGTTGTTTTAGAATAATTACGTCCGCCTCAGGGGTTGTCACTACGTAAACTGTTTTAAAATTATAATACGTAAACTGTTTTAAACATAATGAAATACTAAAGTGGGCTGCAGCAGACGGTGGCAAAACTGTTGTGTTTAAAGAAAATATGCGAAAGTTTATCAATACAAATATAATAAAGATCAACGGAAAACCTCTCACAAGGCTGTCACATAAGATCGGAGCTAAGCTACAATGGCCAAAACACAGTTTACACCGAAACCTTAACACTAATCTCACAGTGACAACTCTAATAAAAAGGAGGAGAAACAGGGCGTATAACAATTCCCGCGCTGCCAAACTCCGACACCCTGACAACTCTAAACATGGTTGTGTCGGAGCAGTAAAGATCACGTCACTCCTTATAACTTCAACACTACATGTTATATACTGTCTACATACGCAACAACGACCACCCCACGCCCGGCCTACTCTCCAAGACTGGCGATATTAACCCCACGCAACACACCTACCCTACAAGACTTGTGAAGTTGCGATAACTGGCTGCTGATGCTGCAGCTGTCCAACAGCTCCCAATTCTCTTTCTCCCGACAACAATAGACTATTGAAATGCGACCGGAAACTTAATCGAATAACGCCGTGAACATCATCAGTGTGAAAATAAAGGAGTTTTGTGAATCCTTAGGAAATAGTCGATAGTAATATGTGATTATTGGGTGGTATATTGCGCTAGTTAGCAGTAGGTACTTAGCAGTTAGCATGGAAACGTGACATGGAAACTAGGATATTAATTATTATTGGGTATTAGGATATTAAGATATTGGGATATATAGGGAGCAGCTTAAATTAGGCCAGGATCAGAGGAAAGTTGGTGATCCAGATATGCACGTGTAGATCCCAGAGATGTGAGAGTGCACTGATCTAAGCAGTCAGTAGAACATGAGTGGAAGTAGCACCCACGTAGCCCTCAATCAGCACTTATACGATATCGTCTGCCTAAAATATCATATCAAATGAGGTGCAGTCTGAGCTACAGTCTGCATTTCTATCAACTGTGTCAAATTGAAATGACGATCATGTCGGAGAGGGTGAAGCGTACTGCTGGATGGAATCTTGCGGATTTGCTGGAATTACGCAAACAACCTCCCAACAATACACAGACTGCCTAAAATACCAAATTAAATCATCTGGCAATAGTACTATATTAGTTCTGCCAGACAATTACAACCAGTAATCAAGTTATTAAGTAATTAAGTTATTACCACCATTGTCCAGCACTTCTGTGTTGTTGGATTTGGAACTGTTTCAGCGCAGGAAGTGCTGGAAAATATAGCTTTAATTGTGAGGTGAAATTAGTGTGATAATTATATTGTCTGGATTAAAAGCAAGTTTCCTGTGGAATCTCAAACTATTTCATGAATGTGATGGGATAAGTCATAAGTGCAGTTTACCTGGGGACCCCAGGCTATTATGTTCATAAACCGAATAAAGATTTGGCGGAATGACAGGCTGAGCGCGGCCCAGTAAAAGCGCAGTTGGTTATAGGTACTAAGAATCGTTCGTCATGAGAGTTGAGACAATAAAAAATTGAAATTCCTTTAAGGATGTGTGTCTCATGAAAAATATTGACAAAAGCGTGTGAGCTGTGATTGTCACATGTGACAAATTGTGAGTTAGATGAAATAAATCATCTTATAATGAGAATTGAGATTCATATTAGGAGGCAGTGAAACTAGCAGGCTGCTGCAATGAACGTGGAGTTGCCACCACATCGCAACATTAAATACATTGGCCCTGTTACAACTTACATCGCTTCCTGTTAATATAAAACTCCATCAAAAGACACCAATTTCTGTCTGGTTGTGGGCACTGAAAATAATTTTCAAGTCGAAAACTACAAACTTTGTGAAAGAAGTCTCACAAACAATGTTAACGCTAAAGTAACGAATGTAAACTGCCATGTCCATAGAAACGAAGTAAGGTTCACCAGAAATTGGAAAATAAGGCCCGGTATACACAGAATTTCGCAAGTAACATCAAATAGTTTAAATATTTGACAAATCAGCAAAGTGTTTTGATAATGGATATGCTTCATGAATCGTTAAGGTCATGTCTGGTAGTCAAATAACAACAAAATAGTAAATTATGATCGGGGGTACACTTAACACTATACCTATTTACGGGTAGGATATAGCAATTTACTTATATAGCACCTACTTATAGCACTTATATAAGCAGATGTGTTAACTCTTGACAGGCATCTTAATTATCAATAATCATGCACTTGTTGCTCTTTAAATACTCTTGATCCAATGTGTTTAAACTTTAGATGACAGCTATGGGAAGCTGGGGCAAATACGTACTTCATACGTCTCTAATACAAGCTAATTAGTGCAAATAATAGCGTTATATATTTGGTTACTATGACTATTGTGTTAGACTTGGTCAGCTTAAACTCTAAAAGAATTTATGCAAGTTTTTATGTCCATAATTGGATAGTAACTAATGAGTTGTTTTATTTTGCCAGAGAATTCTCTACTGAAAATCAGCATTTAAATTATTCACAATGAAAACGTACGATTCAGTACTTAAACTTTACTTACAAAATACCGAGAAATAACGAAATTAAACATTCCTGGATACCAACATATTCTGTCGAAGGAGTGAAATGCATAAAAACTCCATACTGCATACCAGACACAGAGTTCAATAACAATGTTAATATTTAAAATTGTTTTAAAAACTAGTTTTAAAATTACCTCTAGATGAGCTTTCGTCAATATTTTGTAAATTTCACAACAATTCCCAAAACACAAGTGTACCTGATATAAACCAAACTAAAATAGGTATTCTATGTCTGTACAATTTCGGACTCCTGGACATATTTACTTCGAACAACCAGTAAAAATATTGCTGGAACTCCCCTGGTCTGGCCAGATAAGATCAAATTGTACTGAAGTTCACTATTTCACTAGTTCACTATTTCACTAGTTCAACACGGCACCTGCTACAAACAAAACACAAAACCATGGAACTATGGCAACAATCCAGCACCAATACAATGCCCAGATGACTGCACTGTAAAATTCCCCGCTGTAAAATACCCAGTTTATAGTTATATACAGTAATTTATACGCCCTCCTGAGGTTGTTAATTAGCAAGGTAAATTAACTTAGACGAGGAAAAAAGTACAAAGCCAGTTAATAAAGGAAAATTACCTAATACAAACTGTGATAGGATAGGCCTGAAGAGCGCTTCACTGCTTCAGCGCTTTTACAAATAATATTAACGGATCTCTCACCCTAAAGTCAGAGAGCACATTAGGTCGGTAATATAATAATTCTCAGAAAATAAATTGGTAGTTGCCGTAGTAATCAACTCCTGGCATGCAGCTATTTTACGGAGTTATTTTTAAATGTGATTATATTAAAGTGGGGTCGGTGTGAGGGAGGGTTGATGAGAGGTTGTGGGATTTTTGTGGGAATTGTGCTCTAAAGTGAGAGATGATCGTTAATGATAGTAATTTTGCTTTGATTTAAAAGATAAGATTAAGTTTCTTTTATATGGATTGCCGATATCTATTACTAGATTGTTATTAATAGTATCGCGATGTCACTGGTTATTATAATTTGATATTAACAGTGCAAGCGTGTGCTAAAGCAAATCGAATATTTGGCTGATATTAGAAACTCCTTTTAAAGTTTTAATAAGTACAAGTATATGACGGGACAAAAGCGGAATTATTTCGACACAATAACACATAATTAACAGTAAACGAATAACGGATGTGCTGCCAGTGCCAAATGCCAACGTGCTACAATTACGTGCTACAACGTTGTGCTCAACACTTTCGGGTCGTGTTTCTATAAGTTTATAAGGTGGGGTTTCACGGTTCACAATAAATATAACCTCGTTCCAGTTATAAATTATGGAATCACGCAAGCAAACAAGACCGTTTCAAATTTCGATGTGGCCATGGTTTCAGGGCTAATATTTTGATGGACAGAGTTATACGCAACTAATTCGATTGTAACTCAACGTGGAATCACAACTTTTAAACCATGTGTTATAATTCCAGGAATGATAGTGAACTAGTGCAATAGTGAACTAGTGAAATAGTGAACTAGTGAAATAGTGAAATAGTGAAATAGTGAACTAGTGAAATAGTGAACTAGTGAAATAGTGAACTAGTGAAATAGTGAACTAGTGAAATAGTGAACTAGTGAAATAGTGAACTAGTGAAATAGTGAACTAGTGAAATAGTGAACTAGTGAAATAGTGAAATAGTGAAATAGTGAAATAGTGAACTAGTGAAATAGTGAACTAGTGAAATAGTGAACTAGTGAAATAGTGAACTAGTGAAATAGTGAACTAGTGAAATAGTGAACTAGTGAAATAGTGAACTAGTGAAATAGTGAACTTCAGAACAATTTGATCTTATCCCAGACCAGGGAAGTTCCAGCAAAATTTTTACTGATTGTTCAAAGTAAATATGTCCAGGAGTCCAAAATTGAACAGACATAGTATACCTATTTTAGTTTGGTTTATATCAGGTACACTGTTCTTGTGTTTTGGGAATTGTTATGAAATTTACAAAATATTGTCAAAAGCTCATCTAGAGGTAATTTTAAAACTAGTTTTTAAAAACTTTGAACTTTTAAACCATGTGTTATAATCCCAGTACAACAGACTACTTTCACACCACCTTTAGGGTCTGCCCACACTGTGCCACCTTTACTTCGACAACCAACCTGACTCTGTTGGCAAATTAAGTCACCGCGCATCATGGCATGACAGCTAGCATTTTAACTTTTGTCGTCGAAATGAAATGTTAAAACTTTCAAGATCAATGTCTGTATATTTGGCGCCCGCATAATATCTTCTTGCCGTAGATATTAAGATTGGTGACATAATTTCTGATGAGTTGTGTACCGCACCATTGCTAATGCACATATCTAACATACCGCGTGGTTTGCATGTTCCGGCAGTATTAAAAGTAGACCGGAGTCTGCGTCGGAGACCGCTAGACTCTTCCGCATTACCATGGCAACGTGTGCACACGTTAACTCTTCCGCATTGCCTTATCACGTTATAACTTAGTAAACTCTGCCACGGGCTTGATAAACTTTGTTTGCAAACATTGTTTATAGAAAAAGCTTAAAAAAGCCATTTGTACTGTGACAATTACTGCAAACTTCAGTTTGAATTTAAAACTAGACCACAGTTCCCTTATATTGAAGTAAAGTAGGGAAAAAAGGGATCAGGGCGTGGTAGCTAAAGGCTAGCCACCCAACTAAGCAACAAGCTATAGGCTAGCCACCCAACTAAGCAATAAGCTATAGGCTAGCCACCCAACTAAGCAACAAGCTATAGGCTAGCCACCCAACTAAGCAACAAGCTATAGGCTAGCCACCCAACTAAGCAACAAGCTATAGGCTAGCCACCCAACTAAGCAACAAGCTGTAGGCTAGCCACCCAACCAAGCAACAAGCTATAGGCTAGCCACCCAACTAAGCAACAAGCTATAGGCTAGCCACCCAACTAAGCAACAAGCTATAGGCTAGCCACCCAACTAAGCAACAAGCTATAGGCTAGCCACCCAACTAAGCAACAAGCTATAGGCTAGCCACCCAACTAAGCAACAAGCTATAGGCTAGCCACCCAACTAAGCAACAAGCTATAGGCTAGCCACCCAACTAAGCAACAAGCTGTAGGCTAGCCACCCAACCAAGCAACAAGCTATAGGCTAGCCACCCAACTAAGCAACAAGCTATAGGCTAGCCACCCAACTAAGCAACAAGCTATAGGCTAGCCACCCAACTAAGCAACAAGCTATAGGCTAGCCACCCAACTAAGCAACAAGCTATAGGCTAGTTCAACTGGTCTAAGCTAAGAAATCAGATTAGGGAGTGGTAGTTAAAGTTGGATAAATTTCTCTAAGGGGTCAAGTTTGTGATACTTTATTAAATACCATAATAGCTGTTGAAACAGGTTTACTTTCGTTGATCGTTTAGAGGGTTTTAGTTTGTCCGAAATTTGGATCAGGAGTAGTAAAACTAATGGTATGAATGCAAAATTAGCGTTTATAACTTTATAATAACACATAATATACATATATTTCTGTTAAACATTAAAAGCAAAACCTCAATAAAAGTATAATTTTTAGTAAATCTTGTTACTTTCACCGAAAATATTTTACATCATTTATTCGAAAAAATACAACCTCCCAAATTAGCACAAATAATTATCACTGTAAATACCAAAATGAAGTTGCTGGTGGAATAATACTAATTTTCTGAACCTTAATCGAACATGTACTCTTTTACGGTTTAGTTTCCTGCGCGTGACTTTCCGAATCGGCCTCCGAATTTTCCATTTCCAAATTTGTTGAATCCTTTGTTGGAGGGGTTCATCTGACGCTTTTCTAACTCCAGCACTTCCTAAATTAGTTATATTTGATTACTTATTAGCAATCAGTTATATTTGATTGCTAATTAATAATTTTGCTAATTACTAATTGGCAACAGATTGACACATATCAGTGATATTTGATCAAGAAGAAATGAAGCAAAATACGTTTCTAATGTAAAAGTTGTAAACACTTTCTTTATTAAAATGACTTAAGCTCTTAAATTACTTTCATTGTCTAAAAGACAATAAAATAGAAACAAAACATATTGTCATTACCTCTTCTCCTTTTTTGATTTTACCATATGTCTTCCAACCTGTGGAATATTATCATCAGTAAGTTTAATTTCAACATAAGTTTCAGGATAGCAAAACTTAAATAAACGATACACGAAATATAACATGTGTAATATGAAAACCTTGTTCCCTTTTCTCCGTATCAATATCAGACTCTTCCTCAACCTGAAATAATGAGGTTGGAAATTAAAATATCAAGAAAAGGTGCCGCGAAAATCCATTTAAAATAATTAAAAAGCGCATTAAAGCAACAAATGCATATTTGTCGTCCGATGCAGATTAATAAATTTTGAATTTAATATTCTGAAATGCAGTGATGTAATTGATTAGACATTTAATAGTAATTATATTATTATATTATAATATTATATAGTGATGTAATTGTTTAGACATTAGATAGTAATTATATTATTGTATTATAATATTATATAGTGATGTAATTTGGTGGATTCGTGTAGTGTTTTTGAGTCTCATGATTTGATAGTTCTTTTATTCAAATTTCTGATTGTTTCTGAATAGACTCAGTGATGACAGATTCTAATGGAAATAAATAGCTGAATAACGTATCGGTTATATATTTTGTTTGAAATAAATTTCGTCGTCAAATTTTTAATGTGAATATTGATCGTTATAATTGAATTAATACTATTTCAGAATATGAGTATGACGTAGAAATGTCGATACGTTATTCAGCTATTTATTTCCATTAGAATCTGTCATCACTGAGTCTATTCAGAAACAATCAGAAATTTGAATAAAAGAACTATCAAGTGATGTAATTGTTTCAACATTTAATAGTAATTATATTAATATTATTTAATAGTAATTATATTATTATGTTATGGTAGTTATATAATATGTACCTGAATGTTGTCAATCTCATCTTCTAATCTTTTTACCCAGCCTGAAATGATTTGTTTATAAGTTTATAAGAAACCTACTCTTAGCTAAAATCTTACTTTAACTTTAAAAAAGATACTATTGATCACTGTCGACAATCCATAAGGCAGTTTACCTTAAAAAGCTATTGTTAAACCGCATGGTCATAGATCAGACAAGGCTGGTCGGTCGGAAGTCGATCGGAGGTCGGTCAGGCGCCGGTCGGCGGTAGGTGAACGCCGGTCGGAGGTCGGTCGGAGGTTGGTCGGAGGTTGGTCGGAGGTTGGTCGCATTTTGCACTAATCATGTAGTTCACTGGATTCAAAATTTGAATCATTTTCCCGTCATAAATGTCGAAATTGGATAAAATTTCCGTTGCTATGTGGAAACAGTTAAAATTACTTTACAAGGCTGCCTCCACAAAAAACAGCCGTTTATTCCTCTTCGAACAAAAAATTACTACACAGGATTCTATTCTTACATACAAATCGAATTCCGATGATTGTGTTCAGGGTGTGTTTTAATTGCTTCCACCACAAAAATATTTCCATAAAACAATGGAAGTTAATTGGAGCAGTGTTTGTTGTCTCTTCCTGAATCACCATGAGCTTGTTCTACAATAATAAGGCCTCATTTCTTTCCTCAGAAAAGATAAACACGTTTAAAAGTATTGTGTACCAAATCGATATCATCCCACGGGAAAACGGGTTTGCCCACGGTTCTGGAATAGTCTTTATGAGCTAAACTTTTTCATTCGGACGGTGCCAGGTTTCCGTGGGAAAATCATTTATTTAACTTATAGTCATTGTTAAAGCAATTAATGTTTTGACCTGGTGATCTTTACAAACTACGAATTATCATTGAAAGTGCCCTTGTCGCATATTTCTTAAACGAAATTTTGAGTTTAATATGGACCAGCTAATGATTGCTACAATTATGTTGGATAAATTTAGTTTTGGATGCACAAAATCAATCATTTAACATGACATACCATGATAACATACCATGATAACATACCATGATAACATACCATGCTAACATACCATGATAACATACCATGATAACATACCATGATAACATACCATGCTAACATGCCATGATAACATACCATGATAACATACCATGATAAAATACCATGATAACATAATATACCACGATAGTCGACATCGAATCTAAACATGATCGTAAATTTTAACATACATGTGATAGCGATGACTAAATTCTGACTCCGGTATGACTCAAATTATCGAAGTGATTATTAATTATGCTAATGTAAATCATAGATTCAACTTGAACTTTCATTAATTTCACTTACTTTCAAATTCATCGGCCCGCTCAACTAATACCTCCTCCTCCTGAAAGGAAAGTATCTTATGCCTCCCAGATCAACAAGGTATTGCTGGTGCTGAAAAGGGGCTCATGCTTCTTTGAGGAGTTTACAAGGTACCAGTGGTGTAACGCCAAGAGGGGGGCGCTTTTTGGACGGGGGGGGGGGTGCCAACATGCAACGTTACGCCACTGAAACTGGTGCTTTAGAAAGCTGTCTAGAAATGAGCTCAGCTTAGGGTCTACTTAGCTGTTTATCCGTACTCATGGACACATTTCATTATTTCTTTTCCTTTGACTGCGCTGTGCAAAGTGCTACTGCTGAGAAACGAGGGAGAGGGACTGTTCAAAAGAGAGTTCAAAATATGAAACGTCCAAATATTTCATGGTCAATGGATGAAAAACGTCCGAACAAAAGATGATTCAAATGCTGTGTGCCTATAATGACTGCTTCTGAATGCTGTGTGCCTATAATGACTGCTTCTGAATGCTGTGTGCCTATATAATATGACTGCTACTGACTGTGAAAAACAAATCATACCAGCTCAACTTCTCCTTTTCTGCCTTTTGCCAATTTTGCCACCTGCATCTTTTTCATTTTACCACCTGCACCTTTTAGTTTTTTCTTCGAATCGAAATATTTTCCTCGTTGAAATACTGTAATAATTGTATGTATAGCTGCTGTGTTCATACTACAATTGCTTCAATTTTCGTCATATTAGGAATTTCAATTCTATTATTTTCTAATCGGTCGTACAATTGTACATTGTACAATATTGATTATATCGCTGATGCAGAATTATCGAACAGGTTTTTTATTTTCTAACTTAGTCACCAGTACATGTACCAGTATGTACCAGTATGCACCAGTATGTACCAGATCACCTGATGTACTATTAATAATTAATTAAAAAAGGTTTGTCGTGCCTAAATCGATTTGTTCTTAATCTGTGAGGTCCTCAGAGGTTTATGGTATGCTTTATCTTATGCTACCTTACTGCATTGATTCAGTGAGCTGCATGAGCATGGATCATGCTGGTCCCCAGATGATTTATCCCCCTATTATATTCGTACATTCCTTGTTAATGATGGAAGATTTGAAAGCAAAACCCTCACAAAACTCAATTGGTACGACTCCTACTATGATGGCTTAACCATACAACATACGTTAATTAACTAAAACCTTTAATCTACTACAATTAAAAATTTACCGTAACACGAATTTAATTTTTCCCGTCTTGTTCCCTGTAAATTTTACACTATATTGAAGATTTGCATGGGTAACTGCAGGCAAGACATTCAAATGATTTAAAAAATGATAAACAGATGCAGAGAAGTAACAATGCGATAATTTAACTCACCCTGATCACGCTCATCTAAAGCTGCATCCGCATCCGCATCGTCATCAGCTTTCACTGCCAGGAAGCACACCAACGTTAAACTGCGGTTAATAAAGTTGAATAGATTAATTTTGATGATGAATATTTCTATGTTCCTTGAAATCTTAAAATGAAAAAGATTGATAAGATTTTGAAATAATTTATGATGATCTCCAGGTCATTTTTTAACATCTCCTAGTCAGACTTTTAATTTTAAAGTTATCGGGGGTCGCAAAGGAATTCAAAATATTTGTAATACTAATATTACCTTAAACCAATCAGTAGAACCCTCATATCACAGCTTAAAAATTTCTCACAACTCTAAAATAAAGCACAGGGAATGAAGAAACAAAATGGCTCGACCCGATTTATAAAGTGAAAATCTCCTCGGCGTTTACCCAGTATATTGCCAGCCGGGATGGAATGAAAAACACGTGGCGTTGCTAAGAAAAGACAGCAATGTTTGATTGCGCCTAACCTTTTCATTGTCCAGGTTAATCTAAAGACTGAGGAGGCGGATAATGATTAGGGAGACGGACACTGCACTCCGTCAATGCCGGGAGACAACCCACGTGACACGTGACTCCACTTGACACGTGTAATTAGTGCACATGACACGTGACTGGAGTGGGATGTGGTGACTGGTGCATAGTATGTTGAGAAGGAGGGTTTGAAAGGGGTAATTAAAGAGAAGAAAGGAAGCTGATCTCAAGATTGGACGTTTTGAGTAGGTATTGATTAGGCTGGGAATGGATCATGTGAATGGGATTTGGTCACGTGACTTGGGATTTGGAGGCTCGGTCATGACATTCCAGACGTATTAAACCATAATGATGCAGGGTATTCTTAGGAAGGAATTTCAATTCTACTGATGACTTGCTGTAGTCACGTCAAAGAAGGAAGGAAGGTGTGTATTGCGCAATTTCTTTCCGGACGATCGTGTCGGAATTAATTTTCAGCTCTGTGATCGTGCAAATGGAATTTGACAATGCGAGGTTGTCGTCAGGAAAATATGTGAATATATAACTTGGTTGAATTCTTTTGAAGTATAAATTTAGAATATTTGAATATGGAGTTAAATATGGAGTTGAAGTTGAACTCGATCGTTTATAATTGCATCCTCAAGAAAGACGATATGAATAACACAGTCGCTATGTGACGGCTTTTTATATGACGGACATGTTACAATATACTAATATAAATATAATACATTCTTTACACAAATATGACCGGCGAAAACTACTGCAATAGCGTTTTATTTTTAATTTTTAGCCGCTTACATTTTTCACCATCAAATATTTGATCGCGGTCAAAATTCATGCCAACCAAGCTGTTATATTTATTTCGTTTATATATTTATATATTAACTATTATGTCTATTTGAAATCATGTACTGCAAATTTACTTCAATTTAGTGAAGATTACAAAATAAAACTAAACATGTTCAAGAAATTGACGATAATCCGTAATTAAATGCCAATGACTGCGGAATGCATTTTTCTAACGCACTGACATTTCTTTTTAATGCCATCAGATTAAAATACCACCAGTTTAAACCGTTCAAATGGTCTGCTGGACCTGGTAACCGTCAATATGTCAATATCACATACTCTTTCCCGATTTAAATTTCAACCGCTGATCATTGCCGACTTTCACTGAATAGCAAATAGAGACCCAACTAAGATAAAAGGAGACAAAATCCTGGAGAAGGCTTTGTGGAAAATCACCAAAAGCACTACCAGTAATACTAATACTTTTTCAAGTATAAGCTTTCCTTGGCTGAAACTTAACAGATAGGATGGAATTTATCTCCAGTTAACAGTTATAGATTTATTAAACAGTGGATGGCAGAAAACTAAAATCCTGAAGTTTACAGATTCTGTAAAAGTATAAACAATTTATGGTTTGTTGTTTATCATCACGTTCATTATCACTGGTATACGTTTGGTTATTACTTGTTGGTTTTGGAATGAAGATATAAGGGAATGGTGCAGTCTAATCAATTCAAACTGAAGTTTGAGGTACACAGTTGTCCCGCTTTAAAAGTTGCATATGACTCTACCTGTCTGTCCATCAAAGTAATACCATTGAAACTTAACTGGAACAAGATATTTATTGTGAACCTTAAAATCCCACCTTAGCTTATATAGAAACACGACACGAAGGTGCTTAGCATGCTTGTAGCAACGAATTGTAGCTCGTGCTGCCATTTCAACATACTATGCTGAACCATGTCTCACGCCGCGATACTGATTTCTGTTAAATAATTTCGTGGCTATTCGCCACGAAATGGCCACAGCATGGAACAAACTGAACCCACTTCAGTCATGTGACTTGCCATTGACAGGTTAAGTCACGTGACATGTGTCAGGTTAAGTCACGTGACACGTGACAGGTTAAGTCACGTGACACGTGACAGGTTAAGACACGTGACGTCACGTGGCGTCACGTGACGTCACGTGGGCTGTCTCCCGCTATTGACTGAGACGGTTTTGTTAATCATTATCCGCCTCCTCAATCTTTTGATGAACCTGAACAATAAAACATTTTGGCGCAATCAAATATTTCTTTTCTGAGCAACACCACGTGTTTTTCATTCCATCCCGGCTGGCAATATACTGGGTGAACGCCGAGGAGATTCTCACTTTATAAATCGGGTCAAGCCATTTTGTTTCTTCATTCCCTGTGCTTTATTTTAGAGTTGTGAGAAATTTTTAAGCTGCAATATGAAGGTTCTACTGATCGGTTTAAGGTAGGATTACAAATACTTTGAATTTCTTTGACCCGATACCTTTAAAATCATAACCATGAACCATATTGACTAGGAGTAGGAGATCATCGTATTTCAAAATCTTGTCAATCTCTTCAATTTTTAGATGTCAAGGAGATGTGCAAGTATCAATCATCAAAATTAATTTATTCAACTTTATTATCCGCAGTTTAACGTTGGTATGCTACCTGGCAATAAGAGCGGATGCGGCTTTAGATGAGCGTGATCAGGGTGAGTTAAATTATCGCATTGTTACTTCTCAACATCTGTTTATCATTTTTTAATCATTTGAATGTCTTGTTATAGCTGTTACCTACGCAAATCTCCAACATAATTTAATGATCACGTATATAATTATATAGTCCATAAACCTAGACATTATTTATTTTTTTAAAGAAATATATGACTAGCACATTTTCAATGATTCGTGGTTTGTGAAGATACCCACCCTCAGATCAAAACATTAATTGCTTTAACAATGATTATTTTTCCACGGAAACCTGGCACCGTCCGAATCAAAAATTCTAGCTCATAAAGTCTATTCCAGAACCGTGAGCAAACATGTTCTCCATACTACAATGATTTGACATGAGATCATATCTATTTGGTACTCAATACGTTTAAGAGTATTCATGTATTTCTGAGGAAAGAAATGAGGCCTCATTGTAGAACAAGCTTATGGTGATTGAGGAAGAGACAACAAACACTGCTCCAATTTACTTCCATTGTTTGATGGAAATATTTTTGTGGTGGAAGCAATTAAAACACACCTTGAACACAATCGCCGGAATTCGATTTGTATGTAAGAATAGAATCCTGTGCTATAATTTTTTGTCCGAAGTGGAATAATAACGGCTGTTTTTGTGGAGGCAGCATTGTAAGAAAATTTTAAAAGTTATCTCAACTTTTTCCATAGCAACGGAAATTTTATCCATTTTCGACATTTATGACGGGACAATAATTCAAATTTTGAATCCAGTGAACTATATTAGTGCAAAATGCGATTTGACAGTAGCTTTTTAAAGTAAATTGCCTTATGGATTGTGGACAGTGATCAATGATATCTTTTTTAAAAGTTAAAGAAAGATTTTAGCTAAGAGTAGGTTTCTTATAAACTTATAAACAAATCATTTCAGGCTGGGTAAAAAGATTAAAAGATGAGATTAACGATATTCAGGTGCATATACAATTGCCATAATATAATTAAACAATATGATTATGTTATAAACACTAACAAATTAAACTATTAAGTCACTGAATTTCTGAAATTAAATGCGTTTTGTAATTATTTTAAATTTATTTATATTCATCACGGCACGTGATTCTAATCTTACTATTTCAGGTTGATGAGGAGTCTGATGTGGAGAAAAGAGAACAAGGTTCACAAATTAGTAATTACATTTTTTATATTTTGTGCAACATTTATTTCATTTTTGATATCCTGAACCTTATCTTTAAATTGTAATTACTGATGATGATGATACTTATTCCACAGGTTGGAAGACATATGGTAAAATCAAAAAAGGAGAAGAGGTAATAATAAAATTTTTTGTTTCTATTTTATTGTCTTTTAGACAATGAAAATTAATTTAAAAGCTTAAGTCATTTTAATAAAAAGTGCTGAAAACTTTCGCATATTGGAAATGTAATTTACTTCAATTCTTCAGGTGTAAGTAAATGCAGGCACGTAGCCAGGGGGGGGGGCTAGGGGGGCGGCAGCCCCCCCCCCCGGAAAAAATCAAACCCCAGAAAAAAGATAAGCCCCCTAGTCCCCATGGTCGCCTGGTAACTGGGCTGTGTTTATGACTGCAGTCAGTCAAAGATTTGAACTGTGGATTAGTAAATATATGTCATTAAATCCAAGCAAACATTCTAGAAGACTTCTATAATTATAGTCAATAGTGTCCCCTAGACCGTAGGAAATGTAAAAATCTTAAGACGATGAGGCCTGAGTAAGTCGTAAATTCTGATTGGAGAATGCAGATTGCTGTTGTGAAGTTACCAAATTTACGTGAGTACTTGATTCTTTTCAATCCCAGTTTATTGCTGTCCTACAAATTTCTTTAATGCCAAATGTCGTCTAAAACACCCTGTTTCGCAAAAAATTTCCGGGGGGCTGCGCCCCCCTAGCCCCCGCCAAGGGGCTCTGCCCCTGGACCCCGCTGGGGGCTGCGCCCCCAGACCCCTGCCACAGCTTGATTGGACGCGTCGGCTTGCTTCGCTCGCCGACAGCCCCCCTCAAAGAAAAATCCTGGCTACGTCCCTGAGTAAATGTAATCAAATATCACTAATATGGTTCAATCTTTTGCTAATTTAAATTAGCAATCAATATAACTCATTGCTAATAAGTAATAAAATATAACTGATTTAGGAAGTTCTGGAGTTAGAAAAGCGTCAGATGAACCCCTCCAACAAAGGATTCGGCCGATTCGGAGAGGAGTAAAGCAGTGACGCGCAGAAAATAAACCGGCATAGAGTACACCAGCATTTTAAAAAGAACTTTGGTACCCTGATCGGCACAGGCCACAGTGACATTGTGAATTGCCAAAAGGGAGGAATCGGTGTGAGCAAATTTTTGTTTGTCAAAGGTTTTGTTTAGAAAATTGATATTTTTCCAACAGCAACTACATTTTGGTATTAACAGTGATACTAATTGGTGCTTATTTGGGAGGTATTCTTGTTTTCGAATAAATGATATCACATCTTCTCGGTTACAATAACAAGGTTTATTTATTGAGATTTTGCTTTCTTATTAATATTATCGTTTAACAGATATATACGTGTTATTAACGTTAATTTTGCATTCATATCACTGGTTTTACTTCTCATAAATACTTAAATATCTTGCTACAACAGTGGCGTAACGTTGCCTATTGCCCCCCCCCCCCCGCTGAAAAAAGCGCCCCCTGTTGGTGCCCCCTCCCCTTATGGCGCCCCACCCTAAAATTGAACAAATTAGATGATTTTACTTTTAGAGGATATGCTGTTAAAATCTCTAAAAAAGTGTGTTTCTAGAGCGGGGCCCTTCGTTACGCCACTGTGGTACAATAAGATTTGAGAACGGACCAGTGGCGTAACGTTTCCTGTTGGCGCCCCCCTGCCGAAAAGGCGCCCCCCCCCCCCTGTTGGCGCCCCCTCTCCTTTTGGTGCCCCTCCCTAAAATTGAACAAATTAGGCGATTTAAGAGGATACGCCGGTAAAATCTCTAAAAAAGTGTGTATCAGTAGTAGTTTAATGGGAGTTTTTCGAGCTGTATTTACCCCAAAAATTGGGGCACATTTAGCTTTAGCACATTTGACTAATCTGCCAGATATTTAGCCGGAGATTACAAGTTCGAATCCCAGTCAGAGTCGTTCTCCAAATTGATTATATTATTATTGTACACATTTTAACCTAGTTTAACCCATTATTCAATTTGTATCTAACTTAACCCTACATTATGCAATACAGATGTATCAACTAAACACATTCTTCACACAGCAGAAGTCGTTAAATGTATATAGTGTACACGTTCACGTAACATCAATATTGCATTGAGATGAGTACGACCATAGTTTGCGATCGACGATGGGCACATTGAAACAATGTTAACATCTGGCACGCATCGACCTTTGTACAGTGTGCTGATGAGGTGAAATAATGTCTAATGTGTTTTGATCTAAATTTAGTGTACTGTTTCAGGACAACACCTGGAACTTTGCTTACACTATCTCACTACTATTTAGCTTTCAGTTGTATGTTGCGTAACATTTATCTCTGCTTCGCGCCTAATTGTTATCATCTTTAACTTTAAGCTTAAGTTTTTTAATTCTTTTACTGTTGTTGGTCACGTAACACTAACTGTTTGATATGAAATCTAATTTATAAAGAGTACTTTCAGGATGCGTATGGTTACTCTTCAGCAGCTCAAGAATAATACGTCATTGTATAACCGTAAACCTTGTACAGCTAGCATAGATACACTTATAGTAACAGCTGTGCAATAAATTTGACACAAAGAACTGGTCTAGATATTTTCTACTTTCTAAAATTATATCAGATCTCCATAAGGTAGTATGACGCAATGAATAAAGATGCAACTGCCAGTGTGCCATGTTAATTACTGTTCCCAATTCGTAGGATAATTTATAATATTTACTGGATACTGAATACCGAATACTGAATACTGAATACTAAATACTGAATACTGAATACTGAATACTGAATACTGAATAATGAATACTGAATACTGAATACTCGGACTCCAATGCTGTTAAATTCGCACTAAACGTATTATTCGAATTAAATTCGCGTACGAATTTTTTTTTTTTTTCTTTCTGAAAATAAACAGGGCACACTTGTTTGTTTGTTTGGGCCCGGACGGTGCCGGTGGTTCTAATGACCATTTACTAAAATACATAGATACAAAATACAATATAGTATAATTATTATAATCAGAAGTTTTATAAATCCTATCCGTCCAAGTTAAACTTGAAGGGCGCTACACGCACGACGAAAACTCCCTTTAATGTGAGCTGAAGTAGACTACTAGTAGTAGAGCTAGTAGCGCTTGAAATTGACAGAACTGAAAACGAAATCTGACAATTGTCGCGAAAACTGACAGTTTTGTGTGCTCAAAGTGTCGAGAAATACTGACAGTGCAAGACTGGGCACACAAGAGTGAGTTAAAACATCCTCCACACAACAAAAACTTGAATACACTAATAATAATCAATTATTAAAAACACACAAGCTCATTCTGCAGTCTTATTAGTCTTATCAGTACTCTTTATAGCACCGTTTCTGATAAAGTGTAGCTTATCAATTAAAAATTTTTAAAAAATATGGAAACAGGAAATCAAGTGCCCATATCTGATATCAAAATGTTTTTGTATGGTGGAATATTGCAAAAAAACATGTGCTTCCTGCAACACGTGCGTGGTTAGTGATTAATGACTAGCGTGGGTACCCCGTGGGTACTGACCAAGATCGCAAGGGGTTAAATTAGGTCATACCCGAAAACCTTTATATGCAATGGAGTAAACTAACTTCTCTCAATATACTTGTAATTACTTTATTTCCTCTACAGTCTAGTCTATTTGTCGAGATTTGTAAGTTTTTGACGGATGTTACTCGTCTAAATTTCTTCGACGGCAAGTGCTACGAAGTAGCGCGCGCCGGGCCAGACCATTAACAATAATGGTCAATGTAAGTTTGAGATTTGAAGTATAACGTCACAATTTAAATATTCAACTAGATAATAGACTCGAGAATGCTGCGCGTTTCCACTGCCGAATTTTTACCGAATTTTCCGCGCATCTTTTGGTGAATTTAACAGCCCTAAAAATTAAAACTTGAAGTTGTAAATTGGCGAATTATTCGCGTACTTTCTGAGAACTCTAAATACGCCGTACTTTTTGACGAAAATTTGGAGAATTTAACAGCCCGGAAGTACTCAATACTGAATCCTTAATATTTAATACTGAACACCAATAGATTTAATATTTGACGCAAACATCTTGCTTGATCGTGGTCATAATTATTTAAATCCTCTCAACACCTCCATTATTATACTTTATGATATCACGTAGCTAGGATCGTGACATGACATTATTATTTATAATTATAATGTATTATTTATAATTATAATTAATGTAGACAATAAAATACACGTTTAGATTTTGGAAGTGAACTTTAACTAAATTATTTAATGTTATCGTATCATTTCAGTCCAAATAACTTTATATTCAATAATTACTCAATTTTCAAATATTTATCAATAGTTAACAATGTTTTGGTTATAAAGTTCATGAATCTTCCTGACGATATTTTTGTTCTCGTTCATTAGTTTGTTGACATCAGATAGACTAGTAGTCGTGATAACTGCATCCAATAGAGCTCGTTCTTCCATACTTAAAATTGTGGTGATATCTTGTCCACAGTCAACGAGAAGCTGCTTCAATGTCTCAAACAGTTCAGTTTTCATTATGTAAGAGAATAAAAAGTCGAAACATGTATCTTCCTCCTTACATAATTTTCTTTGTAACAGGACGTCTAGAGTTTTGAGTAATTTCGACATCTTCACCTTTTTATTTATTTGTTTGATTGCTACACCTTTTCGCTTGCCTTTGCGTTGTCGAACAATACTAGATTCTGTTTTTGACTCATCATCACCACTTGTTTCCTCAGAGTTAGAACCATCTTGATGAGATCCTTCAGATATTGTTGTATCAGCATCTGAATATGTGACAGCAGGATAATCCATTTCAACATCAGACACATCCGAGTTAGCTTTTGACACGATAGAGCTTGTGTCTGACTGGACGTTCTCTCGATGAAACCGACTTTTGTGTGAGGACAGACTTCGCTTGTTTGTCACAGAGCGGGCAAAACACTGACATCACTGATTGAAATGAACTGTTCCCGACAGTCTTCTCCTTATATAGGTGACTGCTCAAAAATTTACGCAAATATCGCTTTATTTTACTCAAATTTTATATTCAATGCTGCGTAAATCTTGCACAATGTCATTTAACGATGCTAGATGTTACTCAATGTTGTTAATTTTTTGGTCATAAATTATTCGATGTTGCCCAAATGTTGCTTAGTGTTGCTTAATGACTAATGTTGATTAATGTTGTTCAATGTTGCTAGATATTTCTCAATATTGTTCATTTGGTCGTATATTATTCAATGTTGCTCAAATGTTGCTTAAATGTTGCTCAAATGTTGTTCAAATGTTGCTTAAATGCTGCTTAAATGTTGCTTAATTGTTGCTTAAATTAAATGTTGTTTAAATGTTGTTTAAATGTTGCTTAAATGTTTCCTAATATTGTTAAATGTTGCTTAAATGTTGTTAAACATTGTTCAATATTGCTTAGTGTTGTTCCAATGTTGCTCAAATGTTACTAATGCTGTATAATGTTACATAATATCGTTAGATATTGTCAAATGTTGTCGAATGTTGCTCAATGTTACTCACTGATGTATAATCTTGCCTAATGTTGTTCAATGGTGCTAAATAATTCTCAAAGCTGTTCATTTTTGGTCATATATTATTCAATGTTGTTCAAATGTTGCTTAAATGTTGCTCAATATTGCGCAATGTTGTTCAATATTGTTGAATGTTGTCAAATGCTGTCAAATGCTGTCAAATGCTGTCAAATGTTGCTCAATGTTGCTTAATGTAAAGTCATGTCGGTCAATGTTGCTAAATATATCTCAAAATTTATAATTTTGGTAATATAATATTCAATGTTGCTTAAATGTTGTTTAAATGTTGATAATTTTGTCTAATATTGTTAGATATTATCAAATATTGTCAGAATGTTTTTATTAATGTTCAAATTCTATTTGATGTTGCTCAAAAGTTGTTCAAATGATGCTCAAATGCTGCTTAAATGTTGTTAACATTGTTTTATATTGTTAAATGTAGTAATAATAATAGCTAAATAATGATAGGTAACTTATTATAATGATATCATAATGACAAATCATAATAAGATAGGTAAACAATAATGATAATGACAGGTAAAATAATAATAAGGCCCCCGCTCAGAACATCACAGCTAGTGAGTAGTGGTCCGAGGCTGATACTCGTGGTCAGCACCCCCGGGGTCGGTAACGGCAGCAGTCCAATTTATGGCTGCAGGCAAGAGCTACTCACTCCCTGGCATTGCCAAATGCCTTCTTCCTGAATTCGAGTTTCAGTTATAGCACAAAGTTTAAACTATTAACACTGTCAGTCCCCCCGTTACTAGTCCAAGTAATGAGCTAGAACTTGACCAAACAGCTGGTAAACACCTGTAGACCACCGGAACCTCAGGCTCTAATGACCCTTCTCAACATCATTTAATGTTATCGTGAGATTTTGTAATTGCTTAATATTCATGTTTAGAATATGCACTTTGTGATTATTTCTCCCGTTTTTCTTCCCTTGCGTTGCAAGACCTGTCTCTTGTAAAAACAACCACTTTTGTAGATACACACAGTCTCTACGCCTTTATCCTCTGGTCCCTAGGGTCAGCTGACTCTGGCTCAGAGGAAAATTACCGATTGCCAAGGTTTGATGCCTAGGCAGTCAAGACCTCTTATTGAGACCCGATATAATAATGATAGGTAAATTATAATAATGATAGGTAAATTATAATAATGATAGGTAAATTTAACAACAAGTTAGATAAAGGATAACACAGTCATTATTACTGTCTATTCATGCAAAACCTTATTTTATTTATTTATATTTTTTAAAGTTTTAGTTATTTTATTTTACTTATTTATTTTTCCCGTGCTTGATAAGAAAAAATGACTAAAGGTTTAATTTAAAAGTACTTAAAATTCTAAAATACTTATGTCTTTACTTTCCTATTTCATGATAAAAACAAACTTGGTTTTGTAAAATATGAGTCGGTGCAGGACTTCTAGAAAACTATGTGTTACTAAGTTGGTAAAGTATGAATTCTGTAAACGAGTAACAGTATAATTAATAAGTTCTTTCATGGTAATCAATGTATTGTTTAAACATCCAAATAGGTTGTACTCATTCCATCAGCTTGGAGTTTCCGTTTACAGTACACATAAGTAAGACCCTGCTTCCTAAGAATATAAGAGTACATTTTACTGTTCTTGTAGACAAATCCTTTATTTTCCTGATCGCCAGTGGTCTTTGTACGAAGAACTTCAAGGTAATCTTCTTTGGACAACTCAAAGGCTTTGCTAATACCTTTAGAGCTGTATTTGTCCATTTTTTGGTCTGTGTTGTCAAAACAGAAATACGTTTTGGCGTTAAGACCAACAAACCCATCACCTTGCCATTCCAATTTGAACAACCCTGTAATTATGGCGACGATAACCGTGATATTTTTCGATTGCAATATTATTACGTGATTCCAATTACATGAAGATATATTCACAATGAGAAAAATGTTTTCAAAGAAATGATATGATAGCTTAACATGAAATGTCACTCGTATGAAATATGGTTTACCTGGTGTTCTTTTGTCGTAGGCCCTATTTTCAGGAGTATCAGTTCTAGGGAACCAAGTTTTCTTTGCTTCTAACCATTCTTCCCAAAGATCAGGTTTAATAACCTCATCCAACGTCTTTACACTTAGAGCAAGGTATAAACTATCTGAAAGTTTATAATTTTCATCAATATTCATAATTCTAAAATAACGCTTTGTTTAATTGGTTTGCTTAAAATCTACAACTGTAGCATTGCGGTCGTTAGGCTCATTATATTTTAAAAGTTATTTTACCCACCCGTGTCCATTTCGAGGAGGCAAAAGTTCTGCCTTTCTATAAAGCGATCAACCACGTCGAAATAAAATTCCAGCATCTTGAGTTTTGCCTGTTGGTAGACAAAAAATCCTAATTGAAGAGGAAGATCATGCTTAACAGACTTCTTGAGTCTCGTAACCTGTGGTGTAAAATATTTTAATATAAATAAATAAATAAATAAATAAATAAATAAATAAATAAATAAATAAATAAATAAATAAATAAATAAATAAATAAATAAATAAATAAATAAATAAATAAATAAATAAATAAATAAATAAATAAATAAATAAATAAATAAATAAATGAATAAATAAATAAATAAATAAATAAATAAATGAACGAATGAATAAATAAATAAATAAATAAATAAATGAATAAATAAATAAATAAATAAATAAATAAATAAATGAATGAATGAATGAATGAATGAATGAATGAATGAATGAATGAATGAATGAATGAATGAATGAATGAATGAATGAATGAATGAATGAATAAATAAATAAATAAATAAATAAATAAATAAATAAATAAATAAATAAATAAATAAATAAATAAATAAATAAATAAATAAATAAATAAATAAATAAATAAATAAATAAATAAATAAATAAATAAATAAATAAATAAATAAATAAATAAATAAATAAATAAATAAATAAATAAATAAATAAATAAATAAATAAATAAATAAATAAATAAATAAATAAATAAATAAATAAATAAATAAATAAATAAATAAATAAATAAATAAATAAATAAATAAATAAATAAATAAATAAATAAATAAATAAATAAATAAATAAATAAATAAATAAATAAATAAATAAATAAATAAATAAATAAATAAATAAATAAATAAATAAATAAATAAATAAATAAATAAATAAATAAATAAATGAATGAATGAATGAATGAATGAATGAATGAATGAATGAATGAATGAATGAATGAATGAATGAATGAATGAATGAATGAATGAATGAATGAATAAATAAATAAATAAATAAATAAATAAATAAATAAATAAATAAATAAATAAATAAATAAATAAATAAATAAATAAATAAATAAATAAATAAATAAATAAATAAATAAATAAATAAATAAATAAATAAATAAATAAATAAATAAATAAATAAATAAATAAATAAATAAATAAATAAATAAATAAATAAATAAATAAATAAATAAATAAATAAATAAATAAATAAATAAATAAATAAATAAATAAATAAATAAATAAATAAATAAATAAATAAATAAATAAATAAATAAATAAATAAATAAATAAATAAATAAATAAATAAATAAATAAATAAATAAATAAATAAATAAATAAATAAATAAATAAATAAATAAATAAATAAATAAATAAATAAATAAATAAATAAATAAATAAATAAATAAATAAATAAATAAATAAATAAATAAATAAATAAATAAATAAATAAATAAATAAATAAATAAATAAATAAATAAATAAATAAATAAATAAATAAATAAATAAATAAATAAATAAATAAATAAATAAATAAATAAATAAATAAATAAATAAATAAATAAATAAATAAATAAATAAATAAATAAATAAATAAATTTGAGATTGCAACGTTTTTACTTTTCCCGATTTTATAAAGATCACTTTAACTCATCCTAAATTTCATATTCAGGAGTAATTATTTAAGTGTTTAATCTACAAACATACCTCGAAAGTTTCATCGCTGAATTCATCTAAACTGTGGAAAAACGGATCATTAACCATTTTGCTTGCTTTTTCTTGGTCGCAAAATGTAACGTTTGTGAACCTTGCCTTATCCATTATCGAATGGCCGTAAACCGAATTTCCTGAAAAAATTTACTAGTGACTGGAGGATGTTATAAGTGGAAGTTGAAACATAGGAATCGAAACATATTGGTAGGGGTATTGGTATAATAGTTGAAACACGACATTTATGTTTCAACTTTTACGTATCAACTCCCTAAAAACAACAATTTTATGACCAGGAAATCGTACAAACCAGGAAATCCTACAAAATTTTTAAAAATAAATAAATAAATGAGTTGAAATGTTAAATACTGGATTTATATGTAATAATACCTAGCAGTTTAGAAGTCTCAGCAATCATAGTCTTGCTACTGTCAGCATCACCTGAAATTATGCAAGTCATTATGTTATTTCTGTGATGATCTATTTTACCATTTCATTTTTTAAAGGTTTTTCTTTTATTTTTGTTCAGAGCTAGCAATCACGACATTCTATCACAATTTTTTAGCGTAATTTGATACTGACGAATCCTTACCCGCTCTTCTATCATCAGAGACTTGGTTTGCGAATCTCTCAAAGCACTTTATTGGCCGGAATTGAATGATTTGGTAAATCTTTGTAACCTCCAGACCATGCTCCAAATACCAAAGAAGTAGTGGGGTGATTAGGAGGATCTTCTGTCCGAACATAGACCCAATCAAATACTTTGTCGGTGAGAACGTTTTACCAGACTCGTTGAGGTAACTGTTCATGAAACTACCAATGTTTTCTACCGTCACCTCAACATTTTTAAATATTGGAGTCATCTCAGAAAACTTTGCTTTTAAATGATCTGGGACATGTATATCAACCTCAACAGCTCCAAACAATGACCCTTTTTTAATCATCGAAATTATATCAGTTTCGGTCAATCGAAATTTTTCTTCGCCAGGGTAATGATACTTGTTGGCTGGCTTTTGCTTACTACACAGTTCTCTCCAGGAACATTCCCAAATCGTTACCAATTCATGACCTTGTTCTCGAATGTAGCTTTCAATGTTTTTCGTAGCATTCAGCCGCTCATCAAAGGACTTCCAACTTTTAGCAGGAGTTTTGCGGTCATATTTCGTATCACTGAAGCAATTATTGCAGCCGTGATAAAAACATCCATGATACTGATAAACAGTATTTGTCGTCCTGAAAACACATTTCGTTAGTTTGTTAATGCAGTTTCAATTTGATATTACTGCTACGAAACTAACGACATTAAGTTTTTAAAAATACTCGCATACTCACGTACCAAAATAACTTACTTGCAAAATCCATCCACTCGTATTTTCTTGCTGCCTACTTGATACTCAGAACCGTTACGAGCGTGCTGGATATGGATATTTTCCTTATCCTCAATAGAAGATAGCCAATGCGTAGCCCCATAGGATTGATTTGATGGGTATTCCTTGGTAAAACCATTAATAGCCTGGCGTCTCAAGTACATTCCACAAGGACAAGCTTCAGCCATGCACTCTGAGAAAGTTTGACTAATGTTAATTCTGTAATATATTTATAATAGTACTACTAGTAAAGAGGTATTCTAAGAAGATTCTTGTTATTTTGATATACATTATACACCCCTTCTCATTTAACACTCAATCAAATTTCCTATCATTCAGCTGAGTCGACCGAGGAGATTGCATTATCGCATAGATCCAATGGATCCTTAGTTACTCCCTGGACAAGGTGACACTAGAATTCGAACCCTGAAATTTCTGCATAGGCAGAAGCTCTAACAACTGTGTCACCTAACCATCCGTAGTATTTGACGTGAAATGCTCCGCATATGGTAATATCTGACCCGTTGAACCGATTTTGATTGTCGATAAGTAGACTGACAGTCAATATCCGATAATAGTACTAGCCACTAGGTATCGACCTGGCACTACATGAAAACAATACCTTAACTTTTAAAGCTTAATAACTTATAAATTGCGTGATATGACACAAATCATGGATATTACTTACTTAGATAAAGTGCATTGGCATCATATCCCAGTATTCTCGCGCAGTAAGGACCGTCTGGATCATGTCGAATCTTTGTCTTGCCTGATAAAACATAAAACATAAAACTCTGGTATACTTCTACTACGTAAATATAAGTCATTCTAACTCTAAAATCGACGTTATTTTCGAAACATACCGACGATAGAATGAGCTATAACTGCTAGATCCTGCAGGAAAAGACATATCAAGTGTACTTACCTGTTTCCTGAAATCTATCAAAAATAATGGCAGGACCTCCAACCAGATTATCTCTGAAAAGCTTGACGAGATCCTTATTCTTTTTGTTGAACAGAAAGAATGTTTCGGCTTCCTCGAGAGTCTGGAAGGCTATCCGCTCAGCTATCCCTGGTGCTAAAAACATGGACATTGATTATCTAGAAATTCAACAAATTGAACAGTAATGACTTCATTCTCGTGTTTAAAATTATTGGTGTATAAGCTGTCTAAATTAACGATTTTCTTACCTGATACGGCATCCTTAAACAGATCAACATTTCGATCCGTGTAATATATGGACATATTCTCCAACGCTCGGATAAAAGGTTCAACATCAATGTTGTTGTAGTAAACAAGATAATCTCGGATAGACCAGTCTCTCTCGTCGAAGATAGTCTTGAGATTATCATAACGCTTTTGTCCAATCGTTTGAGTCTCCGATTTTGTTATCGGTTCAGATTTTGTAGGACTACGATTGATCCACAAAACCTCTTCATCTGTAATTTTCTGTTGACCGACAGATGGTTCTAGCATATTTGCGTTCTTGAGGGAGGAGTAGAAGGCAGAATAACAAGGAAATTCTTTAGAATCAAGCTTTGACAGACAATCTAGAAACTCGTAGGGAAAGAACGATTTGGCAGTACTAGCAGCTCCATATGCCTTGATAAATGAGTCATAGTTAAAACCTGGGGCTATGTAGTACGTCGCATCCAGAAATTTCAACTCTTCTGTTGCTATAACCATGTACCCAGTCCCTTTCTTGATCACAAACTTGACAGAGTCAAGCTGTGTCAATAGGGGAGCTAACTCAGACCTAAGGACTTTCAAATCATATCTTGCTCCATTAAAACTCAGAACAGGAAGTTGACTGAGGTAAGCTTCGAACTTATCCTGCAAAGGTGAATTTTCAAGTTGCTCCAAAACGTCAGCGAATTTTTCTTTTAAAATCATGGTTGATGTTTCACTAATTTCAAGCAGGTAGTCAAGCATGTCTTTAACCAACTTCTTTTGCTCACCTTCTTTTTCAAGTACAAAACACTGTGGTTTTTTGAAGCCTTTCACATTTGAGCACACGGAGATTGACACAAGTTCATGCTCTGCAGAATACTCTATCTTTTCAGAGCTCTCTCGACCCGTATTTTTAATCATACATTCGATGTCGAAAGCAGCCAGATATGGAAACTTTCTGTTTTCTTTTGGAACCTGGATGCCTATCGACTCTAACTCATCAAAGATAGTAGGTTTTATAGTGAATACCCCACTTCCATAGTACTCCTTCACACCTCCCTCACAATTTTTAATGTGACGATGGAAATTGCCAGAATGAGACCAGATCTTATCGCACTTCTTACATCTGTAGGAGTTTGAATACAAGTTTAGGTCCTTGACGAAACTAAAGTGGTCCTCATGAAGATGAAGATTTAATACTTTTTCGCTGTCAAGTGTGGACCGAAATATCAGGTCTGTATCACGATTTTCCTTTTGTGTGTAAACATTGATCGCAATGTTGAAGATTCGGGATATATCTTCAAGTTGTTCAAGGAATACACCGTCAAAGTTTGTAATTGAGGCTTCTGTACAGTACTTTTTTAAGAGTCTGTTTGTTGCTCTTTCCAAACCGTTTAGAGGCGTGTTAAGGAGTAACGCCAAACACCTGAAGAAGCATTTCTTATCGGCATATAGTTTTCCCCTTTTATCCTTTGTCAAAGCATTAAGACCCTTGTTGTTTAGAAGATGTGGCGGTAGTTCAACAGAAGATCCTATTGCTATTCCTGGTAGCTTGTAAATGAAGAACTCAACATTAGTCACCTTAACAAAAACCCACTCAGTATTCGGACGTTGGACTTTACTAATGAGAGAAATACTTTTCAGCGATCGGATGAAAGCGTTTTTATCCGTAGAGTTACGAATAAGACTTGGTTTCAGAAATAGGAGTTGATTATTTTGTGAACTCCAATTGAATCTGTACTCTCCAGAAGTCTTATGCTGAAGAATCAACCCCATGGACAAGTTCACCTTAAAAGCGTTTTTCTGAGCTCTAAACACTTTCTTAAATAAATGAACCAACTCACTCGGACTAAAGCTAGAAACTTGAAAGTTATAGCGGTCCATCAACCTTCCTAACTTAACTTTTGTACCAATGTACTTTCCAAAGTTCTTGTAGACATCACCGTACTCGGACTCATCTTCTACTGATTCCTCTAAAGGACTTGTTGTTGACTCGATAGAATCAGCATGGTGGAATTGGAGATTCAGATCCATCAAGTGCTCACTATTGTGCTCCGAAAATAGGTTTGACTGAACATTAACACCACAGATTTCACACCTTATTCGACAACGAATACTTTTCTGATGACGGTCGAGATGATCATTTCGGGTCACAGAACCACATCGATCACAGGTCGTTATCTTGTGCTGAAATTATATCCATTTACCACAAAACTAGAAACATGGTAAATATAAGAATTTTAGCGATGATTGTTAGTATAGTGATGATTGTTAAGTAAATTTTAATTGTTGCCGTTTGAATACAAGTACAAGCATGAATATTAGTACAGACAACACTAGTAATTGACAAACAAGCTGCACGTAGTTCTTAAACTTACCCGATTTGTAGAAGAGCTCCTTGTGATATTAACATCCTGATGTTCATGTTGGTCGTTATGTTCATTGTCTACAGTCTGAAAGTCGGGAAAATGTCATCAAGAATTATTTACAGATTTAATGTTATTGACTAGATCTAAACATTATCGTGATCAATTACGTTAATTGTTACTCAGTTTAATCTGAATTTGTTAAGTTAATGATATTCATATAGTTGTAATTCAGATATCCGACGATATGATATCTTTATAAAGATAATGTAGGAATAAGAAATGTTGAAGTTTCACTCACAGACGTTGGAGTTTCTCTGGAAGAAGTCGTGTTGTCATCTTTCAGCCAAAACTCTGCTCCACTTCTGCTTTCTTCGGAACATGCATGCTCTCTTAGCTCGATATCCGACTAGGGAACCCAGATATCATTATTAATTGTAGAATGAAATAGTAACTGTAAGCTAAGAACTTTTATTGACACTACAGACAATTTGTTTTCCACTTACAAATACAGCTGCGAGTTAAGTTAGTAATTATTTTATCGAATGAAATCAAATAAATGTCACCATTGCACAAAAACCGCATTCTCTGCATTCTCCAACGCGTCGCCTCTGTTTCTTCCTAGAGGGAGACAATTGACACTGAGGTTCAGTCCCCTCTCCGCCCGAATTCATCATCAAGCCAACCCCCAGAAAAAGAAGAGCCCATCTTTTAAGGCGACAGTATTTCATGGACTAGTGTACTAGTATCTTCCTGTGAGAATAAATCAGATTGCTACCGTTAGATAATAGAACGTACATCAAGACTTTGTATTAGGAAAATTGAGGTGGAACCACGACAAGTCAACGTGTGAAAAATTAGTTGGAAATGAGTAAATGGTAAATCATAAGACATATAAATATATTTATATAATTTCGACGTAAAGTTTTAAGACACGATGTTGTACTTGTAGTTGTAAAGAAGAGAGTCTGGTCGACCGAAAAGATGAATTATAATGATCTTTTAAAACTTAAAATTTCAAAAATTGTTCTAAAATACTATGCTGATATACTATAACAGCTCAAATACAACAAAGCAGAATCGTACGAACCTTGAGAGTAAGATTAAACAAAACAACTTTGATCCAGATTAAACGTTAATAGATATCACTTACCTAAGACCTCAAGATATGAAGAAGGAAGAGACTGTCCACTTCCAGTAAAACACGCACCTGTTCGCAATTATACCTTATCAAGTAATCAAACAAAGACAAACACTGATCGCACTACTGTCATGAGGGACAGTCCTCTAAAATTGAGGTAAGAAACATAATCTTTCATTGGTTATTATGAGATTATATAATTATAAACAATTTTCACGCACATTGTAACTAATTTTTTCTAGATCTTCTGATACAATTGTAGTAAGTAGAAAATATCTAGAACTGTCTTAACAACAGATAAAAGATATAACGTGTTTTCTAATTACGTTACCATGGCAACAATGTCATAGTAACTGGACTGTGTACAGTATACATATAAAACATTTTATAGTGTGTATTAAGTTGTTTTATCTCTATAAGTCTATAATACAACGTAGGGTTTGACAAGATTGAATATATATATGTATTTAAAAAGGTCTAAATGTTTAATATAACTATGTAGGAAACTTTTAAAATGACTCCGACTGGGATTCGAACTTGTAGCTGGCCCCGGCTAAAATGTGACAGATTAGTCATCTGTGCTAAAATTATCGTTTAATAAAAGAATGTCTCCGACTGGGATTCGAACTTGTGATCTCCGGCTAAAAAATCTGGCAGATTAGTCAACTGTGCTAAAGCTAAATGTGCCCCAATTTTTGGGGTAAATACAGCTCGAAAAACTCCCATTAAACTACTTGTATCTAGAGCAAAACGCGCAGTTTTGCTAGTACTTTAGTTAAGTTTTCGAAATTGTCCCACATTCAAAAGTCGATTTGGCGCCCCCCTAAGACGGCGCCCCCCTGCACAGCGGGGTCAGCAGGGCCCTTCGTTACGCCACTGGAACGGACAATATCCTCTAAACGGTTAAAAGTAAAATTGTTTCATTACCTACATATATGTATATATATGGTAGTTGAATACCTTAGTAATGATGATGAACCACCGTCCTTGTTTGAAATTGAGGAAGCTATCAAGAAGTTAAGGAACTACAAGACTGCTGGAATTGATGAAATTACAAATGAGCAGTTAAAGTACGGTTCTTCTGGACTTCTACCTTGGTTAAAGGATCTTTTTGAAACTGTGTGGAAAAGTGAGGATATTCCTAATGATTGGAGAAAAGTAATAATCACCATCATCCCAAAGAAAGGGGACCTCACATATTGCAACAATAACAGAGGTATAACGTTACGCTCAACTGTATCAAAGTTATTCCAAATTGTGTTGTTAAAAAGACTGAGTAATGGGCTTGAAAAATTACTCAGAGAGAATCAGTGTGGTTTCAGGAGAAACCGTTCTTGTATAGATCAGCTGTACTCACTTCATTCTATAATACACAATTCTTAATCAGCCCAGATTTGTTTGTCCCTTATATAATAGTTGTACTGAATATTTCTTAATAATTGACCTTGAAATAGGTACTCCTTAATAAGTTAATACTTTAATACTTTAATAACATATATTTTGTCAGTGTAAATAGTTTCCGGTCGGAACGAAACCGGCTATATTGCTCTGGTGCTATATTTTCAATCTGATACAGATAACGAAATTAATGAAGGTAAATTGTCGATGATCCAGGATACCTTAAAACTATAAAAGTTAGCGGTCCCTGTTCCAGAAAATTATATCAATACTGCTCATAGTCATGAGTGGGCCCACACGTGTCGGTCTCTTGGTCTGATATTTGGGCTTAGCTGTGAGTGTTTCTCTTTCTGGGGAAGAACTTGCAATTATGATGCAACTTTCTGTTGCAATTTTCAAGAATTGTGATTGATTATTTCAACTCTTTTTGTATTAAATAAGTAAACAGATATTCGAATAAACAGACTAAGTACATATTGTATAATACTTTAATTTTGATAATTTAAATATAATCATTATACTCATTGTCATTTTGTTGTAGGTTAGTTTTTGTCAAACTTTTAGTTTTAATTTTATCTGATTCGATAATTAAGAGCTTGCGTCATTTAGACATGGTCACACCTTTTTTCAAAATGCCGAGAAATTGCAGTCTCCGACTTTTGTCAAACTACAAAAACTGAATTATGAATTAATATGTGGTTTCTTTCGAACATACGTGTAACGTGACATTTTTAAATTGTATATTCGGCTTAGCCACTATATATGTACGTTTCACCACCAGGGACGTAGCCAGGATTTTTCTTTGAGGGGGGCTGTCGGCGAGCGAAGCAAGCCGACGCGTTCAATCAAGCTGCGCAGCGAGCGAAGCGAGCAAGCTGTGGCAGGGGTCTGGGGGCGCAGCCCCCAGCGGGGTCCAGGGGCAGAGCCCCTTGGCGGGGGCTAGGGGGGCGCAGCCCCCCGGAATTTTTTTGCGAAACAGGGTGTTTTAGACGACATTTGGCATTAAAGAAATTTGTAGGACAGCAATAAACTGGGATTGAAAAGAATCAAGTACTCACGTAAATTTGGTAACTTCACAACAGCAATCTGCATTCTCCAATCAGAATTTACGACTTACTCAGGCCTCATCGTCTTAAGATTTTTACATTTCCTACGGTCTAGGGGACACTATTGACTATAATTATAGAAGTCTTCTAGAATGTTTGCTTGGATTTAATGACATATATTTACTAATCCACAGTTCAAATCTTTGACTGACTGCAGTCATAAACACAGCCCAGTTACCAGGCGACCATGGGGACTAGGGGGCTTATCTTTTTTCTGGGGTTTGATTTTTTCCGGGGGGGGGGGGGGCTGCCGCCCCCCTAGCCCCCCCCCCTGGCTACGTGCCTGTTCACCACTGGCAACTTATAGTGAATTTTAGGAAATTGAACATGGAATGTTATGCTAAACAGTAAATATGCTGTCTATGTAAACAGTTTTCCGTCAAATAACCAATCGATTTCTCGGGAAAATTAACAATCAAATGTCGTAACGTGATTTATTTAATTTCATTTTAATTTTTGGCTGAGTTTACTGTTTTAATAGAAATTTCTTTGAAAGAATCATCAGCAGTTGGAATCCGAATTGTAGTACGTTTTTTATCAAGTAGATCAGAGCAGTTAGAATTTGTGTTTCCTGGACAATTAGATGACCAGTTAGTAGGACTAGGACTATCTTATTGGACCTTATTTGACCGGAAATTAAATGTACGGACATAATTATGTCTTTCTGATTGTTCCACAAACTTTATGATGTGGTTGATTTTGCTGTTGATAATTTCCTCCATTGTGAGTAGAGGTTTACCAAATATCCTCATTCTGATAGTCATCAGCTGTACACATTCACATTGACATAGGAAATGTTGTGAAGTTTCTGCTTCCCTGGGCAGTGTTCGCAGTCTTGCGTCTCAAAGTTGACGTTGTTAGCCACAGTCTGAAAGTAAGCTAGTGGGCTGTGCCCTGATAGTAGCCATGTTACCCATCTGAGGTGAGTTCCTGAGATATTAATATTCCTGTATTTGTATTTGTTGAGGAACAATCCAAGAGGGATTTTCCCTTTATCACTGAGGTCGACCTGTTGGTATTTGTTGACGTGTAATTTGAAGAGGTACTCCTCAAAATCAAGAGCCACTTTGGTCTACTTACTGTGAGGTGTCTCAGCTACGCCTACATGCAGGTTGGGGGTCCCCTCTTTTTTTCTTGCTTTGCTGTTTGGTCTGCACTGATCATCATTATTTAGGGCTCGACATAATTTAATGTTTTACAGTGTGGGAGCTTGGGAGTAACTCTTAGAGGGAATATTTTCGATCAGATTTGCAAGGGTTTTGCTTGACCGTCCTTTTTCCATTTCCTGCTCTCATTAGCGATTCATCAAGAGCGCTTTTTCTATGGGATTTATTTTCGTTGACTTACATATTGCGTAGTCTGAACTCTGATATCATTGTGGTAATTTAATTTCAGGAAGCTGCAAGATTTTGCAATTTTTTATTTCCGGGTGCAGATAATTATATAGACTTAAAATAGAATTAAAGTCTATGTACCAAGCGCTTATAAGGGCCGTTGCAATCTATAAATCAATTTTATATTGGAGAAACTCTTTATACCTTATCGGACCTTATTTGGACGGACATTACTTGAACGCTTGAGGCCCTAGCGTTCATCTTAATGTCCGTTCAAATAAAGTCCGTTCAATTAATGTCCGTCCAAGTTAAAGTCCGTTGAAATTTGTTCAAAAATTTTTTCATTTCGAACTTTTTGTCCAGAATATGACAACTTTGAGAACTTTGTGTAAGTTAACGATGGAAAGGTTCTCCTTGGTCTGCCGGAGGCACAGAAAACTCTACTAGTATATGATATTTTCAAGGGTCACTTGGCGGAAAAAAGTCAACGAAATTATGGCACTCAACAACATAGTTCATGAACTAGTCCCCGCCAACATGACAAACTTGTTCCAGCCTCTAGATATTACGGTAAATCGTGTTTCCAAGGACATTGTATAACGTTGTTATAGTTCATATTACTCGGGGGCGGTCATGAAACAGTGCTAGGAAAGCTCCACGTGATGTTAAGGTTAACCTAAGTTGTCTAAGATAAAACCACTTCACGCCGAATGGCTTGTAAAAGTTAACACTGAAATGCAGGACCGGGGTAGTTTGATAAAAAAGGTTTCCATAAAGCTAGAAATCACTGATGCTTTAAGCATGGACTATTTCATGCACGAAAACCCATTTGATGAAGATGATATGTGATATTAGACACTGATCATGTACACATATTTTAACATTTTTACTGCTCAATGACTGCTTTTCTTACTTACTGTATAAAAAATGGATTTAAAAATCATTTGCTGAAATTTAAAAAACGTCAAAAAAATTGAAAAAATTCGGATTTTTGATGGTTTTGAATGCCTTCGAGCGTTCATATTAATGTCCGTTCATAATTATGTCCGTTCATGTAATGTCCGTCCAAATAAGGTCCGATAAGGTAGTCTCGTCTAATATTATATAATGAGAATAAAATGGGGGTGACAGGCTCTGTTAACTTGGTGAGAAAAATCGCCATCAGGTCTAAACTCTAAATTCTTCTCTTTCTAAAGGTCTGAAGGTATAGGTAATAAGATTTCAGTGACGTTTCTCCGTTTATTATTCGCATTTGTTTATGTTATACGTATAGTAATAGAGTTATAGTATTAGTAGTTGCCACGACATATTTGCCCCGGCTAGTTCTCTATGAATCAGGAATCTCATGTCTACAGTATCGAATTATAATCAGTGTGCAGTTAATATATATTATCTTTTATAACAAGCATCCAATTATTAACCACTCGTATCTTAAACTATACTATTATCTATCGTTTGGAGAGTGATACAATTTCACTGATGCAGCTAGATTTCGACATGTACCGGGAACTTGTAATTCATAGACTGTGTATTTTATCAATTACCATACTAGGAACCGACCGGATATCCGGCTGAATATATTTTTTAAAGGTGAACGCTAGGGCCTCCAGCGTTCAAGTATAATGTAATAAGAGAATAAGGTAGTAATAGAGTTATATACGACATTTGATTGTTAATTGTCCCGAGAAATCGACTGGATATTTGACCAAAACCCATACTCATGGGTAGAGTGGACCGCTGCCAGTGTCTTTCTTTCCCAAATAAAATTTGAATAACCGTCCGCAAATGCAAAATGTTACGCTCCTTTTTCCATTCATTTACAACTGTAATAGATTATGAACTACAATTGTATAGAATTCAACGTCCCTTTGTACATAAACTTTATTGATTTTAAAGCTGCTTTTGATTCAATCGATCGTGACTTTATTTGGAAAGCTTTTGAACATTATGGTCTTCCGACAAAATATATCAATGTTTTCAAAGCGTTCTTTAGAGCAACTGAAAGTGCAGTTCGTGTCAATGGAGAATTGACAAGATGGTTTGATGTCGATTCGGGGACTGGACAAGGTGATGTGCAAGGGCCCCCCATTTTTAATCTTGTACTTAACTGGGGATTAGAACTTGCAGAGAAGTTTAAAAATATATCCCGTGGTTTTACTCTTCAGTACAGACAAAGTTCCAGACAACCGGAAAAATGTGTCATTGATCTAGACTATGCTGATGACATCGCAGGAATGGATGACACTGTTGAAGAACTGCAAGAAACTACGGACAATATTGCGAAATACTGTGGGCTCGGGGGTTTAAAGATGAACGCAAAGAAAACAGAGATCATGGTCATTGGGAAAGATACGTCGCAGCACCCACTCCCAGAGAATAGGTGTTATATATTGATATATGATTTTATATTGTTAACTAATCATACTAATAGCCTTTAGGTTTTAGGAAGTGATCGTTTCAATTGTTCATTACTGATAAGCAAAAACAGCAAGTCCCTTATCTTCTTTTTTCTTTTCTAATCATAAATTATTTTTTATTGCGATGGCTTATAGACCATGGTAAATGTATCACAGTAAATTTTAAACGGTTTTTTACTCTTTCTTATCTTATCTGAACCGGTTATAAGCAAAATTGCAGATAACAACAACATAAACCCGGACCGAACTAATTTCAACACAACACAAGCGTAGAATTACTGGAGTAAATTCAGTGTATTTATATTTAAATATTTTAACTATTTAATCAATTATTTAACCAGATTTTGACTGATTTTGGAACTAGGAGTCAAACATAAAACTTAACCCGTTTTCTTGACCCACAGTTCCTGTATAAATCTCTTTAGATCTTTAATTTTATATTGATAATCAGTAATCTATCGTATATCATATAACCAGTAATCTATAGTTATACTTTGCAAATTAAAGATGTGCAAAGAGTCTTGTAGATGTAGATTATGCTCTAAAAAATGTTTAGAACGTAAAGATCCGCTAAAATGCAGCCTTTGTAACGATATTTTTCATCGGAAATGTGCTAATCTTGAACCAAATGACGTAAATCGAATGAAATTAGACAATAGTCTCATAAACTGGTATTGTTTGGCATGTACTACTGACATATTTCCGTTTACTAATACTGATATTACCACTCTAACTAATGAAAATTCGTGTAACACTTACATACCCTGTAGTACAGAAACAAAAGCTAAATCTAAAGTAAGTTTTGCCAGGGTGAGTTGCAAAACTTGTAAAAAGCTAGGAAACAAATCAAAAATGGCGGTTTGCTGGATATGCGACGCTTATTCGCACAATAAATGCTCAGCGGGCGAGTTAGGATGCAAAAGCTGCACACGTGAATTGTTTCCTGGTTTCGAGGTATCACCTAGACAATTATACACCGTACACGGTAATTACGAGAATAGCGCAAAATTTAACCCATACCATAGAAACCATGACTCTAATTATATAGGTAATACTTTTGAAGAAAACAATGACTTAAACTTTAATCCGTGGGATAACTGCTCAGATGTACTAAATAGCTGTAAATACGACGAACCACGGCAAATCAACACGAGTAGGCCTTATGAATTTAAAGTACAATCTCTTAATATTCGATCTTTGAGCAAAGCAATCTCTAATATACGTGATGAAATTGAACAGCACCTAAAATTTGATGTTCTGTGTTTCAACGAAACAAACTGCACGGTTGTAAATATGGCTTTTCAAGGAAAAGAATTAGAGTTAGAAGGCTTTCATCCCCCCTTTATTCAGGCTCCCGCAAGGGACTCTGGTAAGGGCGGTGGTCTAGTAACCTATGTAAACAAGAATCTCTGTGAATTATCTGATGTCACTGCACGATCTGAATTATCTTATAGAGATGATCCAAACGTTGGCGAATTTCAGTTAATAGAGATAGCTCAAAATGGCCACAAAAACATCATACTATGCAATATGTATCGGTCTCCCAGTGGTAATGTCCCCAGTTACTTAGAAAAATTGGAAAACACCCTAAAAGATTTGGCGCGACATAGCAACAAAAACGTATTATTTCTAGGTGATACCAATATTAATCTATTAGAATACGGTGTAAATGACCATACTACTAAATATGTTGATATTTTTGCAGAGTATGGATTCGCACCAACGATATCACGACCAACTCGTATTACTTGTCACAGTGCTACACTTATTGATCACATTTTCGTAAACCAATGCCATGCTATAACAAAGTCAGGCATTATAACTGAATCGCTATCTGATCACCTTGCCACATTTACCGGCATACTTCTCGACACTAATAGAATAGGAAATAAATTGAAAAATGAAACTTGTGAATCATCAAACCGAGTAATAAATGAAGAGAAAATCGCTCGTTTTGAGGAGAAAATAGCGTCTATTGATTGGAATTTTTTACACAACGTTGACGGGACAAATACAAAATTTGAAGCTTTTCACACTAAATATGAAGAAGTCTATAATGAGTGTTTTCCAGTTAAAAAGAAAAAATCAAACCACAGAAAAAACTCTAAACCGTGGATATTAGATTGGCTTCAATGTGCATGCAATCGAAAGAACCAACTATATAAATCCTTTGTTAAAGAGCCTACTGAAAAAAATGAAAAAACTTATAAGCATATGAAAAAGTTTGTTGAAAAACAAGTAGATATTGCGAAAAAGAAGTATTACGCATCATATTTTAAAAAGCATGCGAGCAATAGCAAATTACAATGGCAAATGATTAATCAAATATTAAACAAGAAATCAAAAGAAAAAATAAAAATAAGTAAGATTAACTATAAAAATAGAGTTATAACCGACTCACAAGATATAGCTGACAGTTTTAATGATTATTTTACTAATATAGCTGAGAACCTAAAGAGCGAAAACAATCTGGTTCGCGGTGCAGGATCAGTAGGACATTCTCTTCCCCAATCTAGTCGATGTGATTTTGATATGGAGCTGGAGGACTCCTCGCCCTCCGAAATTGCTGAAATCATACATGATCTTAAGAACAAATCGACTTCAGATATGAATATACAGCCTCTTAAAAAGGTTTGCAATGTGCTGTCTCCAGTAGTTAATCACCTGATCTCACACTCCCTTCACGAAGGAGTATTCCCCGAAAAGCTCAAACTTGCTAAGGTTATCCCACTCCATAAAGGAGGATCGCGCAGCGAAATTACAAACTACAGACCAATCTCACTTTTGTCCTGCTTCTCAAAGATATTCGAAAAAATAATGCATGCACGTTTAGTAAAGCACCTAAAATCACGTAATATTCTATATGCGTCGCAATTTGGTTTTAGATCGGGTCACAGTTGTGAACATGCGTTGCTTGAAGCTCAGTTTAACTTACATAAAGCTCTAGAAAGGAAGCAAGTGTCAGCATTACTGCTTCTTGACTTCTCCAAGGCGTTTGACCTAGTAGACAGTGAGATACTGCTACATAAGCTGGAGCACTATGGTGTAAGAGGCCTTAGCTTATCCTGGTTTGAGTCTTATCTAACTAACCGGAAACAGTATGTTCACGTCAACGGTTGCAGTTCAGAAAAAATGGGATTGGAACATGGAGTTCCTCAAGGGTCCATTCTTGGTCCTATATTGTTCATTATTTACATAAACGACCTTGCAAATTTAAGCGATATAGCCCATTATATTTTCTTCGCTGATGATGCAAACATCATCGTTTCTGCCGACACGTACACTGAACTGAACATGCGTGCAAACAGAGTTTTAAATACTGTACTGACATGGGTTAAAAACAACGGTCTTAAACTTAATGTAGGAAAAACTAAATACATGATATTCACTAACAGATTACCAGAGGATATAAATATTAGTATAGAAGGACAGCGACTAGTGAAAAGTGAACATGAACGATTTTTAGGTGTCATTATTGACTCAAAACTTAGCTGGAGCCAGCACATTAAACAGTTAAAGACTAAAATATCCAGAAATGCAGGCGTAATGATGAAACTTAAAAGTTCCATTCCGAATAAAGCTCAAAAAATGCTATACAATAGTTTAATTCAATCTCACCTGTATTACTGCGCTACTGTTTGGGGTACTAAATCTTTAAATTCCATTCAGTCTTTATTCTCTGCTCAAAAGAAAGCTATTCGCGCCACTGATTCAGAATATCATAACTATTTTTACGACAAAGAAAAACGTAAACTACCATCTCACACAAAATCCATCTTCAACAAAATAGGAATTTTAGCTCTTCCTAATCTCATTGCTAAAAGCTGTCTAACTTTGATGCACAAGGTTTATATGGGAGTAGCACCATCGAGTATCTGTAGTATATTTGAAAAATCACCGCTTAGACAAACGGAAAGGAGAAATCCAAAGTATTTTGAAATTAAGTTCAACAGATTACGGATCACCGATTATAGCATCTCTAACGTAGGACCACGATTATATAACAACACGATAAACGAAATAAATAAAATCCTTCCCTTCAACGTACCTAAGTTACAAGATAAGTTTATTAATTCATACAAGGACAACATTGTACGTTACTTACAGGACAAACAAAAACTTGACCTAGAAAACCTTTCGTGGACGGACAAGAACTTTGTCCTTTACAACTTTTAAACAAAATATTAGCAAAATATAACAGCTGTAAGAATCCTAAACGTTAGTGCAGTCAAATAAATGAACTGCGATAATGCATTTGACAGTCAGTCACTGCAATTTATTCTGCAACTTATTTTTCAATTTTCACTGCCACACTTAGGCTTATCTTGCCTACACATTTTTTAAAAACGAAATTCCTTGCGCACCGCGTACTAAAATTACTTGGATTTCTACCGCTTTGATAAATGACTACAAGAAGATGGGGAGTTAATATTGTTGATTTATATAATATAGATTATTTATTCTTTAGTGTAGATTAACTTAATTTTTATATATTTTACCAAGTGTGAAGGATCAACCATACGTTATTGATATTTTTGAAATATTTAACGATAAATTGATATAATAATAAATGATTGTAATATTTTATTGAGGCACATGCCACCCCATTGCGGGTTTACTACTACTACTACTACTACTAAGAACCCCGGAACACAACAATGGCGACAGTGATGAGATATCAGTTTATTGAACCACTCTCCACGACAGATGTCACAGATGTAAGAACTAGAAGTTGGTTTGAACAATTTGAGGTTTTTCTAGAGGTCGGGGAACTGGTGGAAGACCCGACAATCCCAGAAATCCCGGAGGAGAACGACAGAGCTCAGGACGAAACTGATAGACTTACTAGAGAAAGGGAAGTCCGGATAGAGGAATTGAAAGAGCTCCAAAGAACCAAGCTACTCATCGTCAACATGGACTCAAGTATGTTTAAAAAAGCCACAAACTTGTGTAAACCAGCGAAGCTAGTGGAAGAGAGATACAGTAAGTTGAAGCAGAGACTATGCGAACATTTCGCACCCAGGCCAACCAAATTCGCTTCAAGATATCACTTCACACAGATCAGACAAAAGGAGAATGAAAAGAGCACTAGCTATATGGAGAGACTGCTAGTATGTGCAACTGATTGCGAGTTTCAGGATCTAGATTCCAGATTGTTAGACCAATTTGTAGCAGGACTAAGAGAAGAGAGAGAGAAAGCCAAACTGCTAAAGAAGACCAATCTGACCCTAGAAATCGCAAGAGAGCACATGTTGTCACTGGAGAAGACCAAATTGGAGGCTCAAGAAATGAACGCATCAAGCAGTGGAACAGTAAACAGTGTCAAGTATAGGAAGAAAGAGAGATCCCACAGGACTGACAAGAAAACAGTGGTCACATGTAAGAAATGTACACTGAAGGGACATTCAGAGAAACAATGTTTCACGAAATGTCATGCCTGTAAGAAAGTGGGACACATCAGTAAGAACTGTCAACACGCAAAGAGAAAGAAGAAGAGAAAGAAAGACGTCAAAACTTATCATGTGGAGGCTTGTTCAGATAGTGAAAGTTCAGAAGAGAGTAATTCAGAGCTTGAGAGCGAGAGTGAGGAGTCAAGTGAGGAAATTTTATTTGTGGAGGAGGTGTTAGAGTATTCACTAGTAGATAACTCAGAGAGTGAGTTAGGTGAATTGGACACAAGTTTAGTGTGTCAGTCCTCTGTTTATCATGATGTTGATTTTGAAAATGAAATTTCTGACCTAGATTGTACCATGCTCAAGTTTTCTGAGAGCAATGTTGAAATTCATAATGATTTTTATGATGACAATGAACTGACAGTTAACTACACGAACATTTCTAAACCACTCGTTCAGGTTAAATTGAATGGAGTTAATCTACAGATGGAGTTCGACAGTGGATCCACGGTAAGTATAGTTAGTTGTGATGTTTTTTCTAAGTTAGGGTTAGGCAAGACCCTGCGTGCTGCTAACAAGACCCTGCGTGTTGCTAACAACGAGAGACTGTCTGTCAAAGGTAAAAGTCTGGTAGACGTTGAGTTCAACGGAAGACTGATACAGGGATTAGAGCTGTATATAATAGATGGCAAGTGCCCGTCGCTCATGGGGCAGTCATGGATAACAGAGTTTTTAGGACCAGACTGGCTGACAAAGATTCTTAATCTTCAGAAGGACAAAGAGACTGTTGATGCAAATGTGTGTAGTACTAGTAGTGTGGATGAAGAACTTGTCACTGCAGTATCAGACAGAGACATGGAAGTATTTAAACTCAGAACGATTAGTAAACTCAAGGAAAGTCCAATCTTTCAGCAAGGTTTAGGACTTATCTCAGGAGCTGAAGCAAAGCTGATTCTCAAGGAAGGAGCACAGCCTAAATCACTTGGAGTGAGACCGTTACCCTATGCTAAGAAGAAGCAAGTCGGGGACGAGTTACAGAGAATGATCAACGAAGGGATTTTGAGCAAAGTTGAGGGAGCAAGTCCTTGGGGAACACCCGTAGTTCCAGTGTTTAAAGGAGAGAAGACAAGGATTTGTGGATCATACAATCTCACGTTGAATCCAGGGATGGCAGCTCAGCAATACCCGTTACCTTCAATAGAAGAGTGCTTTAACAAGGTAACAGGGGGTAAGAAGTTTACTAAGCTGGATGTTCGACAAGCTTACAACAACATTCCGATCAGAAAGGAAGACAGGATTTTAACGACAATCAACACCCATCTAGGACAGTTGATGTGGAACCGGTTACCGTATGGTATCGCACCCGCTGCTGCGATTTTTCAGGAGACCATTGACCAAACTCTAGCCGGGATTCAAATGTGTTGTTGTAGAGTCGACGATATTCTCATATCAGGAAAAGACGATGAAGAACACATGACCATTTTGAACGAGGTCATAACGAGATTAGAAAATCAAGGATACAGATGTAAACCGGAGAAATCCCAGTTCATGGAAGACGAAGTGACGTACCTAGGTCACACTGTGAACAAAGACGGAATAAAGCCTGTAAAATCCAAAGTGGAAGATTTACTGAAGATGAAAGTACCAAAGTCGGTGGACGAACTTGTATCATTTCTTGGAGGAGTGAACTACTACAGAAGGTACATTGCAAACATGTCTCAGATTATTTCACCCTTAGACGAACTCAGGAAGAAAGGAGTCAAATGGAAATGGGGCAAGGAACAACAGAAATCTTGGGAGAAACTGAGAAACATGTTAAGTTCGGAGACAGTTCTGACTTTGTACAATCCTAATCTACCGCTAAAGCTAGATACAGACGCATCATCACATGGATTAGGCGCTGTTTTGTCGCATGTAATGCCTGACGGAACTGAAAGACCTGTTGAGTACATCTCACGCACCTTGACATCTGCAGAAAAGAACTACTCACAGATCGACAAGGAAGCTACAGCAATTGTCTGGGGAGTCAAGCGTTTTCACCTCTACCTGTACGGGAGGAAGTTTAAGCTAGTCACTGATAACCAACCGCTAGTCCACATATTCAATAAGAACAAACAGTTATCGGTCATGACAGCAGCAAGACTAACCAGATGGTCGATATTCCTTATGGATTACGATTACGAAATAGCATATCGTTCGACCAAAGCCCATGGTAATGCAGACATGCTATCAAGATTACCAGTTCCACACACTAAACAGGACGAAGAAGAAGCTAAGGAAGAGCTAGTCTTCAGTGTGGACATTGAAGATACCTGTTTAACTGCTAAGAAGATCGAGAGTTACACCAAAAAAGACCCGATTTTGTCAAAAGCGTTACACTACATCATGAATGGATGGCCGGACAAAGGCATACAATTCAGTGAAGAGATGACAGCTTACTGGAACAGAAGAAGTGAATTATCTGTGGAGCTAGGATGTATAACGTGGGGTTGCAGAGTCATTATTCCCAGCAAACTACGATCGACAGTGTTGGAGAATCTACATGTCACACACCTTGGGATGAGTGGAATGAAGACTCTGGCTCGTTCTTACGTGTACTGGCCACGGATTAACTCAGAGATTGAACAGTTAGCCAGCACATGTAAAAGTTGTGGTAAACATGGGAAGAGTTTACCAAGTCTCACTGAACATCCGTGGACCAAACCCACTATGCCTTGGCAGCGCGTACATATTGACTACGCAGGCCCATTCTTCAACAAAATGTGGTTAGTTGTCTATGATGCTTACACAAGATGGCCAGAAGTGATAAAGATGAACAAAGACACCACTTCAGCAGCTACTATCAGAGCACTACGAGAGATATTTAGTAGAAACGGACTGCCATTCGTCATAGTAAGCGACAATGGAACCAACTTTACCTCTGACGAGTTTGAAAAGTTCTTATCATCTAACAACATCAGACACTTGAAGACAGGAACATATCACCCGAAAAGTAACGGTTGTTGTGAACGGTTTGTAGGAACTTTCAAATCTGCTATGAAAAAGATGAACGAAGATTGTAAAGATATTCACAAGAATTTAGCGAACTTCTTGATCCGGTACAGAAACACGCCACACAGTGTAACAGGTACACCACCAGCAGAGGCGATGTTTAAAAGATCGCTCAGATCCAGACTTCATCAGATTACCCCACTGGATCAGCAGAAAGTTGACAGCATGGATATCGAGAAGGAGCAAGCAGTTCTTGATTCTAGCAGAATTCGAAACAGACAGTTTGAAGAACAACAAGACGTGTATGTTCAACCTACAGCTAAAGACACATGGAAAGAAGGTGTTATTGAAAAAAGACTGGGCAATTCCAATATGTATGAAGTACAGTTTGGTGGGAGAAAAGTTGTAAAACACGCAGATCAGATTAAGAAGAGACTGAGACCAATGTTACAGCGAAAGAAACCAACTTTGTATAGTCCCCCAGGTAATCTAGAAACTAGCAATAGTCATGTCCAGTTGAATGTTTCACCATCGCACAATTCACCAGTACGTGGTCCGTTAGAGTTAGAGAATGTTTCACCAGCACGTGTTCCATCAGTGAGTGTTTCACAATCACAACCACCTACACCTATTCAAGCCACTGTAACACGACCCACTACTTCTAACGTGACTACACAGTCTACACGATTGACAACTACTAAAACTAACAACACACCCAACACGGGATCTGCACCAGTATCACTTCGCAGATCTGACAGACTGGCTAACAAACCAAGACGTTGTTGGAATTAATTAATTTATTACAGATTGTTTTTACTCATTTTATACGACAGCTTATTTTGTTTTATGTGTAAAGGCACTACGTGCAGTGTATTGTAATATCGAACGAAGATGTTTATTTTGATACCCGATAGATGAAGGACATTTTAACATTTGATTTCTAACATGAAACGGCAGTTTAAATCGGAAAGCAACTTGTCACGAGACTTTTATTTTAACTGGCATACGGCAGATTTTAACATTCGTCGAAAGAGAGAGAATGTGAAGTTGGATTTTATGTATTTTATGTAAAACGCGGACGTCGTTATATTATAGAGAATTTGTTGTTTTCAGTCACGCGCATTAAGCGCGCGCAATTTAATTTAATTCTGTAAAACGTGGTCCGAGCTGAGACGAATCTTAATGTTTTCGATACGCAAACGATTTGAACATTGAACAAGGAGGAATGTTATATATTGATATATGATTTTATATTGTTAACTAATCATACTAATAGCCTTTAGGTTTTAGGAAGTGATCGTTTCAATTGTTCATTACTGATAAGAACCCCGGAACACAACAATAGGACCATAGATATAACTGTCGATGGAAACTCTGCAAAGCAGGTCACTCAATTCACTTATTTGGGTGCCAAAATTACATCAGATGGCAAGATTGATAAAGAAATAAGTGTCAGGATTGGAAAAGCAACTGGAGCTTTTAACCAACTCAACAACATTTGGAAGAATAAGAACATAAGCATTAACAACAAAGTGCGAATCTACATCGCAGCTGTTCTTACCATTCTTACCTATGGATGTGAGATACATGGAACACGACTCAAGTGCAGACAAGAAGATTGGAGTCTTTCCATCAGTACTGCTTAAGAAGAATCCTGAGAGTGAGGTGGTTCCATCGAGTAAGTAATGAGGATGTTTTAAGAAGGGCATCAATAACTGCTCTTGCTACTAAATAGGCTTTGTTTTATGTGTAAAGGCACTACGTGCAGTGTATTGTAATATCGAACGAAGATGTTTATTTTGATACCCGATAGATGAAGGACATTTTAACATTTGATTTCTAACATGAAACGGCAGTTTAAATCGGAAAGCAACTTGTCACGAGACTTTTATTTTAACTGGCATACGGCAGATTTTAACATTCGTCGAAAGAGAGAGAATGTGAAGTTGGATTTTATGTATTTTATGTAAAACGCGGACGTCGTTATATTATAGAGAATTTGTTGTTTTCAGTCACGCGCATTAAGCGCGCGCAATTTAATTTAATTCTGTAAAACGTGGTCCGAGCTGAGACGAATCTTAATGTTTTCGATACGCAAACGATTTGAACATTGAACAAGGAGGAATGTTATATATTGATATATGATTTTATATTGTTAACTAATCATACTAATAGCCTTTAGGTTTTAGGAAGTGATCGTTTCAATTGTTCATTACTGATAAGAACCCCGGAACACAACAATAGGACCATAGATATAACTGTCGATGGAAACTCTGCAAAGCAGGTCACTCAATTCACTTATTTGGGTGCCAAAATTACATCAGATGGCAAGATTGATAAAGAAATAAGTGTCAGGATTGGAAAAGCAACTGGAGCTTTTAACCAACTCAACAACATTTGGAAGAATAAGAACATAAGCATTAACAACAAAGTGCGAATCTACATCGCAGCTGTTCTTACCATTCTTACCTATGGATGTGAGATACATGGAACACGACTCAAGTGCAGACAAGAAGATTGGAGTCTTTCCATCAGTACTGCTTAAGAAGAATCCTGAGAGTGAGGTGGTTCCATCGAGTAAGTAATGAGGATGTTTTAAGAAGGGCATCAATAACTGCTCTTGCTGACATAATAACAACAAAACGGCTGCGTTGGTTTGGACATGTCAGTAGAATGCCAGAAGATCGATTACCCAACTATTTACTTGAATGGAAACCCAAGCATGGGAAGAGATCAAGAGGCAGGCCTAGGAAGAGCTTAAATGATGTATTTATTGAGGATGCTGAGCAGAGATTGGATCGGAATGGACTCACGATTGATTGTATGAAAAGATTAGCTGCAGACCGAAAGGAATGGAGAAATTTTACCCGCCGAAGTTGTATAATACAAAGTAATGACGCAGTCGACGCAGACTAATCCTTTTGGATGGAGATCTCGCCATGTAACATGTATGTATGATGAGAGTTGTGAAAAATTTAACCCTTTACAAGATTTCTCCAACTTATAAAGGGAATATACTGAGAAGTTAAAGTTAAAGTATTATAAGTGTATTCACTGAAATTGTGTTTATCAGGACTCAGTTGATCAGCGAATCGGGCGAAGTTTTATTTGAGTTTACTGACCGAGTTTAATGACCGAAATTATTGGAACCTCACCCTTTCCTGCTACTCCATTCGTAGCCAAATAATCCATGACATAACAGTACATAACAGTACATAACAGTACATAACAGTACATAACAGTACATAACAGTACATAACAGTACATAACAGTACATAACAGTACATAACAGTACATAACAGTACATAACAGTACATAACAGTACATAACAGTACATAACAGTACATAACAGTACATAACAGTACATAACAGTACATAACAGTACATAACAGTACATAACAGTACATAACAGTACATAACAGTACATAACAGTACATAACAGTACATAACAGTACATAACAGTACATAACAGTACATAACAGTACATAACAGTACATAACAGTACATAACAGTACATAACAGTACATAACAGTACATAACAGTACATAACAGTACATAACAGTACATAACAGTACATAACAGTACATAACAGTACATAACAGTACATAACAGTACATAACAGTACTACCAATGCCATGAACACTAATCAAACATACATCCGAAATTAATCAATTATAAATTTATTAATGAACAAACGCAAACAATAATAACAAAACATAATTACAAATGTAAACGAATTGTCTTGGCATCGCAACATTGAACTATTTAAATGCTTGCAGGCTTGCCAGTATAATTGCGCTTATAACAAGCACATTTGTTATATTCATAATCTAGCACTTTCCACGACTGCACTTTTCCAGAGCAAGCTGCTAAATATATCCAGCGGTGTTACAATGTTTTATTGCCGATATATACTCGTTTAGTAATCGGAGGTGTGTTGCGTTTATTCCTTTTGAATTCACTATTTGGAGGGATCTTTGAAAGTTTTGTCAACATTTTGTCAACATTTTGTCAACATTTTGTCAACATTTTGTCAACATTTTGTCAACATTTTGTCAACATTTTGTCAACATTTTTGTAACTCAGTCATACACCTGCCAAAACATTATCCGTGTCGTTTATATTTTATGGAGTGTCGAAATGCTTGATGTACATTTTACAGTGTATATTTCATTTAGCGCTCATTTCATTGTATGCGTTAATCTCTACCACTTATACCATGACTCATGGTAGTGGTAGTTGCACTTCTGCAGGTAGTGGTAGTTGCACCACCCGCTTAGGATTTATTAATATAGCAGGAACCCGTTTAACCTTTTATAAAGGACCAGTTAACTGAAAAATTTGTAGTCTCCAATTTGGCTAAGATTTAAATCAGCTGTGACAAACTGGTAAAAAATTGTATCGCCGAAAGAACCAACTCTCTAGCTTACGTGTAACGCGTGTTATTGCAATAATAAGCTGTGGCCGCGTGACGTCATAAAGTCCCTCGCAGTGCGCGCTGGCATAGCGTAATACAATGCACAAATGTTTATCATCGTCAATAAAACACGTGTAACTCACTCAAATTTTAGAGTTATGACTATTTCCCTAGTTCTCCAAAATCCTTATAGTTTTGGCTATCACCCTAACTATATGAATAGCTGATTGGATGTACAGTGCTCACGTCAGGATTTTAAACAGTGACATAAGTTCTTGAACAGTGGCTGGTGAATGTACGGTTAGAAAGTTTCTGCTATTACAAGTTATGTCGTATGAGATAATTTTTGATTGTTTTCATTGCTTCATTAAAACGAAGGGAGACTGTACCGATTATTTTTCCCCAGTCCATGAAACTAATACACAAAATAATGTGCTATATATTAAATATAGCTGATCAGAGTGTAACTCTGTAATATAATATTACAGTTGTTCGGAAGAATGCGAGCAGTCGAATGGTTCGCTGTCCTAAAAGACATAGTTCCGAGAGCAATTATATTTTTAGCATAGCGAAATTTCTTACTTTAATCCACACGTGCCAGACAGTACAGGAGACAAGAAGTCTGGCTATTTTACGGCCGTTCTCATGGGACCATTAGTAGAAGTAGCTCCTATCAGAACGGTGCCGTGGGAACTGAAAAATACCCGGTCTACTAAATACTGATTGGAGTGTAGTTGTACAGTGTGCGGAGTGTTTTGAATTTGACTTACCTAGTTATCGTCCTACTTGTATGATCATCGGTACTTACCATAAATAAACTACAGGTAAATTTAAATACCAAGTGCAAACGTGTTCAGTCAATCGACCCACTGAACAACTATAGATTTTCCAAGACCCTATTATTCTTTGACCCTATTATTCTTTGGCCATATGTCATATGTATGTATTACGCCATATGTATGTATTACGGCACGATCGATTCTTAGATGGCTAAACGACAAACTTTAATCTATACAATTCTTAAACTATGAGATAGCACTTTAATCTAAAAATACACTTTTTATATTACTCCTGATTTTTACATTTCAATTTTCACGTAAAACATTGTAGCCATAGGTTGATCATGGACACTGACAGCTTAATTTTAGATAATAATGATTTATGAGTTTCTCTAAAGTTAACTCTAAACTTGTGTAGTCCAGTCATTTATGGACATTTATGGAATTGAACCTGCAAATTTTCGTATACTCACGAAATTTTGCAAAGACCTTCCCAAAAGTATGAATAAACGATTTTCGGTTGGAGACATATTGACCACGCCGATATTGACCCAATAACGTAACCGACCTTTTGCTTCTGAAGGTCGTAGAGACTTCTAAATAGGCTGAAACGAAGCGGCATATGCATGTTTATATAGAAGTTACTGAGCAACACATGGCCTAAAATCCTTACTTTTCGAGAAATTTGCCAAAAACCATTTTGGGCGTGGTGCTGAGCCCATTTTCGATAGGATCGTGATAGAGTCTTAAGACAGGGTGCAAAAGAACCGCAATTAGCATATTTATATATGACTTACGAAGAAACAGATGCCTTAAAGTGCTTACTTTTTCAGTTATTGGCGAAAAACTGATTTCCGGTTCCAGAAATCATGCAAAAATATGGGTATCTTGTAAATTGGGCTATGAAGGCCCTACAGATTTTTGAATGGGTGCAAATTGTGCAGAATGGCCATGTTTATATACAACTTATGAAGCAACATGTACCCTAAAACACTTACTTTTCGAGTTATTTGGGGGAGAACCATTGTATTATGTCCATTTTTACCTGTAAAATACAGTCTCACGAGCTCTTCTGTGCGCGCAAGGGACTTTATGACGTCATCGCCAAAATAATATAAACGGTAATTACACGCGTTAGAGAGCAGTTAGAGATTTAGGAATTTCGACTCGTTGCTCAGTTTGCTATTTGTCACAATCTGTCAAAATATGAGGATAACTTTTTTTTTGAGTTAACTGGTCCTTTAAGTGGTGTCAAGACTCAAGAGACTAAATAAATTATTACCTATTTAATTTGCGTTTTTAACACCACTTGGGGGTCCACATTTATGGCACTAAAATTTTTATTTCTTGGCCAATTTTTTATTTTTTCATGCTGATTTGAAGGCCATTAAGACATTTGACCCAGTCAAAAATGTTTCAGTTTTATATCGTTTATGGTTTTTGCAGAAAATCGTGTTAAAGTTGATGCCGTGGTGTCAGTAAAATGGTACGGAATTACATAATTACATAATTACATAATTACATAATTACATAATTACATAATTACATATTTACATAATAACATAATTACATAATTACATAATTACATAATTACATAATTACATAATTACATAATGACATAATTACATAATTACATAATTACATAATTAAATAATTACATAATTACATAATTACATAATTGCATAATTGCTCTCAAAACAGTGCAATTAGTTTATAATCGCATTGTTTTGAGAGCAAATTATAACAACATAGTCGGTGCGAATATAAACGAATTGCACTCATGGTTATAACACCAGAAGCGTGGAGTTATACGCGAATTAATCCTGTATCTGGTCAAAACCTGGCACAACTTAGCGAGTTTAGAAGGTTTGAGATGTTATTTGTGCTCCCTAGGGTCTCTACTTCAAAAAAAATTTGGGTGGATAATTTTTTATGTGTCTTTAAACCCGTGACCACGCCCTTTTTAAAGCGTGGGAAAAATTTGACCAAAATTATTAAAATTTGCCTAGAATATTTGATGGGGGTCTCTAAATGGCTTGTTATGATGCCATCAGTATTACTAAAACATAATAAAATAAAATTTGGGTAAATAAAAGTGGAGTTGCACCCTGACCACGCCCATTTACACAATTTTTGGCGGAAAATTCGAAGTTGTCTACTCTAGCAGCAGGGAGGTGTTTAGTTTGTATTTACACTGCTGAATCGAGTTAAATAGGTTATATAAGTCACTAAATTCAATTCATTGGGCATGTTGAGCCATTAGTTCAGCCTTGGGGAACCACGCCCATATTTCATATTAGGCGCGTATGTGAGAAATTTTTATCTCAGCTTCTGAAGGCCGTAGAAACTTAATCTTTGGCTTAAAATTACTGCAATATGTAAGTTTATATTGACACTATTAAGGTGCTGAAGCTCCCCGGGACTCACTTTTAGATAAAAATGAGAAAAACTGACATTTACTGACTAGCGCAAACAAACAAACAAGAAAACTACCCTAGCAGCTAGGTTAAGTGAAGTAAGCACATCAATGTATACAATTTTACTCGACACAGTGTCCTTCGTAAGGTCTAAAGGTCATTCTGAGCTAGAATAATTTGATTTTGAGTGCCAACTTTTATCAGTAGTCCAACCCTGGCCTAGGTGATAACATTTCTAAATTGCCCTCAGGCGCAAATATATGATTTTTCTATCCATCTCAGCTCCTAAATATTATAGGACATTCAGGATAACCACAACAGCAGAATGGCCATATTTATATACAAGCTATGAAGCAGTATTGGGTCTATATTGCTATGCATAGTTTTTGAGATATTTATTTTTCAAACATGATTTTTAAAGATATCTTGGGCTTAAAAGACATTAACAATATAACAAACGTTCAACACTACCGCATTATGTAATTTCACATCTCCCGAGCTACTGCACCTCTCAAGGTACTTAAATCTGAAGCTTGATGCATCACTTACCGCCTAACAGCACCATCAGGTCATCTTAGAAATCACAGGCAACCCGCCGGGCAGCTATCTTTAGCTAAGCTCATTTCAGTACCCGTTGACTATAATATATGCCCACTTTTATGTCAGTACAACCTCATCTAGCAAAGTCCAGCTGAAGCTACTAAAAGTTACCTCCAGCCCTATCCTATTATTACTTTTCCCTCCAATTCTAGCGCTTGCCACCGACCTCAATCTCATTTAGGAAACTCCGGCACTAGCTAACTGCAGCCCTAGCTATCTTCTGCTATTATCCTTTCCCTCCAATATTAGCTCTTTCCACTGACCTCAATCTCATCAAGCAAATTCCGGCTTTACCAACCTTCATTTACCTCCAGGCTCCAACTCTTCCTTGTTGCTGTCCTCTTCAACTAATTGTAGCTTCTAGCCTGCTAGCTATCACCAGTATCCTCCAATCTAGATTTTATAGCAACCATTTATAGCCACGGGTTTGCTTTCCACAATAAAGCAGGGACCCTCTGTTTGAAATGCTTATAAATAAAACATAAATGGTAGCTGTTTTGACTCTCTGTGTTACACAAAATCTCACATCAACTGATCTTGAATATTCGCTGACAGATAACTAGCAACCGTGGAGGCGTGGAATTCACTGGTCACTGAGAGCACTGACTGGATGCCCTTTAGCAAGAATTTAGACAGAAATATACATTTCAGGGACATTTTAAAAAGAAATTTCCGGTTGAATATCCGGCCAAATTCTTAGAAACCGAACCGAAACCAGACATTCAGCCGGATATCCGGTCAGTTCCTACAGAGGATGCTGTAAAAATAACTGGAATATAAAAGGTTGCTATAAAATCTAAATTGGAGGATACTGGTGATAGCTAGCAGACTAGAAGCTACAATTAGTTGAAGAGGACAGCAGCAAGGATTAAAGGACCAGTTAACTGAAAAAAAAGTTATACTCATATTTTGACAGATTGTGACAAATAGCAAACTAAGCAACGAGTCGAAATTCCTAAATCTCTAACTGCTCTCTAACGCGTGTAAATAGCGTTTGTATTATTTTGGCGATGACGTCACGAAGTCCCTTGCGCGCGCAGAGGAGCTCGTGAGAATGTATTTTACAGGTAGAAAATGGACATAATACAATGTTTTTCCCCGAATAACTCGAAAAGTAAGTAATTTAGGGTACATGTTGCTTCATAAGTTGTATATAAACATGGCCATTCTGCACAATTTGCACACATTCAAAAACCTTTAGGGCCTTCATAGCCCAATTTACCAGATACCCATAGTTTTGCATGATTTCTGGAACCGAAAATCAGTTTTTCGCCAATAACTGAAAAAGTAAGCACTTTAAGGCATATGTTTGTTCGTAAGTCATATATTAATATGCTAATTGCGGTTCTTTTGCACCCTGTCTAGTGTCTAAAGACTCTATCACGATCCTATCGAAAATGGGCTCAGCACCACGCCCAAAATGGTTTTTGGCGAATTTCTCGAAAAGTAAGGATTTTAGGCCATGTGTTGCTCGATAACTCCTATATAAACATGCATATGTGGCTTCGTTTAAGCCTATTTTGAAGTCTCTACGACCTTCAGAAGCAAGGGGTCGGTTACTTTATTGGGTCAATATGGGCGTGGTCCTCCTGGGTTTTCTCCACTGTCAAACAAATGTCTCCAAACGAAAATCGTTTATTCATACCTTCGGGAAGGTCTGTGCAAAGTTTCGTGAGTATCTGAACATTTGCAGGTTCATTTCCATAAATGTCCATAAATGACTGGATTACACAACTTTAGAGTTAACTTTAGAGAAACTCATAGTCATTTATCTCAAATTAAGCTGTTAGTGTCCATGATCAACCTGTGGCGACAATGTTTTACGTGAAATGTAAAAATCAGGAGTAATATAAAAAGTGTATTTTTAGATTAAAGTGCTAGCTCATAGTTTTAGAATTGTATAGTCGTTTAACCATCTAACAATCGATCGTGCCGTATTAATATATGGCCAAAGAATAATAGGATCTTGGAAATTCTATATTTGTTCAGTGGGTCGATTGACTGAACACGTTTGCACTTGGTATTTAAACTTACCAGTAGTTTATTTATGTTATGTACCGATGATAATGCAATTAGGATAACAGCTAGGTAAGTATAATTCAAAACTGTAACACACCGCACACCGTACACTCCAATCACTATTACTATTTGGTAGACCGGGTATTTTGGCGGGAATTCTGTTCCCACGGCACTGTTCTGATAGAAGCTACTTCTACTAATGGTCCCAGAGGAACGGCCGTAAAGTAGCCAGACTTCTTGTCTCCTGTACTGGCTGACACATGCAGATTAAAGTTAGAAATTTCGCTATGCTATAAATATAATTGCTCTCGGAATTGAACAAACTAGCTCCTACTTATCTAGATCCTTTTAAATTCGTTAGAGTTTCATGGATTGGGGAAAAATAATCGGTACAGTCTCCCTGCTTGTGTAATTAAGCAATGAAAACAATCCAAAATTATCACATATGACATAAGAACTGTAATAGCAGAAACTTTCTAACCGTACATTCACCCGCCTCTGTCCAAGAACCTATATCACTGTTTAAAATCATGACGTGAGCACTGTACATCCAATCAGCTATTCCTTTAGTTAGGATGATAGCCAAAACTATAAGGATTTTGGAGAACTCGGGTAATAGTCATAATTCTAAAATTTGAGTGAGTAACACGTGTTTTAATGACAACGATAAACATTTGCAACGTATTACGCTATGCCAGCGCGCACTGAGGGACTTCGTGACGTCACGAGGCCACAGCTTATTATTGCAATAACACGCGTTACACGTACGCTAGAGAGTTGGTTCTTTCGGCGATACGATTCTTTACCAGTTTGTCACAGCTGATTTAAATCTTAGCCAAATTGGAGACTACAAATTTTTCAGTTAACTGGTCCTTTAAGGAAGAGTTGGAGCCTGGAGGTAAATGAAGGTTGGTAAAGCCGGAATTTGCTTGATGAGATTGAGGTCAGTGGAAAGAGCTAATATTGGAGGGAAAGGATAATAGCAGAAGATAGCTAGAGCTGCAGTTAGCTAGTGCTGGGTCCTCCTCCTCCTCCTCCTCCTGGGTCTTCCTGATCCTCCCCAGTCGTCTTCCTCCTCCCCTCCTCAGTCCTCCTCCTAGTCCTCAGTCCTCCTCATCAGTCCTCCTCATCAGTCCTCAACAGTCCTCCTCCTCCTCCTGGGGCCTTTTCCTGGGTCCTCCTCATGGGTCCTCCTCCTCCTGGGTCCTCCTCCTCCTCCTGGTCCTCCTCCTGGGTCTTCCTGATCCTCCCCAGTCCTCTTCCTCCTCCCCTCCTCAGTCCTCCTCCTAGTCCTCAGTCCTCCTCATCAGTCCTCCTCATCAGTCCTCAACAGTACTCCTCCTCCTCCTGGGGCCTTTTCCTGGGTCCTCCTCATGGGTCCTCCTCCTCCTCCTCCTCAGTTCTCTTCCTCCTCTTCCTCCTGCTCCTCCCTCTCAGCCATCCTCCTCAGCCATCCTCCTCAGCCATCCTCCTCAGCCATCCTCCTCAGTACTCCTCAGTCCTCCTCCTTCTCAGTCCTCCTCAGTCCTCCTCCTCCTCAGTCATCCTCCTCAGTTGTCCTCCTCCTCCTCCTAAGTCCTCCTCCTGGATCCTCCTCCTCCTCCTCCTCCTGGGTCTTCCTGATCCTCCTCCTCCCTCTCAGTCATCCTCCTCAGTCATCCTCCTCAGTCATCCTCCTCAGCCATCCTCCTCAGTACTCTTCAGTCCTCCTCTCAGTCCTCCTCAGTCCTCCTCCTGAGTCCTCCTCGGCCCTCCTCCTCCTGAGTCATCCTCCTCAGTCCTTCTCCTGCTCCTCCTCAGTCCTCCTCCTGGGTCTTCCTGATCCTCCCTAGTCCTCTTCCTCCTGCCCTCCTCAGTCCTCGTCCTCAGTCTTCCTCATCAGTTAAAGCTATTAATAGCTTTAGTGTGATTAATAAGTCGTTTGCTTTGTACAAAATTATAATACATAGAAGTTGCGAAAAATTCTCAAAATGTTTGTCCGCTAATGTCCACCAATGTCCGCTAATGTCCACCAATGTCCGTCCAGGTCCGCAAATGTCCGTCCGAGTCCGCCAATGTCTGTCCGAGTCCGCCAATGTCCCAAAAAACACGTCTGTTGTCTCATAGAATCCAAAAAGGACAGGACGGACGTGACAACCCCCCCCCCAAAATCATGTTTTAAAAATAAATATCTCAAAAACTATGCAATATAGACCCAATACTGCTTCATAGCTTGTATATAAATATGGCCATTCTGCTGTTGTGGTTATCCTGAATGTCCTATAATATTTAGGAGCTGAGATGGATAGAAAAATCATATATTTGCGCCTGAGGGCAATTTAGAAATGTTATCACCTAGGCCAGGGTTGGACTACTGATAAAAGTTGGCACTCAAAATCAAATTATTCTAGCTCAGAATGACCTTTAGACCTTACGAAGGACACTGTGTCGAGTAAAATTGTATACATTGATGTGCTTACTTCACTTAACCTAGCTGCTAGGGTAGTTTTCTTGTTTGTTTGTTTGCGCTAGTCAGTAAATGTCAGTTTTTCTCATTTTTATCTAAAAGTGAGTCCCGGGGAGCTTCAGCACCTTAATAGTGTCAATATAAACTTACATATTGCGGTAATTTTAAGCCAAAGATTAAGTTTCTACGGCCTTCAGAAGCTGAGATAAAAATTTCTCACATACGCGCCTAATATGAAATATGGGCGTGGTTCCCCAAGGCTGAACTAATGGCTCAACATGCCCAATGAATTGAACTTAGTGACTTATATAACCTATTTAACTCGATTCAGCAGTGTAAATACAAACTAAACACCTCCCTGCTGCTAGAGTAGACAACTTCGAATTTTCCGCCAAAAATTGTGTAAATGGGCGTGGTCAGGGTGCAACTCCACTTTTATTTACCCAAATTTTATTTTATTATGTTTTAGTAATACTGATGGCATCATAACAAGCCATTTAGAGACCCCCATCAAATATTCTAGGCAAATTTTAATAATTCTGGTCAAATTTTTCCCACGCTTTAAAAAGGGCGTGGTCACGGGTTTAAAGACACATAAAAAATTATCCACCCAAATTTTTTTTGAAGTAGAGACCCTAGGGAGCACAAATAACATCTCAAACCTTCTAAACTCGCTAAGTTGTGCCAGGTTTTGACCAGATACTCTATTAAATCTAATTACATGTATAATACGATTACACCAGTTATTGCACTCGGCTGCGCCTCGTGAAATAACTGCAATAATCGAACTTGGCTTCGCCTCGTGCGATTATTGTATCAATTTACACTCGGCTGGGCCTCGTGCAATTAATAGTGTAATCGCATTATACGCAGTTAGATTAGCGTATAAAATTATTTAAATGTTTATTGAATGTAATTATTTTTAAAATAACGTTTGCTAATCGATATAGAACGCGACATAATTACAGTTAGTTTCGCTTCTATTTGTGGCTCAAAATTTTAAAACCCCTTTTCCAAAGTACATAATTAACATGATTGATGTCATTGCCAATATTTCATGTCTAGCGCGTCTGTACATTTTTTCCGGTATAGTATAGTATGTAATTGGAATCTCTAACTCAATTTTACCATTTTTATTTTTTTGAAAAACGCACTTTTTGGCGAATTTCTAATCCTTGAAAAATAATTGAAAGGAAAATTGTTATAATCTTGTATTTGGTTATATCTTTCTCCCTGTTAGTCGGATGCCAACCGTTCTAAAAGGCCATCTCGTTAGCGTTTCGTATTAAAAGCGATTTCTCGACGGTTCTCTAGATTATGCTAAAAAATGTCCGCCAATGTATTATTATTATCTTAAACAAAATATATAAGACTAACTTCTCGTTTTTATACCACGTACTGTATGGGGTATGAGGTATGCAAAAATAACTGACCAGGCTCTGTTTTAGTCCTTGTCCCGGTAAAAATTCCGGTTTTATTTTTTACCGGGAGCAGGACTAAAACAGGAACCGAAATTAGAGCCTATTGCAGAAGTATATTTTTCCAGTCAGTCCTGGTTCACTGCAGTGGCGTAACGAAAGGCCCTGCTGACCCCGCTGTGCAGGGGGGCGCCGTCTTAGGGGGGCGCCAAATCGTCGTTTGAATGTGGGACAATTTCGAAAACTTAACTAAAGTACTAGCAAAACTGCGCGTTTTGATCTAGATACACACTTTTTTAGAGATTTTACCGGCGTATTCTTTAAAATCACCTAATTTGTTCAATTTTAGGGAGGGGCACCAAAAGGGGAGGGGGCGCCAACAGGGGGGCGCTTATTTCGGCAGGGGGGCGCCAACAGGCAACGTTACGCCACTGGTTCACTGATCGCTAAATAATCCCTGCACAATTTTAAAAATCTTACTCCTTATTCACTTAACCCGGTTTGGTTTGTTAAGTCTTTTAAATTTAATGTACTTCAGCTTCATGAAAGGGCCGGCAAACAACGCCCATGCTATGCGGAACAAAGACTACAGGAGTGATATAAAAACAACAAGTAATAACAAAAGGTGGCCGTTATTAAACAATGATAAACTTAACACCATGTCATACTAATTAGAAGGGCAAGCCTGTTGCTGGCACATTCGGAAGCTAGCATCTTAGTATAGGCGTTTTTCCTTTCTCGAGATCTTCATTCTAGAATATTCCTTGGCTCTAGTTTAGTGTATGGAATATTCTAAATTCTGACAACCGTTTAATACGAGTAGCTTACTTAATCACTGCGATATTGTTACGATATCGATAGGGAATATGGTTTAAACTTGTTGAGACGTTGAGGTAATTTGTGAGGTCATTTTTTTGAGGTCATTTTTTTTGAGGAAATGTTATATGATTTTCCACATATTATCATGGCATGGATTCACGTACTTATACTCTAGTTCGACACGCACTATAGTTCGACAACTTAAGTTAGAGATATCACCCCTGACGAACTTCGGTACGTGTCGAACTAGGGTTTATATTCTTATATTTATAGATTTATATAGCGTACTCTACAATCTAGATCTACAAAACGGAATACGAGTTACCAGTTTCTTGTCGGCCTTGAAACTGGTATATATATATATATACCAGTTATATATATATATATTTACGGGTAATACTCGTAAAATATCTGTTCCATATATTGGACCGTCGACGAGTCCAACTCGGCGCGCGTCCTGGTAAGTTGTAAACCTACAAGTTATATATAGTACGTGTCGGCCTTGAGTCCAGGTAGCGCACTTAAGTTCGATCACTGAGTCGAACCTTAGGGTTCGTCGAACTACAGTACGTGTCGAACTATCGAGTGCGTATCGAACTTTATAAGTACGTATTGTACCCATGGCATGACGTCACGATGATGTGATGTCATCATGACGTATTTACCAAAGGTTTCAGAGATCATGAGCACCACTTCAAACACAGCCGGCACTTATTTAACCTCAACATACATACTTTTTATTTTTACACTTTTACTGCTTATTTACTCGTATTTTATGCCAGTCTTCATGCATGTGCAATGACGATTACTTTTATTTTTATAATGAGTTTATTTATACGAAACAGTTACGTCCGCTTCTCTGACGCATTATGGCTCATGATGGGAACGGAAACCACAGCCCTTACCCAACCTACCTACCTATGTCACCTATGTTGAGATTCGTTAAGCTTTAACAGGGCCATCACATTGTGTGACCACCCCTCAGAGAGGAGATCTTATAGCTCTGTCATTCCTCCAGAAAAGCAGCGAGTTTGATTTCTTAGGAGTGTAACCACAGCCCTTACCCAACCCGTTCATTTTGTTTCGGTATTCAGTTATTTATAGACGGTACTTATATATATTTTGGTCGGTTCAAGTCACTGAAATATAACACTTGCTCGTGTATCTAGAAGTAAAGTTAGACCGTCTCCGTTTCATTATGTGGCAATTATTGAATTATCAGAAAATACGTAAATTCTATTTTTTGATTTTGCGTTTGTTCACACTGGACCCACCTTATTCTCCAATTTATATTGTTTGTGAATATTAATCGCAATAATTACCCATATATATAACATTGTAGTGATAAGTAGGGAGAAAATTTGGTTTTATTTTCTGCTGGGTGCCTTTCTAGATTCACTTTTCGTATGTAAATACAACTGTTTCTTTTCGATGCCACTACAATACTGGGTTGTAATAGTCTACAAGTGTAACCGTACTTTCATTGAACACGAACCTTATTTTAAAAGCAGATTAATTACTAATTAATTAACCGACATGAATAAGATTATATTTGTTAGTCACTGAAATATAACACTTGCTCTTGTATCTAAAAGTAAAGTTAGACCGTCTCCGTTTCAATATGTTACAATTATTGAATTATCAGAAAATACGTAAATTCTATTTTTGGGTTTTGTTCACACTGTACCCAGATTGTTCTCCAATTTATATTGTTTGTGAATATTAATCGCATATTGTTGTTTACCCTGTAGCTGTCTCGTAAGACTGAGCATTAGTTTTTAACATTGTTTTTATCCGTGCTAGTTAATCAAGTTTTGGGTACCGGGCTATCCTGGTTACCCTGACTTATCATGCAGGTCTAGTTTACCCATATATATATATAACATTGTGCCCCAAGTGTGCCCCAGCTGTTCCCCAACTGTATTTGCCCCAAGTGTGCCCCAAGTAACTTTTTGCCCCAAGTGTGCCCCAAGTGTGCCCCAAGTGTTCCTAGCTAGATTACCAAATTGCCCATTGTACTTGTACTTACTTTTTTACTTTGGGCGATGCTCGATCGAAATCTCCTCCACTCTACGTCTCCAGATGGTTCTGTCGCACATAACTGTTCGGAGATCTTCTACCCGCAACCCTGTGTCCCTGGCTACGGTGTCAAGAAAAGAGAGTGGTCTCCTCCCACGCTTGAACTGTGGCAGCCGCCAAGGAAGGATGGTAGAGATGAGATGACCTGGTCTGAAGCTCTCATGCAATGCCCAGCAAATCTGGCACGTCTCTGTGCAACGATGGTGGAGATGGAAGGGAGGTCACCATAGATTTGCTTTAGGGTTGGATGCTTCTTCCATGAAAGATTCCTAGCTTTCATTAGGAGCCTGGTGTAGCACCCGTCGAGACGCTTCTCAAACTGCTTGTTCAAGGTCCAGGTTTCTGAGCCATACAGCAGAACAGGTTCGATGCATGCTCTGAAGAACTTGACTTTCAGCTGGTCAGAAATGCCAGAGGTCCATACCTTCTGCAGTTTGATACAGGCTGACCAAGCCATGCCTTTCCTGGTGTTGAAGTCCTTCCTGCTCTCTGCAATATATGAGCCCAAGTATTTGAAGTCATCAACCTGCTTGATCTGATAACCGGATATTGAGTTCACGGGGCAGCATCAGGAATGTTGATGGTCATGTATTCGGTCTTGGAAGCATTCATCGCAAGTCCGACATGTGCTGCTGCAGTCTCTAAATCCGAGAGCAGTTGTTGGACTTGCTCTATGGTATCGGCAGTCAAGGCCAGGTCGTCAGCGAAGTCAAGATCTGTGACTCTGACCGCATGTACTCTCCGACTTTGCCTGGGGATGATGGTTAGGCCATGGTCAAGAGTCATGCAGTTCCTAAGGACATAATCGAGGACGATGATGAAGAGGAAAGGAGCGAGTGTATCACCCTGAAGGACCCCGATGAGTGTTCTAAAGAAGTCTGTAAGGCCGTCAATGGTTTTGACCCTGGAGTCTTGTAGTGATAATTAGCAGGGAGCAAATTTGGTTTTAGTTTCTGCTGGGTGCCTTTATGTAGATTCACTTTTCGTATGTAAATACAACTCTTTCTTTTCGAAGCCACTACCATACTGGGTTGTAATAACCTACAATATATATGTAAGTGTAACCGCGCTTTCATTGACCAGTGACCACGAACCTTATTTTAAAAGCAGATTAATTACTAATTAATTAACCGACATGAACAAGATTATCTTTTTTATTAACCGTCTTTACCGATCAGATAGAAAAGTTTCTCCAATGAACACAAAAACAGGAATAAGCGCTACAGCTGTTGGGTTAGTTTTAGTTTTGTCACTATCCTTCACCCAGATAACTGACATAAAACTATTTAACGATTTACGCCAAAAACTGTAAGTATTTTGTTCTCAAATTGTAAGTATTCTGTTCGCAAATTTATTGACATTCTAGTTTCTTCGAATATAAATCAGTTACGATAGGTAACTCTGTAGCTGATCGATCTGCAACGTATTCAATCCGTAGATTTTTACTACAACTTTTTTAACTGAAACATCCATCAGGTTCCCCGGCAGCCCGCTCGATCATTTCCACAGAGTCTCCAAAATATCATTCTCTGACTTAATAAACAATGATCAAACCATCGACCCTAAAATACTCCGCTCCATGCAGGAGTTCGGCTTCTTCTACGTTAACAACGTGCCAGACTACAATGCTCTCCAGGAACTCACCCTGCTCAAACATTTCTTCAGTCTGCCTGAAGCCACGAAAATGTCACTTGCAGTGAAAAAACATGAACCGAAAAACTCAAACATATACCGAGGCTACGGTCCAGTGGTGGATTCCGGTACACAGCACAAGGAGATGTTCAACATAGGCCCCCACGAGGCTCCCACACCTACGTACCAACAGACAGACTCTCCGTTGGATAAACTGAGGGCTATCAGTAGGGAGCGGAGTGTGTGGCCTGATACCGGAGATAAAGAGTTTGATGGGGAGTTTAGGAGGGTGTTCAGTGAGGGGATGAAGATAAGGATGAAAATAGCAAGAGGTAAATATAACCAAGGTAACCAGGTAACCAAGGTAGCCAAGTAACCAGGTAATCAAGCAGTGAGGGGATGAAGATAAGGATGAAAATAGCAAGAGGTAAATATAACCAAGGTAACCAGGTAACCACTAACCAAGGTAGCCAAGTAACCAGGTAATCAAGCAGTGAGGGGATGAAGATAAGGATGAAAATAGCAAGAGGTAAATATAACCAAGGTAACCAGGTAACTATGTAACCAGGTAACCAAGCAGTGAGGGGATGAAGATAAGGATGAAAATAGCAAGAGGTAAATATAACCAAGGTAACCAGGTAACCAAGGTAGCCAAGTAACCAGGTAACCAATCAGTATAAAGAGGATGAAGATAAGGAAGAATATAGCAAGAGGTAAAAATATAACGTTGTTTTTAGCCAGATAAGGTTATTTAATATTTTTAGCCAAAGGATTACTGAGGGGTTAAAGGTAATGATGAACATCGCCACTTGCCAGAGGTAAAGATAAGGTTATTTTTAGTTGTGAGGAGGCTTGGGTTATTAATGTGGAGTGGAGACTAGCTATAAATATGTGCGGCATGCCTTATTACCTTATTGGTCATAATTATCACGGACATTACTTTCACGCTGAAGACCTTAGCGTGAATAATTAAGTCTTTGAAAATAATTTCTAGGTGGCATTAAAGGTCCGTGAATAATAAAGTCCGGTAATTAGTTTCATTAATTTTAGTGTGTGTGTGTCCCTACATATGCGTAGATATGTGTGTAGCCGATTACTATATTAGTTTATTAGTATACTATAATAGGACAATTAAAATAATCACTCCTCAGTCACATCTAAAGTTCAGCAAAAGAGTAAAACACTTATTAAAAAATCACCAAACATTTTCACAATTTTTTGGAATTGTTTGGGCGGTCATGTCTGTCATGGGGAACCAGTCAGGAGGGCGGAAGACGCGTGGGCGGAGGTCGCGTAGGCGGAAGACTTGAGGGCGGAGGACGCAAGGGCGGAAGTTTCCTAAAAGGTTGGACACGAGGGCGGAGGTCGCGAGGGCGGAGGTCGATCCCATGATTTGGGCGGAAGACTCGTAAAACGATCACATGTCCTAAATGCTCGACTGGTAATACTACAAAACCGGAAACATCACACAACGTACTTCAAATTGTATAAATTATATAAGTTATATTCAATCAAAGTTATATTCAATCATTTTAGTGGTACTGATTTCGAATTCTTTGTAACTTTACAAACAAAATACACAGGGTTATACTTATAGAGAACGCTTAACGGTAATACAGATATGAAAGAAGCACCCATCCACTTGGGCTGACTCGAATGTAGACGATAGGGCGTTCCTCAGGGCGAGCTCAAAGTCCACCATGATTCGGTCTGGAGAAAAGGAACCAAGGTTTTTGAGGGCGCCGAACGCTTCCATGTAGATGGGAGTGTCCTTGTGGGTCAGGAGAATGTAGACGCAAGGGAAGCACCAGGTTGAATCCTCCGTGAAGTTCACCATCTCCGCGTGGACAGTCAGTAACTGATAGAACAGCTGCGGTGAGGATGAGAAGGTTGCGTCGATATACCAGCTGCTGCTCTGCTCTAGGGCTGTCAGGTTGTTTTTTGTTGCGAAGATGATGACACGTCGATCGTCCAGGTTGTTGTCGTATTGAAGCATAGGTTCACCGGAGAGGGATCTGCAGTCGTCCTCTTCCAGTTGAAGATCTGCGAGGGATGAAGGTGCTCTGGGTCTAGGGTTTCCGTATCGGCGGGCTCTCTGTGCCCTCTTCTTCACCGCTTGTTCGTTGGGGAGGCGGGCACGTGCATCCTGAGACATGGGACCAGTAACGGAGCAAACGATGTTGTGTGTCATCGTCGTAGCAGCCAGATCCTGGACTTTAGCGAGGACTTCTTTCAATTCACAGTCAGCGATATCAGCGTCGTGGTTATGTATCTGTGTCACTTTCACCAAGGATTCGTTCAGGGTATACAGACGACCACGGCAACAGTCTTTCTTCCTCACACATCTCCAGGCTTGGCGTCCATCGGTGGTAAGCTTTCCATCCTTAGAGTAGCGGAAACCACCGTGTAGGAGATTCTGACTGGTAGGAGTCCTTCCTCTGATAATCTTTACTGTATCTTCATCGTACATGGTTGTTATTGTAGTAGTTGAGATGTAGCTGGAACTAAATAATAAGATACTTCTATTCCCAACATCGGTCTTAAATATACTAGTTGTCTCTCGAGTCGTCTACGTTGTGACTCAAGTTGTTCGTTTCACTGTGCAATCTCTTCGTGTGAAAACAGTTGATCTTCCGCCCTTGTGTCCTATACCCCTGTCATGAGCGTGAATAATTATGTCCGTGAAAAATTTGGTCCGTAAAAAACTCGTCCGTGACAATTGTCCGATAAAGTATATTTCAGTATATATAATGTATACAAAAGGAATAAATATTTTATTAATGAGATGATAATACTCTTGTTTTAATCCGTGCGTTGTAAAATTCGTTTATTTTACATAATATTCGTTTCACAGGTATTATTAGAAGCATCGGGAGGAGTTTAGAAGCAGACCAGCTTATTTCGAGATTTACAGAATCTGAATTCTCAACTCTTGGGTTGAGACGTTATCCCACCCGAACTAAGTAAGCAATTGGTGACATCCACCAGAACTCAATGAAATCTGTGACTGGCCACGTGATATTTATAAAATCTGTCGCCAATCTCGTGTTGGAAAATGGCCCCACTTAATACTATGTGTGAATACAAGTGGTACCTGCAAGGGTATTCATTAAGCATTTAGAGTTCTGTAAAACTGCAGTTACAATAATTGTGCTGGAATATTTCACGTAATTTTCCAAAATACATACATACCAAAATATAAATTACCAAAATTTGTGGTAATTTTATTTTTTCTTATCGTACGACTATGGCGAGAGAACTTCTCTCGTCAATTCTTCTTCAGAATTGTTGAAAATTCAACATCCATAATTTTGTATGTTTTCAGGAGGACAGAAAGTATGAATTCAGAATACGATGGAGTCGCCCTGTCAGAACTCGAACACGAAGACTCGACTGTAACCGTGTTGTCTACATTTAACTACACTGGTCTCCAGGTACGTTAGACTGTCACTATGTAACCAGGTAACCAAGGTTACCAGGTAACCAAGGTAACCGTGTTGTCTACATTTAACTACACTGGTCTTCAGGTACGTTAGACTGTAACTATGTAACCATGTAACCAAGGTAACCAGGTAACCATTAACCAAGGTAACCTAGCTAACCAAGGTAACCAACGTAACCTAGCTAACCAAGGTTACATTTAACTACACTGGTCTTCAGGTACGTTAGACTGTCATTTTAATTTTCACGTTTAACATTTTAATCTCAGAGGATGAAATTATACGTGGTGTTAAATGGAATTGTTGTCACAAACTCTGAAACAAAATTAATTGCATTTTATAGTGGTTTCTATTCATTAGGTAGTTATGCTAAATCTATCTGCATTGCCCTGCTTATTTGGATCCAACTAATATAACAACTTATATTTCTCCAGGCCCTGTACGGCGAGGAATACCTGGAGGTTCCCCCATCTGAGGACGGATTTATTGTTAATATCGGGACCCTTGTTGAGGACATTACTGATAAGAAGATAAAAGCAGTCAGGCATAGGGTTAAACAAGTTGACTTTGAGAGACATTCTATTCCCTGCTTCTTCAACCCATCGTAAGTTTACTTTATTTCTAAGATGAGAAGTACGTACGGTATGAGGTTTTTTATTAGTACGTACCGTACAACTACTTTAAAGTTGTTGTTGTAGGTGGTACCTGCAAGGGTATTCATTAAACATTTAAAGTTCTGTAAAAATGCAATTAAAATAATTGGAATATTTCACGTAATTTCCCAAAATACATACATCCAAGGCAAAATATAAATTACGGGAACTAGAACGAACACCGATGGGACATTAAGACAACAATAAGACAACAATAAGACAACATTAAGACAACGTTAACGCAACAAACACCAATAAGACAACAAACGGTAAGACAACATTAAGACAACATTAAGACAACATTAAGGCAACATTAAGGCAACATTAAGGCAACAATAAGACAACAATAAGACAACATTTATGATAAAATATTAAGACAACACAATCTTAAATGAGTTTGTTGTCTTAATGTTGTCGTAATGTTCTCTTATTGTTGTCTTATTGTTGTCTTATTGTTGTCGTAATGTTCTCTTATTGTTCTCTTATTGTTGTCTTATTGTTGTCTTATTGTTGTCTTATTGTTGTCGTAATGTTCTCTTATTGTTGTCTTATTGTTGTCTTATTGTTGTCTTATTGTTGTCTTATTGTTGTCTTATTGTTGTCATGAATAAGATTGGGGGATTTAAGATTACGTTGGCTCTGTTTTGATTTCGGATACTTGATTAAGACACAGTATTGGATAATAAATAATTAAATAAATGTTAAATAAATATCAAATAAATATCAAATAAATATCAAATAAATAAATAATCAATCAGCAGTGTAGTACGTTTCAATATGAAACAAGTAGTGAAGTAGAGAGAGGTAGAATCATGTCCTCATCCAAGGGCAACTTCTGATATCCCCGATAGTTAACGGTCTAAGATTACGATTAGGATTCAGGATGATAGATATCGTCTCCAGGCAGAGAGATGACACTCCTCGGTAGGTGAAAGTCAGTGGGCTGAGGTAATCACGTGTCCTCTTGAAGGGAACGTGTCCCGTAATCATCTTGTAGAAAGTCACTCCGAACGCCCATATGTCAGCAGCTACAGGATCGTAGTGTCCAGTAAAGAGGATCTCAGGGCTGGCGTACTGTTTTGTTCCGGAGAAGGTGGAGTGGAGATGTGGTGTTATCCTCTGGGCAGCTCCGAAGTCTATCAGTCTGATGTCTCCAGTAGAGGGTTGTATCAGGATATTCTCAGGTTTAACATCCAAGTGAGCTATCTGTTTCTCTTCGTGCAGGTAGGATAAAGCTGACGATAGTTGACGGAGGATGTACTTTGTGTTCACTTCTGACAGTCTCTTCTTGATGTCGATGTAGTCGAACAGGTCCATACAACCAGGTAGAAGTTCCAGGATCATGAGGAGGTGACTAGGGGTAGAGTAGAACTCCAGCAGTCTGATTATCTGGGGGTGTGATATCTCCGCCATGAGGGTGATCTCTGCAGGGATTGTGTCTGAGTCGGTCTTGATCTTCTTAGCTACCAGCTCTGCTCCAGAACGGAGGTGGGTGACTCTGAAGACTGTTCCAAAACCTCCTGAGCCGATCTTCTCGTGTAAACTGTAGGAAGAGTTAAAGGAGTTGAGGGAGGATTGATCAGAGGAGGAGAGTTCTGCAGCAGGGTTCTGTTTGAAGGAAGAGAGGTCTTCTGGTTCCTGGTTCTGTCGAGATGTGCAAAGTCCCATATTAAGTAGATGTTAGATTAAGATAGAGTGAAAGATTCAACGAAACAAACAAGGATAATAACAAGGTCTGACACAACCGTTATATATATTTACGGTTGACACCGTTTTTAGTGTAGTTGAGCATTGGATTATTTGCCTCCCCGCTCACGTGAACCCTGTGTCGTACACAGATATGTCATATTGGTGTCAGCGGTAAGGCATCTCGATCACTGGTCGGGCAGGAATTGTAAAGGAATTGTAAAGGAATTTTAAAGAATCAAATAAAATAATAATAAATAAATCAAATTAAAAGGTAGAAAATCTGAATAGTCGCGGCAGAACATACTAATATGACAATTATTTATTGACATGATCTGATGTCTTGGATAATACTTCAACCATAGAAAGGCTTCAAATCTTTATAAAATTCGCTTGAAATTATGTGTTACTATTGAAATCGGTTCCAATTATAGAATTATGAACAGAGACCGTCCAGAAAATCATTAAAAAGGAATTTGTATACCACTCTTATCTTACCGCAGATCTTATTATAATATTCAGATTCACAGAACACTCACGCCCAGGTTTGATGCGGATATAAGCAAGAGCATATCAGGGCGGACAACAGCAGCTGGAGAAGAAACACAGCTCTTTGGAGAGTGGATGAGGGATTATCTACCTAAAGTGGAACCTGGACTGTTAGAACAGGACATATTGACCAAGGAGGCTGTAGATGTTGGTGGTCATTAAACTGCTGTTATATGTTTAGTGATATTAAATATACAGATATTATATATATACAGATTGGGATTTGGGATGTTAGATTTGTTTAGTTTTTCATGTTATTTTATTAGATTTTTATTTATATTAAGGATAGTTAAAAACAACGCCCAAGTCTTATCTTTCCCTAAAAAAATAACTGAATATCAAAACATCATTGTATTTGTAATTGCTGCCAATATGTCTTATCATAAGCTAAATTACAGAGATAATACAGATCAAAAATATTATTCATGGTAAGTCCCGTGTATTTATGGCAAAAATGAGGGAAGAAAGCGCTGGTCCATCAACAGGACCCGCAAAACATGTCCTAACATTCTCCACCGACTAGTAATTATACGGTCTACGGGCCAATTTTTCTGACAATAGTTCAGTATTGCAGCGTTTATATATATACAAGATTTGTTGACTCCTGGGTACTTTATATTCAAAATAGAGCGAAGATGTCTGTGGTGAGCAACATCATTTTAAAGAAGATTAATATTTGAACTTAAAGAAATAGTGTTGAATGATCGCAGAACTTTGATTTCATTGTTGTAATATATTGATGCCCATAATCGGTTACTACTCCAACCCTCAGTTTAAAAACCGTTGAGAATAATGAATAAGGTTCTTTGTTATTATGTATAATGATATATTGATGGCTGATGCCCATGATAGATTATTTATTTGACCCTCAGTAATCAGAATATATTTCTTTGTTATTATTGCAGAATATTATTGAATATTGATGCCCATATTCGGTTATTTTATCCTACCCTCAGTTTTGAAAGGCGCTAAGAATAAGTTTCTTTGTTGTTATGTATAATAATATATTAATGCCGGCCATAATAAGTTATTTGATTTGACCCTCAGAATATATTTCTTTGTTATCATTGTATGTAGTATATTGAATATTGATCATTGATGCCCATATTCGGTTATTTTATCCTACCCTCAGTTTTGAAATTCGTTGAGAATAAGTTTCTTTGTAATCATTATATCCACTGAACTATATTTCTACCAACGCTTTAACAATTGTCGAGAATAGTTGTTTTTGTACCACTTGAATCTTTATTATTTATTAGAGGAAATTGAAATTGTTGACAGCTGTAATATGTTTTCATTATCGAATATCGTCAAATCACATACGACTAGGAACCGACGCTAACCTCGTACTTTTACTAATTTGTAATGGAAAAACTTTTTTTAATTAATTAAGTGGCCTGCACAAAGGAAAAAATCCTAGTTAAGCTTGATTCCTATCTTTCCAATATTATATTAAGCCTAAGGGCCTACAGCAATATCGTACACCTTGTCAATTACACTATCTTCTTTTCTGAGAACATCACATAAGTATCCTCTAAAACACAATCGAGTCTTGCAAGCTATATTCTCCTTATAATTATAGTACAGTCAAATCCGTCCTAATTTAAGCCTTTGTCGGACAAAATTCGCAACAAAGCGATTTTAACGGATATGGTCGGGACATGTCCGAGGAATCAGTCCAGGAAAATCCACAATTACCACTTTTATACCACTTTGGTTTTCCGCAAATAAGTCACAACCAGCAGTCAGAATTTTAAACTTATCAGTAAAATTTTAATTTCGCCACTCGATTATCCAGTCTGGCAATCAGGAAAATAAATATATATCCGACTGCTCCAGCAGCCAATTCCATAAGCTGGGTCGTGGTTCTTACTTGTATGTGATTATATAATTGCTCGCACAATTAGAAAAATGCAGATATTCAATACGCTCAACATGATCATAGTGCACCGCGGTAACCCGTACTCCGTTTTACAGATCTAGATTGTAGAGTGTGCTATATCCACCACTTAGGGCCTAGGGGTCCTTCACAATTCACATATTACGTAATCAGCCAAGGGGGGGGGGGGGGGGGGGGTTCAAATGATTACGCTAGTGTAATTATGAAACAATAGCTATGTGTAAAATTGATTACGGAGGGGGGAGGGTTTAAAAATTTGCCAAAAAAGCGATTACGTAATATTATGTGAACGACCCCTTACCACATTAATTGATATAATCACATAAAAATGCCAACTTGTGTCTTTTAGTGATCAATGATCTCAATGATTTTACTCCCATAAGTAATATTAGAATATTTATTGAAGCTGATGTATAAATACATTCACACATAGTTAAACAGCATGAGATTAGTGAAAAAGGATCGTCCGATCGTCGTTTGAGATCGGAGATTTCAAAACTTGTAGGAAAAATGTTAAATAATGATTATTATAATTTTGTATTATGACTAGAAGCCGCACAGACCTACCAGTACTATTTACACACATACAGACCAACTAGTAAGTCATTATAAACGAACCAGTCTACCCCTAATTCATAATTCGTGTAACGACGAGTATTGCATTGTATTGTACCACATGCCATTGTGACGTAGGGGGTCTCCTGCACCTTTTCCGCCTCGACATGGTGAAAAACATAGGCAAAAACTTTGGCATGTTTAAGGGGAGATACACCAAAAACGTTTTTGCTCCGAACATCGATTTTAGTTTATATTATGGTTAAATAGACAAAAAGAATAAGATTGCACACCTTCAAAATTTTCTAAAAATATTCCCTCATCGAGAAAAAAAATATTTTTCTTTTTCGAAAATTTTTAAAATTTGGTGAAGTCTGTCACTGTAATACCGATAGTTCGGCCATTTTAAAAGTTTTTTGGCTGATTTTTTTACTGAACATTACTTACAATCCGTACAAGAAGCCATTGAAAGGATTATATAATTGAACAATAAATGACGAAGTTATAGACCAAACAAGGTCGAAAAAATAAAAATTGAAATTTTTCCCACTTCTAAAGTTGTACATTTCACCAATCACCCGGGTCAGCAGATATCGCTTCAAAAATTCTTGTGAGTGTAGCTGATGATCATATCAAACTTTTTGGAGTAGGATTTCTCTCAGATTTGAGTTTTAAGCTATGCAATGTGGCCTCAAACGACTTAGTAAAATTCATCGTTAAAAAGGGCAAAAAAGGCAGATTTAAGGCCTATAACTCAAAAAGTATCAGTTTTTTTGAAATAATTTTTACAGGATCGTAATCAGCTAGGTAAGACAAATCTTTTAGTACGACATTTATAATATTTAAAGACACAAAATTTGTAAAAAAATGTGTACAATTTGTACAAAATTTATACAAGGGGGGACCCTTGTGTTCGAGCCAGAAAATTATTTAAGACAATTTGTCTTCTAAAAGCACCTATTTGGTACTAAAAGATTCGTCTTACCAAGCTGATTACGATTCTGTAAAAATTATTTCAAAAAAACTGATACTTTTTGAGTTATAGGCATTTTAAGCCTTAAATCTGCCTTTTTTGCCCTTTTTTACGATGAATTTTACTAGGTCGTTTGAGGCCAAATTGCATAGCTTAAAACTCAAATCTGAGAGAAATCCTACTCCAAAAAAGTTTGATATGATCATCAACTACACTCACAAGAATTTTTGAAGCGATATCTGCTGACCCGGGTGATTGGTGAAATGTACAACTTTAGAAGTGGGAAACATTTCAATTTTTATTTTTTCGACCTTGTTTGGTCTATAACTTCGTCATTTATTGTTCAATTATATAATCCTTTCAATGGCTTCTTGTACGGATTGTAAGTAATCTTCAGTAAAAAAATCAGCCAAAAAACTTTTAAAATGGCCGAACTATCGGTATTACAGTGACAGACTTCACCAAATTTTAAAAATTTTCGAAAAAGAAAAAATTTTTTTTTCTCGATGAGGGAATATTTTTAGAAAATTTTGAAGGTGTGCAATCATATTCTTTTTGTCTATTTAACCATAATATAAACTAAAATCGATGTTCGGAGCAAAAACGTTTTTGGTGTATCTCCCCTTAATCAGAGGCAGGAAGTTTTGTAATTATTGTTTATTTTATTTCGGGTAATCGACTGAAATGCCGGGTTAGAATAAAATATTTTGCGTCATCTTATTACATCTGCTTGTACTAGAAAATAAATATACTCCTCACAATTACCTATAATTTAGTTAAGTAAAGAAAATAAATTTATAATCAAACATCAACTCTCACTGCTCACTTTGAATTAAATTCTGTAAAATCCTTCTCTACCTAGAAAACGTTAACAATTCTATAATAAACTTTAAAATATCTGCGGATTTAAATGCTTGCTATCAATTTCTTCATTGACGTCATTCAAAACAGTAAATGGAGCACAAAATAAATCTGCATGGTCAGACAAATAATAGATTTAACAAATTTAACAAATTTAACAATAGATTTAGAACAACACGTGAAGGTGACGTTAGTTGAAGAAATTGATAACATGCAATTAAATATTTACCATGGTAATGATTGGTAAATTACGTAGATAAAATAGCATACTGCTGTTCATTCGTTAAACTTACAAATAATATATTATAAAATATATTGTCAAATCTGATGGGCCGGGTAAAATCTGAAATTTGCAGGGGTCAATCTGCAGGGGTGATTTGGGTAAATAATGCTACAAAGTTCTTTGATACATTTTTGAATTATTCAACGAGAAAAAGTTTAAAACTCTTTCATATAGTTTTCTAATGGTTTTCTGTATTGAGCAGTACATCGAAATAAAGACCACCAGCTTTTTCACAACCCAGTACATCACTCCCACCACAATCCACAAAACCACAGCAGCCACCAGCACCACAAGTCCCAAAACATCCAAATTATTCGCATCAACCACACTCTTCCCCTCCAGTACATCATTTTCCAAATACGGCAGCTCCCCCAACTCAAGCAGCAACTTCACGTGGTACACTAAGTTCTCTTCTATGGTAATCGGGGAAAGTTCCAGAACTTTAACCGCGCGTCCCATCTTCGCCCTGAACTGAGCTCCGTGTTGGAGTGTGGTGTTGAGAGATTGTAGGATGTTAGAGGGGGTGAGGTTCTCTTTAGGGAGGATGTTGCCGAATCCTCGGTATTTGATGATGTTGGCAATTACTATTTGCTCTGCGTAGAGTGGTATACAGAGGATGGGGACCTGGGTAGAAGTTTGTGTTGAGATTTGTGATGTTACAAGAGACATTTCAAGTTTTTAGAATATTAGGACTCGATCAGGGCCACTATAGTGACAGTGAAAGTAAAACGGCACTAAACAAATGGAAAAAGTTAAAGTTAACGCTTTTAATAAATCAACAAGCTCTCAAATAATTAAATTTTGCTTAAATAAATAACGAACCTGATAGTAAATACCCTCCATCCGAGAGTTACTACCACAATGAGAAACGAATAGAGTCACGTGACCACTGTCCAAGAGAGCTTTCTGGGGTAACCACTTTGATACGTACACGTGATCTGACGAGAAGATACCCTCGGAGTAAGATTTCTGCTCATCTGCAGGGGAAGCCACATGTTATATAATGTAATAGTTAAGCTTCATTTAAGTAATGGTTAAGTAATAATTTAGTTGATAAAATGCTGATAACGCAAATTACATCATAAGACGTTGTGTGCAGTAAAAATCGTCTACACAACATGATACTAGTGAAACCATAAAATTCAATTGATATCCCTGAATGGTATCATTTTTATTCAAGATAATGAATGCTATCATTGGCGAAAAAAAATAATTGGATCGCGTTATAAACCGTTGAACCTACCTGAGCGAAATATTTTAGAGAAGGACTGCTCCTCAGATCCCAGGGAGATGATGATCTTCATGTCGAGCACTTTAGCTGCCTCCATAAACAAGCTATACCTTTCCAACCAGTCCAGATCAGAAGCAACATAGCTTCCAAATGATAAATAAATGGTTTCTTTAGAGTCTTTAGTAAGGAATTCAGTGAGGTAGCTTGGTAGGGCTGTAGAGGAGGAGTACCCCAAAGTTCCTATCTTGACCACAGTGGGGGGAAGCTTGTACGGGAACGAGAATGAAGGGTAATCGTTAACAAGGAACAAATCTATAGTCTTAGTAACATCGTTAAGGGAGGTCAGATTCCTTTCATCAAGGAACGGCTTGAAGATCTCATTCAGTTGCATAGCGAAAGGGATCATCTGCATGGCGCTCACCAAGCTCTGTAACTTCAAAAAGAGACCCTTGTTTTCATGAAAATGAATGTTTAGCATTCCAGGCTCGTTGTTGAAGAGCAGGGGAAGCTGATGCTTGACTTTGGGCAGGATGTAAGAGTGTTCGGGGTTCACCATAGCAACTGGTATCCCACTCCCCCAATAAGCAAGAGATGCAGCCCAGACTGTCCTTTCCTCGGCAACAATAAGTTTGAAATCGTTCTCCTCCCTCAGCCTCTTCCACTGAGTACCATGGAAGAATTCCAGTGACTTCCCATACATATCCAACACGGTATCCCTACACGCGGGTACCCTTACTGACATCGACATACCCTCCTCCGCCGAATAGTCCTCCGCTAGCTGCTTCACACACTCCTCCGACCGGTTATGAAACTCCACATTATACATGAAGCTTGACTCTGAAGGAGTGATGACTCGGAACAGGGGATCAGAGGAGGGTAGGGCTGCTCTGCTGTCTGGATCCAGGGTTATGAGAGTCACGTTGTAGCCTGCATTAGCTAGCACTTTGCCGATATCAAGCATGAAGAAGAAGTGGCTGCCACGTACAGGGTTGACCAAGAGGATTTGGGTGGGATCTTGTGGCGGAGAAGGACTTATTTTGGCGGGATCTTGTGGCGGAGAAGGACTTATTTTGGCGGGATCTTGTGGCGGGGTAGGACTCATGTCTGGCGGAGAACGACTAATGTTTGTTGTGTTTTGCCAACTTCCAGTCACCACGACCGATAAGATGGCTAATGTTTTCAGTAACTTTGTAAGCATTGCTCGACGAGATAGAGAGGGATATCCGTGATATGGAATATGGATAGCAATGGTAACTGAGGCTGGATATATGGCGTGCAAAAGATTTTAATCTCGAGGCTCTGACGTAAATCTTTGTCAGAGATATCTTGCTGCTGGAAGAATAGTAAAAATCTCTATTATTATAACTACTAAAAACTTTAAAAACTGTGCATCAAGACAATAGCAATGAATCCTGTGTTGAATACTTTAAAGTTTGAATACCGTTTTATCTTATAACAAATTCAACTTGTTTTATACTCCAGCTCTTTTTCTATTACCGATTGACGTCAGAGACGAAGAAGCGTGAGTATGTGTTATCCGGTAGTCACTGGTTACTCACACCCCCCCTCAGACCTCTTTATATTTATTGTAAATTGCCTGATTGTAGCTGATAATAAGAATAATTTTCAAGCACTTTGATTTGAGTGTGTATCCGATATATAGCGTTATATGGCAGCTTGAGATGAGCAAATGTGATTTATGGTATTTATAAGCTGATACTTATTAACAATTACAAAGATTGTGTCATTATCATGTAAGGAGGATTGGTTCTTTAGTTGCAGAAGTGCATGTGCACAGCCACCATGTTAGACGCTGCGTTTTAAAACTGTTGTCGTGCAATTATTGATTGCTCGGTTTAATTTCGATTGGGTCACGTGATTATAACCAAATGGAACACACTGATTCGGGTAACTCAAGAAAAATATTAGGAATAATTTGAAATGTATGGATCTGTGGCATTACGGAACAATTTCACTAAAGCATTAATGCGTAAAATTCCACGGAGGTTCAAACTTTAAAGATTTAACCATAAATTGAATGATAACTCACATGATAGTGATATATATTAGTGATCATAAGTTACACTATAAATGTTAGGAACCCTTCCACTGTACAATAATAGCCTACCAGAGTCGTATAAAAAGAAATGTTAGCGTGCCATGGCATGAAATATCTACAATGAGGGCAACATAATTTATGAAGGTTATGAAAATATTAACGAAACTGAACACTTATACCACTTTAAGTCTAACAGACTAATGCTGGAGTGAGAAAAATTGATGTAAAACATTAGTAACATTTATTTCGGCTAAACCAAAACACGACGGTCAAACCATAATGACGGAGGTGCCAACCAGTCAAGATCAAGTCATGCTCACTCTGCAGGAAATTGTTAGTCTTTTTATGATAGAGTGACGACTGACGAGAGCTCAATATAACTGGTACGGAGGGCTCACGACGGAGGGCTCACGACTGGCAGAGATAAAGGAGATAAGAAAATTCGGAAGTGTCTGAGGGCAATGTCACGTGTGCACTGCAGGACCCTATAAATGGCAATATATAGTATTAGTATGTATCGTTGGCGTTTGATAAAAAGGGCTTATCTCGAAAATAATTTTTGTGACGTCAGTGTTTTGTGTCCCAATTTGGTCAATCGTGAAAATTAATTTCATGATATTGATGTTTTCTGAAAAAGGGGAGTAAGATCTACTCGATTATCTTTAGCTCATCAAAAAATATTGATCCTGGCCAAAGTTATCATGGGTGCTTGAAGGTCAGCGTGTATGCGTAAATTTATTACAGTCCCAAATAATTTCAAAGTGCTTTTCCCGAGAATTAGGATTCCGAACTTCATCCCGTTACTTCATTCCCACTATTAAAAATATAATACAATAAAAACATAATCTCTAGTTAATTATGTTAAAAGGGTCTTATCAGAAATTAAAGCCTTTTTCCACGGAATGGTCTTTTTGAAATTTCTCCATTTTTAAAGCAATATGTTAAATATTTGGTAGGAAGGTGACGAATGAAGAGTAGATTTCAAAAAGCAATCGTCACAGAGCTGAACTCGAGTTCAGTCCTTATTAGTAAAACTCCGATGATATATCTGTGGATGAATATTGATCGTGTTTTTTACTCTTTTATAATATTACGATTTTATTGTACGTATTGATTTTTATAGTTATATTACGAATATTCAGAAAATAGCATCTCTTCCAGGACAAATACGGATGATGATTTATCACCCTATACTCGACTATCACGTGACCTATTTTTAACACGTGTTCTCTCTACATTCAACTTCAAGTTGGTTTCAATTGTAGGATATATAATAATATAATGTACGTGATTCAGCATGCTCGGACAAATACTGCATCTCATCAACGTGTGACAATGCACCAGTCGCTGCATGGGCCCGGGTTCTTGTAAAAGAGACTTCCAAATCAGCACTTAGATATCTAGATATAAGCTTAAATTCTAATAAAACAACAGCAATCTGTCGATGGTCATATGTAAAGCACCGAATTGCGTTATATATACTTATGCTATTGGACTTTGTAATCCCAATCCTATGCCCTGAACCCGGCATGTAGCCTCTTTATCTGGCATCAGATCTCGAGACTTGCTTTCAGGACACGGCGACTGTTACCTGAGTTCCCTAAATCAAATTTTTTAATTTTCCGGTTGATATCCGGAAAAGCACCTTTTATACCGGACCGGAACCGGATACTTAAGCCAGATATCTGGTATTCTGAATTGATCATGTGATTATTTGGTCTTTTGATATGAAACAAAATTAAACGAGATAAATATTTTCTAATCATTGCAAGTCAATTTATTATTCAATAGAATCTGCTCTCGACAAAAGAAACAGTTACAGCTACAAAATGATTGTTCAAAACTGTTGGCCGAACTGCAAAACTATGTGACATCAAAGCATACCATATCATAACTATGGACTTTCTGCGGTTTCAAGACCAAAACTCAATAAATCATTCTAATATTATCATTTTGGTCTTAATCGTACCGCAAAAACAAATCCGGACCAGCCGGTAAAAATCCTTTTAGAAAATCTTTGTCTGAGTCCTCAAAATACCTTGGTATTTCTGATCAGGTCTCACCATGACTCATGAAATACTGGATCAAGCGGTGTCCCTCCGAGGCCTGTGCAGAGCATGAATACCAACTGGTGCTGTCATGACAACTCCAGTAGGGGTTACCATGACATCACCTACACCAGTTGGGGTTGCTATGGCAACACCAGTTGGGTTTGCAACATCACGATACACACTCCCCCTAAACCCTTAATCACATGACATGTTGTTAATCACGTGATATGTTGTTAATCACGTGACATGAGGTGTACGAGCACATTTCATGAACATGTTCTCCACTGCCTCCATTAACTGAACCATGTGCTCTAATGCTATCTCTCTCACTTGCTGCTTTGTTAGATTCTGAAAGTTAAAGTGGCGATTGATTCGAAAGATTGAATGCGTAAATTTCGCTAAGTTGCAATATTATCTGGACGATGTGCTTTTATTCAAAGTCAGATTTCATTTCCAAATCCCTAATATAAACTGCATCTCAGTCATTCAAATCTAAGAAACAGACAAATAATCAATATTTTTATTTTTATTTTCATTAATTATCAATCATAAGCAAACCTTTGCTTCAGGATTGAGACTCATCCAGTTCCTACAAGAGAGATCGAGGTCGTAGTTTGTTAAACACACTACTGGGGTTTGCAACTGAAGTCGAATATTATTGGTTAATAATAAATGAATAATAAATGAAAAAAAATAAGTTTGGGATTACAACACTAAGATTTGGTTATAGAATATTCATCATGACGATATATCAGCCACAGCACTGTGCTCCACTGTGATAACACTATATCGCCAGTTTCTTTTAAAAATTAAATTAAAAAAAACATTTCTACCACATAAAATAACTTACGATATCCACGATATGGATCTGAATCTGGTTAATGAAGTAAGGATCAGTGAAGGAGGTGTAGGGGAAGAATTGGAGACACCGAATAGGTTTGAACGATTCAACCAGCGTCCGTCCTAAACTCTTCAAATCCTGGAAGCAAAACATTTGTCATAATTAAATAATCTTATATTAGTTTTTTGTTGTTGTGGTTTAAAACATTTTTCCTGCTCAAAATGGCCACTATAAAATTAAGCATTGGAGCCCTGGGCTTACCCCGGTAAAATATAATATTATGTGGAAAATAAATGTTAAACTTTTAGTTTTTTTCTGCATTACTTACCTGGGAGAGTAATCCAGCATGACAATTCTTGATCACGGTACCTCCGCTTGATTGCAGGACTGAAACCATCATATCGTTCAGTGTGTCCCAACACTGTTTCAATGAATAGCTGAAGAGAAATTAGGTTATTAGGGAAACTATTAAGTACGAAGGGATCAATTCCATTAATTTTCCTTCAGGGGTAACTTCAAAAGACGGACAAGACCCTCAAAAGAAGAGTTAAAAGACCCTCGAAAGAAATTCAGAAGAACAACGATTGAAAGTGAAATGTAAAAGATTTTTTTTCCCTTTGGATTTATATACTTTTGATTTATAAATCAAAAGTTAATTAATTACCTGACGGGTTTAGGTAAGGGGGTGCAGTAGGGAGGAGTAGCAGTGATACTAGTGTTAACTAATTAACTAATTAACTAATTACCTAATAAATTAATTACCTGACGGGTTTAGGTAAGGGGGTGCAGTAGGGAGGAGTAGCAGTGATACTAGTGTTAACTAATTAACTAATTAACTAATAAATTAATTACCTGACGGGTTTAGGTAAGGGGGTGCAGTAGGGAGGAGTAGCAGTGATACTAGTGTTAACTAATTAACTAATTAACTAATAAATTAATTACCTGACGGGTTTAGGTAAGGGGGTGCAGTAGGGAGGAGTAGCAGTGACACTAGTGTTGATATTGAGAGGAGTACTCCGTGAACCACACGACAAAATGGTCAGTAGCACCACACTGATCCAGGCTGAACAGAGGGTTCAAATTATTAATTATCAAACTAATTAATTTTTAACCTTCATTATTATTCTCAGTTACAGCTGAATTTCAGGAGACAATGTGGTTGCTATAGTGGTTGCTATAGTGGTTGCTACAGTAATTGCTATAGTGGTTGCTGTAGTGTTTGCTATAGTAGTTGCTACAGTAGTTGCTATAGTGGTTGCTGTAGTGGTTGCTACAGTCGTTGCTATAGTGGTTGCTATAGTGGTTGCTACAGTAGTTGCTATAGTGGTTGCTGTAGTGGTTGCTATAGTAATTGCTATAGTGGTTGCTATAGTAGTTGCTATAGTGGTTGCTATAGTGGTTGCTGTAGTGGTTGCTATAGTGGTTGCTATAGTGGTTTCTATAGTGATCAGTACTCACCAGGGTTGTTTGCTGAAGGCGGTTGCTGGAATACTTGTCCGCCGAACCACTGATGCATCTCAGACCACTGCAAGGTCTGGAACGGAGGGCACCCCTTAAATACCCTCTCAGAGGACCACAAGGTGTCCTTAAGGACATGTTTTCTAAATCAGATATTTGTTAATTGACGGACAATGGCAGGGCTAATGGACGGGTGTGGTGATCACGTGATACGTTCTTGATCACGTGACTTTTCCAGTTGACAACGTGAGCTGAAAATGCTTTTATCTTTACATTTAGCACAGTACTAGTGCAAGTTTCCATCCCTGCAGGAAACAAAACAGTTACACCTCCCAATCAGGATTCCATGTGGCAAGATGTGGAACTAATAGACTGGATCATCTAGAACTATCCGGTAACGTGCATGGTGTACTTAGCATCACTTAGGCACTGTTTCCGCAATGTGTTACCCATGTAAATCCAATTTGCCCATTCCATGATTTTAATTACCCTCAGTTTGTTGATTTCCAATATGAATCTGGATGGTTTTATCAATTTGTTGTTCTCGCTAAATGGTAAAGTGAGCTGAGCTGTTATACAAAAAATTATGACAAATTAATAATCAATATAATTCAATGTCAACTATTATCATAATAATACCAGCTAAGCCTAAACAAATTGAAATTGTTTATATTGTAAAAACAGTAGTCACTGTTTATTAAACGTGATATTCAAACAGTTTACTAATTTATGCAACCTCTAAAGTTTCTAAAACAAAATGTTCTGACATCTCATCCGGGGAAAAATTATCAAAAAAATGTCCGTAAAAAAAACTTTTGATTCTCAATTTCAATTTCCAGTCCTCGTCATTCTGAGGTTCGTCGTTCTAAATCAAGTCGTCGTCCGCTCATCTTTTCATTTCCTTGTCCCTTGCACACTTGCACGCATATATGGCCGTAGATAATGCTCGAAATAATCATCCCATCACCATCTTGTTAATAGCCGTTACATTCTGCAACTTAGTGAGTAAGTGGCTAAGTGCGGTAAGTGCGGAATCGCAATTTTTCCCATTCTCCGCGACAAATTTATTAAGTGAGATTTGGAACAATGAGAACATTGATCAATTGTTAAGACAATTAATCTATATTATAACTTTATAACATACCTTACATACACAATATGGACAAAAGCTCATGAGGGTAAAGGAAATATTTCTACGAACATAGCGATAGTGAGATGAAGCTAGTATGGAAGTCGGATATGCGTAGAGATCTCAAGGTAAGACTGTTCCTGGCTACAGTTGAGTCCATCCTTCTGTATGGCTCTGAAACATGGGCTGTCATCCAGACCCTCTTAAAGCGTATTGATGGATGTTATACGAGAATGCTGAGGATGGCACTTAACATAGACTGGTCAGAGCGGCAGACTAACAACGCCAAGGTATATGCCATATGGACACCTCATCAGATCATCTGATAAGATAGCTGAACGGAGGATGAGACTCGCAGGTCATCTAGCCAGACATAAAGAACTTCTGAGTCATCAACTTCTCTTCTGGGAACCCCTTCAAGGACATCGTCGAAGGGGAAGACCATACCTCACATCTCACATATATTGACATCTTTCGGAGGGACACGAGGCTTGACGACAGCAAGGAGATAAACAACTCATGCTGGATACTGTATAGAGTCTAGACAGATTCGGAAAAAATATCTCTGTTCAGACGCTGAAGCCGCCCTAAGTTTTTGTGGTACAAAACCATTAATAAAACCACTTACCACCGACCGATTTAAAACTTTAGCTGTTGGGCTTCGTCAGAGTTATGCCGAAAATATACCGAAGAAATCAAGCCAATTACTCTAACCGTTTTCTTGATTAAGCCGTTCGCAAATTACACGGACGCACACCCACACATGTTTTGGGATTATTAGTATAGCGATTAGTATAGCGACTTCAGCCGTTATTTAAGCGATTTTTATGGTCGTATACTGATTTGTGTGTGTAGAAATGATTAAAATAGTTATAATTGATTTGGTTTCTTCTTCTCGGAAGAATGAATATTATTTTCATTTATAACAAACAAATAATAAATAACGTTTTTTATATATCTTTGACTATACAACATACAAAAAAATTCTATCCACGAAAAATTCATTTACTCCAAAGTTCAAACATACTGGAAAAAGTCTTTTTTGAAAATATCATCGAGTACTCTAAGTCTAAACTTTCTTCTAGAATTTTGAGTCTTTCTTCAGAGGGCCATCAAAGTCGTAAGTAGGACACCACGTGTCACATCACGTGTCACATCACGTGTCACATCACGTGTCACACCACGTGTCACATCACGTGTCACATCACGTGTCACATCACGTGACGTCACCAACCTAAGTACCAGGACACTGGCATGCAAAAGCTCTGTGTCTACTCCTATGATCAAACGAATCATCAAACTGACCATCCCTGGAGATAGCCAGATAGTGTTGAGCCTGGTTCTTGATATACTCAGCGTTATCAGGGTTAGGGTTCCTCCAGTTCATGTTCTTGTAGTACTCAATAGGACTTCCATCCACCCACTTCCACACACCCTCCTCCTCTTCATCAGTTCCACCCAGCCAGATCCAGTTCTCCTTATCCCACACTTTCACACTGTCAGCTTTACTCCCGAGGAAGTAATCCGCAGATTTAATAATCTCTTGAACCTCAGCATTAGATCTCACTTGAGCTAGCTCCAATCCTGCAGCCTCGCACTCAGCTTTACTCTGGCTCCAAGTCTTGAAACTCGCGGAGATGATGTACTTACCTTGGTAATCACAAGCGTAGGGATGGGTACTTGAAGGTATCGTCCCAGTGTCCTTTGTGGTTGATCCTCATTTGGTTCTGGAGATACTTCACTCCGTTTTTCTTGTTGGCTCTCTGATCTGGTTGGCGCTTCATCCATTTGTGAAATTCCTGGGGGCTTGATCCGTCAGCAGCCCAGGACCAGTCCTTTGGGTTGTATTTCTTGCTCTTTTTTCTTCCGTCGTTGTTCTTTGTCTTCCTGAGTCCAGCCCAAACCCATTGGTCAGCAGCCCATTTTTGTGACTTCCCCTTGTAAGGGTAAGCCAATTTCAGGAGGAGTTTTAAGTCGGAATTTTTTCCATCATCGTTTACTGTCGCCAGGTGGCCCTTTTGTGCGTCTCCCATACCAATGTTAAAATTCTGCAGGTTGAGGTGGAGATCAAACTTTGAAATTAACTTTTAGCTGATCGATTCCGACAGCAATTCATTTTGTAAGTTTCTGTTTACACTGTTCAGGAATTCCAATTTTTAAACATCGCCTCAATTGTATATAATTATATTAACTTTATCTTCACTCTACGACTACAGCAATTCATTTAAAATTGAGATAAAATATTGGACAGTAAAATATTGGACAGACCTGACAGTTCTTCTCAGCAGTATCATAGTCGACCATTTCACTGAACAAGACCAGTTGACACGTGGGGAACACTCCAGAGTCCAGATTCTTCAGCAGTTTCTTCAATCCGCGCAACTGGGCTTTGTTAAGAGCCAGCGAGGTGCCAACCAGGCAAAATAACAGAAAACACTTCATTATGCTTCTTTGGTACAGTAGGGTAGAGCAGAGAGTTCATTTTAACATCTCTGTTTTGATTATCAGAGGGTTCATTTTAACACCTCTGTTTTGGTCCCAATGAGGATAGTTTAGGAATTTTTTAGAGCAGAGAGTTTTGGGGAGCAGTATTTTAGCGTAGTATGTTAGGGTATATATATTAGTGTACGACATTTAGTACTTTAGTACAGCAGGGTAGAGCAGAGAGTTCATTTTAACATCTCTGTTTTGAATTTGATTATCAGAGGGTCCATTTTAACACCTCTGTTTTGGTTACAATGAGGATAGTTTAGGAATTGTTTAGAGCAGAGAGTTTTGGGGAGCAGTATTTTAGCGTAGTATGTTAGGGTATATATATTAGTGTACGACATTTAGTACAGCAGGGTAGTGTAAGGAGTTCAGTTTAACATCTCTGTTTTGGTTACAAGGAAGATAGTTGGGGAATTGTTTAGAGATTGCTAGAGCAAGTGGGAGATTGTTTATACTATTCGGGGATACTTAAGAGTGGGCCAGTTGGATGGCAAGTTACCCTTTATGGTTTTAGTACAGTAGTTTAGTAATCGCAATTCTGAACTTATTTGGATATTTTATTGAGGAACATTGAGACATTGTATTTGCAATTCTTAATCACGCATTCAATTTGAAGTACTTTCCCTTGTCACCTTCCGGAACCGAATTGTAAGGAAAAGACCGTTTTATCAAAAGGTGTGGTAAGTTTTTGGACAAAAACTTATGAGGGTAAAGGAAATATTTACAGGAACATAGTGATAGTGAAAAAATTATACAAAGGAAGCCGCGCCATAACGCTTGCAACATGTAGCCACCTTTTTAAGTCGTGCACGTACAAACCAACTAGCAATTCATTACCCTACGAACCAGTCTACCCCTAATTTATAATTCTATCCGTGCAAATACATTTTCTTTCGCGCTGCGATTTTCGAGATTTTTGCCACGATTTTGCCTAGATTAGCTTGTCGCAGCGCCGCGATTTTTGGCCCTAATAATCGCGATTTTCTTTTGTCCTTGGGCTGGGACTTGGCCCCAGGGTAAATCGCCATCGTAAACGTCATCAGCTCACCATCAATAATTGATCTCCACACTCTTTCCTATATTGTTATGTATATCTCTAACCGTTTTCTTGATTAAGCCGTTCACAAATTACACGGATACACACTCACACACATTTTGAGATTATTAGTATAGCGACTGATTGACTGAAAGCCCCTCGTGAGGGGATTGTCTCTAATTTATTATCTACATCACAGCCAGTTTAAAATAAAACCCCAATGGGCACTCCTGAAAACATACCTACTAGAAAGTAGAAATATATCAAAACTAAATAGAAAAGTGTGGTCAAATGAAATAAATCGTAACAAACTACAATTAATGAAATATAAATTTTGAATTCGTTATTTTAATGGCACGCCACAAATTTATAAAAAATGCAATATAATAAAAGTCAAGCAAAAGTTTTGTTCACAAATAACATTTAGAATGGGTTTTGGTTTCAAATTAATTGAAATTGCTATGAAAAGCAGATTATTGATTTGGTTTGGTAAAATAGTGTGATAGGAATTGAAAAACAAATTATAAACTCAATTCTGGACGCTGGATTCAGCCCCAATTAGCAGCAAAAACAATTACGAATTTTTATTTCTATTGGACCTACGGTAACGGAGGCTGCTGATTTCGTGGACCACTCATTTACATTATCAACCCTCTTCTGCAGCTTTAGTAAGTTAGTAGTAGTACTGTTCTATTGCATTGTGATTTGAACACCTTCAGCGATTGGCATGACACTGAATTGAAAGCTTCATCTATCGATGCGTCTACAAATAGTAGTGGGCAGTTGAAGAATATTGAATTTCTATGTGTGGCAGTATTGCAGTCATTGAACCATCCATAGTTAGCCTCAGTGATAACTGAAATGAAACTGAAAGAACCTTCAGCCGTTATTTAAGCGATTTTTATGGTCGTATACCGATTTAAGTGTGTAGAAATTATTTAAATAGTTATTATTAATTTTGAATTTGGTTTTTTTTCGGAAGAATGATTATTATTTTTAACAAACAAATAATAAATAACGTTATTTATATATCTTTGACTATACAACATACAGCAAAATTCTATCCACGAAAAAATTCAGCTACTTCAAACATACTGGGAAAAATCTTTTTCTCTACTTTTCTACTAGAATTTTGAGTCTTTCATCAGAGGGCTATCAAAGTTGTAAGTCCACGTGTCACATCACGTGTCAGATCACGTGTCACACAGCAATACGTCACCAACCTACGTACCTGGACACTGACATGCGAAAGCTCTGTGTCTACTCCTATGATCAAACGAATCATCAAACTGACCATCCCTGGAGATAGCCAAATAGTGTTCAGCATGGTCCTTTATAAACTCAGCGTTATCAGGGTTAGGGTTCCTCCAGTTCATAATTTTCTTGTCAATAGGACTTCCATCCACCCACTTCCACACACCCTCCTCCTCTTCATCAGTTCCACCCAGCCAGATCCAGTTCTCCTTATCCCACACTTTCACACTGTCAGCTTTACTCCCGAGGAAGTAATCAGCAGATTTAATGATCTCTTCAACCTCAGCATCAGATCTCACTTTAGCTAGCTCCAATCCTGCAGCCTCGCACTCAGCTTTACTCTGGCTCCAAGTCTTAGAGTTCGCGGAGATAATGTATTTACCTTGGTAATCACAAGCGTAGGGATGTTTCTTGTACTTGAAGGTATCGTCCCAGTGTCCTTTGTGGTTGATCCTCATTTGGTTCTGGAGTAACGTCACTCCGTTTCTCCTGATCTCGGGTTTTTGATCCGGCTGTTTCCTCATCCATTTGTGGAATTCCTTGGGGCTTGTTTCATCAGCAGCCCAGGACCAGTCCTCTGGCTTGTATTTCATGCTCGTATCGCTTCCATCGTTGTTCTTTGTCTTCCTGAGTCCAGCCCAAACCCATTGGTCAGCAGCCCATTGGTTTTTCCACCCTTTGTAAGGATAAGCCATGTTCAGAAGGAGTTTTAGGTCGGAGTTCTTTTCACTGTCGTTTACTGTGGCCAGGTGGCCCTGTACGTCTCCCATACCAATGTTGAAATTCTGCGGGTTGAGGTGAGATCAAAATTTGAAATTAAATTTCAACTGATTGAAATTCCTTTTGTAAAGTTACAACTTACAATTACTTAACACTCTTCACAAATCATTTAAAATTGAGAAATATTGGACAGTAAAATATTGGACAGACCTGACAGTTCTTCTCAGCAGTATCATAGTCGACCATTTCACTGAACAAGACCAGCTGACACGTAGTGAATACCCCAGAGTGCAGGTTCGTTAACAGATTTTTTAATCCATGCAATTGGGCTTTGTCAATAGCCAGCGAGGTGCCAACTAGGCAAAGTAACAGAAAAAACTTCATTGTGCTTCTAGAATACGCTTCCCGATGCTTCTAATGAGGTAAACTGAGAGAAGAACAAGAAAAAGAAAGGTGTGTTTAAAATTAATGTTTGAAGCGGGTTCTGTGAGGTATATTTCTAACCCTTTTGAAATATACAATTCATCATGGAAAGTTGTCGGGTTGTACGGCATACGATCACGCTGAAATGTAGACGAAAGATTTGTAGAAGGGTGGATTGGGATGCTCAATATGATGTTGGAGGACTTCGCCGCTTCGACGCGCCACGCAAACTATCATGCTTACTTCGCATCGTTGCTCTGTTAATTCGCAGAGCAACGATCTGGAAGGGTTGACATCGTCAATCAATATTAATATTATTATACTTGGGTGGTCTGAAAATCCATAGCAGGCAAGCAAAACGTTCAAACAATCATCACAACTGCAGATAATAGGGACGGGCTTGGTCCATCCCATCCTAGCGGCCAATAGCAATCGATGAGTTATGTTACATGACTCATGTATTCCGTGTAAAATTATCGTTATCCCGGTTGTTGCGACAAGTAAAAATGCTCGTATTAGGGAAAGGAGTTTACTCGACGTTTCAATGTAACTACATCGTATTCATGATCTAAAAACAAGTGTTAAAAATACAAAACGTAAAAAACATATATCTGAGGCAAAATTTGTGTACATTAATAAAAATAAAAAAATAATAATAATACTCCAATCCGGATTTTACATTACATGACTCAGATCCGACCAATCACATATCAGGATCAATTAGCATCGGACGGTTATCCTATGTTTACTTTTCTTATCTGTATTTTACCCTTTGTTGAGGTGGTTATCAGAGTTATTAGATTGTATAAATCAACCGAGAGAGAGTCGGTGGATGACGTCACTTCGTTTCTCGGAGAAGGTTTTGGGTTGAAGTGGAGGGTTGAAGTGCGCTGTTTTTTTAGTTGCTCAGTGCTCTCAAAACAGTGCGATTAGTTTATCTAATCGCATTATACGCAGTTAGATTAGCTTATATTATAATACGCGTACGTTGTTTTTGTTTAACGTTAATAATAATTACTATGATCTGAGTCAGAGTGTAACTATAGTTGTTTAATGTAACATTTTGATTGTATTTGTAGTGATGATCAAAGAGACACTTACAGCTTTCATAGAACAATAGCATAGAATATAAATAATTATTTAAAGTTTTTCTGGGTATATATTTATGACGCATACTAGCAACAACTGCGTACAGTTTGAAGAGGTAGGGGCGGCTAGAGTCAAGTACGTTTGCTTTAATCAAGGACAATTTACGAGTTAAACTTTAAAACAAGACGGTGTTAGTGTAACTTATTGTTTCTGTATAGGTCCGATGGCGGTCGGTATAAGCTTATGATCTTAGAATTGAATAAAATAACAATAGGAACATGCTACTCATGAGTCAGCCTACCGTCTGGTAACTAGAAAATATTTCTGCCAAGGGGGCGTTTTGGCTATTTTTACACTAGTGTTACTCAGTAAGTGTAACTTATTGTTTCCATGGGGCGATGTAAGATTGTAAGCTCATGATCTTAGAATTGAGTAAAATAACAATAAGAACACGGTAATAAACATACTATAATATGTTTGCGCTTTCATTCCTTCTAAATTATTCACCGCAGAAGATTATAACTTTATAAGGTATAATTTGAACATCATGTTGAACAAGTTAAACAAGTTGTATAATGTATCTTAAAAAGATCTTATAAGCATGATATAACTGTATATATGGTGACTAAAACAACAGGCTCTGTGAACATTCAGCGTCGTTATTAAGCTTATATTTTGGGAAATGTTGACAAAGAGAATAAAATTGGAGGAAATAAATTTTTGGACTTGTTTATTTTAGTCACCCTGTGAAATGAACGATGTAGTCGTGACAGTACTATACCATTACCATTTATTCATGATAAACAGACAGAAAACAATAAAAAACATAAAATATGCGCATTTTTGCACGATCACAATATGATATTGTTAGCTTACAAAAATCCAATATTTAACAACTCGGTCTAAATTTGATAGTTTGATTTAGTTTAAGATATTGCCCCAAAATAACTCAACGGTAAAAGTCTTTGATATGAATAATTTAAGAAACGTATATCAAGTAATGATTAACTATAGGCAGAAAATTATTAACTTTATAAATGAACACAATACATCCATTGTATATACATAATCAATCTTCAAACTCTTTAGAGCAACTACGTAAACTAAAATTAACTAATACGATAAAATTAAAACCCTGTGATGATTAACTAATTGACAATCTTCCAAAAATTAATATAGCCGGAATCCTTAAAATTCAGACTAAATCACACAAAATTCTAGTCTAATATTTTATTACTGGGCGGCACTCAGCCTGTCAATCTTCTGTTTATGAACAGAAAAGCCTGAGGTCCCAGGTAAATATTCTAATATTTCACCACAATTCACTTCCACAGAATTCTTCACATTCCACTACTACTAGTCGTGTTTCCACTCGTTTGTCCGGTCACTGTGTATGTGAGATAGGATATCAATAAGGTTCTTTAGCCCTATATCTACATGAGTGTTGTCTTCTGAGTTCTCCTGAACAATGTTAGGTTAGATATGTATAATTAAGATAATATTATGTATAATTAAGATAATATTATGTATAATTAAGATAATATTATGTATAATTAAGATAATATTATGTATAATTAAGATAATGTTATGTATAATTAAGATAATGTTATGTATAATTAAGATAATATTATGTATAATTAAGATAATATTATGTATAATTAAGATAATATTATGTATAATTAAGATAATGTTATGTATAATTAAGATAATATTATGTATAATTAAGATAATATTATGTATAATTAAGATAATATTATGTATAATTAAGATAATATTATGTATAATTAAGATAATATTATGTATAATTAAGATAATGTTATGTATAATTAAGATAATATTATGTATAATTAAGATAATATTATGTATAATTAAGATAATATTATGTATAATTAAGATAATATTATGTATAATTAAGATAATATTATGTATAATTAAGATAATATTATGTATAATTAAGATAATATTATGTATAATTAAGATAATATTATGTATAATTAAGATAATATTATGTATAATTAAGATAATATTATGTATAATTAAGATAATATTATGTATAATTAAGATAATGTTATGTGTAATTAAGATAATATTATGTTTAATTAAGATAATATTATGTATAATTAAGATAATGTTATGTGTAATTAAGATAATATTATGTATAATTAAGATAATATTATGTATAATTAAGATAATATTATGTATAATTAAGATAATGTTATGTGTAATCAAGATAATATTATGTATAATTAAGATAATGTTATGTGTAATCAAGATAATATTATGTATAATTAAGATAATGTTATGTGTAATCAAGATAATATTATGTATAATTAAGATAATGTTATGTATAATTAAGATAATATTATGTATAATTAAGATAATGTTATGTGTAATCAAGACAATATTATGTATAATTAAGATAATATTATGTATACTTAAGATAATGTTTAAATGTGTAATTAAGATAATATTATGTATAATTAAGATAATGTTATGTATAATTAAGATAATATTATGTATACTTAAGATAATGTTTAAATGTGTAATTAAGATAATGTTATGTATAATTGAGATAATGTTATGTGTAATTAAGATAATGTTTAAATGTGTAATTAAGATAATATTATAAAATATTTAGAAAAATGTACGACTTATAATAACATTTTAGCAATTTTTACCCCCCCCCCCCCCCCCCTAACCCCCCTCTCCGTAATCAACCGTAATCAAGACCCAACCCTCCTCCCGACAGCAATATTACGTAATCATGGCTGTAAGCATTTGGAACCCCCCCTCGGCTGATTTCGACCATGTGAACGACCTCCAACCCAGTTTCTTCACTGGTTACCAGTGACAAAAAAAATCGCGGCATGTACGGAATCGCGATTTTCCCATTATTTGCGACAAATTTTATGTATAGTTTAATGTATAGCCTGTTAAATTTCGCGGTATCGCGATTTTTGGCCAAAATAATCACGAAATCCTTTTGTCCCTGCTGGTTACCTGAGTGGTGTGGTGAGCGAAGTCGATCATCTTCACCGTGCCTTTCTCCGGGGTTAAACCATCGTACACTACTAAAAGAGAAGATCTACATAACCAGAATAACTTTTGTGTAGTGTAGTATTCCAGCAAACCTGTCATCTGCCTGCAAAAGTAACAAAATTTAATATTAGTTAGTTTTTCAATGTTGTCTAGTACAAGTTTAGCGAGAATTTGATAGCGACAACTAGCGCTGGATAGCGACAATTATCGAACATTTATATTTTGCGCTGGATAGCGACAACTAGCGCTGGATAGCGCTAGTTGTCGCCATCCAGCGCTAGTTGTCGCGTTTTGACTATCGCAAAAAAACCCTGATTATTTAGTTAATTAATTTACCTGATTAGTGAAGGTAGAACATCACGTCGCACACTCTTCTTATCATGAAAATACTCCTCTGTTTTTACTGCTGCGTTCTCTATCGTGAAGGACAGGCCCCAGTCCTGAAAAGTAAACAATAGGAGCATATAATATATTGAGGGGCTTAAGGGGGGGGGGGGGGGGGGGGGGGGGGGGGGGGGGGGAATCGACTCGAATCGCATCGAAATCGCATTTCCACCTTATTTTTAGAACGGATTTTTGATTTAGGCCTCAAAAAAAATTTGGCGGCGAAATTCTGAATTTTGCTGAGCAAATTTTGAAAACTGATTGAGTTGTTACAATTTTAATGAGATCAATTCCACGAATATCGCGAACCAAGATACTGGCGATTTAGTTCATTTTTTGTGGTATTTTCGCCTTAGTATCCACATTTAAACAGATATAAAGCTAAAACTTACAGAGAATATGTAGTTTAGGCTTATCTTTCATATAAAGTAGGTTTCATTCAAAATATTGATATTTGACCAATTTATGGGACGAAATCTACCAAATTTGGTGCGTATGCCCAAATATGGGCATATGGTTTTTGGCTCATAATTCAGTCATTTTTGTCCAATCTTGATGAAGTTTCATATACGAGTTCAGGAGACCACAAGCTTCAAGAAGAGCAACATAAACCTGAGTTTTGGGCATGTTCAGGGTATTTGGCTAAATTGGGCCTAATTTGGACCAAATATGGGCGTGGCGGCCCCGCGGGCACCGTTTGGCGGTTGGGGTCCGGGACCCCCTCAAAAGTTCGGTCACTGGTCCTAGTTTGTTGGTCAACTGCTATCTCGAAATCAAGTTTCACACAAAAAAACCCATTGGCCCTCCCCCCTTAATCGTTAAAAATCGTAAAATTTTTTCAACGCCAAGATTTCAAAGACTAGCCTGCACAACAGATAAATAATACGAAAATCCTCCAAAAGTCAAGATATAATAAAAGGCTAAAATACCATTATCAGTTATAGCATTACCTTGTCCAATTTCTCAACAGATTTGTCGACAGCGTTATAAACATTAGCTCCAACGAAACGGAACCCTAAATTTGGAGCAATACCCAGAAACTGAAATATGTCATTTTTTGTTTTTATTTCAAAATTCAAATAAATTTTACATTATCAAATTTTCATGACAAAAGAACATGAAAAAGCTGATGTATCAGACCTTAAACAGATTGGCATTGACACTGTAACAAAGCATCAAAATTTCTAAATACGTTTCCAAAAAACAAAGGACACAATATAAATATCCCAAGTTTTTGAGTTTATTTGAAATTTTTTAATAAAGTTGTAGTTAATAATTTATTAATTTTGGTGGTAAGATATTTATATTTTTCCATATTGTGTTTTGATACTTTGTAGACATGTGTAATGATGTTATGTCATAATTTTTACTTTACTTTACTTTAGTATAATTCAAACCTTTGTTTTGTGAGTTTCCTGTTTGTTGTGACTGTCCTGTGTATTGTAGTCTACTGAGCCCACTTTTATGTCAGAACCACAGGGCACCTGAAGAAATGTGTTAATTAGCACAGTTAATACTGGAGAATGCAGTAATTTAGAGAATGTAGAGAATGCAGTATTATATTGCATACCTTAGTTTTAAACTGTTTGGACGTGAATGATCTTTCATCATGAAAGTGATAAAAATAATAAAAAACGTTATTCAAAATTTTTTGCCGATCATCTCTATCACGACCAGTCATGACAATATGTTCGGAATGTTTCTACATTCTCAAAACAAAACTCGAGACTTACCTTAAATCCGTAACATGCATCAGATAGCGCCATGTACCTTATGTTCTGATAAATTATCGTTTTGTAGTATCTGAAATAAGACGGGTTAATGAAGTCACGTTGATTTACAGGAAATTTCAGTATGTCAGTTAAACGGAAACTGTGTCTGCACTGAATAGACGAATTTTAATTCGGAAAGAGCGGTGGATCTAAGCATAATTAATTTAAATGCCTCCTGTAAAAATATATCCAAGGAAATTAGAATGATCATGACTGTTTAATTCAAGCCTTGATTCACGGAACTACGTACGTTGGAATGAAATCCCTAAATCTTGAAAAATTTCCTTCGCTGAACACCATTTTGTAGAACTTCTCCTCTTTATCCCCTCTGGAGTCGTGAGAAATGTTCTTGTAGAGTCTTCCATTAGCTCCCATTAGAAATCCTGAAACAAGATAATGAATTTCTTGAGGAACATTTACGCCAGCCAAATGCAATTTAACGTCCACGTTTCAAAATTGGGTATAGCGGAAAGCGCGCGCGCGGAAAGTACTTAAACGCGCGGGGGTTCTTGCAAAAATATCGTATGTCGTCCGCGGCTGACGAACACAAAACCAGGATTTTGACTAAATAAAATCGTGAGCTGTTAATCATTTAATTCTTATTTTAGTTATGTCTCTTTTGTCTAATTTTGTGAATGAACATTGAGGCAAATCAGATGAGTGCAACACAGAGTTCAACCCAACAATAGGTACACCATTTCATAGGAGTCTGTATCTCTGTCCGTTAAAGTTTAAACAATAACAGAATAACGACTTCCGCTCTCAGGGCTGCAATGATCACATTGTTTTGTGAAGACAGAGCCGTGAATACGGCCAACAGGAGGCTCTTATGTGGTTGCATTTCCTAGTGACCATACTAAATACTGGCTAGTTCTTAGTTGCTACCAACTTTGAAGTCTACGTAGAATTATTGTGGTAACAAAGAATGTATTTTGTAGATAAAATCAAAATCAAAAGTTTGAGAAAATCGTGTGATTTAAGTTGGCAGAGAAAACATTAACATCCTAGTGGCTAGTTACACGTAAAAATTGATCTTTACACTACAATTAATTATATTACAGTGAGTCTATACGGTGAAAAATATGCGGAAAATTGTAATCTGATAATGATTTGCTAAATGCATCCTGATAATTTCTTATTTGATCCAATAAGGTGGATTTCTTATAATGTAAAGCTGAAATTTTCCAAAGAAGCCGGTCGTTTGGAACAAATTTACGTCTCTATTCTCTAATAGTAACTTATTAACTTGTAAACCAAGGACGAATAAAACAGCGAGTAATTAACCTACAGTTCTAAATGCATTGGCTTATGGATATTATTATTAATCAACTATATACAGCAAACACAAGATAATAGAAAATAAATCATAAAATCGAGTGGCCGAGTAGTCTCGACTCACCCATAGCTTCTCCATAAACGTCTATCATTAGCTTTGTACACTAAATCGTTGAAACTACTTATGGATAGTACGCAGAAATTGAAGGGAACTCAGTAAACTGAACTTAACAATTATTAAAATCTGGATCTTAAAAATGCATAAAATTTGGGTAAGTTACCTGATTTTAACGATATACCTAATTCACACGGCTAACAGATCGCGCGCATAACTTGAATAGTATAATGTGCAGGTCATTGATGAATGGTAAATCACATAACTATTAGACAATGACCATAACATTTTACTTTTTCAGTATTTAATATTATGTAAAAATATGTACGGTAATATTAAATGTGCATTTAACTTAAATGACCTTTTTAACTGACGCATTCCATTTTCGAATTTTAGAAAATGTAGTTCGGGCAATAAATAATTTCCTATAGATAGAGGTATAATTTGTCCTGATTCTCGAACTTTTATAGTATGTATAGATGTGGATTCTGGTGTTGAAGCATATCTTTTGACACGTGACAGTGATCCTGTAGTTTAATTGGTCAACAGTGAATGCTGATTGGTCTATTGCAGCTGTCACGTGTAAAAATTATACATTCTCACCAGATCCACATATAATACATTTCTATTGTTAACAGAACACTCAGATGTATTCCAAGATCTTTTGGAAGGGTTCCTTCACATTTAACACTCAAACACGGATTTCCCGATCATTCGGCTAAGTCAACCACAAGAAATTATACAAACCTGACGAAGCACTAAGCTCGCCCCTAGTATCAATAGTTAGTGGAATTTGAACCTCCAACCTACCGATTACGGGTTATCAAAACCTGCCCTACACCTTGACTTATGTGATCACATTAGATTAAAAACTAAAAATGCAGAAAGTTATGGCAATGTAGACTACTTTACTGTATCATTTTCCCATTTTATAGCAGTTTGTCTTGGAGAAATTGTGTATTGTTTTTAAACCTTGACCTAGAGCCCAAACAATCACAGTGATTGTTTAATGACAAGATCTATCATTAGTTACTGAACTATTTTTGCTATTTTTACTTAGTATCGGTACTTATATTTATTGCATATTAAATATTGAACTGCTTTTATAATTTACCAGGCATCCTTATGCATGTTAAACGCAACTCTTATTGAACCTCAGTAAATAGCTTGCATTTCAAAAGTATTACAGCTGTTGTTTAAGTTTAGGTAAGTGTAATTACAATTTAGCGAAAGAAACACAAAGGCACTAAGTTATTTTAAAGGCTTAGACATTGTTATGTTGCAGGCTCTATGTTTGATTAAACCTTAAGTACCTACCTGGCATATGTACAAAAACAGAACAATAGTGTCTATCTAGCCTGGTGCATGTTTGTGAATCTTGTGACTTTAAAAAAGAACCTTCTTGTGACCGAAATGATACCTACTTAGGTGACCAAAAAGTTCCTACAGTATGTGGACATATATATAACATATTCTTCAAGTCAGGTTGCGACAAAACGAACAGTGTAAAACGAAGAATTTTCATTTAGCCATAACTTCGCTTCTCAACAACCGATTTTCATATAACTCAAAAAAGAGCATATTTCATGTCCACAGGCTAGTAGACCCCAAAATTAGGGGTTTGGTTACACCTTGGTCATATTTATGAAGGAGCACATGTTTTAATTGCCAAATGGTGAATTAAGCTCAATTTAGAAATCGACCCTAGTTTGAAACAAGATTCCCTTGCCAGAGTTGTCATGATGATTTTACCTCAATAAGTCGAATGTTGTGTACCCCTTGGCCTTTTTTGGTGGACACAAAAGTAACGAATATCTATGTCGACCTTCCGTACCAGGCCAGTACAACCTGGCGTATCTCCAAAACCAGAAAAACAGTTCCTACCTGGTGCGTCTCCATGATCCTTGTGACCTGCAACTTGATGCCAGACCTCCTTGAAAGGTGATATTTCCTCTTCATCTAGTGTTACATCTCCTTCTTTGCCCAAACTCATGGTTACTATCTGGCAACTGATAAGAGATATGATTATTATGACTCTGATCAGTATTAAATATAGTCTGATTATAGTCTGATATAAACATATAAGTGATCTCACAGCATATTGGTATAATGATGTGATTGTTTTAAAGCTGGATTCTTTTTGACATATTATCGTGCAAACGCATGCGGAGGGTAACCGTGGCAACTTCACCATTACTGCTCCTCGCGCGGAGAGGATGCATTAAAATGATTATGCAGAGGGTAATGCATGTTTTCCTTTGTGACACGTGACACCGTACGTAAAACCTTCCTACCTACCCTACCCATCCTCAAATCCTACCACTTCTAACCATCTTATGATTTTTAAAAAAAAAAAGTCGATGGAAAAAATACAATGCCAATTTGGTGTATGACTTTTTGTCCTTGACTGTTAGGACAGGTAACTAACGGGGCAAGGAATGTGCATGCCTGATAGTTAAGTTGAGTTTTTAGAGACAAGGCTCATATTAGGACCATAAGAAAATTGTTAGCAGACATTAGGGGTTCTGTTTATAGTTATGACTATGGGTTGCAGTCCTGTTGTGACAGAAAGTCTACACTATAATATGCTTAAGTTTATATTGTGTAGTTCGAGGATATAAAATGCAACTTCAAGATGGATATTGGAGAGCTGGCTAAAGATTATGGCCTTTATTTGTATTAATGGTTATAATAAGCTATAAATATCTTAAACTATAATAAGCTTTAAATATCTTAAACTATAAGTGCTTATTAAAAATTTCTTTATATTTCATTCTCAAATTAAAACTTGAAAATTCAAAAATATACATTCACTTTATTTAAACTTTCTCACACATACTTTACTCACAGGACAAGACAAGTGGAAAACACTAGATTAGTGGAAATTCGTTGAGATGTGTGTGGCCAGCTATCACATCAATCTATTAATGCACCACACCTCCACTTTACTAAAAGTTATACAATAAATTCTACAATCCTTATTTTGTATCGTGATGGAGACCGGTGTCCATACAAAACATTTACTAGGTTGCCGTTTGGTGTGAGCAATAGCGAACAGCACGCACTAAAGAAGTGTGTTTTTATTCGTGAAACAAATGCGTATTGAGTAACCTTCCCTTGATCCAATTTCAAAAAAAAATTTATTAGCTTACTTATAGACTTACAATGCAAGGAAACTGTCCGAAAAATTTAGAGCATATCCAACCATCAAACATTATTGATTATTTTACATATAATACAGCTAAAAGCAGCGTATTTTGCCCCATTTTCATATCACTATAGCTATATCGATCAACCCTGATATCCACCAAATTTTTCAAACAGTTGTAAAAGCCCTATTGGAAACTTTTCACAAATTTTCAGAATGATCTCATTCAAGGAATCGAAGATATGCAGACAAAGTAATTTACTGCCGACTATATAGCTTCTTTACTTATCATATGGTCATATACGATAAACAGTTTGGATTCAGATCCAACCACTCAACGGCACATGCCATCAATTACTCCATTGACCACATTCTTAAAAACCTAGAAAGTAAGAATCATGTAATTGGCATATTTATTGACTTGAGCAAAGCATTTGACACAATCGACCACAGAAAATTACTTGTCAAACTTGAACACTATGGCATGAGAGGGCCCTGTCTTGACCTAATTGAAAGCTATTTGTGTAACCGACAGCAGTATGTTGATTTCCAAAATACACACTCTGATAACTGCAAAATTGAATATGGGGTACCACAGGGATCAGTTCTAGACCCTCTCCTCTTCTTACTCTACATTAATGACTTCTATTTGGAAGCAAACCAAGCTTCGACCGGGCAGAGTACTATGAAACATGTGCACGTGCAAGACCATACTTTAATGAGAAGTCAATTTGAGCATTGCTCAGTTATATGGAGACCGGTCACAAAATCCCAGATAAGTAAGCTGGAGGGCCTCCAAAAGCGTGCTATTAAGTGGATTCTTCACGAGGAGTATTATATGAGTTATTCACCATCCACATTCCACATACATTCATAAATGCAGACAGCTGAAGATTATGCCCATAGAAGACCGCTTTGACTTTCTTGACCTTATTTTCTTCTTTAAAATTGTGAAGCAACATATACCTTTCACTTTACCCTCATATTTGCAACCATTTCAAGGCCACTCAAGGTTAAGAAATAGCCACATGGACCCCTTATATTTTGTAAGCTCAATCTTACCACGAGCAAGCTCTAACGCTTTTGCTAAGAACTTTTACTTTAGGACCCATTCTAAATGGAATCATATTCCTCTAGCTATACGTGAGATAGAGACTATTTCTGAGTTCAAAAGCAAATTGACCTCCTACATGTGGGATAAAATTCTGCCGGAGGACTTTGATTATGATCTAGATTATTCCCTCGAGACAGAGATGTGAGGCAGTCTACATAAAGCTTAAAAGCTAACAATATGTTCATAAGAGCTTAAATCCCTGTTGTCTGTATTTCTCATTTCTCAATTTAGTGCATATCATCACATCATGGATTTCACTTTATTATATGATTTGATTGCTTTTGATATTTTTGTGTGATTCTATTTGAAATTGTAATTAAAATTCAAGATTTCCGTGGGCCCATTTATGTGCAGGAGGTGCATTTTGCTCTCAACATCTTCGTTTTGGTGACCCTCAGGTCCTTTGATTACATACATTTTGTCCTATAAAATCTGATTTTATCGGAGTCTTATACTTTTGAAAAGATTTAATGTTGTTCATTCATTGTGTAAATTTGTATGTAATTGATTGATTTGAAAGCTAGAGAGTCTAGGGATAACTGGTAAAGTTTTAGATGTAATTACAGATTTTATCTCAAATAGAACTATGAGAGTGTGTGTAGAAGGTGAAACTTCAGAGTGGAAGATTGTATGGTCAGGAGTTCCCCAGGGATCAGTCCTTGGACCATTACTATTTGTGTTATTTATTAATGATTTACCAGATAACATTAAAAGTAAAGTTAAAATATTTGCTGATGATCTTAAGCTTATAGCTAATGCCTCCGAGCATGAAACTATAGCTAATGATCTGAACGAACTAGAGATGTGGGAGAGTAAATGGCTTTTAAAGTTTAATCCTACTAAGTGTTCAGTAATGCATTTAGATGTTAACGATAACCCAAGATCAAGTTATTCTCTTAATGGAGTTACTTTGGCAGAATCTGTACAGGAAAAAGACTTGGGAGTTATAACCCATAACTCTCTGCTTTGGAATGAACAGATTAAGGCTTCAATATCTAAAGCCAACAGAATGATATGCTGGATTGTTAGAAATCTGATTATCTGGGAAAAATCTGTGATGATATCCATTTACAAAGCTTTAATAAGACCCCATTTAGAGTATTGTGTTCAATTGTGGAGTCCAGTTGCGGCTCATGGAAGTTGGGGGATCATCTTGGAGCTGGAGAGCGTCCAGAGGCGGTTTACCCGTCTGATTGACGAGGTGGGTACTCTTCCATACAGTCGTCGACTGGAAATCCTCAATTTAACAACGCTGGCAGAGCGGCGAATACGTGGGGACCTCATTGAATCTTTTAAAATGATAAGTGGTTTGGCCAATTACGGAGCTGGTTTGTTCAGTATGAGCAGATCTGGTTTTAATGTGGTATCAAACAGTAGATGCAGTAAAAGTAGCAGTAAAATGAAGAAAGTCCACAGTTCTTTTCTTCCGGAGAGGGTGAGACCTTATTGGAACAAACTCCCCTCGGATGTCAAGAATTGTGGGACTGTGTTAAGTTTTAAAATAAGATTAGAAGCTTTCAAAAAAGAGACTATTTTAAACGGATCCGTAAATGATATTCATTTTTGGTATGTTTCGGACGAAGTATTAGGAAAGATTGAGGGATTAAATTATGCTACTAATAAAGAGAAGCACAATGAATATCTTGTGTGTAATCCTCATGTTGCTAAGAAACGCTTTATTAACTTATATAGTAGTGGAAAGTATGTAAATTAGATTCATTTTATCTTGGTTGTTTAGGCCAATAGATTTAAGATATTTTTAAAACTTTAGTAGATATATTTTTGATGATGTGTGATGATGTTTCTGTCATTATATTTTGATTTGATTTGATTTGAAAGATTTCAATAAAAAAAATACAGTGAACACATCGCAAAAAGGAGCTTTGCTTTGGAAAACACTAAGCCAATATTCAATACCGAGAAAATCATGCCAATCCACGACCTGTACACCCAACATAATATATAATCCACTGAACTGTTTAAAATCTTGAAACTGCATCAACCCATCTCTCTGACAAGTTTATTACAAACAAGTTCCAGAACATGTAGCCAAACTATGCAGGTCCCCCGACACAAACTTGACATTTTGTCTTCAATTTTGTCTTCAAAGGTACGACTATATGGAACAGTTTGGTTGATAAAATATTCGACAGATGCACTCCTTATGAAAACAATGTCATGGTCCCTGGCTCTAGTAAATTTTCCGACCTTTCCTCCCCCATCTCAATTATCAAGAGCCGTATCAAAAAGCTTTTACTTGAAACCCAGCAATTGACAACAACTGGGCGTGAAATTGAGTGGCTCCCCCTAAATAGCTGGGGCATTGAACCAGCTTAGTTGATCAGCATCCCATCCCTTGCATACAATTAATTACAGAAGCGCTCATTATACCTGTTTCAAAAGCATCCTGTCTGGAAGTTCCCTGACTGCCGTGTGAATCTTTGGATCTATTTTTGGATCTATTTTTATATTGATATGATTTTTATATACCTATATACTCATCGCATAATTTTCATGTCCGCCTGAACAAACCTGGCACCATCAAATCTTACCTCTAGAAACCCCAGAACTCATCAAGCCTAGTCTGAATTCAAAACTAGTTGACCAGCTACGTACAGTTTCCTGGACAACTGGAACCTTTTGGGCCATGCACAAGCCAATAGCCGGTATGGTCCTGCAGTGGGGTCTCCTTGTCCTTGGATCTGTGTTTTGATCCGTATTTTCTTAAAATTTTCCATTTGTGTCACCTAGACTCACCTATTAAATGTTAATCGACACCACTGGTCCTAATAAGATTTAGTCATGGCACGACTACTCAAACGTAACAGTTAAAGAGGCCGTGTGACATACTATTATATTCTTATAATTATATCATATGAATTGATTGCACTGCTAATAATAAATAAAATACTTCGTTTCACTAAAATACTTTGTTTTACTAAAATAATACGACAAAAATCAACGAATTTTATCAAATTACTCGACTTTCACACTTAATTTTGCTCCAAAAGCCGCGCACCATCAAATATGGCACCTAGGCAAAACTCACTGATCGTTCAAAAAGATATAACAAATTTGGTACTCTGAAAATTCTCACAGTCTCTAAAAAAAACAATGGTACAAAAATTTTGAAATTCAGAGCAAGTTTATTTTTATCATGCACCATTTTTATCATTTAATGGGTCCAAGTTACTGCAGACATATTTCACTATGTGTTTACCGTGTTTGTGTGCCCATCATATTTTACAGATTGGGGCGATATTTTGAACAATTCTATTTTATATTCATTTATTGCTGTACTCTGTAAAATTTGAAAAGTATTTAATAAAAAATGTGCTTTCGCGCCAATGCGGGCGCGCAATTTTTTCACAAGTAAAGAAACAACAACGCCGTGAGGCGGGCGCGCGCGCTACTGCAAGTGCAAGGGCTCTGGATAGAGCAACACCCCTATTATATACTAGACACTAGTGATACAATGATCGCAACAATCCCCAGGCACACAGGAGGACTATTGACGGATGTTACTCGTCTAAATTTCGAAGTAGCGCGCGCCGCTTTCTTCACGGCAAGTGCTACGAAGTAGCGCGCGCCAGGCCATTAACAATGGTCAAGAGGACTTCAGTGCAAAGAAACTGCTGCTAACTCGCGAGCGCGCCCATAGCAGTGAGTAGCAGTGAGCAGCAGTTAGCAGCAGTTTCTTTGCACTATGCCACTTTAGTCCTCATGTGGGCAGTAATCGAATCAAATATATAATATTTGACTAATATCAAATATTATAACTTTTTAGGTATTTTAGCCTTTTTCTCGGAGTGTATGGTCCGAGGCAAATGCTACAAAGTAGCACTTGCTGGGTCAATCCATTAACAATGAACTTGTAGCGCGATGCGTTACTGTGCCGCGCCGCGCACTCAATGAGGCTTCTCACAGCTAGATCGGCGAAATGCGCTACTGTGCCGCGCCGAGCTGCCATGAATTGACATCGTCAATTAACAATGAACAAATGACTAACGAACCGTGGCTCCTTTACGTACATAGAAATTGACGCGGCTATTAGAATTGGCGCTGCTCTGAAGAATACACAATAGTCATTTTGATTTTATGTGTTGATTTACAGTATCACGCCAACTTTTAGCCGTGCTAATTTTAATGTGGACGACACACGGTGATAAATTTGATCGTCAACAATAATAAAAAGTACAAAACAATTCAATTTCATTTAATTCAGAGATTAATTTTAATTGACGATGTCAATTCATGGCAGCTCGGCGCGGCACAGTAGCGCATCTCGCCGATCTAGCCAGTGAGAAGCCTTATTAAGTGCGAGAAGCCTTATTAAGTGTGAGAAGCCTTATTAAGTGCGCGGCGCGGCACAGAAACGCATCGCGCTACAAAGATTAACTTTATTCATTATTTATATAATTAATTAATTTTAATTCAGAGATAAAGCAACTATCAGATACTTGATTTTACTTAACTTGAAGTTATTAGTTTGTAGTTAACACGTTGTTTTCCTTCGATTCGTGTCCAAAAGCATTATATCAATTTCATTTTATATTCATCACTTATATTTGGTGATTGCAGATTTGAGATTGCCCTTTTTTATTAAAAAATAAATAAATACCAAAACACCCGGATCGATGAAGTTTTTTTCGAACAAATGCTATAATCTATTTTAGGGCTGACAGAGAAAAACAAAAACGTTGGAGGAAAGAATTACTGGGGTATTTTCAATATCATATTCTGTTATTATGAATTTCAGTTATTTTGCTTGCAATTATAAGCAAAGAACAAAAGCTAAATCAAATCTTAATCAAACTAAAAATGTTTGCAACTTTTTAATTCCAAATCTGAAATCTTCAAAATCACGATGGTGGTCTCAAACTTTAGTCTTTACTAATAATCATTTATTGGGTTATTTTATTCTTTAACTTCGTCTGATCAAATCTGAAAGCAAAATGTTTGATAAATACGATAAAAAATTTTTTGTTAGTAGTCACGTATTATAATATATCAGTGTTCAATCAATTCTAAAAATAAGCTACTTTTTTGTTTATACATGCAATTAGGCGGTTAACAAATGACAATGCGCCCGGTAAATTGAAATACGTTTTAATTAGTTTATATAAAATACGTGTCAATGTCATTTCTAAAAATTGAAAATGATTTTACTAACAAATTTGAAGCATTTAATTTGAAATGCTGTTTCTGTATAATTATATAAAGAAGACGATTGATCAAAAAAATTTATGATCAACTAATTTTATTTTCACCTTCAGAGGTCTCTACTGCAAAACGAGCTGCTCTGTTCTGTACGGCAACGACGTCGTTAGTTTCGTCTCTCTTTGATAGTTAACAGTTAAGGGGTGTTCATGCTCTTTTTAAATATTGGTCCAGTCACTATTGCGATTTTCAAACGTACCCAAAATGATTAAAAAACCCCGCAGATAATTTCCAATGTCGCTGTAGGATATTATTATCATTAATGTTTTTGATAGGATTTACCTTCTCTATAGACCTTTCCACTCTGCCTGTCATAAAAGCGTCATCGTCCTTCGCTTTATTCTTTTTGCCTCTCCCAGCAAGTGTTGGCTCTATGAAGATAGACACCAGCAGCGCCAAAACAACCAAATTGAACAGCTTCATTTTACTGGCTATTTAGCACCGAATGAAAACAATTAAATATGTTTTAATTGATAAAATTTAAATACTAATTGAGTCATGTTAAAGTGAAAAATGAAAAAGTGCAATACTATAAAAATGTTGAAGCTGACTGAATATCGAACAGTTACCTCAAACATCTTAAATAGTCTAAAGTTTACGCAACAATTACATCATCGAAACTAAAACAAATGGTTATTACAACATGTTACAATAACCAGGCAAAGTTTGTGATCGTGATCGGAATTTACACCGCTCTGTGGTCCACTGATCTACATTCTACATTCACAATAACAAGGGGCACACAAACGTCACAATGGTTATGACGACGGACTCAGCAACATGTAGTTGAGTGGAAATGGGAATACTTGTTCGGTGAGGGAAACTATTGTGTGAACATCAACATGACAGAGTTTGTAAATTTGAGTCAAAAGAGAAAACTTAGATTACGTCAACTGTCTATGTTGCAACCGATGTGCAATGGTTCTTGATCTGAGAGCTTGTAAAATGTAGAGTTGTAATGCCATTACAACTAATGGTAGAAATATTGCCAAATCTTTATAGTTACGTTTAACTTGTCTGGGCTATGTGTGAAACCTTTAGAGCTCAAACTATATGTGCTTTTTTGTGTGAAATTAAGGTATTTTGGCGAGGAATTCAGTTAAGTAGTCGGCAAAAAGCACATAAAGTTTGAGCTCTAATTAAATCATGAATTGCAAATGAAGTTTAAACAAATATCAGAACTCAGACTAAATGATTAATTTATTAAAACGTTATCAACTTTAAAGAAAATGTCAGGTATAAAAGTAATACTATAAGTTTTTAGGATCGGAAAATTTAAAATAAGAATCGCGATCCCAGATCCACTCGATCCATAACGACCAAAATTACTTATATCTTCGGTAACATCCTGAATCAGAAACTCGGCTAATATCAGTTCCTACAAAGTGTGACATTGGAAATGAAATGACACAACTAAAGACGATATGAATATAAAAAAACATAACTCTTGTGCCCCAATACAATAGAAAACCTTTAAGATAAATCCAATAATGGAATCCCAAACGGGTCCATGGCATTGAGCCCCAATGGACGTATAGTTCTTAGTTTCTGAATATAACGGTGTTCATCCACTTCTAGAGTTCTTGGGCTACTATTACTGAGAATTGACACTTTAAAAATTAAAATCATTTAAAATCGTGTTAAAATCAGATCTAGAATGTACTTACTTCAAGTCATCGTTATGCATGCATTTATTCTTTATGAATTGTTATTTGTATTTATGCTTCCTTGAATTATATGTCAACTTCAAAGTGGAATAAATTTGTTCGGTGCTTGGCACCGGGAAAAACTTGACCATGTCAGTACAAGTGCGATGATGCGTGATGGTGGTGCGATGAATTAAGGGCATCCATAATGACATAAATATTACATATTGAAGTCTGAAGGTCCATAATGTGATAAACCTCGATCGAATTTGTGTCGCTTAAAGGCCCAACTAAATAAAAACGAAATACTGCAAGAATCAAGATTACTGTATAGATGACATAACACTTGCACGGCCTGAGTTTAGGTTCAAAATAGCACAATTAATGATTGCACAACTGCTGAGAGACTCATTCAATATTGTATTACTGGTACTGCTGATAGTTGTATTGGTAACCTATTGGAACTGGAATCGTGTGTGTTTCTTTGTCTTACTATGACTTTGCTATTAATGACCAAATCGATCGGATATGAGTCTAATACCTCAACACCAGTAGGCATTAACGCTTCACTTTTAAACCAGGATTATTATCGGAAATAATGAACTGGTCAAATTAGAGCGTCCATCGTCATGTAAAAATATTTGGCCCATTTTAAATGAGTACTTGCTGTACATCATAAAGAGGTCGATAAAGACGAAAACTGTTGCTGCTGTCACACAATTTATAATCATTGAAAATAAAAGTTCCGTAATACCTGATTTTGTGACTAATTCTGTAACGATCGTCCTGAAATTGTGGTTTACAACTATTTCTAGCCTCAAAATCGAGGGTGCTAATCGATATCTAAAGTAATGACTTGCGTATGTAAAAGCAACTCGTTACCTGGGTACCCCAAGGTTATAAGCAACTCGCTGCAGCCTGTAATTTGCTCATACTTAAGATGTATCAAAATACACATTACATAACTATTCAACATTTGAGGGTCATGCGGTCATGGCTTTGCATGTTTTCATGGATATCACTATCTATCAGGGTTAAAAGCCTATATTTGTATATTTTGAGAACCATATTACTTAGAGGGCTGTCTAACACCTTAAATGAACCGCAATATCGCCATGATTATGGTCAACTTTTTGATCAACTTGGTTCCCGTACTGTAGTGCGACACGTACCCTATTGCGACACGTACCCTAGTGCGAAACCTTCAAGATCGACACTGTCGCACTAAAGTACGCTACCTGGATCGTAGTGCGACACGTACTGTAGTGACTAGTGCGAAAGAGGGTGTTTTTGTCGGACTTCGCACTAGAGTACTTGTCGCACTAGAGTACGATTAACATCAACTATATGCCTAAACCCTTAATTTTTTGGATTATATGTTCTTCTAGCGATGGTAATCAACAACTTAAGCACGCATAAAGATAGTAGCAGTCCTCAAATTTCTGGCCAAGCACTCGTTCAATCTTAAGTACTCCCAAATCGTAAGTACTACTGCTCCAAATACTCACACTCGACTTTCATCGTGAGCTCGATTGTACATACACGCCGTGGCTTGCTTAACGGCGAAGTCAACACCTTCAATCGTATGATGTACCAGATAGCTTGTTTATGTGTACGGGTTTCACATAGCCATGTGTATACGCGTACTGCGGTCGCGCGCTACTGCAAGCGGGAGGGCTCTGGTTAGATTTAGAGCAATGTACGAGTCAGCTCTAGCTTATGATACGGCACATGTGCAGTTTTGATTGTGTCACAAATTATTCTATAACTCAAACCTAATCTGTCTGCACATTACGCTATCACGTCATTAAGAAAGCTGTCACGAATAAACAATCAGAAACAATCAGAGACATAAATGGGCCCAGTTCTTATCTGCCACCCCCTAAAGTAACATTACTACTGATAATATTTTCACCTTACCACTATTTCCATTTACACTGCTCACACAACAATCAACTCTGCCCTGCTCACTTATCGTTAATTACCAACACAAGTAGCTTATAAAACAGTGCGTGTGATCATCTGTCGTATCAAATTAAATCATTTTTCACTATGTTTTTAATAAATAAATCATGGTATGCAAGTTTTAATTTTAAAGTTTTTGGTTTAAAGAATAAACGATAAAGGTTACATCATAATTTTCAGCATTCATTTTCATTTATATTTAAATAAAATTATATTGTTATGTATCATATGATTTTGTAAATATTGGCTGGTGTATCAAAAACCGGTCCCCAAACAAAACATATTAGACGAAAAATATATTTTTTCTCCCAAGTCACACTGAAAAATTGCAACTTTTTGGAAGGTTAATAAATTATTGAACCATTAATTTTCATTGTGGGATGAAAATAAAATTTGATAAGCATGTTCTTATAGGCTTATAACTTTAAGTTCACAACTAAGGTCGGTTTATCAGATCGTTTAGTCAAACGAACACGGTTATAACGATCTAAAACGGTCAACATCTTACTATATATAAAGCGAGACGATATATATATTATATATATTCTAGTATTGTAGACGATGCTTTCAACAAATTTAGTGATATAACCAATAGGAAAAACTTGTATGCCCCTAAAAATAAGGATGAGACGACTACTTGTCTAATACCCATGGTGATGGATCAGAATCCAGCACTTCCCAACATGGGGAGCATTATTCACAAGTATAAGCACCTTCTTAATCTCGATCCAGCCTTGAAGAAGCTAGTACGTGCTGACAGTGTATTAATTGTAAGTCACCGAAAGAATCAAACTATCGGTGGCATGCTTGTACACAATAAGTATCGTGCTAGTGGAACTGTAAGCAGTGATAGAGATGGAGAAGCCACTGCTAGTCAATTTCTTGAACCAGACGCTGCAATATTGCCGGCTGTTCGGGAGGCTGACAACGCAGGGTGCCATGCCTGTGGAAAATGCTATGTTTCTAAGCAAAGTTTCCTGTCCCCTTGTTCCAAATTTAGTAGTCACCATTCTAAACAAGTTTTCCCTATTACTAAATATGTAACTTGTCAGAGTAATAACCTTATTTATTTAATGGAGTGTAGAACTTGTAAACAGTCGTATGTAGGATATACTACTTCTAATCTCCCTAAGAGATTTTCTAATCATTAGAGCCACATTAAGAAAGGTATCAGAAGTTGTAAGTTAGTAAATCACTTTTTAGATATTGATCTTGATTTAGATTTTAGTTCAGTAGCCTTATATAACTCTTCACTTAGTACGCACCTTTCTGTTATTATAGTGGACGCTCTTGAATTTAAACCTGAAATAAGTCAAGCAGATAGGGAAAAGGCCATGGAAGCTAGAGAGGGGTTCTACCAGACCCAATTGAAAAACCCTTGAGCGTTATGGGGGTATGAACACCCTCGATAGTAACCACATCCTTTTTAAATCCGCTGGAGCTTAGTGTTTAGTTTATTTATTTTATTTGACATGATCTCAGCCTATTAACCCGTGTTTAGTTTAAAATATTGCTATCAGAGACGTGTTATATTCATTACTATTTATATATTTTTACTGCTTGATTCAGAGAAATCTAGCTTTTTCCGAGAAACTAATCTTTAATAGATTAGATAAAATGTACGCAGCCATTCTTTTCGTTTGATTATTACTCAGTATATTTTAGTTTTGTACCGTTTTAAGTCACATAGTTTTGTACGTCTTCCTAAGACTTGTTTTCCTTTCCTAGTTTGTAAGTTATTTTAAAGATTTGTGAATATTCCAGTTGCTTTTAGAACAATTTTATCTCAGATAACGATGTTTAATAAAATGATGCAAAGACTTATTTCAAAGATCTAATCAACACCGACTTTTAATGTGTAGGAGTACAGCTACAAAATATATATATATATTTATTTATCCGTGCCATTTTACTGACACCACGGCATCAACTTTAACACGACTTTCCGCAAAAAACCGTAAAAGATATACAACTGAAACTTTTTTGACTGGGTCAAATGCTGAAGATTGGTTAAAGGGTGTGATCATTGTTATTGGGAAGAAAGGAGACACTTCAGTCTGCGGGAACAACAGAGGGATCACCTTAAGGTCTACAGCATCCAAGCTTTTTCAGATGATTCTTCTTAAGCGGTTACATGCTGGTATGGAGTGTCTCCTCAGGGAGAATCAGTGCGGATTTAGACAGAACCGCTCATGTATTGATCAGATTTATTCTCTCCGAACTATTATTCATAACTGTCTTGAGTTTAACATTCCTCTTTACATTAATTTTGAGGATTTCAAGGCAGCGTTCGATTCTATCAGAAGGGACTTTATTTGGTGCAGTATGAGACACTATGGGCTGCCTGAAAAATATGTCAGAATATTTCAGTCATTTTTTGGGGGTACCATAAGTGCCGTGAGGGTTAATGGGGAGCTGACAGACTGGTTTGATGTTAACTCAGGCACAGGTCAGGGTGACATTCAAGCACCTCCTGTCTTTAATTTCTGCCTAAACTTTTCTGCATTTCTGGCTGAGACCAACAAGATCATCAGTCAAGGCGCAGTGCTGCAGAAAGAGATGAAGACGGTCGAGGAAAAGGTCATTCTGGACACCGATTATGCTGATGACATGGCTATTATGGACAACTCAGGGGAAGGCCTACAGGAATCAACTGATCTATTAGTTCATTACAGCTCCTACGCTGGGCTCAGAATAAATGCAAAGAAGACCCAATGCATGGCTGTAAGCAAGTGCGCCTCTCAGCGACCTTTCATCAAGGATGATTGTATTGAGCTGTTGGTTGAGGGTGAACCCGTCGAGCAGGTTAGCAACTTTGTCTACCTGGGTGCAACTATCAGTGGCGATGGGACAATCAACAGAGACCTGGATGTCCGTATCCAGAAGGCTAATGGCGCCTTTCATCAGCTCTGGAACATTTGGAATAGCAGAACTATAAAGACTCCAACCAAGATCAGGATCTATAGGGCTGCTGTCCTCACCATCTTGTTGTATGGAGCTGAAGTCTGGAACACCACCAAAAAGCAGATGAAACGTTTCGAGGTTTTCCATCAAACCTCCTTGAGAAGGATCCTTAGGATTAAATGGTTCTTTCATGTGACCAACGACGAAGTTCTTAGGAGGGCTGGCATCAAGTCAGTTGAGACTTTCATCAGTGCTGCCAGGCTACGTTGGTATGGACATGTAGTTAGAATGCCAGACTCTAGACTACCGAGGTTTCTGTTGAACTGGAAGCCAAATTATGGAAAGAGGTCAAGGGGCAGACCCCGTAAGAACTGGAAGTCCTGCGTACTCGAAGATGCTGCTAAGTTTACAGGTGTTGAAAACATCGACAACGACACAACAGAAGCTTTGGCTACCAACCGAGTACAGTGGAGACATATGTTACGCCGCCAACGCGATGTGTGTGATGCAGGCCACTCCAACGACTAGGAGGAGACCTTACCATGTAACATGTATGTATGTAACAAATGCTTTAATGGCCTTCAAATCAGCATGAAAAAATAAAAATTGGCCAAGAAATAAGAGTTTTAGAGCCCTAAATTTGGACCCCGAGTGGTGTCAAAAACGCGAATTAAATAGGTAATAATCATTTTAGTCTCTTGAGTCTTGACACCACTTTAGGGTTATATTATACGGGTTCCTGCTAGTATAAAGAACTTTAACACGACATGGGTGCCGCGTGGAGCAACTATAACGACAAACAGTGTCGTCTTCAGTGGCTAAACTACTTATATAATATGTGAGCATTAATTAAGAGTTCCTAATTTTATCAACATATTAATTTAAACCTTCCAACGTGCATACTCCATCTCGAGTCTTTTGTACCAGGTACTGTCACGTGGTAATTAACTGTTTTATTCAAGAGGGGACTTGTCGTAAAGGGGGTACCTTGAATAAAGTCTTGCTTTGTTTATCATTGACTTAAACTAAGTTGGTAGACTAATAATTGTTTGTCACTTTGAATGTAAAACTAATGAAAAGTGATTTAAGTTGAGGGGTCTTAGACTTCGCTCTAAACTCTCGGGCGAAGAAGAGTTAGTAAACAATAATTCAAACACTTAAGTCACTTAAAGTATGTGTCATTATGCCGGCTTTAATTTTAATAATGATTTAATTTCTTCAAGGTTTCTGCAGGTTAGTTAGTAAGTTAGTAGCAGTACTATCATTGCAATTTATTCAGCGTTTTTATATTGATGATCAATTTTATTGAACTTTAAAGCACTGATTTTCGTTATTGGGTGAATATAACTGTTGATAAAGAAATGAAACAAATTGCTTTAAACTTTTCAATGCGTAATTATTTCTCATAATCATAATCATTCAACAAGCGTAAATATACAATCTTAAAATGAAATTGACTCGAAAAAATTTCCATTTACCAAATAATCAGTCCAGTTCCGTTCAGCCAACAATGTAAATGCTGGCTGGTAAATATCAAAATATCAAATATCTCGAAAGCTGTTAAGACTTTAACAGCGTTGTGATGACGTCACGTGACTGTGTGATGACGTCACGTGTCTGTGTGATAACGTCACGCGTCTAACAGCCAGCCAAAGCGCAACAAGTTGCGGGACAACTTTCTTGTATGGAAGCAACTCTGTTTGCTGACTGTTTGTTTGTGTACAAACAATACCTTGTGTTACTGAAAATATATAAATAAATAAATATTAAATGAATAAATAAATAGATAAAAAGTCAGTTTCGTCACCAGCATTCACTACAAATGTTGGTGGAAGCAAGAAATGCACTTCAAAACGCAATATTCAATAATCAAACTAATAGATAAATCAATTAGTAACTAATCAAATAATTAATTACTAATCACCTCGCTTGTTGACAGAACTCAGGGCCGTATTTATCAGTAGCTCCTGCGCAAGTGTCGCAACCAGGGTGACCAAAGCAGTAGTTTATTGTACCCAGACCAGTCGCACTACCCAGACAAAATGGAACGGGCTGAAACAGGTTTTAATTTGAAGTGGCGGGTTTTACTAGTTAAATTATAACGGACTAAAGCAGGTTTAACTGTTGGCAAGTTTCCATAAATGAAATTTTATTATAAGCGATTTTTTTTGAACCACTTATAATCGTTAAAAAAATCGATTATAAACGACTGTTTTTTTTTAAAGCGCCGAAAAAGCGCCCAATAAGCGATTATCAGCGCTGATAATAAAATTTCATTTATGGAAACTTGCCTAACTGTTTAAGTATAAACAGGGAGTTTTCAATTTCTACGTCACATTCATAAAGTTAATAGAATCGTTCAATCAGGATCCAAAAGTAGAATTGAGTTTAAATCCGAAAACAAATAGTAATAATACGTATATAATTTTAATCTTGCATTAAATACTCGTAGTTTTAAGAGTGTCTGTGTATACCTCAATGCCACCGGGATTTCTGCAGTAGTTATGGTTACCCAATAGCAACTCGTTACCTTCTTTGTAGTCCACTAGAATACCTGAAATATTTTTAGATAATTTAATATAGTTACTAAATGGTGAATGTGGTATTTTTTCGTGCCCTGGACGTGAGCAAACAAATCTTTATCCAAATAACCTCCAATTAACCTCAAATTAACCTCCAAATAACCTCAAAATAACCTCAAATTAACCTCCAAATAACCTCCAAATAACCTCAAAATAACCTCAAATTAACCTCCAATTAACCTCCAAATAACCTCAAAATAACCTCAAAATAACCTCCAAATAACCTCCAAATAACCTCCAAATAACCTCCAAATAACCTCTAAATAACCTCAACATAACCTCAAAATAACCTCCAATTAACCTCTAAATAACCTCTAAATAACCTCAAAATGACCTCCAAATAACCTCCAAATAACCTCCAAATAACCTCCAAATAATCTCCAATTAACCTCCAAATAACCTCCAAATCACCTCTTAAAACATCCTTGTTCCAGCTATCACACTCCATCGCTCTTCCCATCATAGAGTATGTGTTCTTATCTCCAGCATATGTCGCACCATTTCCTGACAGTGCTCCACCCACAATCTGGTGAGGCATTAGTTTCTATTTATTCTTTATTTTTATTCTATTTTTATTTACAGACCTTTCATACTAGTTGATAACATTAAACAGCAGAGTAATTCCAGATTTCATTGTTTTATTTCTATGATTTTTTGGTGTCCCATAAAGCCATAATCGTGATAATGGCATTGGAATAGTTAATGATTAACAAATTCAATTTCTAACTTAAGTTACAATTAATTTGAGTAAATTACCTTAATACACTCAGGATGTAATCGGCCATCCTTGTCATCATTGGTAAAGACATCCTGGATTAAGCACTTGGAGATTCCACCAGCCAGAACGAAGCCAGGTCTACACCTCACCTGTAATAATTAATTAGGATCAGTCAAACCGACGGTAGCTTATGTAGTGTGTTGATCAGTGCGCATTTAGTTTTAGTTTAAGGGATTCTTTTTAGAACATGTTAAGGAAATATTTAGAGAGTATTAAGAAAATATTCTATTTGGGGAAATTTACTTACATTCAGTTTATCGCCAGGATTCATATATTTACCGTTGCTAACCTGTCCTGAAAATTACATATTGTTAGTTTTATAATGATTACTTCAATAATCAATTGTAAAGGAGACATTAATATGAAATAATTTTGGAGCTGAGTTGTTTCACTTCGTTTTTTTTGGTTTAGTTATCAGCTTATAAGCTTTATTTACAATTGTAAGAAATAAGAAACAAGATCAAGAATATATGTTAAATATATTAAATGTGTTAAATGTGTTAAATGTGTTAAATGTGTTAAATGTGTTAAATGTGTTAAATGTGTTAAATGTGTTAAATGTGTTAAATGTGTTAAATGTGTTAAATGTGTTAAATGTGTTAAATGTGTTAAATGTGTTAAATGTGTTAAATGTGTTAAATGTGTTAAACGTGTTAAATGTGTTAAATGTGTTAAATGTGTTAAATGTGTTAAATGTGTTAAATGTGTTAAATATCTCACCATTAGGAATGGATGGTGTTATACATTTTCCTTGAATCTCCCCATTATCTTTCGGAGCAGGAGCAGGTGCGGATCTGAATTGAAAATGAATTTAAGTACATAGCATATTCAGTATTCAGCTGTATCTCGTTATTTGTGGAAGCGCTTGAATACGTCTGTAACAGCAGTTATCAGTATGTCACAGCAACCTGTAACAACAGTCTGTAACAGCAAATTGTAACAACAGTCTTTTTTAAATATCAAGCGGTCAATATTTAGCAACTGTTGTTTCAAATTCAGATTTTCTTATTACTTTACTTAACCCATTAGGGACGATAGGGTCGTTTACGACCCACCTTTTCTAGAGGCTATAGAGGACAAACCATAATACTAAACGCAACGAATCTTTCGCACATATGCTCAAAATTTATTGGGCTACATTATTGACTTTCCAGTCGAGACCCAATTAATTACTAACAACTAAATAATTAGGCTAATTAGTCGTCATAATTGGAAAATATTTCACTTTACTTCTTGCCTTGATTGGGACATTAAAACTTTATGTAGGCTTATTTTGTTGAGGACAAAATAGTTGCGGGCAACGATTTCCTTGAGACATATGAAAAGCCCGTGATAATCAGATGTTCACAAACAGAGCTAGACGCTGTTTACTAACTGCGGTCGCATACGACCCACTCGTCCGGGTCGCAAACGACCCATCACGGTTTTTCGGCTTTAACTTCTGAAACAAAGACGTTAGGATAAAATAAAAACTGTAGCATAAGTTAATAACATATGGTCAATACTGTGTAACTCTAACCTTTTAAAAATAAAGAATTTGGGTCATTAACGACCCACTCGGCTCACTTGCTTATTACTACATATGTCCATGTAACTTCTTGAATTCAGCCTTAAGCATGACATCATAAGTTCAAAATCGCCTCTCAGCAAGTGATAATCATCATAAACTGCGAAAAATCGGTTAAATGGGTCATTAGCGACCCACTAGGACCACAAAATTGATTAATTAAATATAATGTTGTCAAACTTTTACAAATATTAGTATAAAAACATGTTATATCTTGGTCATTACTCCTGTACGTTGATTTAACTTTTAAAATCGATCAACTGGGTCAATAACGACCCACTCGGAAGTTGAACCACCTCATCAATTATTATCAGCATCATGCTGTTCCACCATCAAGAAAGACACTCGTAGGTCTTAATTCCACGCAAACCACGGGTGGCTGACTACTAGCCCTTCTGAGATCCAGGGCCAACTGAAGGGCCGTCATCACTCATCAAAGAGCTGCGAGAATAACACTACTGCATATGCCTGGAGTTGCGTCCTGACTATAATACTATGGTGCGTGGAAATCTGTACCGAAAGGACCGTGGCCGTGCCGCAAAAGAAAAGGAATCGGCCCTCGTTCCTAACTTGCTAGGTAATAGCCATGCTGTTGTTGTTGCTTATTAGATTCTGTTATAGGCTATCCACTCCGATAATCGTAACCGATAATTATCTCCGATAATTCGTTAAAAAAAGTTATCTGTTTATCTAGATAAAACATATTTTTATCGGTATAAAAATTCACTAGATATTACCGAAAATACTGCCACAATACCGTAAAATTGTAAAGAAATATTAGTGTTTTTGCCTTCCCAAGTAATCCAAGAAACAGTCCCAAACGTCTTCTAGTATGATAGAAGAGGTAGTTTACTTAGATGTGAGCTTAAGAGGTTTATTTACATTTGTATACCTATGGAACTGTAGAACTGTATGAACTGTAGAAATCCAGAGAAGGTTATTGACATTGTTCTCTTGAGGGTGCTGGCGTTTTACCTTACAACCATTCTGGAGACAGGAACGAGCATGTTACTGTTAACAAGAGTCAAAAATACCGGCAGGGCACTCAATTGAATTCCGTAAGTGTTCTGGGCGTGAAACATTGTCTTCAGGAGAAGGAATCTGTTGCTCCAAGTTATCGACAGGATAAGAAAACGGTTCACTGAATCACTTTAAATGCTTTACTGTTTCGAGGAGAATTGGTATTTGGTGCACTACTGTTCTCAGGAGAAGGAAACCCTTGGTCTACTGTTTTGAAGAGAACTATTGCGTTACTGTTCTCAGGAGAAGAAAACCGGTGGTCTACTGTTTTGAAGAGAACTAGTGCGTTACTGTTCTCAGGAGAAGGAAACCAGTGGTCTACTGTTTTGAAGAGAACTAGTGCGTAACTGTTCGCAGGAGAAGGAAACCAGTGGTCTACTGTTTTGAAGAGAACTATTGCGTTACTGTTCTTAGGAGAAGAAAACCGTTGGTCTACTGTTTTGAAGAAAACTGGTGCACTTCTGCTCCCCGGAGAAGAAAACTGATGCTCTAATATTTTCAAAAGAAAGGAAATGGTACTTTAGCAAGATTACTGGTAAACAGTAATAAAAGTCGACAATTAGTTTTTGCGAAATTTGGAAAACATTTTGGCTTTGGCCTTCAGCAGAAAAATTATCGGTTTTATCGGTTTTATCTAGATAAAACCTAAATCTTTATCTGTTTATCTAGATAAAAGATTTCATACCGATAATGGATAGCCTATTCTGTTACCTTTTTCGTCAATTTCGAATCTTGGTAAACGACCTGCTACAACCCACCGCTTGAGACCCAGGGTCCCACGGTGATCAGATCATGTCACTCAAGAAAAATCCCTTGAACGAAGTATACGAGATATCATGTAACCTTGGGTAAATACTGAAAGACGAGTGGTCAAATTACATATTCTAATCCAACATGCCAATATGTTTTTTTCATTCCTAGAAAGTACGAGAATAACTAAACAACTGCTGCATTCAGATGGCTACATCTACAGCTCTGTGAAGAAGGACAAGGAAAAAGCCCCCCCCCCCCCCCCCCCCCATTTGGCTGGCGGTGCTGCAACCTGCAATCTCTCAGACAACTACCTCGTTTTGGGTAACAAACCCCGCAACAACGAGGCAGCTTTCAAAACGAAAACAAGTATTACGTAATCGGCCGAGAGGGAGGGGAGTTTCCAAATGATTAAGCTTGTGTAATTTTGACATAATAGCTATGTGGTGGGGGGGGGGGGGCGTAAAAATTGTCCAATAAGTGATTACGTAATATATGAACGGCCCCTAAGAAGTAAAGAAAGGGAGCTGCGAAGAGAGTAGATGCAGCCATCTGAAATCTGAATCCAGCAGTTGTATAGTTCTTCTTGGACGTTCTAGGAACCGGGAAAAGATAGGCATGTTGTTTGCTGTCTCACGACATTACGGTCGTGTACTAACAGCTGATAAACTCACCTACCTATCAATCCAATTCTGCCCATTATTCGTCAGTCATTGGGTGACGTGATCTGCAGATTACCGCGAGACTCCAGATCTCAGAAGGGCTAGTAGTCAGCCACCCGTGGTTTGCGTGGAATTAAGACCTACGAGTGTCTTTCTTGATGGTAGAACAACATGATACTGATAATTAATGTCGTCGTTCAACTTCTGAGTGGGTCGTTATTGACCCAGTTGATCGATTTTAAAATTTAAATCAACGTACAGGAGTAATGACCAAGATATAACATGTTTTTATACTAATATTTGTAAAAGTTTGACAACATTATATTTAATTAATCAATTTTGTGGTCTTAGTGGGTCGCTAATGACCCATTTAACCGATTTTTCGCAGTTTATGATGATTATCACTTGCTGAGAGGCGATTTTGAACTTATGATGTCATGCTTTAGGCTGAATTCAAGAAGTTACATGGACATATGTAGTAATAAGCAAGTGAGCCGAGTGGGTCGTTAATGACCCAAATTCTTTATTTTTAAAAGGTTAGAGTTACACAGTATTGACCATATGTTTTTAACTTATGCTTTTTATTTTATTTTATCCTAACGTCTTTGTTTCAGAAGTTAAAGTCGAAAAACCGTGATGGGTCGTTTGCGACCCGGACGAGTGGGTCGTATGCGACCATAGCTGTATCTTTTAAAGTAAACGAGATACAGATTAGCTTTTTTGGATATCTCATTTTTGCTGTAAAGTGACCTAGTGTGTTAAACGGCATCAAAATCGGCAAACTTTAAAACTCGTCGTCCCTAATGGGTTAATGATATTTTCATAAGTTATTCAAAAATACCTATAAGTACATAAATTCAGTGTCTACTTACCCGCATTTTCCACAGGTAGACAAGCAATGTGGAAGCATTCTGCCCGAACACACATCCATACCTCTAGCTTTCATCACTTTGCATCTGGGATTACAGCGGTTAATTAATTAATTACTTAATTAATTAATTAGTTAATTAACTCATTAGTTAAATAATTCATTACTAAACTTATGGTGTGGTCGAGACGATTATACATTTGGAACAGATTTTAGAATTTTATAATTTAAATGGTTCAACTTTTCATGAATAAATTTGAATTGATAATTGTAGCTTACTGAGGACTTTTATCAGCACATCTCTCTTCAACTTCAACAACATCGTCATTTTCAAAGTAATCAATTAAGTCCTCCTCCGACATCAATCCTCTCTGAAAACAATTAGCAATTAAACGATTAATAACAATTAAACAATAAAATTTCTGGTTAGTAAACATTCAGCACGGTAAATGTTGAACGTTAGGAAATATAAGGAAATAATAAAGACAACAATATACTTTTCAAATGTTTCCGGTATTTTCTGAAAACGTATTTATTCATCAGTATATTAAAAATGGCAACATGATACCTTTTAAAAAATGTATACCGTTTTTATTTATTAATTTATAGACAGAAGTTTACCTTATAGTTAAACAATTACCATTGCTGAATTTATTTGTGTATATTGTACGAATAATTAAATAATACCTTGAGAAGCATTCTTGCGAGCCTTCCAGGTACCCAGCTTTTACCATCTTCGTTTAGGTTCCGGTTCTTCCTTTTTTCTTCTTCTTCACGCTTACCAATGTTGGACTTGCCACCTTTAATGACACCATCATTAGAATAATTAGTGGTGGATACATTGGGTCCAAGTAATTGCGTACATAGTTCACTATGTATTTACCGTGTTTGGGTGCCCATCTTATTTAGTTATTTTACAGATGGGGAAATATATTGAACGATTCTATTTTATATTCATTTATTGCTGTACTCTGTAACATTAGAAAAGTTTTTAATAAATAATACATTACTTTAATGGTGGAATACAGTGATGATATTTTAAGGTTGGTTAATCGGATACAGATATAATTCTTATGATAGTGCGTCTGTTTCCTCTTTATAATGGAGCTTCACTAGCTTAATAAAACTTTAAATAAATAACCATTCAAAACAGTAACTGTGGTAAAATTCGATTAAAAAATGAAACCACAAAAAAACATATTTTCAAAAATAATACTCACTTCCTCTCACTCGCTTTTCTTCTTCATCTCTCTTCACCCTTTCTCCAGGTACTCTTACTTCACGTTTCTGCACTTTACCGGGGATTCTCGCCTGCCTTTCTTCCACTGCAATTATTTCTTCATCAGCGAGGACTTCTTCAACAACTTCTTCCACGACTTCTTCTTCAACAATCTCTTCCTCTTCATCAACAATTTCTTCGGTTTCATCTAAGAAATCGAAATCGGCATCGGCATCAACGATTTCGTCATCTCTTTCTTCGAGTTCCAGTAGCTGTTTGAAGATATCAGAGCTAACAAATACTATAACTATATCTGTCTGGCTGCACAGCTAGCAGTGAGCAGCTGTTGATACTGCGTATTTAATAACATTTTCTGATCGCTTAGTTGATTTATATTCTATCAGCAGTATTTCATCGAACGAATATAATGATAATATCATTATTTGGTCCACGGCCGAGTAAGAAAACTAAAATCTGAAATGAAACTTACAGAGATGGCTTTTGCACAAGCAGATCCAGAGGTACACGTGCTGGTAGACGCACAGAAGTTAGGTTTATCATTAGGACATCCGTTAGCAGCGACACCTTTACTGCCGGACCTTGTGGATACAACTACAACCTGAGGGATGAGGAATCGTAGTCAATAATCATGATGAAATAGGTATGGTTTTTATACAAACAAAACTTAAATCAATCATTATATTAATTATATAATTAATATATTAATCATATATTAATGCATCTTAATTAATGTCAGCAATTGACGGATTGTATTTGTGAAATGACACATAGTGAATTAACTAATTTATAAATAATTAACTAATTAACTAATTAAAAAAAAAACAATAACTTACGGCCATGTTCTGCTCAATTCCACACGAGTTAATTCCTCTTTTGATTCTGAAGTACCCGTACTCTCCCCAATCCTTGCCGTGACTGTTTCTCACCTAGTATGTGGACATGGAGTTACTACTACTACCTTATATGGGGATCTCGTGATCGTGGTTCTATATTTCCTTATACGGAGTTACTGCTATGTCGGAACTACAAATCCGATCTACGCCAGATTACCCCCACCCCCCCCCCCCCCCCATATATCCCTGTCCCTCATCAGGGTTCGCAGTTTCTCTTTAGAGTTTGTCCCAACTTTCTTCAGTAACATAGACAAGTAGCTTTGGAAATGGAGTGTTAGGGGGGCGCCAAATCGTCGTTTGAATGTGGGACAATTTCGAAAACAGGCAACGTTACGCCACTGTTTTAGCTTACAGTATGCTGTGAAGCAGGAGACTATTCTCCCATACTCCCGACTACTTGTATCTTTGTATTATTACTTATTGCTTGGAGATGGAGTTAACATCAATGATTAGAGCCAATAACCAATAGCCACGTGTGCTTTTAAATGCGGACAGTTTTAACCCAGCGTCTTTAGCTAGAGCTTTAGCACTGCACATTAGAGTTCATCGGTTATAATATAACTGGTAAAGTATGCTAGTGCAAGCTATTCCTTTATACCTCTTGTATTTATTCTCCTCTTTTGAAATAATACTACATAGTACATAATATGTACTACATATTATGAACTTGATCAAGATAAGAAGATAAAAACTTACAAGCCAATGATCAGAGTTGTACCCTACGATAAGAACAGCGTGATCACATCCTCCCTCCACAGCGGGGTAGTCCACTACTTGCTCTGATAAGGGGTTTTATTTATTTAATACACAATATATTTAATTAAAAGGAATTTTGTTCATTTAAATAAAAAAATTGATTTAGTTAAAATTTGTTTATTTTAGTATATTTTATTGTTTTTATCATATAAAATCATAAACAATAAGATTAAGAATACATAAAAATATTTGGTTTTTAATTGTTACTTACTTGCTTTGTAGTTGGACATATAACATGCATCTCCAGGGCTGGAGCCCCATTTCATGCAGGTCATAACACTTCCGTACAGTATGATTGCTTCCTCGACTTTGTTGGCTGGTACGTCAATAAATCCCTCAACCTGCAGGTGGTGGTTTTTAGATTAATATCCGTGCAATTTATCACGTGCAATTTAGCACGTGCAATTTAGCGCGTGCGATGTATCAGCATAGATCCTGGTCCAAATTTCGCCATTATCATGACAGTGCCTTATTATAATTAACTGAAGATTTTATAATATTTAGTTGGTAAGTTAGTGATTTATCAGAGAATATTATAAACAGTACTTCTTTAATGATATGTTTCGAATTATACATTTTTCTCAAGCAGTCTGTCTTGATATAATTTATTAAAATAACAAAACGTGAACATTACCTTAACAGCGGCCAGCGAATCCGGAGTAGTGTCAGCCCGGCAAGTTAACTGCTTAGATTTGTAGGGTCCGTAGTTAGCTACACTGCTCAGCTTGTTAAGATATCCCATTGTTACTGCAACCTACAAACATTACAAGGGTTACTGCAACCTACAAACATTACAACGGTTATAATAGATATCCCATTGTTACTGCAACCTACAAACATTACAACGGTTATAATAGATATCCCATTGTTACTGCAACCTACAAACATTACAATTAGGGTTACTGCAACCTACAAACATTACAATTAGGGTTACTGCAACCTACAAACATTACAAGGGTTACTGCGACCTACAAACATTACAACGGTTATAATAGATATCCCATTGTTACCGCAACCTACAAACATTACAATTAGGGTTACTGCAACCTACAAACATTACAATTAGGGTTACTGCAACCTACAAACATTACAATTAGGGTTACTGCGACCTACAAACATTACAACGGTTATAATAGATATCCCATTGTTACTGCAACCTACAAACATTACAATTAGGGTTACTGCAACCTACAAACATTACAAGGGTTATAATAGATTACCAGGATTACAAAGATTATAATAGATTACGAGGATTACAAAGATTATAATTCAAGGATTACAAAGATTATAATAGATTACGAGGATGACAAAGATTATAATTCAAGGATTACAAAGATTATAATAGATTACGAGGATTACAAAGATTATTATTCAAGGATTACAAAGATTATAATAGATTACGAGGATTACAAAGATTATAATAGATTACGAGGGTTACAAAGATTACAAATATTACAAAGATTTCAAATATTGCAAAGATTACAAGGATTACAAGGATTACAAGGATTTTAGGGATAAGAAGAATTGTGATATGACTATGAGGATTTCAAAGATTTCAAGGAGAACCTAAACGTAAACAAATTTAATTTGGTATCCTATTTAAATATGTTATCTCTAATATAACCATATAAAAATGTTTACATACCATTCTGAAGTCTCCGCCCTCGCAACCATTATTGTAACAATCCGTCATCTCCTGCTCACTAAACTTAACCTTCTTCCCCGAAGCTCTGGTGTAAGCCAACTCCAAAGCGGCAACAACTAAATGGTTTCAGGGTTATTTTAAAGGTTTGAAGTTCATCCAGAAAAAAAAGACAAATGCAAACAAAAGGGACGATTTGTGTCAAGATCTGGAATGGTACGGATGCGAAGAAAGAAGTAGGTCGTTATGTAACATTAACAGAGTAACTATTCTAGGGAACTAACGAAACTCATCAATATTCTTATCTCAACTACATACATAATTAATTATATTATTATCTCAACTACATACATAATTGATTATATTATTATCTCAACTACATACATAATTAATTATATTCTTATCTCAACTAATTACATAATTAATCATATTCTTATCTCAACTACATACATAATTAATTATATTCTTATCTCAACTACATACATAATTGATTATATTATTATCTCAACTACATACATAATTAATTATATTCTTATCTCAATTCTCAACTACATACATAATTAATTATATTCTTATCTCAACTACATGCATAATTAATTATATTCTTATCTCAACTACATACATAATTAATTATATTCTTATCTCAACTACATACATTATTGATTATATTATTATCTCAACTACATACATAATTAATTATATTCTTATCTCAACTAATTACATAATTAATCATATTCTTATCTCAACTACATACATAATTAATTATATTCTTATCTCAACTACATACATAATTGATTATATTATTATCTCAACTACATACATAATTAATTATATTCTTATCTCAATTCTCAACTACATACATAATTAATTATATTCTTATCTCAACTACATGCATAATTAATTATATTCTTATCTCAACTACATACATAATTAATTATATTCTTATCTCAACTACATACATTATTGATTATATTATTACCTCAACTACATACATAATTAATTATATTCTTATCTCAACTAATTACATAATTAATCATATTCTTATCTCAACTACCTAACTACATACATGTATGAAGATAGCAGTTTCCACAGACTCCCTGGTGGTTGGCCGGGTTGATGATAATTTTACGTTTGTAGTAACGTCCGTCAAATCCTGGAGGAGTAGCCTGACCACCCATATCAAACGGGTCCACTGACTGAAAAATTAGGAATTTATAAGTGGGTTTTCAGTAGATGGTTTATGTTTAAATATGTTTAACCAGTGTTGCATCATTTGATCTTTTTAAAATCATTAAATTAGTTACTAACTACCTAGTTACTAACTGGTTACTAACTGGTTACTAACTGGTTACTAACTAGAATATAAACTTACCCTCTTCGCAAGTTCCTCTTCAAGTTCTGACTTGAGTGTCGGGATCAGTTTAGCTCCGTTCTGTTTTACCAACTCGTCCGCATCGTAGATCATATCAAGGTTAATAGGACTGAAATGAGGTAAATATTTTAGAAATAATTTTTATAATAAAAAAAAACTAAAGTAAAGATTCTAAGTTATAATATAAATAAGCTTTTAAAATATATTACTATTAGATCAAGCTTTCGGATGAGCTGCATGTTTTTTAAAGGGTAAAGCGTAGTTGATATTGGTAAATCACGACTTGTGATTCGCCAAATTTCTAAGCTTCTCCAAGCGTATACGTGAGTATTACAATTGCAGCTGAATTTAAATATAAACTTACTCATCATCTTCTGCTGCCAAGTAGTTGAGGGCGAATCCTCCCAGTCTGTACTCATACTCCTCATCAGATATCTCAATTCCTTCGTCTTCAAGCAGCTCTACAAGATGAGCGTATTTTAAGATACTGATTATACATAATCTATGTTGGTTAATATTTTCAAAATCCGACCATGCCTATATTTACCATGCTTATTAAGCATGGTAAATCTTCAATGGTGGTAAAATACCATGGATTTGATTTTACTGCCACTAGATAAGAATGGAAAAATAGCAATGGATATCAATTGTCGACAGCAGTGAAACTGAAAGATAAGCTGAGATAACGATTAAAGCAAAACAAATGCTGACGGACTGAGCCCATTTGTAAAAATGCTACTCCAAATAAAAGTGAAATTCCTGTCAAAGATAGAAGTAATTGTAAGAATGGTCTTTCCAATAAAAAGTAAACCTACTTAATAAAAGGTTAACTTACTTAACAAAAGGTAAAATTAATTAATAAAAGGTTAAGGGGGCGGGTTCACCCTGATTTTTTTGTGAAACTTGTTTTCGAGATAGCAGTTGACCAACAAACTAGGACCAGTGACCGAACTTTTGAGGGGGTCCCGGACCCCAACCGCCAAACGCCCATATTGTGTCCAAATTAGGCCCAATTTAGCCAAATACCCTGAACATGCTTAAAACACAGATTTTAGGTGCTTTACTTGTAGCTAGTGGTCCCCTGAACCCGTATATGAATTTTCATCAAGATTGGACAAAAAATGGCTGAGTTATGAGCCAAAAACCATATGACCATATTTGGGCATACGCACCAATTTTGATCGATTTTGGCCCATAAATTGATCAAATATCAATATTTTTGAATATAACTAACTTTTTATGGAAGGTAAGCCTATACTACACATTCTCTATGAATATCAGCTCAATATCTCCCTAACTGTGGATTTTGTGTTCAAATAATCGCAAAATATGAACAAAATTGCCCATATCTCAGTTCGCGATATTTGCAAAACTGACTTCGCTCAAAACAATAGAACTCAATAGGGTTTCAATATTTTTACATGAAATTTTCAGAATCAACGTAGAATCGCATTTCGACCTTAAGTTTTGGGACAAAATTTTGAGTTAGGCCTTTAAAAAAATTTGGCGGCCAAATTCCAAAATTTGCCGGGCATTTTTCAGAATTTGGCCGCCAAATGTTTTAAAGGCCTAACTCAAAATTCTGTCCCAAAACTTAAGTAGTTCAGGAGACCACTAGCTACAAGTAGAGCACCTAAAATCTGGGTTTTAGGCATGTTCAGGGTATTTGGCTAAATTGGGCCTAATTTGGACAAAATATGGGCGTGGCTGCCCCGCGGGCACCGTTTGGCGGTTGGGGTCCGGGACCCCCTCAAAAGTTCGGTCACCGGTCTTAGTTTGTTGGTCAACTGCTATCTCGAAAACAAGTTTCACAAAAAAATCAGGGTGAACCCCCCCCCCCCCCCCCCCCTTAACTTACTGTCGAAGGCCATCTCAATCTCGATATCATCTGCCTCCCTCGCGGCAGTGAGCGCCAATATGGCACATGCTACTAACAATACCCTCATTGGTACGTAACTTCTTCTGAAAAATATAAATTTACTAACTGGTTACTAACTCACTAACTGGTTACTAACTGGTTACTAACTGGTTACTAACTCACTAACTGGGTACTAACTGATTACTAACTGGGTACTAACTCACTAACTGGGTACTAACTCACTAACTGGGTACTAACTGGTTACTAACTCACTAACTGGGTACTAACTGGTTACTAACTCACTAACTGGTTACTAACTCACTAACTGGTTACTAACTCACTAACTGGTTACTAACTCACTAACTGGGTACTTACTGGTTACTAACTGGTGACTGACTCTGAGTTACTGAGTTTGTTACCCTATATTTTTCATTTTGTTGTTTTATCGTCAATAGTAAAAGAATAAAAAGTTTTTGATGTTGACATGCAATAGGGATTTAATAGTTATGTCTAGTGATGCGCAGCTTAGTAATGAGCCTAGTAAAGTAACACTATTATCGACTAATAACTTGAATAAATTTGTTAATACAAATTAAAAATAATCCTTAAATCAAATGAAGAGTATGGCAACCTCACCTCCGTAATAGATTTAGTTCTTCACCGTTACGTACGAAAAGAAGTAAAATAAGTAATGAAAGATCTCGGTTTACTCAGACGAATTCTCCATTGAAATAGGCGCGACGCGGTAATCACGTGACTTCATTGGAACAAACGCGACGGAAACCACGTGACCCTCTTGGGAGGGGTGAGTCAGAAATACGGACTACATCACACAATCGAATACCATTGCGGTTAACCGCAATGGTATTCGATTGTGTGATGTAAATAGACGGGTCACGTGAGAAGTCCCAATTGGGTCCGTCTATCCACGCTCGGGTGGTATCCGTCCGGACAAACTATGCGCTTTGTGAGTAACATTCCGATCAATAGAGAGAATTAATTCGGCTTATTGTTCAATCCAAGGTGGATTCCAGCGATAAATTTAATCCTTACTTGAACGATCAATGATTTGCGTCAACCTAATCTTCTACACCGTAGGGTCTTTTGTTGCGATTAATTTGGCGGTCGGACAATATTAAGCGCCAATGATTTGTTTTATTGTTTTCCAATTACGTTATATAAAACTTGTATTAAAAGGTTGTCAGCTCGTGGTTGATGAAGAATCTGTTATCAGTATCACGTGGTCAGTATCACGTGGTTTGAGCGTGGATCACTGGCTAGCTATCAGTCTCACGGGTACTCCGGACAAAAGTACTCGAGACAAAGAGATTTATGAAGGAGCAAAGAGATCTTGCAGTTTTTTGTCTGGCCAGTTTTTACTTTTGTGCATCAGACACAAACATTATTGTTCAGATGAGAGGTACAAGGTTGACATGTTAAAATTGAGTCTGGGAAATACGAACACGAGAGTAAAGAATTAGTTGCTGTTTAATTTGGTGAGTGTCGAAGGTTGTGATTTATCATAAATTGATAAATCTACGAGTCTGTTTGACGTGAATATCGTAAATCAAAATGTAAGATGACGAGGGTAAATGGACAGTGACGATACTTGGCCGATATTTCGATAAGTTCAGCCAGTCAAAATAAACAAACAAATCAACCACTAAGTATAACTTTGTATCACGTCGTGACCCCCACGGTCGTTTCACGGTCGTTTCACTGACAATACATGGGGAGCCGCGCACTCGTGCGCGGCGGGTCATACAACGTATGACAAGTATAACTAACCTTATCATCGTTATTAGAGATCTCAACCGCTTTTTAAGTATATGAGACATGAGTATGGTCGAGCTACAAAGCGCAAATTCAAAACAAGCATTACGGTGCTATAAGTGCTGCATTTTCCACAAAAGTATAAGTACTAAGGTCTTAGAATCAAAAAAGGTTAATGCATATCTTATGGACATTTTCAGTATGATTGCAATTTCAGAAAAGGTTAATGCATATTAGGGCGGTTAATCTACAATATGCCTCACTACTTTGTCTACCAATGGACACTCACACGAAACAAATTATGGTAAAATTGATGGCCTCGCAAAACTTAACGGGATATAGTCATTATCATGTTTTGTCATGTGAAACATGTAATTCATATCCTATGGAAATTTTCAGTGTGATTCCAATTTTTTATGTCAATCGATCTTTCTTAATCGACACGACCCAAGTTATTTGTTTAACTGTTAACATGACATATCATGATAGCAATTATTGTATATCTGGGTAAGTTTTGAGAGGCCATTCATTTTACCATAATTATTAATTTGTTTTTTTAACAGGATTAAACATAAAGTTGCCAATGAGATCCCTAACACTCACTTCTTGACACAGATTACTTAGCGTATACTCACTATACTAGCAGGCACCCGGGAACCCGTCTTACCCCAAAGTGGTGCCAGGAGACAACAATATGTATTTATTTTGTAGATTATCTTTAACAGATTATGCTTAAATACCGGTTAAGTATAGATGATAATCTCTAAAAATTGATAGAAAATGAAAAAGTCGAAATAGTTACCGTCAAAAAGCTGTAAGTTTGTTCTATTCACATAGAGTAGTAGAGTAAACAGTTACAATTATTATTATATAGTTATATAATAATTGAAACAATTTAATTAATGTTACTTTTCGCATACTACTATTTAATCAATTTAAATCATTACATGGTACTTGTTACATATTTTAAGAGTTAAAGTAGCACATAAATTAGTTAAATGGTTTGATTGATTGAGGAGCGCTACCGGAGGCATTACTCGGCACTAACGCCTTAAAATCTTTAATTAATTAATTAATCTTTAAATGGGCACTGCTCAACAGATCGTGTATCGACACAAATTGGTGAACAACAATTATCAGTCAAACTACACTATAGCTCACTACAACTGTATATCAACTTTAACTCTAAAAACCTTAGTTGCCATCAATATTTAATAAAGTAATAAGTATTTAAGCTGTATGTGAGAGCTGGAAAACAAGCTGAAGCAGTGGAATAAAACTGTCTCGATAAAGCAAAGGGCAACTGTTTAATCTCGAATCATGAGTGGTTGTTTATTACTGGTTGTTTGCAATTTGAACATGGTACTAAAGATAAAACTACAGGTTATACATCTCATGTTCTCATGGTGCTATTTTTTGAGCTAATATGTGTTAGATGTCAACTACCTTACACCCCAGTTCCATGGCCGGATATTATGCCAAATTATTAGACGGAGATCGTCTACTGATATTTCTCCGGATATTTCTCCGGTTTGCAGTTCAACGACCGGAGACCATTTACGGTAATTTTGTTGATTCTGTATGATTCTGTATGAATCAATCTCCGAGAAATTCCCGGAGAGCTTCATCTCCGTCTACTACAGTAGACGGAGCCGGAGAATCATCTCCGGAGATGATCTACGGGAAATGGACCTCCGTTTAATAATTTGGCATAATATCCGGCCATGGAACTGGGGTGTAATCGGACCAGATTTGAACGGACATTAATTGAACACTGGAGGTCCTAGCGTTCATCTTAATGTCCATTCAAATAAAGTCCGTCCGTTTAAGGTCCGTCCAAGTTAAAATCCGTCGAGATTTTTTCCAAAATTATTCCACTGCAAACTCATGTTTAGGATATGACAAATTTTTAATTTCAGTCAATCGTAAAATCTATCATCGGATTCGGACTAAACTATATCGTTGGATCAATGAAAAACGAGTTATTATACAATTCAAATATTCTAAGTATCACATTATGGCATGAACACTTTCTTGATCTTTGTTTTCCTCGTTCAATTCTTCGGAGTTATTATTTACCTCCACATCTTGTAAACGTTTACACTGATATGCAGGACCGAGGTGGTCAAATAAAAAATTGTTTTCAAAAAGCAGGTATTACTGGTATGATGCTTTTATAAGCATGGAATATTTAATGCACGATAACCCATTTGAGGAAGATGACCTGTGATATGATCATCAAATCTGGTCATATTTCGTATTAGTTGTTTTTACACAACTTTCATAATCATAGATATTTTGACAATTTCAAATGAGATTCGTCATTCGATAAGGTATACATTTATCACATGCCAATTCTCATGCAATATCAAAACTTTCGCCCACGAGGCTTGCCGAGATTTTATACATAACTTTCATGATCATATACACTGATCTACAAATATTTTTTACTGCTTAACGACTGCCTTTCTTGCTCATTGTATACAAAATTAATTTACAAATTATCTGCTAAAATTTTAAAAACTCAAAAAAAAGATTTAAAAATGTAAATTTTTGATGGTTTTGAATGCCATCGAGCGTTCATTTTAATTTCCGTTCATAATTATGTTCGTTCATTTAATGTCCGGTCAAATAAGGTCCGAGAAGGTATTTTCTATTTTTTAGTGTTTATAATTTCGAATTATGATTCAGCGTCACTAAGTGTTGCGGGTACTATAATTTAGATCACTAAAACTTCACGTAGCGGTAAAAATGATGATCAACTGATATTTATATATTCTTATGGCTAAACATGATGGGTCAAAAATAGGCCAAACACGAGTCAAACATGGGCCAAACATGGACCAAACATGGGCCAAACATGGGCCAAACATCCTTCAATCCTTTAAATTTAATCTATATAGATATTCAGAGTAGAAACCCGAACAACTCCAATACAATGCCATATCAACAACATTGGACATGAGGTCACTTAAAGCCAAAAATGTATCAACTCTATCAACATAATTATCAACATAATTATTTAATTGATTAATTTATTAATTATGTAAAGGAGTAGCTCGTGATAATCGTAAAAAATTGTTCGTATCAAACATCCTTCAATCATTTAATCTATATAGATATTCAAAGCGGTTTTTTTGTTAACCAATACAATATGTAGAAACTTGAACAACTCCAATGCCATATCAACAACATAGGATAGGTCACTTAAAGCCGAAAATTTATCAACTCTTTAACATAATTATGTAATTAATTAATTAATTAATTATGAAAAGGAATAGCGCTTGATAATCTTAAAAACTTTTCGTATCAAAATATGAAATAATAACCCGAACAACCCCAATGTCATATCAACAACATAGAACAGGTCACTTAAAGCCGAAAATTTATCAACTCTTTAACATAATTATGTAATTAATTGATTAATTAATTAATTATGAAAAGGAATAGCTCGTGATAATCGAAAAACTTTTCAAAATAATAATTTAATATTAGAAGTTAAAAAGTATGAAATTGGAGTTGTCAACATTATATTTATTTAAACAAGAAAAACGTCATCTCAGGACCCACGTAGAGTTAGGACTCCTCGGTCTACATTAAATATAGTTGAGTAATCAATACAGAGTTTTTGTTCGACTGTAACACTGTCAAACGATGTATCAGAATATTTGCGAAAAAATCTTTAAACTGAATTGAGGGTCCGGCATAGTATTAGGGTTACGAAATATATTATATAAAAATGTGAAACATAAAGACCAATTGTCAAAACAGACCTACTTTTTGAAAATTGCAAAAACCAATTAACGATAAATTACCGAAACTTATTTCCTGTAATTGATCGTTAATTGGTTTCCGATTTTCAAAAAGTGATTATGTTTTTCTTGCGAAAGAGCGCAAATTTTCAAAACGCTAGTTGATGACAAATACTAATCTTTAAACTTCATACGATGAATCATGCTCAGTCATTTTATTTCTATATGCGAGTCAACACACATTTCGGGCTTTTTTTCATACGGACCAATAATAATTGCAAGTCCTCTTTACAATTTCCATTTTGCAAGTTCATATCGTCACTTCTTTAATCGTCGTCTTTATTCGCAGTAAAGTCACACTCCAGCGCACGTGCAGAATATCTTATGTCAGAGAGCACTGGTTTTCAGCACAACAGGTAGCCTGGCAAACATCCAACGTAAAGGATACTCTAGCCTTGGTGGTTCTGTCTCCGTACTTGCAGAACCTCTTCCTGAGGGGTGACGAGGACCTCAGATTCAACATTTGTAAAATACCGTAATTAGAAATTAGAAATTAGTATAGCTGTAGTCTGTAAAGATAGCTAGAATGCGGAAATGTTACAGAAAAAAAAGTTCGTACTACTTCCCGACTCAAGAACTCATTGCTAAATTCTAAACTCTCGGATCACGAGTTCGTATCTATGAGCTAAACTTACTGTGATTCACAGTACGAAGCTTCGTATTTGTTAACAGCTCCCTTGCATGTATCACAACCAGGGTGCTCGAAACAGTAGACTATTTCTCCGAGACCACGTGCGCTTCCAATGCAGAACGGTACTGGCTGGAATAGGTTATTATCGTTACTATGGTTACTATGGTTATTGTGGTCAACATGTGGTTACTATGGTTACTGTGGTTACTATGGTTACTGTGGTTACAATGGTTACTGTGGTTATTGTGGTTAACATGTGCTTACTGTGGTAACTGTGGTTACTATGGTTACTATGGTTACTGTGGTTACTATGGTTTTTTTTAAATTTTTTATCTAGACACTTATTTTACTTCGGAGTATTCCAACAGCCATATTGTTACACAAGTGCAACCAGCCAATTACAGGAAGCCGAAGGATTTGTTTTTAGCCAGTGACGGTTAAGGTAGTGTGTACCATACTTTCTTCGCCCGAGACTTTGCTGTAATGTGCAGCTCCTCATTTAACCCTTACACCCGATTTCTCGAGTATTCGGCTGAGTAGACCGGGGGGCTGCATAGACCACTCACGATCCTTAGCTGAATGTCAACGACACTCACCCCACGACCAGGCAGGCAGTGGGATTTGAACCCGCAATCTCACGATTGCAAAGCTGGCTAACCAACTGCGCTACCTGGCCGTTAAAACATGTGGTTACTATGGTTACTGTGGTTACTATGGTTACTATGGTTACTGTTGTTACTGTGGTTATTGTGGTTAACATGTGGTTACTATGGTTACTGTGGTTACTGTGGATACTATGGTTACTATGGTTACTGTGGTTACTATGGTAAATATGGTAACCATGGGAACTATGATTATTATGGTCAATACGCCATGCAGTTACTATGGTTACTATGGTTACTATGGTTACAATAATTAATATCATTAATAATGTTACTATAGATGCCGTGGTGTGTGACGTCATGGCACGTGGTGTGTGACGTCATGTCACGTGGTGTGTGACGTCATGTCACGTGGTGTGTGACGTCATGTCACGTGGTGTGTGACGTCATGTCTCGTGGTGTGATGAATTATTTCAAATTAATATACCTCCATTCCACCGGGATTCCTGCAATAATTGTGATTTCCCAAAAGAAATTCCATGGCCTTTTTTTCGCCCATCAGAACACCTGACAAGAGTTATTATTATTAAATAATTAATTATTAATCATATTGATAAGATTTCTTAAATAACAAAAGCTTCTCTATCGTGGTATGGTGCCTAATATTGATTCCAAAACTTTCAAACTTAGAGCCAGTCATGAGTTAATATATTGCACTTTTTCATTTAATTAAAAAATACTGTTTAAAAAGAAAAAAATAATAAAAAAGTAACCTCGGAAGACATCGTAGTTCCAGCTATCACATTCAAACCATCTGCCATGGTAATTGTAAGACTTCTTTGTCCCTTTGTAAGTCGAACCATCGCCAATAAGAACATCTTCACCGAGCTAAGAAAACATCTTTTTAGTCGACGAATTGTTTATGTTCACGTATAATAAGGTAAATGTATAATGTTCAGTTAAAGGGGTCCTAACCCCCTTCATCCTCAACTGGAGTTTCACTTTCTCGATATAATGTTATACAATAAATTGAACTCTAGGACTGGGGTTGACGATTCCGTAAGTATAATAATGTATGAAAAGGTTTAGATTCAGTAAACAAGCAAATTTATGAACAATAGTAGTTGAAATTTAGAATTTAAAATTTTATTAAATTACCTTGATACATTCTGGTAGTAGTCTAGCATCTTTATCATCATTAGTAAAGATATCTTGAATCAGACATTTGTTGGTTGTTCCGACTAGAGTATACCCAGGTTGGCACTCCACCTGTTGATAAAGTAAATTAATAAATAATGTAAAGTTTGTGGCACTATTTGAATTGCAATAAAATTATCAAAAGTGTGCACCAGGCGAGATCCGGTGCGCCCAAAACCAAGCGTCGTGGAGACTTGAGACTTTGACTTGAGTTAACTTTTTTCTACCATCACTATTAGACCCCAAACTTTTGGAGCACTAAAAGCACTCCTTTATGCCTAATTTGATGATATGAAGATTTTTACCTGTTAAAAATTGATAAAAATGGGCGTGGCAGGTGACAGTGGTCCCGGTTGGAGTTGCAGCTTAAAAATTTTTTGTATTTGGCCTTATGAACAACTATATAAATTTTAATTTGATAATATTTAGTTTTATGAACCGGGCTAGTGCGCCTGGAGGTAGGTATGTGTCGGGGAGTATAAACTATAAAGCAAATTTACGTTGTTGATTAAGTCTAATTTTTTAAATTAAGGTAAGATATTAATATAAGACTAGACAAATTTATTGTATAAATTAACGCTGAATAAATAAATAAGTAAACTGGATGTTATCAACACATCAAAGCTTCCTGAGGTTCTAAATTTGCTGGTAATTACAAAAGTGCAAATTCTTGCAACTCCTTTGATGATTTGCTTAAAGTCTACACTTATACTTAGACATTTCTTATTATTTAATTATTTACTTATATAAGATATTCGATGATTTAAAAAATAATAAACAATTTTCAGTGACCTCGGTCAAGAACTAATAAAATATTAATTCCTAGATACTAGAAAGACCTTATCGATGATTTATGATGAAGACTAGTAATAGTAGTATAACATGATGTTACTTTTAGGCGGCGGTCCGGTGGCGGTCTGGACGCCAAAATTGGTCGGCGCGGAGAATCTATCTCATGCATTTTAGGTCAGAGGATGCTTTGATAGACGTTATTATTCAGATATAATTCAAAAATTAGAAATGTCTTGTTAGCCTCATTTTTCCCTCAAAATTTTCCCTCTTCTCTCCGGATTCTGAACGAGTTCGATCTGATGAATCGATTAAACACATTTAAACTTTTATTGCATGCTTGACACATTTAGTCTAGACTAAATTTGTCGTTCTTAAGGTATAAGAATTGATTTTTTAATATCACTCTATATTGAAGAACTAATTTATCGTCAACAGCTGTCATGTATTTGTTGATTTGTCGGCCAATACCTTAAAAGCTTAAAGACCGCGGTCTGGGTAAAAATTTCGCGGCGGCGGTCTGGGTCAAAATTTTGGCGGCGAATCACGGTGGTGCACGTCTCTAGAGAAATGGTTAGGGTTACGGTCAGGGTAACGGTTACAGTTACGGTTTGGGTTGATCGGATCATGGTAAGAGCAAGGGGCAGTATATTTATCAAAACTGTGATAATTGCGATCGAAAACATATCAGACTCTTGATATAAGGACGAAGTTTTATTTTTCACGGGATGTGACTGCAGAAATTTAAAAAAAAAAACTGGAATCTTACCTCTAATTCTTCATTGGCTTTCATGATTTTATTCTTGTTCAAAACCTTTCCTGGGTTAAAAACATCATTAAAAATAGATTTATCACACAACCTGCTTTTATTTGAAAGTTTAAAAACTAAAGTATCACAAATGAAACCCTTTAGTAATTATTCAACCTAATCAGTTATGGAATACCAAAATTAACTTACCATAAGGTATGTAAGGAGGTATACATTCTCCGATCTTTTCGGAGCCTTTCTTCTCTTTCACGACAGCACTGAGGCGGGGGAAAAAGGTCAGTATGGGAAAGCTAAGGCTGTTGAAAATGAGGTATTAATCGAATCACCATAGCCTCTACTACAAATAAAAAACACCTCAAATTTATACTCTAGAAATAAAGATTTTTCTTCTTCGATTGCATTTTTCCTTAACTCTTGTCTAAATGTAAAGTTAAACTTACTTTTCACATTTATCGCAAGTCCAAAGACACATTGGTAAATAGAAACCACCACAGACATCTGCTCCTCTGGCTATGAGCGCAGCACACCTGCAGTGAGTGAGTGAGCACAATGTTTGCGAGAAAATGTTGTTAAGCACAATGGTGTTAAGCACAATGTTTGAGAGCACAATGTTTGCAAGCACAATGGTGTTAAGCACAATGTTTGCAAGCACAATATTTGCAATGTTTGTAAGCACAATGTTTGAGAGCACAATGTTTGCAAGCACAATTTTCGCAAGTACTGTGTTTGTAAGCAATCACAGACAAAGCATTGACTTTAATTTTAAAATCTGATAAAACATGATTAAAACATGAAATAAGAAAATAGAACTTACTTAGCTGCTCCCAATCGGTCTGCACAGGCTGCACGTTTGGACCTTGATCTTGTTTTTTTCGCCTTTTGAATGTTGTGTCGCTTCTAAAAAGAAATGAACTTAAACAAAATATCGGATAAGTGTCAATATAATGGAAAAACCTCAAAACCAAAAACTGCAAAATGAATAAGGTCAAAACTTCATACAACTTCCTATTAATTATAATCTGCTGAACAATTTGCAATGAAATCCAGTCTATTTTCATACCTTATTTCGTCTTGGAAGTCCACTTCTGCCTCTAGACATTGCTATTTGTTGTTGCATCCGCATTGCTTCTACTGCTGATATCGCTCCTGATTTAGATCCCCCGCTAGATGACATGGACCCTGAAATAAACGTTTTTTAACGTAAGTGAGAAGTTTGAATAGAGAGTATACAAAATTTATTCGATCCCAGTTTTATTTATTTATCTTGTACACTAGGGATTTTGTGAATGAATTAATGTGTATTTAAAAGAAAAATGATTTATAACACACCTCTGCCTGGAATACCCGGCCTTGAGCCTGAGGAGGAAGAACTAGATCTGGAGGAAGAACTGCTTGGGATTCCAGGTCTTGAGCCTGATGAGGAAGAGCTGCTTGGAAGTCCACTCTTGCCTCTAGAATTTGCTATTTGTTGTTGCATCCGCATTGCTTCTGCTGCTGATATTGCTCCTGATTTAGATCCCCCGCTAGATGACATGGACCCTGAAATAAACGTTTTTTAACGTAAGTGAGAAGTTTGAATAGAGAGTATACAAAATTTATTCGATCCCAGTTTTATTCATTTATTTTGTACACTAGGGATTTTTTTAATAAATGAATGTGCATTTAAAAGAATAATTATTTATAACACACCTCTGCTTGGAATACCCGGCCTTGAGCCTGAGGAGGAAGAACTAGATCTGGAGGAGGAACTGCTTGGGATTCCAGGTCTTGAGCCTGAGGAGGAACTGCTGCTTGGAAGTCCACTCTTGCCTCTAGAATTCGCTATTTGTTGTTGCATCCGCATTGCATCTGCTGCTGATATTGCACCTGATTTAGATCCCCCGCTAGATGACATGGACCCTGAAATAAAAGTGTTTTAACGCTTGAATAGAGAGTATATAAAATTTATATGATCCCAGTTTTATTTATTTATCTTGTGCACTAGGGATTTTTTTAATAAATTAATGTGCATTTAAAAGAATAATTATTTATAACACACCTCTGCTTGGAATACCCGGCCTTGAGCCTGAGGAGGAAGAACTAGATCTGGAGGAAGAACTGCTTGGGATTCCAGGTCTTTGCATTGAGGATGCACCTGTTAAATAACGTTATCAGATTCTTACACCTTGAAGTCTAATGAGATCTTATTGGAAACAAGCTTATCTATGAAGCTTTGTCGGGAGATACAAGCTCTTATTTGGCTTTAATATAAATAATAAATGGTGACAAGAAAACATAGGACACCCATCAAAAACTAATGAATTCGCATCGATTTCATAAAATAGAATCATTCCAGCCGACTCTGTAATAAGTCAGAATATCATGCCTTAATCGTAACTTTTCACTGAAAAAATAACAATATTCTTACCAGAATTGATCAGAGCGGCAGGTCCTTCTTCTTCTTCTTCTTCCTTTTCTTCTTCTTCTTCTTCTTCTTCTTCCTCCTAGAAACGATGTTTCATATTAGACTATTGTATTATTAGGCGAAAGTCTAGGGGGTAAGTTTGATATAAGTACAAGGCAAATAACTTAATAATAGGTGGGTTCTTGATGTAAAAGTAATTATCACTAATATATTAATTAATTACTAATAATTAATTAATTAATTGTTACTGGAAGTGGGTTCTTGAAAGGTACAAGCGCAGATACGAAAGTTTATAGTAGCAAGAGCTTTAAAAAACATGTGTTAGGCAATAAAGTTCAATCATAACCGACTCTACATAAAAACCATAAAATTAATTAATTTAATTAAAACCATAAACTTATCTCACCATAGCAGTGGTACATTCAGTCTGCGCGGTACAAGTGTAAATATCCTCACACAGGTAAGGTCTATCAAGAGGACATCCATTTGGAGCTATTGTTTTCTTCATGTGCCTTCCTTCTATCACTACTGCCTGAGGGGAGTACGGTTAATTTGGAGCTATTGTTTTCTTCATGTGCCTTCCTTCTATCACTACTGCCTGAAGTGAGTTCAGTTAATTTCAGTTAATCAATCATTTTTTGTTCACATATCATTACGATCATATTCTAAAATATGTTTTCATTTTCCTTAGTCAGCTTTTGTCTTTGAATAACTGCTTCAGAAAGGATTTGAAATAATTTCACTGCGTTCAAAAATGTTAAATGAAAAAGAAAAAATAACCATGAATATACAATAAAATAAACCAAGTAAAAGGTATTCTTACCGCCATGTCTTCCTCGATACCACATGAGTTGATATTTCTCTTAATTCTAAAATACCCCTCTTCTCCCCACGTCTTACCATGACTGTTTCTCACCTGCAAACGGAGGTAAATATCAAATGATGGAGTATATTTCGCTGTTTATCAGTCTCATGATTGAAATAATGAAAGTTTGCCTACATTCCTAACTTCCTGTTTCATTTGTCCTTGTCTCTTCCAACCGGATATTATCCAACTATCAGGAGGCAAATATCGTGAATAATGAATATTCAATCTTAATATAATTTAGATGTAATTTTTAGATATAATTTTAGATGGTCCGTTCGAGTAATGTCAGCGGTGGAGACGGTGGTGACGCCAACTCCAACATATTTAACCCGAAGAAGAAATCATTTGTATCAACAACCATTGCATTAATGATCAGCTTCGCCACATTTAACATCCGTGGGCTCGGTGTTCAGCAAGATGATAGCCTACATAGTAAACGTGAGTTACTAGGATTAGACTGTGAAAAGTACAATGTCGACATCTGCGCTCTGCAGGAAACTAAAGTCACCGAATCAGACAGCCTTGTTTTGCGCAACGGTTTTAACTTGTTTCTGTTCGAGCAGTTGGACAGTCGCCATGGAGGCTTGGGTTTTATAATCAGTCCTCGCATGATGAACTATGTGGTTTGCTGGAAGTACATCAGTGACCGGGTATGCTATGTCGATATTTGCATCCCCTCACGTAGCGGTACACCCCTACGTTGCAGGGTGATCAATGCCTACTGTCCACATCAGGGGCTAGTCCGTAAAAATCCAGTTGTTTTGGATAACTTTTATGGGCAGCTAAGAGAGGCCAAGAATGTCCCCTCTAATGTGGAGTTGCAATTCCTGGGTGACTTTAATTCAAAACTGGGTAAATTATCCCCTTCTGATATTGAACAGGGTTTTGGTAGATATATGGGGAAATACGGAATGGGAGTAAGGAACGAAAATGGTTATAGATTACTGGATTTTATCTCAGAAAATAATCTGTTTGCTGTGAACACTAGTTTTATACAACCTAGCAGACGTGTTACATCATTTACTGGTTGGCGGAAGGATTGGTCGGCTGGTCGGTACAGTAAGAAGACACTGCCTGTATACTCTCAAATAGATTACATACTATGCCGAAATAGATCTAAGTGTCTTTTGACTCAATCAAGAACTTATGCTGGTACTAAAACATTTTCAGATCATAGACTTGTCATTGCTCGCATCAATTTCAGCAACATTCATCTTTGTTTCAAACCTAAACAACGTCGTGTTCCTTCTTATAATATATCAGAACTTGTAAGCAACAAAGATATGCAACATAAATATCACTTGGCCCTTGAAGGCAAGTTCTCAAATTTTGTGACCAGCAACGATCCAAATGCCGACCTTCAAAATCTTATGTCTCATATTCGTGATGCTGCCAATGTTTCCATCGGCCCGAAACCTAAAGCTCGCTTGAAACATCACAGCAGTGATGACACTCTCAAAGAGCTTGTTGAAAAGCGTCACGATCTCCGACAGCTACTTAACAATAATCAATCTCTTGATCGAACTACATTGAGGTCATCCATCAACCACCTCACTAATAGTATCCAGAAAAGATTAGTTGAAGTGAGGTCTGCTCAAGCTGATCAGACCTATAGTGATATTACTAACACAAACGATTCAAGGAAAATGTTTGAAGCAGTAAGACATCTTCAGAAAAGTAAACCACCTAATAACTCGATTGGTGTTCATGATGAAAATGGCTGTTTGATTGCATCTGACGACATGAAAGCTTCTGTTGTTAGAGACTATCTCGAAAAACAGCTGACTCGCAATGAGCAACCTCTCGAGCCTTTTGAGGGTCTACCACGTGCTCTCAATGTCCCTTTTACTGGAGTTGAAATACATGCAGCCACCTCTAGCTTGAAAAATGGGAGGGCAAATGGTCCCGATGGAATACCCAACGAGCTAATTAAGTACTCTAATAGTACAGTCCATGAACATTATGCTGGAATCATCAACAGTTGTTTCGAGACACATACTTTCCCCATTTCCATTGGAGAGGCTACTATAACACCCTTACAGAAGCCAAAAAAACCTATTGGTCCTCTGAAGAATTTACGTCCACTCACCTTGTCCAATGCAGCCAGAAAAATTCTGTCTATGGCTACTCTTAAAAGGATAGAAGAAAAGTGAACGCCTTCACTGGTCCATGGCAGTGTGCATATAAACGCGCTCGTTCTTGTGCTGATATTGTTTGGTGTCAGCGAGTTCTACTGTCAGTTGTCCAAAGGAAGAAATGGGAGTATCATCGCATGGGCATTGATATGTCTAGTGCGTTTGACACGATCAAACGCACTACGATTCTTGAACTCCTGAAACTGTGTGGCTGTACTGAGGATGAGCTGAGGATTGTCCGGTTGTTGTTGTCCAACACAAAGCTACGGGTGAAGGTAAATGGAGTTCTTTCAGCTGAGTTTTTAAGTCTCCTTGGAGCTTTCCAGGGTGACTGTCTATCCGGCTGTCTGTTCACCCTTGTCTTGGCTGGTGCTTTGAATGAACTTAGATGGACTATAACAATCAGTTTAGATAGGCCGATCCCCCCGATTACTATTGCTGGCCTTCCACTTGACACTGAATATGCTGATGATGTTGACTTCAATGATGAAGAGGAAGACAACTTGAGAGCTATTTTGCCCCAGGCAACAGCTATACTCGAGAAATGGAACCTCTTTGTCAATGAAGACAAAACGGACTTCACTCATGTTTATTTAGCTAGTACGGGTGAAGTCGACAGTGATGGAAAATTAGTGTCGGGGAATGAAGCATGGAGGAAAAGTATCACTCTAGGGTCCGTCTTGTGTAGCAAAGCTGATATTCAGCGTCGCATAAACCTGGGATATGCTGCCTTTAACAATTACAAGAAGGCCTGGAGTGATAAACTGCCCCTAAACAAACGTCTAATACTGTATAATGCTTTAGTCGTATCGGTTCTTATGTACAACTCATCCTGTTGGGCCGTCCCCAAAATATTCCTTGAAAAACTAGATGTTGTTCACCGCAGACATCTTCGCACTATTTTGAATATAAAGTACCCAGGAGTCATCTCCAACAAAAACTTGTATAAACGCTGCAATGCTGAACCATTGTCAGAAAAAGTGGCCCGTAGTCGGTGGAGAATGTTAGGACATGTTTTGCGGGGTCCTATTGACGGACCAGCGTTTTCTTCCCTCATTTTTGCCATCAATACACTGGACTTACCAGGGAGAAGAGGAAGACCCCAAAGCAATCTTTTCTCGCTGATTGTGCATGATTTATGTAAAAGAAATCTTTATTTGAATAATATCTTTGACCTGCATTATCTCCGTAATTTGAGTTATGACACGAGATATTGGCGGAAATTGCAATGAAGTTTTTAATTTTTAGTTTTTGTTTTAGGGAAAGATTAGACTCGGGCGTTGTTTTTTTAAACTATCCCTTGAACTTTGATTTAATAATAATATAATTTACAATAGTTGACTTGGTTAAATGTTGAGATATTATCTCCATGGTATTCACGTACAACCCGATCTGCTCAGCAAACTTAAATTACTTGTAACTCCAGACTTCAGCAGACTTAACTTTGTAACGAATCGTGACAAAATCTCCACGGGAGAAATAAGCTCTGCTTCGGCCGATGATCATATTTTATCACTTTTCGGGTGGTCTTATACGTGATGTACTACGATCATGGCCCTGACATTTTGGCTATATCTCATCAAAGTATCAAAATTTAATTATTACTACTTACAATATAGTAGTCTGGCGTGTATCCAACAATGAGACAGCATGGTCACACCCCTTCTTTATTTCTGGGTAATTAACAGTCGCACCTGATTGGAATTAATTATTAACAATAATTAAGAAATTATAAAAAGGTCAAACGTGTTGTTTTGACGACGTCCATGCACCCGACATTAATTAGAGGGGATCTACTGAAAGCTTAAATAGTTAATTAATACCTTATAAATAAGTTTATAAATCACCATTTAATTAATTAACTACTAATTAATTAATTAATTACTGACCCGCCCTGTAATTAGTCATATAACAAGGATCTGAAGGCTTTGAACCCCACTTCATACAAGTCATAACACTCCCGTACTTCAGGATTGCAGCTTCAACTGTGTCTGCTGTGATATCTATAAAGTCTACCACCTTGCAAAAAGCTGGAGTTACAAGTTATTAACAACGTATTTACATACATATACGAGTTATTTACAAGTTATTCCTCTTTGAGTTGGACATTAACCAAAAAAATTAGATGCATTCTCTGTCAAAACTCAAGCGCAGTTTCATCGTATACAGACTATAATAGCCGTGAGTATAGTGCGAGGATCAGAACGTATTACCGCTAAAAGCAGCCATTTTTTTTTACCAGCTTATAACAAGTATTAGTGTACCTTTATCTTCTTGAGAGCATCGGGAGTAGTATTGGCCCTGCAGGTGACCTGTTTGGAGAGGAATTCACCGTACCCGGCTCGGGTGCTGACTTTGTCTATGTAGCTCATCGTTACTGATACCTGCAAACATATTATCATTAATTCCTACTACTTAATTTGGGCGATCTTAGATCAAAATCCCTTTCACTATCTTCCTCAAAACTTCTCGACCGCACATAGCAGAAATGAGATTGTCCAATTACACGCCGGCATGATTGATTTAACCAAATCAATAGTTCAATTACTTGATTACATATAATAAATCACGAGTTCAAGGAACTAAGGGTTAGCCACCATAAAGTTCCACTTATCACTAGCTAGGCTACTTAAAAGCTCACCATTTTGATTACGAGGATTACAAAGAATAAAAATATTTCAAGGATTACAATGGATTACAAGGATTGCAAATAGTGCAAAGATTATAAGGATTTTAAGGATTTTAGGGATAAGAAGAATTGTGATATGAGGATTTCAAAGATTTCAAGGAGAACCTAAACGTAAACAAATTTAATTTGGTATCCTATTCAAATATGTTATCTCTAATATCACAATGCTGGCAAGCATAACCGTTGCCCTTATATTCACAACACTATGTACCCCCTATATTATTATATCCCCTTTATTGTTTTCCAGGCATTAAGACTCATCGAAAGTAGTTCAGCAGGTATATTTAAGTTCAAAACATTCTAATTCAATGTTAAAGATGACAGGAATAAGAAATAGTTATGTGGAGGTTTTTAAGAAATTTGCGCAAAATACGCGCCAGCATGTTATACGAAATTAGGTAAAAAACCCAAAATCGCCATATTCAGGTGCCTTAAAAACCATGTTAAAATCGAGTTAGAGATCTGAAACTTTGCAGAGCGTCTAGACCTTGTCCAAATCGACTGTAAAAAAAATTTCATGTTGCAGGAGTATCGGGAAGTGGGTTTTCTGGAACCCCTGTTTTACAACAGATTGTCGTGAAGCTATATATATATATATAGTTAGAGATCTGAAACTTTGCAGAAGTATGTTTCACCAGACAACATCGCTGCACCTATCAGATCAGCTCTCAAAGAAGTGAAAGGATGGAAGGATGTGGTTATTAGACCTTTTGACAAAGGGGTAGGATTCTTTCTTCTTGGAGAGGAAGAATATATTCAACGAATAGGTGTACATTTGAATGATAGATCTGTATATAGTATTGTAAATAATGTAGATGATTTAGTTTCAGAATTAATTGATAAAATTTCATGTTGGACAGTCAAGTATAAAGAAGAATTAGGTATGTCTAAGAAGGTCAGGGAGTGGGTTATTCCGTGTACGGAGCTCAACCAGCCTGGTAATATGTACCTGAATCCCAAGGCCCACAAGCCACCTTTGTACCCTGGGAGGATGATTACTACTGGATGTGGTTCGTACATTGAGAACCTATCTGCCCTGACTGCATACGAATTGAAGAAGGCTATTTTAGATTATAGAATTATTGACACCCCTCATTTTTTGAGGAAGATTGATAGCTTGAATGAGTCCACCATATTGTTGGGTAAGGAGGTGATACATGTTGCCATAGATATATCCAACATGTTCACCAATATCCCCAGGGATATGGGGATCCAACAATGCACCAAGCACCTGAATGAAAGAAGTAGTTATGATCAATTGTTCAGTACAGAATGCATTATTAGTGCTCTAGAAATCACTCTTGATTACAACATAGCTTCGTTCAACGGTATAACATACCGTCAGGAGCGTGGAGCGGCGATGGGTCCTAAGAACTCATGTGAGTATGCAGATTGTGCAATGGATAAGATCGATATTTTAGTTAATGAAAGAGATTTAGAACATGGCCCGCCACACAGACCAGCATTCTGGGGTAGGTTGCGTGACGATATATACATGGCCTGGCCTGGTACTGTTGAAGAGCTTCTACAATTTATGGAATGGCTCAATAGTATCCATCCGGACCTTGTGTTTACTTACGACTACTCTAAGGATGGTGTTGAGTTTTTAGACACCTATGTCTATGCTGTTGGCGATGTTATTCATACCAAACTTTACTCTAAGCCCAGTGACACCCACTGCTATCTCATCCCCACCTCATGTCATAGGAGCCATGTTCTCAAAAACATACCCTATGGTGTGGCGAGGCGAGTGAGGCAGAACAATAGCGAAGACACTAATTTCTTAGAGCAAAGGGAGGTATATACTGGTTACCTTGTAGCCCGTGGTTACCATTCTAGTATTGTAGACGATGCTTTCAACAAATTTAGTGATATAACCAATAGGAAAAACTTGTATGCCCCTAAAAATAAGGATGAGACGACTACTTGTCTAATACCCATGGTGATGGATCAAAATCCAGCACTTCCCAACATGGGGAGCATTATTCACAAGTATAAGCACCTTCTTAATCTCGATCCAGCCTTGAAGAAGCTAGTACGTGCTGACAGTGTATTTGTAAGTCACCGAAAGAATCAAACTATCGGTGGCATGCTTGTACACAATAAGTATCGTGCTAGTGGAACTGTAAGCAGTGATAGAGATTGAGAAGCCACTGCTAGTCAATTTCTTGAACCAGACGCTGCAATATTGCCGGCTGTTCGGGAGGCTGACAACGCAGGGTGCCATGCCTGTGGAAAATGCTATGTTTGTAAGCAAAGTTTCCTGTCCCCTTGTTCCAAATTTAGTAGTCACCATTCCAAACAAGTTTTCCCTATTACTAAATATATAACTTGTCAGAGTAATAACCTTATTTATTTAATGGAGTGTAGAACTTGTAAACAGTCGTATGTAGGATATACTACTTCTAATCTCCCTAAGAGATTTTCTAATCATAAGAGCCACATTAAGAAAGGTATCAGAAGTTGTAAGTTAGTAAATCACTTTTTAGATATTGATCATGATTTAGATTTTACTTCAGTAGCCTTATATAACTCTTCACTTAGTACGCACCTTTCTGTTATTATAGTGGACGCTCTTGAATTTAAACCTGAAATAAGTCAAGCAGCTATAGGGAAAAGGCCATGGAAGCTAGAGAGGGGTTCTACCAGACCCAATTGAAAACCCTTGAGCGTTATGGGGGTATGAACACACTCGATAGTAACCACATCCTTTTTAAATCCGCTGGAGCTTAGTGTTTAGTTTATTTATTTTATTTGACATGATCTCAGCCTATAAACCCGTGTTTAGTTTACAATATTGCTATCAGAGACGTGTTATATTCATTACTATTTATATATTTTTACTGCTTGATTCAGAGAAATCTAGCTTTTTCCGAGAAACTAATCTTTAATAGATTAGATAAAATGTACACAGCCATTCTTTTCGTTTGATTATTACACAGTATATTTTAGTTTTGTACCGTTTTAAGTCACATAGTTTTGTACGTCTTCCTAAGACTTGTTTTCCTTTCCTAGTTTGTAAGTTATTTTAAAGATTTGTGAATATTCCAGTTGCTTTTAGAACAATTTTATCTCAGATAACGATGTTTAATAAAATGATGCAAAGACTTATTTCGAAGATCTAATCAACACCGACTTTTAATGTGTAGGAGTACAGCTACAAAATATCACCTTAATAACACCAGAATGTGTGTGTGTGTGTGTGTGTCTGTCTGTCTGTCTGTCCGTGTGTAATTTCCGGTCGGTTATACAAAAAAAACGGTAAGAGTTACGGGACTGATTTTTTCGGTATAGTGTCGACAAAACTCTGATGAAGCCCATAGGAAATTTTTTTAAAAATCGGCCGATGGTAAGTGGTTTAATTGATGGTTTTGTACCACAAATGTTACATAAAATTGCGTGAGCAGAACGGCAAGAGTTACGGGACTTGCTCTCTCTCTCTCATTACTGTGTAATATGTTATAGCTGCATTTAAGTAGCGTCATAATTGGATTAGCCTGGAAGATTTGCTGTAATGTTATACCTTAAGCTTATTAGGGGAGGGGGGACTGTTAGTGTTTGGGGTCTGTTTGGACTGCAGAGAGAGAGAGAGAGAGAGAGTTCATACGACAATGTTATGCGTGTTTTCAAATATAATATGTGGGTGTGGTGCGGAGTTAACAAGGGTTAATTTCTATAACGATTTAAATAAAAATAGAAAGCGGTTCAAGACGGGAGTGATGAGGTGTAATAATCGGTGTTCAGACCTTATGATCATGGAGTGTGGTGCCTCATGGCTAATAATGACTTAATTATCCACAAGAAATAACTGATTATGAGATTATTGTTTAAGAAACTATTGGGTCACCTAATGCGGGTTTTGACTCTGCGGGTAATTACTCCTACCCTTTTTAACTGCGGCAGTGAAATCCCGGCCGTAGGCCGGGTTACACTAGTATATATATATATGTATAGACGCTTTTGCAGTAAATTGTAGCCTACATTTAAGTGTCCGTAGATTCAAAAGTATAAAAGATACAGTCATTTCGAACCACAGGTTTTAAAGATAATTGTTTATACTTTGATTTACATTATATCGAAAAATAATTTATCGTCATCATCATCACTTGATGACGTCATCAATTTAAGTGTTTTTAAAACTTGATTTTTGACAAAATAACAACTTTTCAAATCGATTTTAAAGCATTAAGGAGTAATTTTATTCAAAATCTGAGGACATTTTCATCTTAGATAATTGTTCAAGCATTCTGAAAATCTACCGGAAAGTTTTCCTACCTTGCTCCTTCATAAAGATATTCGCTATTGAAGTTTGTGCTTTTTTGAAGAATAATTTTATAAAAACACAAAAGTTGTGAATTAGTATTCTCTGGTGTTGGGCCATCCCTTGGGTTGTGGAGCTCAATTTTGCTTCCTAAAGGTCTAAATTGTGTTATAGGCTAGTTTTAAAGTTGAAAATCGAAAAGTTGCACACGTGGGGACACGCCCAAATTCATTTAAAATAGCTAAAATCACTAAAAATTGTTATTTTCACGATTTTTACCAACTTTGGAGTCCCGTTGTGATCCAAGTTCTTTTTGAAATCTTCTGAAACTTTTCATGCTTATCAAACTATATATTAAATAACACTATGCAAAAATTTATGGTGATTCAATATTTTATGCGCACGCAACGTCCGCTCAAAGTTTGCACGTGCGAAAGGTGAGAATTTTGCTCATTCGTGATTTCGAATATATTCTGCTTTCCCACGATATTAAAATGGCATTATATATGAATTTAATGCCAACTTGAATGAGTAAAAAGTGCTATATTCAGTCTATTATTGACAGATATGCCTACCTAAACACAAGGAAACGTTTTCAAAGGTAAAATTTCGAAATCGTTGAAATTACCTCCTTATTAAGTTTCGACTGTGTAAATTATCCTGACATTATAATCAAAAAGAGATGATATTTGACCAAAACCCATAATCATGGGTAGAGTGAACCGCTGCCAGTGTCTCTCTTTTCCAAACAAAAGAAAATGATATTAATTTGAGGAACCGTCCGCAAATGCAAATTGATACCGAGAATGAAATCGGTCGCTCGCTTTTCCCATTCATTCACGGCTTACGTATTGCAATAAAGCTTATTGAATGGGAAAAGCGAGCGACCGATTTCATTCTCGGTATCAATTTGCATTTGCGGACGGTTCCTCAAATTAATATCATTTTCTTTTGTTTGGAAAAGAGAGACACTGGCAGCGGTTCACTCTACCCATGATTATGGGTTTTGGTCAAATAACCATATAAAGATGTTTACATACCATTTTGAAGTCGCCCCCTTCACAGCCGTTATTGTAGCAGTCTGTCATCTCCTGTTCACTAAACTTTATCAGCTCTCCTGACCCTTTGAAGTACGCTAACTCCAGGGCCGCGATAACTGTGATGTGACCCTTATTTATATGAGTATATAACTAATATAAGTTAATCATATTGCATAATATTAATATTAGTCATTAATATTATGGAGGTTGCTCATGATTCAGACTGCAGGATGTGCAGGAGATCGTCAAGTATCTACGTAATTCGTGATGATAAACTAATCATTTTTATTGCAATCGGAATTATCTTGTAGTTTTCACATGAGATACGGCAATTTTCTTGAACAAATTAATTAAGAGTACTGTAGCTAATTAATTACTGTAGCTCATTAATTACTGCAGCTCATTAATGACTGCAGCTCATTAATTACTGTACCCAGTATAGTAGCTAACTAATTACTATACCTAAGATACCCTATACACTTACAAGTGTGAAGGTAGCAGTTGCCACAGATACCCTGGTGAACAGCCTCGTTTATTATAGTCTTTCCTCGGTACTTCCGTCCGTCATAATATTTTGGTGTTGAGCTGACTCTCAACGGGTCAATTCCCTACAGGAAACACAATATAGACATTACACATAGTTACCTTTGATTTGTAACTTTTAAAATTAGATCTTTATTTTTTTAATGATCGACGTTTTATATAATGTAAAAGATGAATAAAATAGAAATTTTGATAAACAAATTAAAATAAACTCTAAATTTTTGACCCATAAAAACTAAATCTACGATGCTAACAAGAAATGCGGCCGCTTTTTTTGTGCATGGCCGCTCAATTTCCCGATCCGTGATGGCGTATTTTATCATTTTCTATACAACCTGGGGACCCCAGTTTTTACTGTTTATAAGTATGCAGATATGGCGAAGTGACAGGCCGAGCGCCACCAAGTTAATATAATTCCATATTGAATTTGAAAATCGTGTATATTTTTAAAAACCATATGCTTATTGTTTATGCAACCTGACACCCGACACGGATGTGTGCAAAATAGTATAAGTAACTCAAAATAATAATAGTATGCTATCAATTAGTGCCTAGTGGGATATGTACATGGTGAAATTAACAATGTACTTGGTCAGTTCAGCGCCGCGCGCCAACAATTAGCTAATTTGGATTATTCCGCAAAATAACTTTGCGCAGGTAGTCACGTGGGCGATTACAGTGTGTGCAGGCAGGTACGGTCGCTCGCACGCTCGCAGGTACGGTCGCAAAGCTACCATATACAAAAAAAAACCTCGTTCGCTAACCCTTGTCCTTGACTCTTTTGTGCCTTCGGCACTTTGAGTCATGGATCGGGAAAAAATAAACATACCCTTTTGTTACGTGTCAGCTGAGGTTCAATGCCCCGCACTGGCTTAGCTCCCAGTTGTTGTACTAGTTCTTCACCGTTATACATTAGCTGTATGCTTATTCCTCTGAAAATTATAGAAATTAGAAATTAGAAATTAGAAAGATCATAACAAAGTTACATGTGTCAGATCCCAATCAGTTAAATGAAAGTTATACAACCAAACAAAAAAACATCATATCGTAGATAAATATATATATTATATTTATATTATAGCGTTGTTATACCGAGAGATAATGTTGCAGAAAGAAACAAAATGCCATGAGATGTAGCCTGATGTTTAGCAGAAAAAAAGACAGTCGTAGTCTTGAACTAAAACCAAGACGGTAAATTAGAAACATAAAATAAAAAAGGTTTCTTACTCATCGCTTTGACCAGTTTGGTAGTTAGCAGCGAACATTCGTACTCTTTCTTCGTAATCATCAATTTCCAACTCCATCCCTTCTATCTTCAGCAGTGCTGTAATTTAATTCCTGTTAGAGTGCTAGTAATTGTGATGCCTTCTTTTTATCGGCCTAATGTATCGATTTTAATGCCGTACGTTGGAAATTATCCTGAGGGGGATAGCTTGTACGAGACTTATCGGTCATAATTATCACGGATTTTACTTTCACGCTGAAGACCTAAGCCTCTTAGCGTGTGTGTCCCTACATATGCGTAGATATGTGTGTAGCCGATTACTATATTAGCTTATTAGTATACTAGGATAAATATAATCACTCATCAGTCACATTCTAGAGTTCAGAAAAAGAGTAAAACGCTTATTAAAAAATCACCAAACATTTTCACAATTTTTTGGAAATTTTTGGGCGGTCATGAGCGTGAATAATTATGTCCGTGAAAAATTTGGTACGTGAAAAACTTGTCTGTGACAATTAATAATTGAATTATGTCCGATAAGGTAAGTTAACTTTTTCGGGAACCAGAATTAATGCAACTATTTACGGATTCCGATATACGATATACTTATTTACATGATAGAGATAAACACATACGCTCATCTCTCCCATGACTGTAAAAACTGTCTTACTACGGAAATGGACTGCAGCGATTCAATGTAAAATGAATCTTTTGCTTACGGTTGCAATATTTCCGGTCACATGTAAATAAGTATATCATATATCGGAATCCGTAAATAGTTGCATTGATTACATGATACTCATGTAGAAATAAAATCTACGTATCTCAAGGTGACACGCTTGTGCCCCAAGTGTGCCCCAAGTAACTTTTTGCCCAAACTGTGCCCCAACTGTGCCCCAAGTGTGCCCCAGGAAATACAATTTTGTGCCCCAAGTGTGCCCCAAGTGTGCCCCAAGTGTGCCCCAAGTGTGCCCCAAGTGTGCCTAGCCCGATTACCAAATTGCCCTTACTTATAATTCGAACATTTCTTTCTGTATGACCACCCACGTGCAAATTAGATGAAAAATAGAAAGTTGGATTGTAAAGAAGATGGAATTACGAGCACGTGCAATGATCATTGTTGAAACGACAATATGATCGGTTTTATTGTCATATTGTTTGTAATGTTTACATTTAAGTCAGGTAAATCGTCGGTCGGGATTATAGTTTTTTGATGCGATACAAATTAAAACTGACTATAGCAAAGAATACTATGACTATGAGCTTTCAGCTTTCCATCTATGTCCACAGGTTTTTAGTTATATTATAATAACATTATAATAACATTTACACTATTATAAAATCATAATAACACTATAATTACACTATAACTACATTGTAATAACACTATTGCTCATATTACAAAACAACTAACTCACCGTCAAACAAAGTTTGTATTTCTGTAAGACTGGCATTCCTATAATCAGTGTTAACACCGAGATTCAGAAATGCTATAACCAGTAGTAAAAGTAGAATTCTCCCACTCATTTCGTTGCCTTCCTAAAGTAATCGAGGATTATTTTAATTATCGAAGATTTGGATAAATCATAACTCGTAAATGGTAAAATTTTAAATTATCGATATTTTTTATGAAATCGAAAATTTTGCTGCTCATAAAAATAATTAACTGATCTATCGTAGAAATGAAAGTCATGTAACCGACTAGAATAATACTTGATAACGAAATTTCACAAACAATATAAAATGTTCGCAGCTTGTAACGATTTGCTTGTACAATTAATACTTGTAGTTGTGAGTCGTGCATGACGGTACACCGCCTGCATCATGATAGAGCTAAACGTTCAAGAAATATCTTTACTGAGATGTCATGCCTTTAATCGGAAATTTAGACGCTCTTGAAACATATAGAAACAAACAAACAAACAAACAAATTACAAATTACAAAGTTGAAATTTGATGAAATTTGTCCGGTTTTCACAGCAGCGCAATAAATGTTTTTTTTTACAGAGTATTGTGCAAATAGCGACATTTAATGCTGCTGGTCACCATCCTTATTTATGCTAAGGACAAAATATAAATGGAAATCCGTCCCCACTTCTATATAGTTTCTTAAATTTCTTACAAGAAAAATAAAGCATATCAATAAAAACGGAATTAATGTTAGATAAATGTATTATAGTAATTCTGGAGGACACCATTTCTTAGAATTAGAATTTCTTTAATCCTTAACAAATTATATAAATGTATCGTAGAAATTCATGACAACACCATTTCTTAAATCATTGTTTCTTCTTATTCATGAAATTAATCTATAATCCAGATTAATTAGGTTTGGATTTATTGAAAGCCGCCAAACTATAGTTATTTATACTTACCTAATCCCCCAAAGTGCATCATGTAATGTTATTACTTATTAGGATTATTTTAGATAACTTACAGGAGAGTTAGAATTAACCCAAATATCAGGGACACGAATGACTACTCCAGGATTTAAGAAACTAAACTTTCAACACTGAAAACATTCAGATTCTTGCCAAATATATTTCGATTGTAGTCATCTCCAGTGACATTGAACCTAAAAAATGTTAAAAGGTTAGTGAAACTCAAGCCGTTACAAAATTAAGAATCCGAAAAATCCAAAGGGATTGACAGTATTAAGGCCAAAAGGTCTAAGAGAATTAAGCAAATGTATGTAGTTATTTTCTTTTACTTCAAGTGTACTGGGACTGCAATTCTCTAAAATAAAAGTTCTAAAAGTTTCATTAAAATCTGTATGTACTCCTTAACCGTGGTCAATCAATTAGATAACTTACAATTGTCAATATGTTGCGTTTCGTATAATAAAGTGAAAAAAAATATCTATGCTAAATAACGAGGAGTAGGACTACAAGAGACTGTTACGACACCCTCAATACACTCGGATCCACTAACACCTTAGAGATCAGATGGATAGCTGCACACATTGGATTGTGGGGTAATGAAAAAGCAGACGAGCTGGCCAAAAATGGTACAACCAGTGAATCCACTTTGAATTGCCCAATTCCACAATCTTACATCAAACGCCTGATCAACGACAAAGTCACAAAACTTAATCAAGAATCATGGATTACTGATGGTCCCAGACACACTAAACTGACACTTGGACATAAAAACATCAACATCATCAAAAATCTCAACACTACACTCAGTAACAACAGACAAAATTATAGAACTGCAGTGCACCTCATCACGGGACATTGTGGCCTCAACAAACACCTACACACCATTCGCAAATCAGACACAAGTGCTTGTCCTAAATGCGGCGACGAAGAGGAGACTGTCTCACACTTTCTCGGACAGTGCCCGGCTATTGCCCAAATAAGAGGTCAATATTTCCGGGACTACTACCTCTCTGTCAATGACATATTCGACAACCAACACATCTCCACCATTGTCAACTTTACAAACCACACTAAACGCTTAGTGGTGCCAGAGGAGTTGGACCAGACAGGTGTAACATAGCGACTACTTTAACGCCGTCTTATTTCGCCTCTCTCTTCCACACTCAACCACCACTTAAGCGTTTATCTATGACACACCCCACAACACTTACCATCATCCTTGATTACACATCTTGATTCCACTGGCATCCTCCCACAGGACTGCCATACCCCAGAGGTAGGCAAAGCATTCATATGCTATCCTCTCGTGGGCCAACCAGGCCCAGCCTCTCTAAAAAAAAAAAAAAAAAAAAAAAAAAAATCTATGCTAAATTGTAAACTCCCCGGCAATGCCATAAAAACACAACAAATATTGAAAAAATAAAAATATTAGTAATATTCACGTATGACGTACGGATCATTATGTTATGGCAAAATTAAAGTGGACGGGCTTATAGGATATCTTGTGACCCACGAGAGGCTTTATTTGGGAACTTTTTTTATTTAAAACTTTGAAATTAGGAGGTTTTTTATTCAGAAACTCAAATATTATTATTCAAAAACTTTGAATGATAACATTTGAGTAAGTACCCCTTCTTCATTTATGTAAGCATGAGTAAGCAAATACAGGCCGCAGTGACATATAATAGTTCTATGATTCGTTATCATTCAAAAGACTTTTACTGGGAGATGAAAAAGCTGTATAACTATAAGACGACAAAAAAAAATATTCGAAATTAATGTTATATAATTATATGACGCAAGCAAATACAATCATAACAATCAAGACCAGACACCAAAACACATACATAATTACTGGGCCGCACCAATTGTCCTACAGACTGATCAACACTGACCATGATGTTCATCATTTCAAGGGAACCGCGGCGTCTTACCGACACGTGTTACCTACGTGTGAACCACGTGTTACCAAGTACCCGCCTGTTACCGACACGTGTTTCCTACGTGTGAACCACGTGTTACCCAGTACCCGCGTGTTACCGACACGTGTTACCTACGTGTGAACCACGTGTTACCCCGTACCCGCGTGTTACCGACACGTGTTACCTACGTGTGAACCACGTGTTACCCAGTACCCGCCTGTTACCGACACGTGTTACCTACGTGTGAACCACGTGTTACCGAGTACCCGCCTGTTACCGACACGTGTTACCTACGTGTGAACTACGTGTTACCCAGTACCCGCCTGTTACCGACACGTGTTACCTACGTGTTACCCACGTGTTACCCAGTACCCGCCTGTTACCAACACGTGTTACCTACGTGTGAACCACGTGTTACCCAGTACCCGCGTGTTATCATTCATGTTTTTTGCGCGAGTTGAAACGTGCTGAATGGCATTGCTCTTAATTTTTTATCTGGCAAGATAACTAATATGGGAGGATCCTTTTTTGAATATGAGGTCTAATTGTAAATTGATCGTTTTGGTAACCTGTAGGAATTAGGAAAATTACTGGTAAAATTACTGAAGTTATCTCAGGTCTTGGTCATAATTTTGGTCAACTTCACGGCTTTTAACCCTGAAGCTGACGAAGTAGGTGAAACCATTAAACTGACGGTAACTGATAACTGATAAGGGAATTTAACTGAAACAATTTCACGTTCATTTAGGGAACTGTGCGTGAGCGAATGCCAAATTTACAGTTGAACAACTTATTATGTACCAAATGATAGGAACTATTTACGACTACCTTGTCGGACTTTATTTGAACGGACATTAATTGGACGCTGGAGGCCCTAGCGTTCATTTTAATGTCCGGTAAAATAACGTCCGATAAGGTATTGTGCATCTTGCCTCTGAAAAAGTGGCTACAGTCACAGATGATCTGCCATTTTAAATGATCTGCCAGAACATCACAATAACCGGACAAATTGACAAGTCAAGCGTTAATAATAATATATTATGTTATCTGCAAAACCATGCCATGAGTTTGAAGTCTCTTTGAAATTCCTTTGAAGTGCTCCAAATAACATGACAGAGGTATTTAATGCCTTCAAGCAAAACGCTTCACATCTCCCAAAAGCCATAGTACCACCACTGAACAACAAATCTTGGAGAGGTTTCCTGATATCCGCGTTCAACCAAAGCATACACCGCCATTACAATCAACTTACTCTTGGAATGGAATCTACAAAAGGATTTGGCACAGGCGTCATTGATATCAATGGTTTCTGTAGAAGCGATACCATTGGTAATTAAAATAAATACCTGCCAAAGTTTGGTCGTTAAAACAACAGTGTACTGTCGTAAAAACAACAGCTGTAGTGAACTGTTATAAAAACAATAGTGAACTGTTGTAAAAACAACAGTGAACTGTTATAAAAACAATAGTGAACTGTTGTAAAAACAACAGTGAACTGTTGTAAAAACAACAGTAAATTGTCATAAAAACAACTGTTGTAAAAATAACAGTGAACTTTCGTAAAAACAACAGTAAACTGTTATAGAACCAACAGTGAACTGTCGTAAATTGTAAGTCAATATAGCAGGCGTCGTGTTGATAATATTCAAATGCTGTCTACTTATATAATATATGTTTATATAATTACATAGCAGACAACGTCGGCAAACAATCAACACTTGATATTTATAGTTATGCTTCATACTTTAAATTTAATACTAAGCATGAAATTCTTTAATAGTTAGAGCCATAGTTGGGGAAACGTACTTAACCGTAACGAACTTTTAAAAGGTGCCCACGAACTTTTAAGTCTGAAAGTTTTAGTCTGACAATTTTTCATGGTGGTTCCCGGAACTAAGGACAACGCATTCCTTTGAGTTTTTGGCGACTTATCGTATTCTTGCCCTAACTATTAAATATTTCCATGCTAAGTATTAAAGTATTTAAGTATCAAATATAGGACGTGTAAATATCATGTGTTGATGTTTTTCAAACTTTTCTGCAAAATATTTAGCTGGTTAAACAAAATAAGGCTGAACAAAAATTAGGCTACTTCAATTTATGATTTCTGCAGAAAGGTATGTGACTGGTTAAATTTGCCGATAAAAATTCATGAAAAACATATCATCAACTGAACTTTTAACTTTTTAACAGCTGTCAGATTGGCACGAGAAGAATTAGTCTGATTTCCAGAACCTTATACCAACCATTATAATAATAAATACCTGGTTGCATTTCCACGTACTTAAGAATCGGTGAGATATTTAGGAAATTTTCGAATAAATGGTATAAAATGACGGATTTGATGATTATTCTGCGATTGTTTCTTTATATCACAACGAATAACTTCAGGGGGATTCACCCTGATTTTTTTGTGAAATTTGATTTCGAGATAGCAATTGACCAAAAAACTAGGGACTGGGACCCTAGTTTTAGAGGGGGTGCCCACCGGTGCCCGCGGGACAGCCACGCCCATTTTCGGTCCCAATTATGCCAAATCATATTAACAAAGTCATTTTTTGTCCAATCTTGATGAAAATTCATTTACGAGTTCAAGGCACTATATACTAGCTACAACTACAAGTAGAGCACCTAAAAGCTGTCCCGCGGGCACCGATGGGCTGGTGGGCACCCGGAGTCCGGAACCCCTCAAAAATTCGGTCACAGGCCCTAGTTTGTTCGTCAATTGCTATCTCGAAATTTAATTTCACAAAAAAAAACAGGATGAACCCCCTTAAAATAAAATAAAAGCTGCTCCTATGAATAATAGGATTTTAAATCTGAAAATGGTATTGAGACTACAATTTAAATGTTGAAAATTATAGCGTTACCAGTGAGCCCCAACGTGTATAAGATGAATGATACTAAAGATTGATTTTTTGCTAAAAAATGGCTTGATATTTATAGAAAATATAAAGTTGGTATGGCTTCTTAGTACTATAAATAGAGTAAAGAAATTAATTTTAACTTTCATTGTTATTCTAATTATGGAAAAATATATAGTTGGGTGTTGTAATTTTCTATGCCATGATTGGAATTCTTCGAATACGTAAAATTCGGACAAATTCCGCACCCTAAGGTGCCACCCATCCGCATAGCAGTAGTAGCGGGGGGTAACACGACATCTGTCCGACAGCGACATCCGGACATCTGTCCGACAGGACTATTTTCTTGTGTTTGAAGTGATATCTCAAATTTCGTTTCGCCACTGGTAACAATAATATACTACTAAGGAATTTGATAGATTTCACCTTTATCGCTTAAGTTAAAATTGTTTTCGTGACGCGCGACTAACTAACTAAACTCGAAGTAAAGAAATTTGCTTTGTCAAATTATCAATCCAGAAAAGTAGCTGTTAAACTATTCAACAAGTTGGCCGGCGAATTAGTGGGGCTGTTAGTATTGTCATTGATAGATTTAATGTTTTAAGGCTCTTACTGAAGCCTTATCCTGGGAATAAATACAACTGCTATAAATCCCTTAGGATGAAAATTGAAGCAAATTTAATTGAGATCCTCATTCATATGGGTTGGGAATATTCGTCATTCCAAACCAAAGGAAAATAACCATCTTCTGTCAATGTCGGCGAAACATTTAGTCTTGGGCGCGATCTTGGCATGTTAAAATAAATGGGTTACTAGGCTCTATCTTGACTCTCTAGCTTGGGCAGGTTAAACTTATATTGTATATGATATATAAATGGGTTTAAAATGTTTAGGTTCTTACAATTTACTGTCATTTACATAGAAACCTTACAGTGGGTCTAACTTGCAATAGCTGAGTACATGAGTACGATGAGTGATAGGTCAATCTTTAGTGATTGGTTTTGTTTGTAAATTAAATTGAGATCCTTTTTTATAAAGATTCTGCATATTTATTATATCCAAACCTAAGCAATTTGTTGTCAATTTCACTAAAGATAAGGACTCTGGTTTTAGATTTTTTAAGTATTAGATTTAAATTGAAGTACAGGAAATGTTCGGCTAATTAATGGAAATCAATTAGTTTTTACTACGAAGTTCAAAATTGTCCAAAATAGTTGAACGTTTCTGAATAATCGTTCAACAATTATATAAATATATATAGATATCACCGCAGCCTTGAGGGCGGTACTAAATATTGCACGCGCGTGCGCGTGCAATATTTTATATCTCCACGAGGGCTCCAGCCCGAGGCGGAGATATTTTCGTATAGCACGGAGGGCCCAACGGGCCCGAGTGCTATACGATAGTTCCGCCCTCATGGCGAGGAATGATATCGTGTATATCCATGAGCGGGCGCTTCTCAATTGTAGTTGTAATGCCACTAATTAGATGATCATTTACTAAGTTTTATAAATGTAAATATATCAACAATGTAATAAAACAAGTGGGCGTTTATCACGAAGCTTCAGTTTCCAACAATCACAGCAAATTAATGTACAAGATTTCAGAAATTTTACGAGAAAATCATGTTGCTTTTAGTTTAAGATGTAGAACAGGCCAAAATGACTGACTATAGAACGAAAAACCGGCCGCTATCAAACAATGTTTCAGCTCATTGTTTCATGTACATATAATTTTATTGTAAACGATCAAAATATAGGCCCTCTCTCCCTCTCTCCCTCATCTCCTTATCTCCTTCTCACCCTCTCTCACTCTCTCACTCTCTCCCTATCTTCCTTTCTCCTTCTCCCACTCTCCTTACCTCCCTCTCTCCCTCTATCACTCTCTCCTTATCTCCCTCTCTCCTCATCTCCCTCTCTCCTCCTCTCCCTCTCTCCTCCTATCCCTCTCTTTCTCTTCCTCTCTACTTCTCTACCTCTCTCCCTCCCTGGAACCAGAACAAGCACCGCCAGTCGCCACAGAGCAGCTGCTACTACCACGTGAGTTGTCATTATCAGTTACCAGGGTAACCAGGGTTACCCGGGTAACCAGTTACTAGAGTTTCTGTAGCAGCTACTGAGTGACTGGACAATCAAAAGTAGTAACCCAGAGAGCTCGAGATCACAGTCTGATCATGGACATTGAATATGAAAGTTAAAGATCAAATTTATAACATCAATTTAAATGGCAGTTTCAAAACAAAAACAGGGCAAAATATCTTTCGGGAACACAATAGAATAACACGTAAAATGTCGGCCTAAATTTCAAGGTTTATCAACTGAAATAGTGAACTGAAAATGGTAAACACAAAACAATTATCGATACAGAAAAATATCACCGGCTTAGACATAACGTCTCCACGAATTTGGTAACCATAGTAACAGTGTGTCACGTGTTAATTATGAGCCAATCATGGCAACCTGCGTGATATAAGGTGAGCTCAGAGCTATAGTTCAGAGTTGATACTTTCTTTACATCCACATATTGCCGTGAGAACTATTAAAGTGTACTGTGTACAGTGTAGTGTGTAAGTGTGGATCAATAACACTGTTAACAGTGTTCAGATTTCATGTCATCTGCTCAAGAGATGTATCATCAGCCCTACCGGACACAAAAATATATCGCTACTGGACAAATTTCATGCGGGCTATATTGGCTGTATTGTTACTTGTCACGTTAAGTGTCGTCTGCTCGCGTGCTGTATTTTAAGCGGGCTGGACGCGCACTGTGTCTTGTAACATCGGGCTGCGAGTGCTCAGATGACTAAATATAGCCCGCTGGTGGATATATAACTATAAGTACATTAGGATGCAGTGAAACTAACACGCTCACAGGCTCCCAGTACGTGGGGTCATGTGATTCGGAATCAACGACAAAAATCCATCAAACCTGGGTTTGACTGCCGGGGTCCTTTTAAAACATGTCAAAGTTTAATTTTAAAGTGATTTATCACGTTCTATCAATTATCATATTCATAGTGACAGATTGGTAGTTGGTACTTCCTGTCTCTTTAAGGAATGATCACTTACTTAAGTCTTCATTAAGGATTAGGAATTCAGATAATAATAGTAACGCCTTATATTGTTAAAGTAATACTTAACTTAACTGTTAAAGTAATTATTGGGTTTAGCACAGAACTTCAATCAATGGCAAAATGACCGCATTTTACGCAGAATTGTAGAAATTACTTTGATGTTTTAACTTGATGTTTTATTCTTTATGGAAAGATAAATCTTGCCCGTATTGATTTTTATCATTTACAGAACTTTGGTCGCCGAAAGCAAAATTAAAGTAATTTGCATAGCGCGACAAAATAACTGAACTCACCGTAAAGAAAAAAGGATCAGTCCGTCAAAACAAAACATAAGCGATAGGAAAATTTAACAGTCGAACAATTGAAAAAAAAATGCCCGATATACCGTTAGAAGTTTCGTTTCACATTTGTCACAATTTAAGAACAACAATATATTTCGGATAAAATAAAGAAATAATCATTAAAGAATGACCTAAGTTTCAGAATTAAAACCGGAATCATCAAAGAATGACTTAAGTTTGCCACGCAATTTTGATACGCACATACAACTTCTCAACATTAAGTTGAGAAAAGTCACGAATGATCTAATCAGAACCTTCACACGGACATTTTGAGATATGCCAATAAAATTTAACCATATTTTCAGGTAGCATAAAGGCCACCAATCTTTAATTATTATAGGCTGTGGCTTTATACTAGCAAATCATTCATAAGAAACACTAAACCATCTCGTAGCTTGTGCGGAACTAACATAACCGTGAGATTAGTGAACAAATCCACTGGCTGCCCACGATTTTCAACTTGACTGATATTCTGGATTGTATGCGGAGTAACGAGAGAATATTACGATAATATTGTAACGGTTGAAGAATGAAACCCGGGAAATAAGCTACTGTAGGTCAGGCCAGAGAGTAAAATGGACAAAAGAGCTGTAAACGATTTTCATAAAAAGACGTGCTTTTAAATCCTAGATACAGGCTGGTAAAAGATAATTTGAGTCGGCTCCCACAAAAAAATCTCAATAATACCAAGTTCATTTCCGGGGCAGATGACAGAGGTTAAACAATTTGTGGTATGTAAAACCCATCACAGCAATTCTTTTTCAGTAAATTGGATGTAAATGAGTTCCTGTTCAGGCGGTAGATCTCTACTATAATTCAGAGAATTATTTCTGTCTGTCTGTCTGTACGACCGCCCACGTGCAAATCATATGAAAAATAGGAATTTAGGTAACAACCAAAAGGTTCCATAGCAACGGTGTTTTAATGCACACATGCACGTGCAAAGATTGTTTTAACGTCATTTTGATCGGTTTTGCGGTAATTACGTTGTGTTTAAAGTGTTGTATATTTAAATCGGCTGTATCTTCGGTTGAGATGGATATTTTTTGATGCGATTAAAACTTTCTTTCAAAGAATACTACTAGCTTCGTCCCTGTTACCACGGGCTTTCTAGTATTACATAATTAGAAAATTGGGTCAATATGTGGACAATTCGTACCTGACCAACGAAGTTATCACGTTTTTCCCGTCAATGGTCCTCCCACCTAATGATCAAACTTTATTGGACAGTGCCCGGCTTTTGCCCAAATAAGAGGGCAATATTTCCAGGTCTATTACCTCTCCGTCAATGACATATTTGACAACCAACACAAAAATGGAAATATTTCAAAAAAATATGAACCGTGCCAGACATTTCCGGAAAGGAAATATTTCAAAAAATATTAACTGTGAAGTAAATTCGTCAGGTTCCTGTTTAATTTCCTAATTGATGATTTTACTTCCACAAAATGTGAATCATATTCGTTTTGAAAAGGTGACAGTAATTTGCCTTTTTGTGCAATTCTTCTCCAAATTCTAAAACAATCCGGGAATAGGGGTTTTGAAAAATAATTCAGTGACGGTTCGGTATGATGAAATTTTTGATAAATTAATAAATTAATCGGTATATGATACCTTCTCGGACATAATTTTCACTTAGTCTTCAGCTAAGGTCTTGACCGATAAGGTAAGTGCTGATTAAAGTGCTAATTAAATTAAAAATGAAATAAAAGCTACAACGCAGGTAAAGGATATAAATCGTCGTTACAAAACAAAAAAACATAAATTATTATTTTTTTCCCCTGGAAATTTGGGACGATTACCGATCATGGACGATTGCCAATAATGTTTTTAGTGACCACATTGAATAGGATTAAGCTAAAATCTTCGCAATTTTGTAACGAAGCGAAAAACACGATTCGACAAATTCGCAATTCGGTAGCGCCCCAAGAATGATGAATAAAGAACTGTTATTTGATATTTTGACCAACATGAAACGATCGTTAATTGTTATTTTAAATTTTAAAAGGCAATTAACGTCCACTAACCGGCGCAATTCTTAATGTGATATGGGTTTTGATTGGCCAATGATGGAAGCTGATAGGTAAATCTTTGTCACGTGCAAGAAGACAATCATTTTTAATCTTTAAATTGATTTTTAACAATTATGAAATTAATCATTTCCCCACTGGCAGCAGTATCTGTAAATTTATCAAAAACCAATTTTTTTACTAATTTAGTGCTTTTTTTTCAAGCTATTTATTACCCTTTTTATTAGTAAGAATGATAACTTTAAGAAAATCCGAACCCGATTTCTATTTTTCTCAGATTTATAAAGTGAGCACAACATGCAGTAACAAAGCAAGCTTATAAAACTTTTCCTGCTCCAATCGCAAACAGAATCATGATCAACAATCCAAGTTTGATTACAGCCCCACAAATACCGATTGATCCTGTTCATAACTCATGACATAGGAAATGAATCAGGAACTAAATCAGTCCTAACGGTAGATCCCAACTTCAGCGATTATGCAGAATCATATCACCAGACACTTTTCAGACTAGTACGCGGGATATGATTCTGTTGGACTCTGCCGTATTAGGAGTAATTAATGTTTTAGCACGTGAGTTATGACTTTATGAGCACGTGAGTTATGAGCACGCAACCCACCCGGTGGAACGAATATAATTAAAATGTCTAGCGCATAATTGTTCATACAAACATGTGAATCTGCCATTGAACTTGAAGATGGGCCCGGCATAATTGTTGATACAAACATGTACGTGTATCAACAATTATGCGCTAGACACAATATTGCAATATTGTTCATACATACATACATGTTACATGGTAAGGTCTCCTCCTAGTCGTTGGAGTGGCCTGCATCACACACATCGCGTTGGCGGCGTAACATATGTCTCCACTGTACTCGGTTGGTAGCCAAAGCTTCTGTTGTGTCGTTGTCGATGTTTTCAACACCTGTAAACTTAGCAGCATCTTCGAGTACGCAGGACTTCCAGTTCTTACGGGGTCTGCCCCTTGACCTCTTTCCATAGTTTGGCTTCCAGTTCAACAGAAACCTCGGTAGTCTAGAGTCTGGCATTCTAACTACATGTCCATACCAACGTAGCCTGGCAGCACTGATGAAAGTCTCAACTGACTTGATGCCAGCCCTCCTAAGAACTTCGTCGTTGGTTACATGAAAGAACCATTTAATCCTAAGGATCCTTCTCAAGGAGGTTTGATGGAAAACCTCGAAACGTTTCATCTGCTTTTTGGTGGTGTTCCAGACTTCAGCTCCATACAACAAGATGGTGAGGACAGCAGCCCTATAGATCCTGATCTTGGTTGGAGTCTTTATAGTTCTGCTATTCCAAATGTTCCAGAGCTGATGAAAGGCGCCATTAGCCTTCTGGATACGGACATCCAGGTCTCTGTTGATTGTCCCATCCCCACTAATAGTTGCACCCAGGTAGACAAAGTTGCTAACCTGCTCGACGGGTTCACCCTCAACCGACAGCTCAATACAATCATCCTTGATGAAAGGTCGCTGGGAGGCGCACTTGCTTACAGCCATGCATTGGGTCTTCTTTGCATTTATTCTGAGCCCAGCGTAGGAGCTGTAATGAACTAATAGATCAGTTGATTCCTGTAGGCCTTCCCCTGAGTTGTCCATAATAGCCATGTCATCAGCATAATCGGTGTCCAGAATGACCTTTTCCTCGACCGTCTTCATCTCTTTCTGCAGCACTGCGTCTTGACTGATGATCTTGTTGGTCTCAGCCAGAAATGCAGAAAAGTTTAGGCAGAAATTAAAGACAGGAGGTGCTTGAATATTGTTCATACAATATCATATTCATACATAATATCATTCACAAATTATTCATACTCAAGTAAAATAATTACTATAAATAGTAGTTTTTTATAACAGTGTGCTATATGCGGCTCCAGTCCTCCTGTAATGAATGTGCCATTGAAGATGCAGGCCCGACAATAATTGAATTCTAAGTGATCAGCTCCAGAGGTAAAGTGGAACAATCACTTGTACCGGAAATTCCACTTCATTCTATATGAAAAAGGTTTCAGATTCATGGCTAATGACTGTCTTTCCCCCGTAAGCCCGTACTGTGAAGTGTGAACACGTACTTGAAACATGAGCGGTGTTTTGTAGTAAGGTCGATTGCTGTAATTATGATAATTAAGTTTGACTGTGGTCCCCTAATGATCGGGGTTTTAAAGTTTTCCGACCATCGCGAATCGAAATATGGTTTTTTTCGAAAAATTTAATATCACGTACACATTTTTAAACTTTTGATTTGAATTTGAAAGGTAGTGTGTACTGTGTACCTTACAAGACTTTTTTGTGGCGGACCAATTTGCGACGACCTAAATTTTGGCGGTCCGAAAATATGGCGAAATTGAACAAAAACCGTCACATTTCGGACGTCACAGAAAATAAGGGTATTTTTCATCATTTTTTGTGACAGTAAGCAGTAAGGAAATTTCTGAAAATCGGTAAAATCATGTTCAAACTTAGTCTGTATTAAGACTGTAAGACTTTCATGTTAGCACATACATCAACATGTATTTTAATGCAAATTTAAACTGTATTGCTTGACATTCAATTCGTCATTGGTGTGGTAATAATTTGTCCCAAGATGCCAGAATTTATTTATTTATTTTACTTGATATTACTTTTTAGAAACAAAATAAAGCAGTGAAGGCACAGTCATTGAAATAAGCTAAAAGATAATGCGACGGATTCTATTACGACGACCGAAATTTTGGCGGTCCGAAAATATGGCGAAATTTTCGGAAAACCGCCACATTTCGTACGTTATAAATATGTCTTGTAAGGTAGTATAGACTTCTGGAATCTGGATAAGTGCATAATAACCGCAACTAGGGTATTCACATGAGAGTTGTGAATGATTATATGTCCTAAACTAATGTCTATTTTTCGAATTATTAGCGAAAACTTAATTTTTGGTTTTGTGGTCTAGCAAAAAATAACACTTCAGGACTCTCTTTTGCGACTTTCCGCAAAAACCGTAAAAGATATACAACTGAAACTTTTTTGATTGGGTCAAATGCTTTAATGGCCTCCAAATCAGCATGAAAGAATAAAAAATTGGCCAAGGAATAGGGATTTTAGAGCCCAAAATGTTGACCCCCGAAGTGGTGTCAAAAACGCGAATTAAATAGGTAATACTTATTTTAGTCTCTTGAGTCTTGACACCATTTAGGGTTATACGGGTTCCTGCTAGTAAAGTAGTAATCATATTCATAATGCCCGAATTATAATAGTAAAAGTGGTATAAACGAAACGAAACGAAACACAGTATTTATCACACCGCTTCCATGTGACAAAGATATTGTATAATATACAACTAAATAATTTGATTTTGTACAACATAACGGTGCCCATGCCTGAGCATTATTATACCTACAGTGATTGGTGATTCGTCGCAAAGCAACCAGACAATAAATTTATTTTATATGTTAGTCCCATTACAGTTCTCTCTAAATTGAGAGCATAGCGTTACTGAATACCTACAGCATGTCTGGGTGTTATAGCGTTTTAAACTTCAATACCATGGTGAGTAATCTTGGAAATGACTTTCTACACTTTCTACATTCAGAACAGTAGCCATGGCCAGCCAGCCAGTGTTTGAGGAAGTTGATTTCGCTTTGCTATATTAAACGCTGGTTATGTATCGAACTAGGACGAGAGGGACAGAAAGCTGTCCTGCAGTTGAAGACTGTTTCTGTGTAGCTTTTTACTTGTACGTGATCAGTGCTGATTAGGAGAGAGCTATAATAATATTCCAATCCGGATTTTACATATTATAATGATATAAAATAATTTGATTTTTTTAGCCCAAGACAGACCTAAGTGGAGAAAGTTATTTTAGTTTTAGTAGGTTACTTATCAGATTTTTAATTTGTTTATACAATTCATTTATTTGAATAAAGTTTTATGATAATAATATAATAATATATAAGAGAATATATAGCCGGTAAGTCTATTGGATCTTGGCTGAAGGAGAAGGAGGAGTAGGAGGTTAGGGGTCAACTGCCCTGCAGTCTGGATTAGTTGATTAAAAACCCGCAAAAAGTTGACTAAAAAATAAGGAAAACTAGGCAGCTGAGGAAAGTAGGACCGTACCCAATCAGCAACTTGAAAAGTTTAAAAGCAACGTACGAAGATGACCTTTGAATCTAAAGATATTTATTAACATAACTACAGGATATGGATTAGCGAAACAGAGTTGACATTTATAGGTTTGGATTCCTTTTGATCAGTATATTTAAGATCGAAATCACTGACCATGAGGTATCAGATTTTTAAAACCCAGCCAAAATCTCTTTCGGAAATTTCTGATTTTTTTCTGAATAGACTCAGTGATGACAATTTCCTCATGAAAGTAAAGAGATAAATCACGTATCGACATTTCTACGTTATACTCAACAAACATCACAGCAACATCGTGATAATCACCAATCTTACAGACTCTCGATTTTGCTTTTCATCACTGGAAAACCTATCAATCTTATTTATCATTTGAAGCTTGAAATTTACAGTAGGCATTAACAAGACAACGTTGACAAATCGAAAACTCGGGTCACAGTGAGTAGTAGGCTGATAAATTCTTACCTAACTTTTAGTCGATAAAGTACATAAAAATAAATAAAGTAAAATATAAAGTAAAATAAGTGAAGGGCTTCCCACCAGCCCCCATTACTATTAGCTCCACTGAATGAAATATTGATAAATAAAATCCTTAAGTAACTGTGAGTACGTCATGTTACGGTGTTACTGTGTTATGATTTAAGAATAACAAGGTTGCTAAAGCCCACCAGAAACTATATTTAAAGCTTGTTTAATACGTGGCAACGTAAAGTCTCTTTGACGCCTATAAAATTTAGTTTTTAAACCCCTCACAAATGAAAAATCTGAAAGAAAAAGATGAATAATTGAACGATACTACGTGTTCACTCTTCGTGATGGAATTAAGAAAATAGGTTTTACCCTGTCTGCACTTTTACAATTTAAAACTCAAAGTCAAGTAACCATTTTAATTCAAACCGAATATTAAACATGAAAACGGATCAAATCGATCGTCCTAACTCCTGTATTTGAAGTTAAAACCCCGTACAGACAATAATTATATTTTTTAAACAAAACAAATTTTTAAACAAAATCTAGGTCCTGATGACCTCTTTAAGTATTTTAAACGGTGCTGGATAATCCACCCATAAATAACTCGTACATGATCACGTGATTACAATGACTATAATGATCAGATGAGTGGTTTAAACACCCGTTTATGATCAATTAGATCTTTCTACCTCAACCTGTGGTCCGGGAACGTTATATAAAGGCTGAAAACCGCCCTGCTCCTTATATAAAAGAGTGTTTTTATAAGAATAGTGTTTTGATAAATCTCATTAAAGAGGACGACATCAAATTAATTTCTTTACCATGCAAAATGGAGTCAGATTTAAAAGATGAGTTTGTACTTTGTATCTGAGGAGATTTTAATTTTAAACATTTGTTTTCTTTAGTACAGCTGAATCGCTAAAAACAGTCATTTATGGGAGGGATTGGAGGGATTATTTAATTTAGTATGCTATTTCCGGCTATTCTGACTATTCAGGATTTGTTTACAGTTTAAAAAACAACGGAAAATGGAATTACGAGCTGCAGACTCGCGGTATTAGGAGGATTAAATCGGAATTTCGTGGACCTATTTTTGTTAAGATCTGTCACAGAGATCCTGTTAGACTGAGCGTGAGTTTTTTAAATTGTAGTGTTCAGTAGGGAGCATCGATGCTCCCTACTGAACACTACACTAGGATCTGTCAGAAAATTCCAAAAAGGTTCCAGACAGTTCCACAAAAACTAGACGTAGAGCATATATGGCAGCATCTTCAGGCTTTCAAGGTACAAAAATATAACATAAGCAAATATAGACAGTGACACACTCAAAGTATCATAGTTGAGCAAACCACACGCGCTCCACGAACTTTTAAAAGGTGCCGAACTCTACGAACTTTTTAAAAGAGCGATTACCGAACTTTTACCAAACTTTTATCTGATCAAGTAAAAATATGTGAAGGGCCCCAATTAGCACCACTAAATCAAATTGGCACTAAAACTACGGTCATACATCCGGATCCCGATGGCACTGTCGTGGCACTCTCGTGGCAGCTATTGTTCAACTATCCTCTTAAATCAATCAATCTGTTCCAGTCTCCAGAGATCCTGAAGACTGAGAAGATATCTTGCTAAACCTGGTTCCAGAAACGACCCATCACAAAGCTATAAATCCGGGATGCAGCCAAGTTCGACGAACTGCATGCAGTTATAGCTTCTGTTTAATCCCATGATTTCGAAACTCGTAGTGTATCCTGCAGGAATGTTATCGCAACGCCCATAAGCTGCAATAGCATGTGACACCTCACCAGATCAGGATTGTAAATCACAAGGCTTTGACAAGGCTAGTAAATAAAGGGTAATGCTTTTATGACACCGTCATGGTTATTGTGAAAAGTTAATAATGAAGGTATGATGATTGTCTTATGCTTTTGAACGAACATGATTGAAAGTTGGCACTGTGCCGCCAGAGTGCCGACAGAGTGCCGCCAGAGTGCCGCCATAGTGCCGCCATAGTGCCACGACAATGCCACGAGAGTACCACGAGAGTGCCAGTACGAGAGTGCCAGTACGAGAGTGCCAGTACGAGAGTGCCGCGACAGTGCCATCGGGATCCGGATATATGACACTAAGCTACGTACAAACTTTGATATTAAGTAAACATGAAATAATCACTAACATTCGAAGATCTAAGTACAATCTCTTCCAGACATTCGTATCGCTCTCTTAGGACAACAACATTATTAACTAGGAATTTAAAGAATTTCATTAAATCGGTTGTTTAAAGTTACGTTGCAATCTACGTCTGCAGTTTGCAATTTTAAATTTTGGTAAATTTGTCGCCTCTGGAATATTTACAACCTAACGCTAACGAAGTTTTTCATGCAGAACCTGCCATTTCATACCTTCTTCAACAAAAATTACAAATTATCAACAATACCACGGCCACGAAAAGTTGGCCTCTAAAGGTAAATGTCTAGCTTTAAGATAATTTAATTGACATTGAAATTTATATAATTTATTGATTCATAAAATTGATGCATCTTAAATTAATATATATAAATAATAAAGCGAGACGATATAAATTTCAGAGAATCTAAATATGGGTCAAACATGGTATTTCTGAAAGTTTCGCAAAATGTAATTGATGATTACAGAGGGTGTGGCACGCCACTCCTTTTTTTCACTATTGTCGCCATAAAGTGAGAACGCTTTGAGCTAGGAACTCCAAAACACATTTGGTTTGATAATTTGAGTCATTTCCCAAAATTTCAAGTTGATTGTTTACAATTAAGCCGAGTTATGATAATTTTAAGATCTGGTGGATGATTAGGAGGCAGTGGGTTGCGATGAATGGAGACTTGCCACCCCATGGCTCTGTTACATCAGCTGCACCTCCTGTTAATTAAGGAATTGAGATCTGGCAACATACCTCAGATAAATGAACTCATGAGCAGCTTCAGTCTTAACTGTATTGAATAATCTCAAAGTTTGTACGTGGCTTATTTCAGCTTTTACTTAGAATTAAAACAGTTGTCTTTCATATGATGGAGTCAGGCTGTCGACACTCGACTGATATATCATATTAGACATATGAGAAGCGCTGGGTTGTAATTATCCATCCTATTCCTAGTTTCTGTAAATGTTTGACCTGTCATAACTATCATTATCACGACTCACGAGCATGTTAATTCTTAGGGCCGGGGCTGAAATTCTCAGACAGGTTCGGCGTACAACGGAATTTAGGTTTTAATAATTTGTCGGGCGTCGGCATGTCGACATAAAATCACAAATTATTGCGATTGAAGTATTACTATTACGTTTTTAGCAACTGTTGTTATAATATTGAATAAAATGCGAAACAACATTCGCATTTTAACCTAAAAACTAGCTCGCGGTTTTGAAATATCTCAAATCAATCAACAAAGTTAAGGGTAGAAAACTTTTTCTTGGGTGATTAAAAAGCTACTGCAAGAGGACTTAATTTGCTCTATCCCTCTATTTTCTACGAGGATGTGGTTGAGAAGGCTGACTTAATTAAAAATAATTATGCTGAATTATTAATCATATTATTTTAATGTTCTGAAGAGAAAGGAACAAACTGTTTAAGAGTTATAGGAATAAGCAATGTAGTGTTTCAGATGATGTATTGTGTAGTTGTTGGTCTCCCGCACCATTTCCTCCGAAACGTCAAGTAAACCAGCCCACTAAATCGCTCGCCCAAATTTTTTAAATTCTTGTGAATAGACCCTGAGGGTATGAAAGTATTCCGAATCACCCTCCAAGACGTAGGGTATAAATGTTTCCCTGTCGAGAGTTATGGGAAAAAAAGTTTTGGTCACGTGACAGGCTTGGCTATAGTTTAACACGAATTCGATTGTTTATGGCTCGAGTTAGGGTTACTGTTAGGATTGTGATTAGGGTTATGGATAGCTTCAGGGTTATGGTTAGGGTAAGGGTTGGGATTAGGATTTATGTAAAACCGTTTTTCGGCTGCAAAACCATAAAAACCAAAATCACGTTATAATCGTATTCTTAAGGCGAGCGAATTAGTGAAAGCCGGAGACTGCAGCCTGCAATCCAAAAGTGATGGAAGCCTTTACAGTAGACTTAGAGACTATAAAATCTACATTTTCCTTGTATAATAAATTATTCAAAACGATTATTTGTAAACACCAGTCCATAAAATTGAATACTAAATTAAATTTGCCATGAAATTTGTTTTTCTCAGACACATAAATACTATTACTACTTTACTATGATCTTGAAGAAAACGGTCTTTTGTTAATTTTCGTGTATCTCTATCACTATCTAAATTCGTTCCCCGACTGTGCATCAACCGTGCAGACTTAACTGTGGCCTAAATGGGCATCGACAGATTACCAAATAACCAATAATTTCGTTCATTCCAGACCGAAAAAATTGTTTCTGGAAAAATTCTGAACAAAATCTTTAAAAAACTTTGCAACGTAACGGTGGGATTTTGATTCCTAACAATAAACACTCCAATGTGAAACAATTGTCAGAAACGAAGTATGAACATAAACTGACAAACTGACAAATAAAATACTAAACATTGCATTCTAAAACAAATTTAATCATACTCATAGTCCACATTTCAGGGACAATACCATTTGTTTATAATAACTCGATACGCTGGGAGGGCCGATGGATGGAAGCTGAAGAATTTCGTGTTAACAGAAAATAACATGTCCTGAACAGAGGTAGGTACATGACAAATTATTCTGCGAACCTACCCTAGTACGACATCAAAATGTCTGCAAACGCGTAACCATAGTAACCTTGACTGCGCATGCAGGCACACATGGTCACTGGTCACGTGATGATATGATAAGCAAATAGAGTGTCACGTGGTATATCACGTCCACGTCTAGCTTGTAAATAGGATCATGATGCTTAAATATAATTTGCAGATTAAATTTTTTGATATGATACAATCCATTTGGATGAGTTTAAATTGTGGTGTCTGGTTAGAATCAGAAATTGATAGCCTATATCATGGGATACTGTATTTGATAATTTAATTTCTGAGCGGATCATCCCATATCATGCCATTATCTGCTAATCTGAGTAGCGGTAAATAAATAATAATTAGCACATTTAAGTTTTAAAACGTAAGGTCCCACTCTACGGGGTGGTTTTAAATGTGATAAATTGAAAATGTCTGCAGACGTTAGTTACCATGGTAACGCTTGACCGCGCATAAAATCATTTGATTTTGAAGTGTTTAATTCCTTGAATTCAACATTTAAAATTCCACTCCGGGAAATGGGACTTTTATACGTTTTCAAACTCGAACGTGCTAATTTAGCGCTACCCATAATGTTTCTATATAAACTTATGGAGTTATGAGAAAAATGTGACATATATTAGTCACATATAACGAGTGTTGAGAAATGGAAATTATTCTCGAATATGTCAGACTGTCACGCTGATGATGGAGCGTTACACTTAATGGACCGTTACACTTATAAATGGAGCGTTACACTTAACACGAATGTTTCTGATCTGATCATCCGACAATCATCCGACCGATTTTTAAAACGCGCCCAAATGTTTTTTTTTCTGTAAAATTCTGACCACAAGCTAATTCTCATGGCCACTAACAGTGTGTTCACCGAACAAAATCAGTCATTCGACCCACACGAAACATGTTCAACAAAACTTTAAATATTCTCTGAAAAATCCTAGCAAACAAAGGTATAATAGTAAAATAAAATCTTGGAAGTAATGGCAATTTAGCTAAGTAAGTGCAATGAATAAAGCAGCTTATATTCAGTATTAAAGTTCGGTGTTCATAGTCAATAATTTCGTTACACTCATTTTTCATAATTACTCGACTCTGCAGAGATAAGTTCTAGATAAGCTTATTGAATGCTATCACTTATCAGCATAGTATTATGGGAACCTACGCACGCTAGAGCACAGCAAGGCCGACCAAGACAAAGCTACTTGTCTATGTTACTGAAGGAAGTTGGGACAAACTCTAAAGAGGAACTGCGAACCCTGATGCGGGACAGTGATATATGGAAGGGGTTTTCTGGCGTAGATCGGACTTAGCTCCGACATAGTATTAGTAGTAACTCCATATAAGGAAATAGTAGTATCAGTTAATATTTGTCGGCTGATATAAGTGGGCTCGAAGCTGTTAGCCGCTTAAATTTTTCACCGATCAAAAATGTCTATGCCTAATTTTTGGCCGATCATATAATAATATTTTTGATGTCAAAACTCAAAATTGACGAAAATTGATGACAAAATTAATTTATGCTTTCACCCCTTCACAGTCCCATACCAAATATAAAATTAAAATTCATCAAAGAGTACAATCTAAATGGCTATTCATGTATCTATTATATAATATGTACATTGTACAGTCAAACCTTTATATACCAGGCCTCTCTATAATAACTTACCGGGTTTAACCTCGATATACTGGACCACTTCTTTTCTCCCAGCAATAAGTTTGTAGGACAAGCTTTATTTGAACGGACAATGAAATGAAAACTAGGACCTTAATCAGTTTCCGTTTAATTAAATCCGGTAAGGTACTTATACCAGTGTATATGTAGGTGCTACCAGGATCTTGAGAATTAGTCGAGCTACTCTATTTTAGATAACTCAAATGATACTCGAGTATTTTGCAGGTGCGGTGACTCAAAAAAGTTTCAAGTCAGGAGAGATTCTATTCAGACGATATTATAAAACTTGCAACTCGCAGCACACTTATAAAGTCCAGACCACGTACGGCTGTGGAAGGTGAATAAAATGTCGAGACCGCGTACGGCTATGGAAGGTGAATAAAATGTCACATGATTTGTGTTTCTGATATGTGATTGGTTGTCGCTAGGGTAGTGTTAGGATGGTGACAGGGGAAGGTTGCTATACTTAAAAAGTCTATTGGAATGAATTTGTGAGGAAGGTGCTATATAAATGGTGTGAAGTTAAGCTGGCGACTCAAGAAAATTTTAAGTCAGGAGATGTTCTATTCAGACGATATTATAAAATCATGCACTTTAAAACTTGTCACGCGGAGCACTTAGACTTAGAGTCGAGTGTCGAGACCACGGACGGCAGAGTACGGCTATGGAAGGTGAAGTTAGTTTCATGTGATTTGTGTTCTTGATATGTAATTGGTTGTTGCTAGGGTAGTGCTAGGATGATGACAGGTGAAGGTAGATACTTAGAAATAGAAAGTCTATATTGGAAGGAATTTTGAGGAAGGTGCTAATAGCGCTGAAGCTGATATAATTTCCATGGAAATTTTTTACATTTTTCCACACCTCAACACACCATTTTTATATTATAAAAATGGTGTGTTGAGGTGTGGAAAAATGTGGCAAATTTCCATGGAAAATGCTTTCTGAAATTAGTGTGAGTTTCGCTGAACTCGTCCGGGGATAATAGATGAGATATTAGTATTGTATAACCCGAATACTGTCCATAAAATTATATTTTCATCAGAATGGTTATTGGTTAAACATAAAACGTGAAATGTATCACGAAATAACATATATCATAATATGAATATGCATCATACGTCATAAAATCATATGAGAACGTAATATTAATAGAAATATACAGTAATTTGCCTTGAAATTATATTGGAACAACTTGTAGATTCAATATTCTAATATTTTTTATTATTAATCAACTATATACAGCAAACACAAGATAATATAAATTAAATCATAAAATCGAGTGGCCGAGTAGTCTCGACTCACCCATAGCTTCTCCATAGACGTCTATCATGAGCTTTGTACACTAAATCGTTGAAATTACTTAAACTAAATTTTTTATTTACAATCACAATAATTTGTTTTGTCATAATGTCTTTTAATAATAAATCAAATAAATTTGAACGAGGTCTGCCCCTCCTTCCTTTGTAGTCAAAACATCCTAAACATGCAAATCTGAAAGATAAGAAGGCGGGAGTGTCATCACCGCTTCTGAGAACGTGCCCAAGCATCTTCCATCTTGCTTTCTTGATCCTTTCAGTAAGGGGTCTGACATTACATCTCTTATATAAATTCTCGTTACTGATAACCGTAGGCCAATAGGTGTTGATTATCTGTCTCAGATGCTTCCTTTGAAGAACGTCGACAGATGCCATTACAGTTTCAGGAGCAGCCCAGTTGCTACAGTTATACAACAACACTGAAGTGACAAGAGCTTCGTACAGCTTCAGCTTTCTACTCTCACTGATCTGAACAGAACTATTCAACCAGACTTTCTTGTAGGTGTAGAAGGCAACATTGGCTTTGTTGCGTCTGTTGACAATATCTCTTTCTGAACAGAGCTTTGATCCTAATAGCACTGACTCTCGCCACTCTTCATCTCCTCTAATTTTATTGCCATGGGCATCTAAAGCATCTGTATCTGCCAAATACACTCTTGTAAACACCGTCTTTGATTCGTTAACAAAGAGACTCCAATCCTTTAGTATATCACTGGCAATCTCTAGTATCTTCACCAGGCTCTGACCATCTTCACTCAGAAGCTCAGCATCATCAGCATAGGCGGACTCTAACGGGAGGCCTCTATCAGAGACTGGGGGGTTCGGTCTAGGAATCGTGACACTGATCACGGCTCTGATGTGATTCAGGGCACCGGCAAGGGTCAATGTAAACACTTTACCTGCCAGACTGTCTCCCTGGTAAGCGCCAATATTAATCACAAATTCACCAGACTCAGATCTGTTGACCGTCACCTTGAGCTTTGTATTTGAGAGGAGGTACTGAACTAGGCGAATGTCGTCTCTAGAGCATCCTGCATCAATGAGGAGGTTGATGATGGTCTGTCTGCGGATAGTATTAAACGCAGCGGTCATGTCAATGTTGATTTTACTATACTCAAACTCGCGCCTGGTAACCACTGATGTCAACATTCTCTGAGACCATACCAGGTCAGCACAACTGCGACCCTGCTTGTATGCCGCCTGCCAAGGTCCAGTGTACATATCAACGTGGTAATTGATTCTGTTCAAGGCTACGAGGGATAGGACTTTTCTAGTTCCATTTAGCAATGTGAGGGGCCGGATAGACTTTATCGGACCTCGGGGTTTTCCTGGCTTCTGAAGGGGTGTCAGGATACCTTCTCCAATAGCTGGGATGTATGTGTTGGTCTCAAAGGAGAGATTGTAGATCCTAGCCAACTCACAGTGGAGGGGATATCCAGCAGCTTTCATTAGCTCATTAGGTATACCGTCAGGGCCACACGCTCTACCGGATTTCAGCTTCATAACAGCACGGCCAACTTCTTCAGGTGTTATGGGACAGAGGAGGCTTCCAGGAGGGTCTATGAATGCTGGGAGGTGGGGTTCATCTTTGTCATTGAACTCATTATTAAAGTATTCTTTAATAGCTTCTAATGAGTCAGAACCTAAGGTGTTCCCGTCTGCATCGTGGACAGTCACTCCGTCTTTCTTCATCCTACACTGGGCCAAAGTTCTATTCGCTTCAAACATGCTTCTGCAGCTGTCGGTTTTGTTGATGACATCTACTAGGGCGTTAGCTGCGGCCTCATTGATGGATTTCAACCTCTTTTTGATGGTACGTTTGAGATGGTTGATTCTTTTTCTGAGGTCACTCCTGTCGCTTATCCCTGTGAGACTACATTCTTGCTGAAGGGACTTTCTCTCTGCTGAAAGTTTAACGACAGTTGGATCGTCGCTGTACTGATGAGGCTTCCCCGGGGGCACTTTACCAACCACCTGGACGGCACATTTACTCAATATACCAAATATATCAGAATTTTCAGAAATAGCATTATTAGTTAAAACTCTACAATCAATATTACTTTTAAAGGAATCAAAAAATTTAGACTTAATATCAGAATCATTAAGGCGATTGACATCAAACCTTATTTTGTCAGACCTGGGCCGCTTATGTACAATGTATTCACAACCAAGTTTAAAACGTGCGACCACAGGTTTATGGTCAGATTTCACAAAATCACCGCAAAAAGAGCGGGAGTCTGTTAAACAGACTTTAAAGTTAGTACGACATAAAATATAATCAATTTGTTTAAAATAGTTCACAGTGTCTTTTGAACCCTTGGGTCTACCCTTGGGAACACATCTAGCCTTCCAGGTGGTAATATGCTTCGCTCTGTGTTGAAACGCAGTATTGCACGCAAACAGACCATTATCAACAATAAAGTCCAGTAGGAACTCACCGTTCCTGTTTCTCAGACCATTACCGAACTGACCAATATGATTATTAAGGCCAGCATCATACTCTTTCCTACTGCATCTCCCAAGGCGGGCGTTAAAATAACCAGCAACAAACAAATCGAATCGAGCTGGGATATTGATAGCAGTTTTCAGATCATTGAAATATGATTGTAACAATGGGGAGTTACCTGTGACCCTACTGATGTCATCATCGACAATCTTCTTGGTTGGTCCGTACACGTTAACGATCCTGATCATACGATGAGATCCGTTGTGTTCTGTGAGTCTTATATCAATGAAAGCCACTCTGTTACTAAGTGATCTCCATGCAACAATAGAAGGTACAAGGGCTGGGCAGATTAGAAAACCGAGACCATAATGATACCAATTGTCTGATTGGGCTAGTGTTACAAGTTTGTGACCGTCAATAATTGTTTCCTCGAAGTCTCGGCATTTTGTCTCTTGGAGACACACTACATCAAAATGATAACGTTTAGCGTCACTTACTAAATGTTCTCTCCTAAGAATGTTACCTTTAATACCATTGAGGTTCCAACTTGAAATGTTCAGAGTCGAAGACATCGGCATAAGGAGAAGTAAGGTGAGCAAAGGTAGACTTCTAGCGAGCACGTCTGTTACAACTGCCATTCTGCTAGCGGGGGGCGTCACTCCATTCCATCCTATTTTTTATTATAATTATTATTTTTATTATATTATTAATTGTTTCGTTTATATTGATTGCCTGCAGTAGGTGAGAATTGCAGAAATAAAAGCAATGCTTCAGAATTATAACTCCGCTGCAGGAGTATTATAGCCCCCTCCCGGGTTGCAACATTGCCATGTTACGCAAATAATTGCCGCGCTAACGAAATATTTGCCATCTTAGCAAAATATGCGCCGTGTTATGATGTATTTGCCAGGCTGCGCGTGATGATGCAAATATTTCATAAGGAGGCGAATTTTACGTTAGGAAAATGCGCATTCTTAGCAAAATATTTGCCAAACGGTCAGACGCGCGCTGCACGCTCCTTTTTAGTTTGTTTACGCGAGAATAAAATCTTCGCATTCTTAGCAAAATATTCGCCTCCTTATAATTTATTTGCGCGACAGTTAAATCTACGCTTTCTTAGCAAAATATTCGCCACCTTATAATTTATTTGCGCGAGAGTTAAATCTACGCTTTCTTAGCAAAATATTCGCCACCTTATAATTTATTTGCGGGAGAGTTAAATCTACGCTTTCTTAGCATAATATTTGCCGCCTTATAATTTATTTGCGGGAGAGTTAAATCTAGCTACGCTTTCTTAAAAAAATCTTTGCCACCTTATATTTTACATAACTTCATTTGTGATAGGAATTAGGATCATATGCTGCTTACGACTCTGCAGTGGATCACATACTGTATACGTGGATTGAACTGACCCGAAGGAATTATGATCAGTGGATCGAAATACATAACGTGACCGACGAATCGCGTCCACAAGATCACTTCGAAATAAGTAACGTGAACCGTCTTAACCGGCCTGACGAATCACTTGATGAGTTTATGATCCAAAAGAAGGATAGGATCTGACCTGAACTTGGAAATAAGATAGGATATTGTGTATATTATAATGAGGTCTAAAACACACGCTCAAAGTTAAAGTGTGTTTATATTTACCAATTAAACTTTAGTTGATGTTAACTTGTTAATTATAACTGTGTACGAGTACGACTACCTACCTAACAGTAACCGCTTCGATTTGTTTAACAAAACATCATTTTCCGAACTAGAGTGCGGTACCTATGACTTAGACTTTACTCCGCTAGAAACAACAAAATTTAAACAATTGGACAGTAGCGAATCTACCTAGCGAACTTTAGTGTTAGAACTTAGCGGTGACCGACAACTAGGAACCTCTCATTCCGGCCTCCCACAGCTAGGTATCACATGACATGGCCCAATCAGTGACGTATCATTTGTGATGTGATCCATATTATTCACATGACAGTTTAGTAAGTAGTTGTGTTTGAGAAGTGTTTGAGCTCTCGGCATGTGTTCACATAACGGACGTGAGCCAGGTCCAAAAGGGGCTGGTTCTCGTATCCAAGGATGTGAGCCGAGCATGCACTGAAGCGGAAAGCTGCTGAACAGCCCAAGGCAGTAAAGCCAAGGCGTCCGGATCTGCACAGCACTCTGAAGCGAAGACCTCAGAAGAATTCCTCCTTCCTTCTACATGCACCTCCACGAGACGGGACGAGCCATTTGTTATCTTCGGCGGGAAGACAGATCGGAATGTACGAGTCGTTGCCTTCTCTACAGCCCGGAACCTTGCTACGCTGGCATGGTAGCAACTGGATTGCAGACGGCACGTTTTACGTCGCCCCGAATATATTCACCCAGAGCTATACGATTCATGCTGTTATTGACCAGAAATTTTTGCTGTGAAATCAGTGGATACCTGAAGATTGAGAGATGGACGCCTCGAGATTGTTCTACAACCAACAAACTTTTTGTGAATTACCTAAGTTATGTTTGTAAACAGTAAAATAACTAATTCGTCAATCATGGATATGCAGATGATCCAGTTTCTCTCTAAACTTAAAACTCCGTAATATTTTAAATCGATTTACTCGCGCATTCTTGGAAAAATAATTGCCAAACAGTTTGACGCGCGTTGCACGCCCCTTTTTGGTTTGTTTACGCGAGAATGCAATCTTCGCATTATTAGCAAAATATTCGCATCCTTATAATTATTTGCGCGACGCAAATAAATCTTCGCTTCCTTAGGGAAATATTCGCCACCTTATAATTTATTTGCGAGAGGATTCAATTTGTGTTTTTTATGTTCGCGCAGTTCTTAGCAAAATATTTATCTGAACGAAAGCTCAAAATTTACCGAGAAATTGACCGTCTAATTAATCTATTTTGATGACTGTTTCTGACCTAAAATTGCACAAAAAATCGATTTAACTAGGTTTCAGAACCTATAAACAAATCCTTATTCCTCAAAATTTATGTTTTATAGTTAATACGAGCAACAAGCAACGCCAACATGTAGGTATATTGTATTGATCCTTCGGTTCTACAGCTCTTGACCTAGGGCTGAAACCGTAAGATCGAGGCAATCCTCACCTCAACTGATCGAACTTGATCGGAGAGCAGAGTACGACAAAACACAGCAGGTAAGCAATTCATTTTTGTGACTGTTCCTCACCTGTACAACGTTGCACGAGAAATCGATTTAAATTGGTTTTACAGCCCTAATCATGACCTACGGAGTTGAACTTAAGCTGAGACCGAAAGATCGAGGCAATCCTCACCTTCAATGATCGAACAGGTATTACAAACATCGATCACGTGATATGACCGTAAGTTGACCCGAACTAAAGTCAACTACCTTCTGAACACGCACTAAGTCTAAAGTCCACCAGGGAAATATATTGAAAAATATATTTTGTCAAACTCGAAGAAAACTTCTTGTGAATTACCTAAGTTATGTTTGTAAACAGTAAAATAACTAATTCGTCAATCATGGATATTGGATATGCAGATGATCCAGTTTCTCTCTAAACTTAAAACTTCGTGATATTTCAATCGATTTTACTCGAATTCTTTAAAAAATATTTGCCTAATAACGGTCTGACGCGCGTTGCACGCTCCTTTTTAGTTTGTTTACACGAGAATGAAATCTTCGCATTGTTAGCAAAATATTCGCCTCCTTATAATTTATTTGCGCGAGAGTTAAATCTACGCTTTCTTAGCAATATATTCGCCTCCTTATGATTTATTCGCGCGAGGATTGAATATGCGCGTTTTTAAGTTCTTACTTCTTAGCAAAATATTTATTTGAACGAAAACTCAAAATTTACCGAGAAATCGACCTTTTTATTAACTCATTTTGATGACTGTTTCTGATCAGAAATTGCACGAAAAATCGATTTAACTAGGTTTCAGAACATATAAACAATTCCTTATCCGTCAAAATTGATATTTTATAGTTAATACTAGCAACAAGCAACATATATTTTGATCCTATGGTTCTACTCATGCTATGACCTAGGGAGTTAAGCTGAAACCGAAAGATCGAGGCAATCGAACAAGTAGGTACTAACACAATTTTCAGATAGAAATGTTCGTTGCAATATTATGTTTATTGCAGCTATGCAACTTGAGCGTAAAGAGCAAAGTACGAAAAAACACATTCAGCAATCAACTCATTTTGTGACTATTCCTCCATTTAACTGCTAACGTTCACGAAAATCGATTATAGTTTTTGTTTTACAAGCGCCAATAACTCTTTTTACGCTTTCTTATCCTGAAATTTATGTTACTCAAACAAAACCAACCTGCGCTCTAGTCCTAATGCTCTCTGGTCCTGCTTTCTCTCTCTCTCTGATTCCTACTCTCCTCTGATCCGACTCTCTCTCTGGCCGCTCTCTTTCTGGTCCTGACTCTTCTCTCTGGTCCTGACTCAGCCTCTGATCCTGACTCTCTCTCTGATCCTGAATCACTCTCGATCTTACTCTTCTCTGGACCCTGACTCTCCTTTCTTGGTGCCAGACTCACTCTCTGTTCCTGACTCTCTCTCTCTGTCTGGTCCTGAACTCCTCTCTCTGGCCTGACTCTCTCTCTGATCCTGACTCTCTCCTCTCTCTGATCCTGACTCTCTCTCTGATCCATCTACTCTCTCTCTGAACCTGTCTCTCTTTTTTGGTTCCTGACTTCTCTCTCCTGGTCCTGGTCGCTATCTCCTCTCTGGTCGGTCCTGGATCTCTCTGGCCCTCTCTCTCTATCCCCTCCTCTGTTCCTGAATTTCTCTCTCTCTGCCTTTTTTCCAACCCCCCCCCCTCCATCCGCTCTCCTCCAATTCTCCTTCATCTCTCTCTCCTTTTTCCTTTTTTTTCTCTCTCTTTCCCCCCTCTCTCCTCCCTCTCTCTCTCCTTTTTCTCCTCCTCTCCCCCCTCTTCCCAATTTTTTTCTCCTCCTCCCTTCCCCTCCCTCTTTTCTCTCTCCTCTCCCCTCTTTTTCCCCTCTCTCCTCCTCTCTCTCTCTCCTCCAACCCCCTCTTCCTCTCTTTTTTCTCCTCTCTCTCCTCTCCTCTCCTCTCTCTCTCTCTCTCCTCCCCCCTCCCTCTCTCTCTCTTTTACCCCCTTCTCTCTTTTCCCCCTCTCCCCTCCCTTTTTTTCTCTCTCTCTTCTCTTCTCCTCTCTCTCTCTCTCTCTCCCTCTCCCTTGTCCTTTTTCCCCCGGTCTCTGGTCCCCCTCTCTCTGGTCCTGACTCTTTCTGGTCCTGACTCCCTTTTCTCTCTCTCTGGTCCCGACTCTCTCTGGTCCTGACTCTCTCTCTCTCTCTCTGGTCCTGACTCTCCTGGGGTTCAGACTTGCTCTGGTCCTGACTCTCTCTCTCTCTCTGGTCTTGACTCTCTCTCTCTCTCTGGTCCCGACTCTCTCTGGTCCTGACTATCTCTCTCTGGTCCTGACTCTCTTTAGGTCCTAACTCTCTCTCTCTGGTCCTAACTGTCTCTGGTCCTGAGTGTCTCTTGTCCTGGCTGTCTCTGGTCCTGACTCTCTCTGGTCCTGATTCTCTCTGGTCCTGACTCTCTCTCTCTCTGGTCCTGAATCTCTCTGTGTTTCAGACTTGCTTTGGTCCTGACTCTCTCTCTAGTCTTGACTCTCTATCTGGTCCTGACTGTCTCTCTCTGGTCCTGACTCTCTCTCTCTGGTCCTACCTCTCTATGATTTTTGGGCCTTGCTCTGGTCCTGACTCTCTCTGATCCTGACTCTCTCTGGTCCTGATCACTCTCTCTCTCTCTGGTCCGGACACTCTCTGGTCCTGACTGTCTTTGGTCCTAACTCTCTCTGGTTCTGACTGTCTCTGGTCCTGACTGTCTCTTGTCCTGACTGTCTCTGTTCCTGACTCTCTCTGGTCCTGACTCTTTCTGGTCCTGACTCTCTCTCTCTCTGGTCCTGACTCTCTATGGTCCTGACTCTCTCTCTCTCTCTCTCTCTCTCTCTCTCCTCTCTCTCTCCTCTCTCTCTCTCTCTCTCTCTCTCTCTCTCTCTCTCTCTCTCTCTCTCTCTCTCTCTCTCTGGTCCTGACTCTCTCTCTGATCCTGACTCTCTCTCTGATCCTGACTCTCTCTCTGATCCTTACTCTCTCTCTGGACCTGACTCTCTTTCTGGTCCTGACTCTCTCTCTGGTCCTGACTCTCTCTCTCTTTCTGGTCCTGACTCTCTCTCTGGTCCTGACTCTCTCTCTGATCCTGACTCTCTCTCTCTGATCCTGACTCTCTCTCTGATCCTTACTCTCTCTCTGAACCTGACTCTCTTTTTGGTCCTGACTCTCTCTCTGGTCCTGACTCTCTCTCTCTGGTCGGTCCTGGCTCTCTCTGGGTCCTGATTCTCTCTCTGATCCTGACTCTCTCTCTGGTCCTGAATTTCTTTCTCTCTCTCTCTCTCTCTCCTCTCTCTCTCCTCTCTCTCTCTCTCTCTCTCTTCTCTCTCTCTCTCTCTCTCTCTCTCCTCTCTCTCTCTCTCTCTCTCTCTCTCTCTCTCTCTCTCTCTCTCTCTCTCTCTCTCTCTCTCTCCTCTCTCTCTCTCTCTCTCTCCCTCTCTCTCTCTTTTCTCTCTCTCTCTCTCTCTCTCTCTCTCTCTCTCTCTCTCTCTCTCTCTCTCTCTCTCTCTCTCTCTCTCTCTCTTGTCCTGACTGTCTCTGGTCCTGACTCTCTCTGGTCCTGACTCTTTCTGGTCCTGACTCTCTCTCTCTCTCTCTCTGGTCCTGACTCTCTCTGGTCCTGACTCTCTCTCTCTCTCTCTGGTCCTGACTCTCCTGGGGTTCAGACTTGCTCTGGTCCTGACTCTCTCTCTCTCTCTGGTCTTGACTCTCTCTCTCTCTCTGGTCCCGACTCTCTCTGGTCCTGACTATCTCTCTCTGGTCCTGACTCTCTTTAGTCCTAACTCTCTCTCTCTGGTCCTAACTGTCTCTGGTCCTGAGTGTCTCTTGTCCTGGCTGTCTCTGGTCCTGACTCTCTCTGGTCCTGATTCTCTCTGGTCCCTGACTCTCTCTCTCTCTGGTCCTGAATCTCTCTGTGTTTCAGACTTGCTTTGGTCCTGACTCTCTCTCTAGTCTTGACTCTCTATCTGGTCCTGACTGTCTCTCTCTGGTCCTGACTCTCTCTCTCTGGTCCTACCTCTCTATGATTTTGGGCCTTGCTCTGGTCCTGACTCTCTCTGATCCTGACTCTCTCTGGTCCTGATCACTCTCTCTCTCTCTGGTCCGGACACTCTCTGGTCCTGACTGTCTTTGGTCCTAACTCTCTCTGGTTCTGACTGTCTCTGGTCCTGACTGTCTCTTGTCCTGACTGTCTCTGTTCCTGACTCTCTCTGGTCCTGACTCTTTCTGGTCCTGACTCTCTCTCTCTCTGGTCCTGACTCTCTATGGTCCTGACCTCTCTCCTCTCTCTCTCTCTCTCTCTCTCTCTCTCTCTCTCTCTCTCTCTCTCTCTCTCTCTCTCTCTCTCTCTCTCTCTCTCTCTCTCTCTCTCTCTGGTCCTGACTCTCCCTGGGTTTCAGACTTGCTCTGGTCCTGACTCTCTCTCTCTGGTCTTGACTCTCTCTCTCTCTCTCTGGTCCCGACTCTCTCTGGTCCTGACTATCTCTCTCTGGTCCTGACTCTCTTTGGTCCTAACTCTCTCTCTCTCTGGTCCTGACTGTCTCTGGTCCTGAGTGTCTCTTGTCCTGGCTGTCTCTGGTCCTGACTCTCTCTGGTCCTGATTCTCTCTGGTCCTGACTCTCTCTCTCTGGTCCTGAATCTCTCTGTGTTTCAAACTTGCTTTGGTCCTGACTCTCTCTCTCTGGACTTGACTCTCTATCTGGTCCTGACTCTCTCTCTCTCTGGTCCTGACTCTCTCTCTCTCTGGTCCTGCCTCTCTATGATTTTGGGCCTCGCTCTGGTCCTGACTCTCTCTGATCCTGACTCTCTCTGGACCTGACTCTCTCTCTCTCTCTGGTCTCTAATGAAGCGTAAAAGCGTTATTGGGCTTTAAAAACCAACTAAAATCGATTTCTCGTGCAACGTTAGCAGTTACATGAGGAATAGTCACCAAAATGAGTTGCTTGCCTGCTGTGTTTTTCGTACTTTGCTCTTTACTTCGCTCAAGTTGCAAAGCTGCAATAAAAATAATATTGCAACGAACATTTCTATCTGAAAATTGTGTTAGTACCTACTTGTTCGATTGCCTCGATCTTTCGGTTTCAGCTTAACTCCCTAGGTCATATCATGAGTAGAACCATAGGATCAAAATATATGTTGCTTGTTGCTAGTATTAACTATAAAATATCAATTTTGACGGATAAGGAATTGTTTATATGTTCTGAAACCTAGTTAAATCGATTTTTCGTGCAATTTCTGATCAGAAACAGTCATCAAAATGAGTTAATAAAAAGGTCGATTTCTCGGTAAATTTTGAGTTTTCGTTCAAATAAAATATTTTGCTAAGAAGTAAGAACTTAAAAACGCGCATATTCAATCCTCGCGCGAATAAATCATAAGGAGGCGAATATATTGCTAAGAAAAGCGTAGATTTAACTCTCGCGCAAATAAATTATAAGGAGGCGAATATTTTGCTAACAATGCGAAGATTTCATTTTCGTGTAAACAAACTAAAAAGGAGCGTGCAACGCGCGTCAGACCGTTATTAGGCAAATATTTTTTAAAGAATTCGAGTAAAATCGATTGAAATATCACGAAGTTTTAAGTTTAGAGAGAAACTGGATCATCTGCATATCCAATATCCATGATTGACGAATTAGTTATTTTACTGTTTACAAACATAACTTAGGTAATTCACAAGAAGTTTTCTTCGAGTTTGACAAAATATATTTTTCAATATATTTCCCTGGTGGACTTTAGACTTAGTGCGTGTTCAGAAGGTAGTTGACTTTAGTTCGGGTCAACTTACGGTCATATCACGTGATCGATGTTTGTAATACCTGTTCGATCATTGAAGGTGAGGATTGCCTCGATCTTTCGGTCTCAGCTTAAGTTCAACTCCGTAGGTCATGATTAGGGCTGTAAAACCAATTTAAATCGATTTCTCGTGCAACGTTGTACAGGTGAGGAACAGTCACAAAAATGAATTGCTTACCTGCTGTGTTTTGTCGTACTCTGCTCTCCGATCAAGTTCGATCAGTTGAGGTGAGGATTGCCTCGATCTTACGGTTTCAGCCCTAGGTCAAGAGCTGTAGAACCGAAGGATCAATACAATATACCTACATGTTGGTAGGTAGTGCGCCATCGACAGTGAGCCGCGCGTGCCGACTGTAGGATGGTTTTTTAGCGCTAATTTCGGCCAGCACAATTTTCTTCAAACAAATAAATATTAAGTATCCTTCCCGACCTCCGATTGCAACAAAAATTGGTAAGCTTACTCATAGACTTACAAGGAAAATGTCCGAAAAGTTTAAAGCATATCCAACAATCAGACATTATGTTACAGCTAAAAGCAGCGTATTTTGCCCCATTTTTATCACTATATCAACTCCGATATCCACCAAATTTTTCGGACAGTTGTAAAAGCCTTATTGGAAGGTCGTCGCCAATTTTCAGAACGATCTCATGCAAGGAACTGAAGATATATCCAAATAATACGACAAAAATCAACGAATTTGGTCAAATTTGGTCAAATTACGCGACTTTTACAGCTAATTTTGCTCCAAAAGCCGCGCACCATCAAATATGGCATCTAGGCAAAACTCACTGATCTTTCCAAAAAGGTATGACAAATTTGGTATTGTGAAATTTCTCACAGTCTCTAGAAAACAATGGTACAAAAATTTTTAAAATCCGAGCAAGTTTATTTTTATGGTGCACCCCCTAATGTTGGCGTTGCTTGTTGCTCGTATTAACTATAAGACATAAATTTTGAGGAATAAGGATTTGTTTATAGGTTCTGAAACCTAGTTAAATCGATTTTTTGTGCAATTTTAGGTCAGAAACAGTCATCAAAATAGATTAATTAGACGGTCAATTTCTCGGTAAATTTTGAGCTTTCGTTCAGATAAATATTTTGCTAAGAACTGCGCGAACATAAAAAACACAAATTGAATCCTCTCGCAAATAAATTATAAGGTGGCGAATATTTCCCTAAGGAAGCGAAGATTTATTTGCGTCGCGCAAATAATTATAAGGATGCGAATATTTTGCTAATAATGCGAAGATTGCATTCTCGCGTAAACAAACCAAAAAGGGGCGTGCAACGCGCGTCAAACTGTTTGGCAATTATTTTTCCAAGAATGCGCGAGTAAATCGATTTAAAATATTACGGAGTTTTAAGTTTAGAGAGAAACTGGATCATCTGCATATCCATGATTGACGAATTAGTTATTTTACTGTTTACAAACATAACTTAGGTAATTCACAAAAAGTTTGTTGGTTGTAGAACAATCTCGAGGCGTCCTCTCTCAATCTTCAGGTATCCACTGATTTCACAGCAAAAATTTCTGGTCAATAACAGCATGAATCGTATAGCTCTGGGTGAATATATTCGGGGCGACGTAAAACGTGCCGTCTGCAATCCAGTTGCTACCATGCCAGCGTAGCAAGGTTCCGGGCTGTAGAGAAGGCAACGACTCGTACATTCCGATCTGTCTTCCCGCCGAAGATAACAAATGGCTCGTCCCGTCTCGTGGAGGTGCATGTAGAAGGAAGGAGGAATTCTTCTGAGGTCTTCGCTTCAGAGTGCTGTGCAGATCCGGACGCCTTGGCTTTACTGCCTTGGGCTGTTCAGCAGCTTTCCGCTTCAGTGCATGCTCGGCTCACATCCTTGGATACGAGAACCAGCCCCTTTTGGACCTGGCTCACGTCCGTTATGTGAACACATGCCGAGAGCTCAAACACTTCTCAAACACAACTACTTACTAAACTGTCATGTGAATAATATGGATCACATCACAAATGATACGTCACTGATTGGGCCATGTCATGTGATACCTAGCTGTGGGAGGCCGGAATGAGAGGTTCCTAGTTGTCGGTCACCGCTAAGTTCTAACACTAAAGTTCGCTAGGTAGATTCGCTACTGTCCAATTGTTTAAATTTTGTTGTTTCTAGCGGAGTAAAGTCTAAGTCATAGGTACCGCACTCTAGTTCGGAAAATGATGTTTTGTTAAACAAATCGAAGCGGTTACTGTTAGGTAGGTAGTCGTACTCGTACACAGTTATAATTAACAAGTTAACATCAACTAAAGTTTAATTGGTAAATATAAACACACTTTAACTTTGAGCGTGTGTTTTAGACCTCATTATAATATACACAATATCCTATCTTATTTCCAAGTTCAGGTCAGATCCTATCCTTCTTTTGGATCATAAACTCATCAAGTGATTCGTCAGGCCGGTTAAGACGGTTCACGTTACTTATTTCGAAGTGATCTTGTGGACGCGATTCGTCGGTCACGTTATGTATTTCGATCCACTGATCATAATTCCTTCGGATCAGTTCAATCCACGTATACAGTATGTGATCCACTGCAGAGTCGTAAGCAGCATATGATCCTAATTCCTATCACAAATGAAGTTATGTAAAATATAAGGTGGCAAAGATTTTTCTAAGAAAGCGTAGCTAGATTTAACTCTCCCGCAAATAAATTATAAGGCGGCAAATATTATGCTAAGAAAGCGTAGATTTAACTCTCCCGCAAATAAATTATAAGGTGGCGAATATTTTGCTAAGAAAGCGTAGATTTAACTCTCGCGCAAATAAATTATAAGGTGGCGAATATTTTGCTAAGAAAGCGTAGATTTAACTCTCGCGCAAATAAATTATAAGGAGGCGAATATTTTGCTAAGAATGCGAAGATTTTATTCTCGCGTAAACAAACTAAAAAGGAGCGTGCAGCGCGCGTCTGACCGTTTGGCAAATATTTTGCTAAGAATGCGCATTTTCCTAACGTAAAATTCGCCTCCTTATGAAATATTTGCATCATCACGCGCAGCCTGGCAAATACATCATAACACGGCGCATATTTTGCTAAGATGGCAAATATTTCGTTAGCGCGGCAATTATTTGCGTAACATGGCAATGTTGCAACCCGGGAGGGGGCTTATTATTATTAAGAGGCTTATAGAATCACGTACAATATGTGATGATTTTGAGAGTTATATAAGTGTTATAAATAAGTTTGAGAAGTCCTCACTCTCCTCACGCCCAACAATGGTGTTTCTCGTGTCGCTAATAGAGGTGTTATATAAGTTATATAAGTGTGATACATATATAAGTGTTTATTACTCTGCCACAGGAGTATTAAGAGAGGCTAGAATCACGTACAAATTGTGCGTGATGATTTTGACAATCTTTTAAAAGATATATTCAGCTAAATATCTTGCCAAATTCTTGGAAACTGGACCAAGAACTGAATATTGAAGCCAGATATTCGGCCGGAACCAGATTCAGCTGGATTCAGCCGGGCGGGCGGTTCCTACTACAGATACTCCATTACTAGGCATATAACTGGGGATTCGAATCATGTGAACCGGGTATTCTCTTTAAAGTGCACTTTTCTTTTCCCCCAAGAGGCCCGCGCCGGTATACAGAGGTTCCACTGTAATTCAGGAAAACTGATATCATCAATGCTATTTTCATGGGAATCTTAAAGTCAGGAGACCTGTTTAAATCAAATTTCGATTAATATCTAATTGAATCGTGATTACGAAAAAAATTGGTAAACTGTTATGTATACAAATGTATAGAAATTTAGGAACATTATTTTGTAAAGATTTATATAGATTATGTACGTTAATGAATGTTGATTAAAATTAGACTTTTAGCTGCAACTAAAACTATTACAACTTGCTCTAGCTGACTGAATTACACCCGAATTCCAAAAAGGTATACGTTTCTGCTGCAACAAACCTTAATCGTCGGAGTTTCACATTGAATTTTATCAAATCAAGGAAATATCCCATATGAATTGAAATATATAGCACAAATGAACTTGTATCCTTCCACCCGGCTGTTAATTATCAGGTGACGTCATAGTCACGTGACCTACCACACGGCTGTTAATACTAAATATCCCGTGCTACTGAATCCTAATCACCAAGTTGCACCACATCACCTAATTACCTAAATCACCGAAACTATACCGCTGCTACATAGGGAGGCCGACTTACAAGCCCCTTACTATTAGGGGTCCCACGGTGATCAGATCATGTCACCAATTGCTACATATAACATACAGCAACATCATGCAGTGGACATATTGAGAAATGAGTAGTAGGTAGAATGTAAGGCTGCTCCTTCATAATTAATTAAATTCATATATCGTCTTTTTCTCCTACCAATTGCTGAGCAAGGCCTTGCTCAGCGATGGGTAGGGTTTGCAGTTTAGATAACCATGTGGCGCGCTGCAACTGAATTATTCGAGATTCTTCTCGAATAATTTTCAGGACTTGATGTCAATTTATTATCGGACTTTTGACTGCGGCTTTGTTAACAATAAAAAGGTTTTGCCGGTAGAGGGTCCGCAGTAGTCCCATTACCTTAGTATTGCTGTACAACTAACTAACTAATTAAGAAGTAAAGGAATACAAGGAATACAAGGAATACAAGGAATACAAATTTAAAATCTTGAGCTACAATAGTAACTGTTAAGATAATAACAATATCATAAGATTTGAATTTATTATATTAATATAACTTAACTAAAGTGAAAAATAAAGATTTGACATAGAATATTTTGTTTTCAGTCGCCTTGGTAATGCTGTAATGCTTGAGCCAGGTCACTTTGCAGTTTGCACTCGTCGTTGCGCGAAAAGAAACAAAAGCGGGTACAGTGATTTTCAGTGTTCACTGTTCATGTACTGGCCAGAGAGTCAACAAATTTCTTGCGGTTGTTAAAACACGTAGTGGCAAACCTAGCAACGACTCTCGTGAGGTGGACTTGACTTTCGTTCGTGATAAGTTCAATGATTTCACTGTTGTTGCTGATGAATTTGAGGACGTTTGCTCCAGGGATGACATTGTGAACAGAATAAGATGTCGCAGACGGTTTGATTGGATTTGATATGAGTGACTGGATCTTGTCTAGGACTTTTCGCCTCGATGCAGCGTTAAGATCACAATGGTTAAGGAAGTGATCTTCATTCTCAATAATACCAGAACCTAAGACTATATTGCACCAGGAGCATATTCGCTCGTCACGAGGAGTTTGATTATATCGGCCAAGTTCAATTTCGAGTCGATGTGCACTGATCCGCAGTCTTGTGATATTAGCACGGTCTGCATATTTAATGACACTATCTAGGTAATACTCTTTGTTAAATTTGGATTTTAGGTCACGATAGAATTCTAATTTCCGAGAAGTGTTGATACAGGACCCCCAATATTCTCTAAAGTTACATTTCAAAGTTTTAGTAATGACGTGTGGTGTGAATATTTTACTCCCGATGGGTTGTGTTGATTGAGGAGGAATTCGTTTCTTGAAACCGTTGTGAATAAGAAAGTCCTCTTTTGGTGGTTTTGCGATACTCGGGTTTCTTTCGAAAAGTAACTTGGAGTGATTGTTTTTGAGTGTGCGGTAGGCTGTGACATGATCGGTAGAGAAACATGGGTCTAGCGCGAGGACAGGCTCCAAACCCCTGTACCAGTCCAATTTCATGTTCATCTGTTCTTTGAAAGCTAAGGAGACAAGGGAGTTATCTTTGAGATTTTTCAAACGTTGGCTATATTTGAGAGTGAGGTTAATACATTCATAGATTAATGGGTAGCGGCCTGACTCACCCCAGACGCCTGCGTTGCTGGCTTTACGATTTACCCCCAGTGACCATTTAAGAAAGTGAAGGTGAACTTTTTCGCTGTTCAGAAGGCTAACTTTCTTGAGGATACTAGTTTGAAATTTTTTTTTTGTGTCGGCATCCATATTGAGATCGACTTGTTTTGTTATGTGTTTTATGATAGCCATGTTAGGTGTGTAAATAGGCGCTCCGTAAAGAACGATAGGTTTAATAAGACCATCAAAGAGTGTTGTTAGAGAGCGGAATGATAATTTGGATTTGTTTACTGAGCTTTTCATGGCATAAAGTGCACGCATGGCTTTCTTTTTGAGCTCAGTTCGGGCATTTGTGAATGTGCCGGATTTGTGTATTTCGATTCCTAGATAGCAGTATGACTCGACTTCTACTAACAAGTGATCACCAATTTTGAGGGGAACCGGCTGATAAGTATCAAAACGGGCATTAAATTTCATGAATTTAGTTTTATCTGCATTAATTTCGACGCCCCATTCCAAGCAGAAATTGTTCAAAGCATCGAGTTGCTTTTGGAGGGTTTTGGGGTCCAGTGCCAAGAGTATCAGATCATCTGCCCATAGTAAGTGACTGATAAGTTGGTTCATTAGTTTCGGACAGTTATCATATTCTAGTCGAGGGGAAAGATCTCTGATGTATATCTTAAATAGATCAGGGGAAAGTGGATGACCCTGTTCAGTTCCTTTATTGATATCAAATTTTTCGCTGACAAATCCAGATAGTTTTATCTGGCCAGTGGAATTTTTATACATATGTTTAAGAACATTAAATGTTTTGCCAGTGATACCTAGTTTAGCTAATTTTAAGAAAATAGCTTCACGGCAAACAGAGTCAAAGGCCTTCCGGAAGTCCACAAAAACAGCATAGACGGGAACCTTGAGCTTTTTGTATTTAGACGTAATTGTGTTGAGTGTGAGTATGTGGTCATATGTTTGAGCTCCTTTAGCGAAGCCAAGTTGATTTATGGGGTCCGGGTTGTATTCATTTTTTAACTTGATTATCCTGTTTAACATGATGGTCGAAAATAATTTTCCGATTGTACTACTCACAGCAACTGCTCTGTAATTGTCTGGATTATCTTTGTCGCCTTTTTTGTGTAGGGGTGTAATAATGCTGTTGTTCCATGGGTAAGTTCCAGTGTCCAAACAGCGGTTAAAGACTTTGCAAAGGAGTTGTGTGTTTGTTGTGGACAAGGTCTTCAGTATTTCATTACATATCATATCCTCCGAGGAACTTTTGCCGTTTTTGAGTGAAGAGATCGCAGTAGATATTTCGTCCACAGAGATCTGGCCATTGAGTATTGATTGTGCAGGGGATGGTTGGAAATTATTGTTAATAGCCTCTGCATTTTGAAGCATTTTTTCCTTATTCTCTACAGTTATGGTGCTATGTGCATTGGCATAAAGTTTACCAAAGAATTTTTGAAAGTTGTCCATGTCATGGCAATCAAATTTGTCAACTCTTCCTTTAAATTTTTTCAGTTTTTTGAATTGTTTCCAGTTTAGAATTTTACCAGATTCAATATCTGTATTCAGTTTGTCAAGATATTTGTTTTTTGTACGGTCAATTAAACTTTTGTACGTATTTTTTACCTGGTAAAAATTTTTTCGAAGATAATCGCTATTGGGGAAATCAGAAACAATTTGAGCTGCACGAGTACAAGATATTTTAGCTTCTCTGGTGGCTTGTGTGAACCAGGGTTGTTTATTTATTGATCCCTTTTTGGTTATTTTGGGATGTTTGGTCTTTTGGAGACATTTGTCTGCTATTTTGTTCAAGTGTACTGTGATATCTTCGTTTAATTTGTATGTACCTATGAGATCTTCGGGATAATCTGTTTCTAAGAGGCTTTTGGAACATTCTTCCACAAGTGGGTCCATCATTGTATCCCGTAAGCTTGAAAGGCTATCAGGAGTTATTTTGTAACGAAGTGGGGCTCGAGCGTAAGTTTCATGGAGTGCCTTTGTGTTTACAAGAGTGTTGGAAGGAGAGAAGTTGAGTGCCAGGAGTAGTGGTTTATGATCAGAAAAGCAAGTGAACGGCTGGATTGTCATATGACTTAGATACTTACTGCAGTTTGGGGATATAATAAAGTAGTCAACAACGCTGGCACCGCTGGTCTGAATACAAGTGAAGTCACCATATGAGTCTCCTAAAGTTCTCCCATTGAGAATATGGAGTTCATTATTGACAAGCATGATCTTTAAGATTTGTCTGCTCGAGTCGTTGCTCACATAAGGGACGGGAGCTCTTAGCTTCAGCTCTTGCTATTGGGAGTGGTTCTCGTATAATCAAGGGACGTGGGACTTGCGTGTCGAAGGCATACAAGAGGAGTACATGCACCGATATTTACTGTACTTCAAAAAGCATGGTTGCTTTGCATACGACACTTCAGACAAAGCATATATAATATAAATAATAAGCGATCATCTCAATAATAAGCGAGGAAGCTAATTGTATTTTGTTGTTAGTAAGTTTTAATCGCATCAAAAAGTATTCATCCCCACCGAAGATACAGTCCATTAAAATGTAGCTCGCACTGAACACAACGTGATTACCACAAAACCGATCAAAATGTCGCTCTAACAATCTTTGGACGTGCACGTGCACGTTCAAAAACCCTCGTTACTATGGCTACTATGCAACTTCTATTTGTTTACCTAATTTGCACGTGGGCGGTCGTACAGACAGACAGACAACAAAAACAATTCTCTGAATTATAGTAGAGACTAGAAAGCCCGTGGTAACAGGGACGAAGCTAGTAGTATTCTTTGAAATAAAGTTTTAATCGCATCAAAAAATATCCATCTCAACCGAAAGACCGAAGATACAGCCGATTTAAATATAAAAAGATAAAACACTTTAAACACAACGTAATTACCACAAAACCGATCAAAATGACGTTAAAACAATCTTTGCACGTGCATGTGAACACCGTTGCTATGGAACCTTTTGGTTGTTACCTAAATTCCTATTTTTCATCTAATTTGCACGTGGGCGGTCGTATAAAATGGATAATATTGCCCTCAAAATTTTGTAAAACCGACTTTTTATAATATGAATATTGTGACTAATGCATTAATTCATCATTGTAGATTTTATTCTAGCAAGTATAAAAACGACTTCTGATGAGTCTGAATACAATAGGAAATGGGGTATAAAGGCTGCGACGGTCGCGCCGAGGGGGTTTCTAGAACATAAAAAGGTGTAAATTTCAGGAAAAATATTAATGCATCTAACAAATTCGAAAACAGTACTTCGGATTTGTATCTTCAACGCTTAACGGCCCTTTTATTAAATCACACAATTTAAAATGGCATGCACTGCATGCATATTAATAGTAATACTATCAATGTTTTGAGTTTACGTGAGCGATAAATTTCTCTCTTGCACACCAATTCATGCTTGATTATTGAGCATGAATTGGTGTGCATTTAGTATTTTCTGGTGTTGGGCCGTACTCCTTTGGGTTGTGGAGCTTAGTTCTGCTTCCTAAATAGGTCTATATTGTGTATTAGGCTAGTTTTAAAGTTGAAATTCAAAAAGTTGCACACTTGGGGACACGCCCAAATTGATATAAAAATAAAATTGCTAAAATCACTGAAAATTGTTATTTTCACCATTTTCTGTCAACTTTGGATTGCCCTTGTGATTATATAAAGTTCTTCTTGAAATCTTTTGAAACTTTGCAAGCTTGTCAAACTACAGGGTGACCCTTTAATAACTCACGTAATTCTTCTTAGAAGAATTGCACAGAAATTTCAGAGATTATAGATATGGGTCAAATTTAGATTTCCTGAAAGTTTCGTCAAATTTAATTTATTACAGTGGGTTTAGCACGACAATCTCTCTTTTTAGCTATTGTCACCATAAAGTGATGACGATCTGATCCCTTTGAGTGAATACTGATAGTGACGTTCCTTAAAACCGAAGAAATTTGCGTTATAGCGTTTCGGTTGCTGTCCTATAAGTAGTCTCCAACCAATCAGAGCATTTATTGAGTGAAGATGGAAGATATCACTGATTAAGTGCTGGATCACACATCTGCAAGATCTTAAGGGGGGGGGCCAATGGGTATTTTTTTGTGAAACTTGATTTCGAGATAGCAGTTGACCAACAAACTAGGACCAGTGACCGAACTTTTGAGGGGGTCCCGGACCCCAACCGCCAAACGGTGCGCGCAGGGCAGCCACGCCCATATTTGGTCCAAATTAGGCCCAATTTAGCCAAATACCCTGTACATGCCCCAAACCCAGGTTTATGGTGCTCTACTTGTAGCTAGTGGTCTCCTGAACTCGTATATGAAATTTCATCAAGATTGGACAAAAAATGACTGAGTTATGAGCCAAAAACCATATGCCCATATTTGGGCATACGCACCAAATTTGGTAGATTTCGTCCCATAAATTGGTCAAATATCAATATTTTTGAATGAAACTTACTTTATATGAAAGGTAAGCCTAAACTACATATTCTCTGTAATTTATAGCTTTATATCTGTTTAAATGTGGATACTAAGGCGAAAAAACCACAAAAAATGAACTAAATTGCCCATATCTCGGTTCGCGATATTCGCGGAATTGATCTCAATAAAATTGTAACAACTCAATCAGTTTTCAAAATTTTTGCATGAAATTTTTGGAATCGACTCGAAATCGCATTTCGACCTTATTTTAAGAACGGATTTTTGATTTAGGCCTCAAAACAAATTTGGCGGCCAAATTCCAAAATTATATTACAGAAATTCAGAATTTGGCCGCCAAATTTTTTTTGAGGCCTAAATCAAAAATCCGTTCTTAAAATAAGGTCGAAATGCGATTTCGAGTCGATTTCAAAAATTTCATGCAAAAATTTTGAAAACTGATTGAGTTGTTACAATTTTGGTGAGATCAATTCCGCGAATATCGCGAACCGAGATATGGGCAATTTAGTTCATTTTTTGTGGTTTTTTCGCCTTAGTATCCACATTTAAACAGATATAAAGCTATAAATTACAGAGAATATGTAGTTTAGGCTTACCTTTCATATAAAGTAAGTTTCATTCAAAAATATTGATATTTGACCAATTTATGGGACGAAATCTACCAAATTTGGTGCGTATGCCCAAATATGGGCATATGGTTTTTGGCTCATAACTCAGTCATTTTTTGTCCAATCTTGATGAAATTTCATATACGAGTTCAGGAGACCACTAGCTACAAGTAGAGCACCATAAACCTGGGTTTTGGGCATGTTCAGGGTATTTGGCTAAATTGGGCCTAATTTGGACCAAATATGGGCGTGGCTGCCCTGCGCGCACCGTTTGGCGGTTGGGGTCCGGGACCCCCTCAAAAGTTCGGTCACTGGTCCTAGTTTGTTGGTCAACTACTATCTCGAAATCAAGTTTCACAAAAAAATACCCATTGACCCCCCCCCTTAAAAGGGTCATAACTCGATTAAATTGTGAACAACCAACTTGCAATTTTGGGAAAGCACTTCAATTATCAAGCCAAATAAAACCAACAAAGCGATGCAATTGAATTGTTGGATGCAACTTTGTAAGTTTGCATGATGCATCAATTTGACTGATTGTTTCCGGGAACAATCAGTCAAATTGATGCATCATGCATTTGACTTTGTGTGCATGCACGCTAAATTCTAAACTTCTTATAGTTTACTTAATACGTGGGCTTAATAATATTGTCACGCGTGGGCAATAACAGTGCGCGAGGGCACGTATGTCATGTACGTTAGGGTGGATGGTTTTTTAATCGTATTTATGGAATTGGTACCGTTGTAAAGCTTACATTATGACAGTTCAGATGGCGAAAGTTTTATCGAAAATGGACCAGTCATTGTTCTGGAAATAACAATAATATCAATTGAGTAAACAATAATATCTATGACCAATTTAACCATATTAAGAAATGTGGTCGACGATCCAGTATTGAGCATATGTGCAATTGTGCGAGTACAGTATTCTAATTGCCCCCTTCGAGCAGCTAAGGTGCGTCTTACTAGCAGTCATGTGACCGAGATCACGTGATAACACCTTTAACTAACTTATAGCCCTGAGGATCAATTGGTACAATGTGTATTGAGGTAAATTGGTCGGGGTATGTTTTATTATATAATATCAGTATTTACACTGGAACATTCAATAGCTTTCCTTAGCTGTTGGAACAGTGAAAGACCAAAATATTAGATGTTAACCCTGAGCAAATTGTAGCTTGTAGTTGTACATTTAATATAATCAATAATACTACATACTACCTTGTCGGACTTTATTTAAACGGACTTTAGTTCATAGTTGGATGCTAGAAGCCCAAGTTTACAATTTACCTCGGAAATTTATCTCGTACCGTTTTAAAACCAGATCTCGGAGAAAGGTTCACCTTAGAGTATTTTAAACCTAATTCTCGGTCAGACGTTTTACAATCTCCGAACAGTGTGACTATAATTATTTGGCCAGTTGGTAGATCACCGACCGGCTATAAGCCGGCTACTAACCGGCTATAAGCCGGCTTATAGCCGGCTACAATTTTTATAGCCGGCTATAAGCCGGCTTATAGCCGGTTAGTAGCCGCTTACATTTGATGTTGAGCGACGGCTATTAGCCGGTTATAAGCCGGCTATTAGCCGTTTAGGTATCGAAAGTGGTTATAAGCCGGCTATAAGCCGGCTATAAGCCGGTTATAAGATATTAACTCAGTTCAGTACGATGAAGTTAAGTTAATATCTTATAGCCGGCTTATAGCCGGCTTATAACCACTTTCGATACCTAAACGGCTAATAGCCGGCTTATAACCGGCTAATAGCCGTTTTCGCTGAATTTCTTATAGCCGGCTCCTGACTATCGTTCAGTACGATGAAGTTGAGTTAATATCTTATAACCGGCTTATAGCCGGCTTATAGCCGGCTTATAACCACTTTCGATACCTAAACGGCTAATAGCCGGCTTATAACCGGCTAATAGCCGTTTAGGTATCGAAAGTGGTTATAAGCCGGCTACAATCTCTGAACAGTGCGACTATATTATACTGTATTGTGAAATTATAGTCACACTGTTCGGATTGTACCGTTTTAAAACCAAATCTTTGAGCATAGTTCACCTTAGCGTATTTGGAACCTAATTCTCGGTCAGACGTTTTACAATCTCCGAACAGTGTGACTATAATTATTTGGCCAGTTGGTAGATCACCGACCGGCTATAAGCCGGCTACTAACCGGCTATAAGCCGGCTTATAGCCGGCTACAATTTTTATAGCCGGCTATAAGCCGGCTTATAGCCGGTTAGTAGCCGCTTACATTTGATGTTGAGCGACGGCTATTAGCCGGTTATAAGCCTGCTATTAGCCGTTTTGGTATTAAAAGTGGTTATAAGCCGGCTATAAGCCGGCTTATAGCCGGTTAGTAGCCGCTTACATTTGTTGTTGAGCGACGGCTATTAGCGGGTTATAAGCCTGCTATTAGCCGTTTTGGTATTAAAAGTGGTTATGTTATAAGCCGGTTATAAGATATTAACTCAACTATGCATCGTACTGAACGATAGTCAGGAGCCGGCTATAAGAAATTCAGTGAAAACGGCTATTAGCCGGTTATAAGCCGGCTATTAGCCGTTTAGGTATCGAAAGTGGTTATAAGCCGGCTATAAGCCGGCTATAAGCCGGTTATAAGATATTAACTCAGTTCAGTACGATGAAGTTAAGTTAATATCTTATAGCCGGCTTATAGCCGGCTTATAACCACTTTCGATACCTAAACGGCTAATAGCCGGCTTATAACCGGCTAATAGCCGTTTTCGCTGAATTTCTTATAGCCGGCTCCTGACTATCGTTCAGTACGATGAAGTTGAGTTAATATCTTATAACCGGCTTATAGCCGGCTTATAGCCGGCTTATAACCACTTTCGATACCTAAACGGCTAATAGCCGGCTTATAACCGGCTAATAGCCGTTTAGGTATCGAAAGTGGTTATAAGCCGGCTACAATCTCTGAACAGTGCGACTATATTATACTGTATTGTGAAATTATAGTCACACTGTTCGGATTGTACCGTTTTAAAACCAAATCTTTGAGCATAGTTCACCTTAGAGTATTTGGAACCTAACTCTTGGGCAGCAGTATAGAGCGTACCGTTTTAAAACCAGATCTTGGAGCAGAGTTCACCTTAGAGTATTTGAAGCCTAATTACGGGCAGCAGTTTAGCTCGTATCGCTTTAAATTAAATTATTATTCATATTGTACTACTACTGTTATATTGAATAAACCATGACATATTCATACTACTTGGTTTTGAATTTAATTTTTCGATCTGCATTGAACACTGCAACTAGTTAATACTAAATTATACTATGACTATGTTATGAGATACTATTAATCAGAACCCACGAATTTATTTTTCCTGGTATTACCATTTACCAATTAGTGTTAAATTCATGCCATATTAGACCCAACGGGGTGTTATGATTATGTAACTTGCGGTTAATTGAACAAGTGGCTTTGAAACAATTTGCACTGCAATAGCCCCTAAGCTTATTTAACAATATTCCTCATGAGGGTGAGCTTGCTCAATGGACACTTTTAACACATTTTTCAGGGCAATTTCATAATTACTGTTAGCGTTACCGAAGTTCCAATTTTTTACAACAAAATGTACCATGATTTTTTCGCCAACACTTAATACTTATATGACATAATTAAAAACAGAACTTTCTTTTTTCATAATTCATATATTTGTAAAACTTCGATTTTCATTACAGTATTTCAATATAAATAATACTATTTTCCAAAAGTACTTATTTATCAACAATTCATTACCATCCACTTTCAGTTTATAGATTATACTAATCTGAAGTCTATTAATCGAAATCCTTAAATAGTTCCCTGTTAAAGGGCGTATCTTTAACTTTCTTCGACTTTGGAGTCGAGTCTGTTTCAGTTCTGTACCGCTTGTGCGTTACTCTACCCGAAAACTCTTTCCGTGCAGCTCCTATCTGAAGGACACTCATCAGCTGAGTGTCTTCAGTCCGACGTCGTTGAGCAGCGTGGGACACAAGTGCAACAGTGTGTTCCACAGATTGACTATGGCAAGGAATCTTACAAACCAGGGGGGCTTCCCTTATCTTTTCCAGGTCAGCAGTTGACATTTTGGAGATGAGGGGAGGGCAAGTTACTGGCTCCCACTCATTGTCGTACGTTTGGAAGATTATCTTCTTTGGAACCGGACCGTTCTCTTTCTGATTGAAGGGAAAATTATTTATTTGACCGGTAAATGGTAATACTAGTATAATATAACTATAAGCTAAACACTAAACAGGGACCGAGTCCCGTGGAATATTTGACAGAGTTGGTCAAGCAAATTAGTTAACAAATTCTGCATTCTACTAGTTCAGTAGAATGACCACGAAGAGTTCTCACTTTTAGTTTGCCAGACTTAGCTATCATTATACATAATCTATAAACTCACCACAACCTTCAGTCTGACCATCTCCATATATGTTTTACATCCGAAGAATATCTTTGGGGACTTGAAATGTCGGATTCGTCTAGGTCGCTGAACACCAGACTCTCTTTCGACGTGCTTGTCCCACTCCTCTGATTGACGAATATTCTTTACAATCCCTATTCCTTTCTCTCGATGGTCTTTGTTGTGCATGATCGCCTGGGTAAAAATATGCTATAGGTATAGTATATCTATACTATTATAGATGTAAAATCTTGCGGGTTGAATAATGTGTTAAATTCAAGCGATTCTAGGAGCAATTGTGCATTTATTAATTTTATTTATAACTGCAAGAATTCGGACGTAAGTACAGAATATAAGTTGAATATTTACTGCTATGATGATATTATACTCTTATTACTATGATGTTATTTGGAGATATAACAGATAAAGACATAAATGCGATGATCACACGGCAAGGAAACGAGCGGCTTATACTTCATGTATTATAGTTTTTAAATAATATTCACTATTCGTTGTCGTTCATACCTAGCATGGCGAGTATCACGCTCTCGGGATGAGCCATATAGCCGTTCTGTTGTATCGACTCAAAAACGACCTTACGCTCTGCTGGTTCGCAGTGTTTCCATGTGAGTCGTATCTGATCGAAAAGATGGGCTGGGGCGTCTGTTAAGCTGCTCCTCATCTTAATGTTGGCAAACACCTATTGTATTAGAACCATCAAATGCTAGTAGTAATTATTTAAGTCCGATTTAATAGAAACTCTGAGCAGCTTTGGTACAAAGAAAACATATGCTGTACATTTTCAATCAATATTCTAAAATCATTTATTTCAATAAAAATTAGCAAGCAATTCACAAGTGCCAGCACTATATTCTGATTTGTACCTTGTAATATACATTTACAATAAAGTTCACCATCCTCTCTAAACACTCAGAAATATGGGTGTTGTAGGAAAGATCCCCCGATATGTAAAATCGGAGGATTCTGGCTCCAAACGTAATCCACCGAGCAGTAGAGCAGTTTCCGATGCAATTGTACACGAAGTCGTCGTGTAAACCAGTCTCGACAGTGATGCAATACTTATACATCAACTTGCCATCATTCGACATCTTACTCAATGTCTGAAAAAAAGATGGCAATTAATTTAATATTGCTTGGGAAGAGCTCTATGATTTCGTCGAGAATTATCGCAATGATTGACAAACATGGAACTGGAAAACGGTTCAGCACTATCTTATCAGCAAATTAGAAACGTACTAACTATCCAAAAATAAGATTATTCATTAGTTATAACAATCTAAATTATATATCACCTCTTGGGGCAGTCGAGGAAAATCTTTACCGATCGTTTTGAAAACTCTAACTGGTTTCAGCCAAAGTTCGTTGGACATAATGAAAGGCCCCATAGGTCCGTCAAAGTCACCAGGTGCTGTAATGATACATAATATAGATACTTTACTTTAAGTGTAAGTATTAGAAAGTAAGAATTAACGATGATGATATTAATCACAATTATAATTTATTCGTTTAGTTATCAAGGAAATCCTTGCAATTGTTACAGTAAGGAATGTTTAATATTGTGGAAATTTTGAACTGTTATTCTAAAAGACTACAGAGCTTCAATTTTAAAGTAAATAACACACCCTTGGTCGATCCTCCATAGTGAAAGTACAATTTCCTTAGGGGGAGTTCCACTTGGTGTAAGAGGCACAGGGCTCTTTGGAGTGCTCGATGTAGCAGAACCTGATCAAACTCTCGAAAAGCACCTCCCTGAAAATGATTTATTTCAACATTTTTATGAGAACGAAATGGTTGTGTCGCTGTTTGATAGTGTCCAATGCTCAGCTATAACATAAAAAGTTTCTAATCGTAAATGAAAAATGAGTTATTTGCTTACCAAGTAGCCAGAATTAACACTAGTGTTGTCTCCACCTAGATACACAATGTATTGTCCGTGGTTATGCCACGACTTAGGAAGTAGTCATACAATCCAACAGCAATGCCTCTACCTATATAAACATTAAGTAATCAACAAAGAATCCGCATAAATGTTACAGTGTAACTGCAGAGCCTTTCCGGAAATCTGATGCAACGTTAAAATGCAGGAACGAGACATATAATTGTAACATTAAACCGTTCATTAGACCACTAATCTGGAGAAGAACAATTTTAAACGTACTTTCAATCGAAGTTTAATCTAAATAATAGTAATGCTTACCAGTCGATTGTTCTGGAACAAACATCCCAAGAGGGATCGCACCAGGCTGTTCTACCACAGAGTAGTGGCTCCGTTTCCCCACACTATGTCGTATGTGACCTTTTTCATCTTTTTGGCTCATCCTTATATTCTTATCCTCCTTTCCGTCAAAGAATATTGCTGCAAAATAACAAGTTTTAATTTATAGCATACTCATTCTAATAGTAAAGTTAAAAGTTTTTTTTTGTAATAAATATGTCCAAAAGTCAAAGACAAAAACTAAGCTGATTAACGTTAAGACATTATATGTACAAACCTAACGGAGAACGAGTTGACAGTGCTTCAAGCCTCTTCTTTCCATCTCTTTTACATGTGCTTTGAAGTTTTGACCGGGGAACAACAAATGGCTGCTGTAGATGACCCCCTTTGTATAGTTCCCTGCAAAATGATGTTAACGTGCGTGCCGTCGACTCCAAGCCGGCAGAATTTCTTTCTAACTCAGCTGCCATACCATCCAGACTGCAGTTCAGGTAAGTGGAAACCGTGATTTTCGGTGTTTCCGAAGTACTAGTAGAGGAACTCGACGAGGCTGGATGAAAATCAGCATCCTTTTCATCTCTTGGGTCAATGTAGCTATGTTGACTTGCTGAGTCATCGCTTAGATAAACAACCTGTCGTTAACAAGTAATTGTATTGTTGTCCGTGATTTTATTAAAGACGGCCAGGGCATTTAAATATACTTTTATGTGAAAATAAAAGTTAGGTTGTGTTCTAAAAATTGTTCATTACAACAGCTCCCTTTATCAATTATCACAATGTCGGCGCAGAGATTAAATTGATCATTTGACGGTCAATGATATTATATCAATATTATCTCAGTTAGGCTATTTTAACAACTAATAGTAATTATGTATTCGTATTGAAAAGTGCTTACGGGCAATAAATCTGATGTAGTAACATCGCTGAGAGCAGGAGTGATGAGATTAACTTGCACAGGGGCTTCAACTTCAAGTTTCTTTTTGGGTAGGACATCAAAAGGTTCATTTAGACTGTTAGTGAACTTGTCCATCCTGGACTGTGCCGCCTTAGCTGAGAGATCTCGGAGTTTTGTATCAATGGTTCTTATTTTCCTGCAATAGTTTTCAAATTACAAATAGCGTAACCAATTTTATAAGAAATATAATTATAAATAGCATTATATTAACTAGAATGGACTATGAATATCAGTCACACGAATCACGATTGGCAATTATCCACACCGGATATGAACGCTAAATACAAACTGCATAAATAAATAGAAACGGAATGAATAAAAACAGATCGGAAAAAGCACTTAAATATCAACGAATAGTATATTGACGCCAAATATGAGAACATAAAAATATGGTACTTACTTAGCAATACCAGGTGCAATTCTACGAATTTCGGACTTTTCTGTGACATCGTACAAAGCAAGCAGGTCAATAGCAACAGGACGGTAGAACTCAAAAATCGAAAGTTTTTTCTTCCTACCTATATTGGCTTCTTCGACGAGAAAAAGTAAATGTGACAAAACATGATGTAGCAGAGTTGGACGACAAAATGAATTTAAACGATCTGGTTTAACAAAATCTTCAAGTTTCATGGTGGTGCTCAAAAAATTATAAAATTGGTGTTATTGATGGCGCTGCTGTACTTATAGCTATACGATTATCGAATATTGAGACTAATATGTGATGGTAATTTTGGGGCATGGATTTTAGGCACATCAATCAATATTTTGCAGAACATGGAATTTCAGTTACAGTAATCATGAAGTTACCCTGAGGCCTGAAAAATTTGTTAAAAGTGTCCATTGAGCAAGCTAACCTTGGCCTTCATGAGGAATATTGTTAAATAAGCTTAGGGGCTATTGCAGTGCAAATTGTTTCAAAGCCACTTGTTCAATGAAACCGCAAGTTACATAATCATAACACCCCGTTGGTTTTAATATGGCATGAATTTAACACTAATTGGTGAATGGTAATACCAGGAAAAATAAATTCATGTACATTGTACGTACGTACGTTCGCAGGCACGCTCGCACGGTCGCAAAGCTACCATATACAAAAAAAAAACCTGATCGTTCGCTAACCCTTGTCCTTGACTCTTTTGTGCCTTCGGCACTTTGAGTCATGGATCGGGAAAAAATGACAAGAATAAAGGAATGAGAAAGCCTGGCAACAATTCCCGGACGTCCGGAGGAGGGGGTGGTTTTGAAAACTCGGTCACACCAGGACATTGGGAGGGTCCAAGTAGATGGCCCCTTGGTCAACTTTCAGCTATACTTTTAAAAGTCTTAAATCGTGCAGTATAAATGATAAAAAGTATTGATCGCAAGCTCAGAACCTGCACCCAGAAAACCTTACTTATAATGGCTGGGCATGTTCAGTGTTACTAATATAAATTATAAAAGTGACCGCGTGTCTTCCCAGCGAGCTCAATTTTGCCAATCAGAGGACATGAATTTGCAAAATTATGAAGTTGCGGACTTTCATTTGACCCAAAATGAGCCTTTTTGCGATAACTCAAAATCTACAGGGTGCGGCCAAAAGTCATTGGGCATACGTTGGCCTTAATAGCTCCGCCGTGTTTTATATTTGAGAGCTGTTGCTTTGCAGATAACATACTGCATGTACCTTCTAGTTCGAGGAATTTGTCGTCAAGATTTGAAAATTCGAGTATTTTAGACCACGCCCATTCAATATTAAAACACCTATATTGTTCTCTCAGAACATGCTGGAAGCCAAATTTTTTCAGAGACGGTAGATTATCACATGTTGCATTTGATCAGAAGAACAAATTATCAAAAAGTTTGTGTATATCTCGTTAGCAAAATTTATTGGGTGATTATGTGACACCGTAATTGGGCAGCCTTAACGATTCCCATAATGTTTAACGGGGTGGTTAACGGGGTCACCTTATCACGTGATTAAGTAAAGTGTAAACCAATCACCTGATCACACATAATGAATAAACTCGTAATTCGAATGGACAAACACAATCCAATAAAATTTGGCTCGATCCGACTATCCAAACTATCAAATAAATGCGAAAATGAACCTTCATTTGAAATAAAATGAACTCGAATATTTTTGGATTTGACACTACCGTACCATGGTGGTGGTAGTAAGTCATACTAGAAAGAATTATTTCAATTGGGCACTCAATGACTGAGCTATTAAGGCCAACGTTTGCCCAATGACCTTTGGCCCACCCTCTACATTGTCTCAAGTTTTCCTCCTAGGGAGGAAAAGTTATTTTTACGTGGCGAACATTTATTTTACTTTTGGAGATAGGCCCCAGCCAGTATAAAAGTTTCCTGGGCATGTAATTGTAATATTTAAACGATCCATTGTCAATTGTTATATGGGTTGCCGTCGTGGGTGATACAATAAACTAATAAAGATTGCCAATATTTGAGGAGCCGATAAAATTGCTCAATTATCAAAATTCAAAATTCTACTCATCACAACTAACGATATTATATTATAACCCAAACTTTTAAAGTCTTTTTATTTTCATCTTTTTTTGAGGAGCCGATAAAATTGCTCAATTATCAAAATTTGTACTCATCACAACTAACAATATTATATTATAACCCAAACCTTTAAAGTCTTTTTTTCATCTTTTTTTAAGCATTTCTTAAACTTTTTTCTAAATAAATAAACTTTACTACTAGAAACTATTCATGCTACCTAAAAATGAAAGTAATACGAAATATAATATTGATAACGTTACAAAAATCGTGAAACAATCACGTAACAGAGGTGTTTCGTACTCTACAAACAGCTGTACTCTAAAGTCTAAAAACATAAATAGTCTACAAACATTAACACTGTTTCACTTTCGCAGCAACTCTAGATAATCAAGTTCAGCACACACAGGAAACTAGCGAGAACAATTCCGCTGGCTTTGCAGTTAAAGGCGTGAGAGTAATGCCCCATATCTCCCCCCTCCTCGTTATCAGTGTCTCCCCCCTCCTCGTTACCAGTTTCATCCTCTTGCGGCGTCAACCTGTAACCGTCGATAGCTGTATAGCCACTCTGTAGCTGTATCCTTGTGACTTCAGTCAAATCTTTAAACGTATCACACGTATCAGCTGACATCTGGAAGTCCATAACTTCGACATCATTAACATGCACTGTTATCCTGTTATCTCTAAAGGCAATGGTCCACACTTTTTCATCATCACTTGGTAGATGATCGGGAAATTCCTCATAACCTGACGTGCACTGCTCTATAAAATACCTAACAGATTCACTAAAAACAATCCACATACTCAGACTGTCCGAATCGTCAAAGAATGTGATCGCGAGCTCCTTGTCAGTCATAATTGGAGAATCGGTCTTAATCTGTATAGATGCTATATCCTTAACATCTAACTCAGGCGAGAACTGAGTGCCGGATACTTTTTCTTCCATTTCTTCCCATGAGTTTGCTTCAGCTTTGTTAAGTGATAAAGAAACTATTAGCATTACTGCTAATAAATAGACCATCTCGCTTCTTCTTTTCTCCTATAAAATAAATGTGGTTTAAATTTGCAATTAAAATGATTTAGTTGTACTGCAATTAAAATATTTACAAATTTTTTGAATATCAGGTAAAAACCCTTACGTGTTATCGATCGCGTCGGGCAAACTAATAGAAATACTAATACATGGCTATGTAATAGCCATAGCACATAGTTGGTTCGTGCGCACTTCGCGCTTTTTAAAACCAGAGTTGAAAAATACGTATTTTACGAATTTTATAAAATATCAAAAATACGTTAAATACGGCGTATTTTATTTTCGTTGAACAAAATACGTAATAAGTGTTATTGTACCATTGTTAGCTCCAATAAAGAAATAAGTACTATTGCTTTATATAAATTTACGATTTTATCAAAACTCGCGTAGCTCTGTCGTTTTTCACCTCGCATATGACTTCAGAGTACTGGGCACGTGCTATACCAAAGCATTAAAGCGTTGAAGTTAAATAGAAATGTGTCTGAAAAAAATGCAAACGAATGACATAACTTTAGTCTTTGAATGAAATTTCAAGAAAAACGTATTTTAACGTATTTTTGAAGTATTTTATTTCTAAGCAAAAATACGCAAAATACGGCGTATTTAAAAAATTATCTCACGTATTTTTCAACTCTGTTTAAAACACAACGCACGAAACGATCTAAATTCACGCACTTTTAGGTACCTTTAGGGACTTTGTACCAAATAAACTTATATACAGTATAAAACCCCGATTTACTGCGCCCCGATTCACCACAAACCCCGATATACCGCGGCCATCTCCTTTCCCCCAAACAAGGCTTATCATGTTTAATGTAAACAAACAAAACCCAGATTTACTGCGAACCCCAATTTACCGCGGATGTTTCCTTCCCCCAAACTCCGCAGTTATTCGGGGTGTTACTGTATTATAGTAGTGGTAGTACTAGTACACACACCATCGGACACTTTCACGTAATTTCAATCATTATCTAATTCTATATCAACAAATTGTTTTTTCAATTTATTAGTCACTATAATTAGCTAATTATCCAATTCAATGATAATTTAACAGGAAAATTGTCACAGAGTCACAGAGATAACATCAAAACAACAACAACAACAAACATCCTAGTTATAACTGGATCTTTCTGTGACCTTTACCTACCTTTTACAGTCGAAGACATTTCAAAATTAGCAACTATTCAATAATTGCTAAGCAAAAGATAGTGAATATTAATTTTAAAATTTTGGTATTCAAAATATCGAAATACCAAAATTTTCCAACTTTTTATCATTATGAATACGACTTAATACCTCCATCAATTTTGTGATTAGCATGAGCTTATTGATTAAAATCTAATTTGTCTTTTAAAATTCATTTTATAATCTTACGACTTTACTAAGTTACTACTGATTATCTTACTGTATAACTATATATAAAGCGAGAAGATATACTAGGTATATATGTTGCAATTTTATTTATAATGACAACACGGCATCAACTTTAACACGAATTTCCAAACCGTGAGAGATATACGATTGAAACTGGGTCAAATGCTTTTATGGCCTTATTATCAGTATACAGAAATAAGAACTCGGCCACGGAATAACAACTTTAGGTCCCGAAATTTGGACCCCCAAGTGTTGTCAATTGTAATAGGGGTAGCTGTACTCGGCAATTAAGATTCAATAAACATCAGCTAATTGGACATTACGATTAACTACCAATCTTATCCCGAAATACTAGGTATCGACGCGAAAGCAACCCAAAAAGACTTTTTCAGCATTTGATTGATATAATTAATTAAAACTTATTACAATTCGTAAGTCGTGAATAAATGGGAAAAGCGAGCGACCGATTTCATTCTCGGTATCATTTTGCATTTGTGGACGGTTATTCAAATTAATATCGTTTCCTTGCAAATGAGAGACACTGGCAGCGGTCCACCCTACCAGTGTCAAATTTTGGTCAAATTTATAAACAGAAAGACTTTAAAGCATTACTTGAAACATGGAAATATGGCCCGCAAGACAGGAGCCATGCTAAATTACTAAAAATCTATCGTACCCTGTAACGTAGCCAGTTTTATAAATGGCTACGTTCCTTGCAACGCGTTATCCTTTAACTCAAACTGCAAAGCATGATTTTATTTCTGGTGGTAATTGACTAAAGACTGGCACCGCGCTGCAATTAGATTTAGATTGTGCGTGGCACCGGAAAGGTTTCTGCAACAACTTGATTGGCGAGGTGCCGTGTAAGCTAATCCCCTTGATATCATTTTCTAACGTACAGAAGGGTCTGATAATAACGTACTGGCTAATCCCAGTCAAAGCAAAATAAAATTAAGAAGGAGTAGGACTAAATCAGTTTATCTCATATAAGTATATAGTCCTATATATACTTATATCCACCAGCGTGCGCTTTTTCGCATAGCGGGCTCTCACCAGCCCGCTGTCAAAGGGCCCGATATCTCTACAGCCCGCTCATGATATAGCCCGCTAACAAGTGACATTTAATTTGACCAGTAGCAATATAGCCCGGAGTTCTCTAAAATATTTTCAGTTTCTGTATCGTCTCCATGTGAAATTCCTTATTACACTGACTATATATACATTTTATTATTGTGTCCGGTAGGGCTGCTCATGCAGCTCGTGAGCAGATGACATGATACTTTGATTTATATCAACGTTATTATAACACACTACATAATACACATCAGCACTATAATCCCCCTATATTATTGATATTCATCGTCACTGACATTACATTCATTATTCCCACGGCCCAGGAATGCAGTGCATCTCCAGCCCCTATATACGACACAGCCCTTTATGATTGGCTTACATTGAACACGTGACGTGTTACCATGGTTACATTTACAACAATTAGTGGCGACCTTTTCTAGAGTTGACTTTTATACAAGCTCCATTGTTTATTTATAAAATTATATATATACATATCACCGGAGACTCGCGGGCGGAACAAAATATTGCACGCGCACGCGCGTGCAATATTTCATATGTCCCCGAGGGCGCTAGCCCGAGGAGGACATATTTTCGTATAGCACGGAGGGCCCATCGGGCCCGAGTGCTATACGATTTTTCCGCCCGCAGGTCGAGGTGATGTGGATTATATCCACCAGCGGGCGTATTACAGTTAATATATAATTTTATAAATAAACAATGGAGCTTGTATAAAAGTCAACTCTAGAAAAGGTCACCACTAATTGTTGTAACCATGGTAACACGTCACTTGTTCAATGTAAGCCAATCATAAAGGTAGGTAGTGCGCCATCGACAGTGAGCCGCGCGTGCCGACTGTAGGATGGTTTTTTAACGCTAATTTCGGCCAGCACAATTTTCTTCAAACAAATAGATATTGAGTATCCTTCCCGACCTCCAATTGCAACAAAAATTGGTAAGCTTACTCATAGACTTACAAGAAAAGTGTCCGAAAAATTTAAAGCATATCCAACCATCAAACATTATGTTACAGCTAAAAGCAGCGTATTTTGCCCCATTTTGATCACTATATCAACTCCGATATCCACCAAATTTTTCGGACAGTTGTGAAAGCCCTATTGGAAGGTCGTCGCCAATTTTCAGAATGATCTCATTTAAGGAACTGAAAATAAATCCGAATAATACGACAAAAATGGTCAAATTTGGACGAATTTGGTCAAATTACACGACTTTTACAGCTACTTTTGCTCCAAAAGCCGCGCACCATCAAATATGGCACCTAGGAGAAACTCACTGATCTTTCCAAAAAGGTATGACAAATTTGGTATTGTGAAAATTCTCACAGTCTCTAGAAAACAGTGGTACAAAAATTTTTAAAATCCGAGCAAGTTTATTTTTATCGTGCACCCCCTAATAAAGGGGTGTGTCGTATATAGGGGCTGGAGATGCACTGCATTCCTGGGCCGTGGGAATAATGAATGTAATGTCAGTGACGATGAATATCAATAATATAGGGTGACCGATTATAGTGCTGATGTGTATTATGTAGTGTGTTATAATAACTTTGATATAAATCAAAGTATCATGTCATCTGCTCACGAGCTGCATGACCCTACCGGACACAAAAATAAAATGTATATATAGTCAGTGTAATAAGGAATTTCACAAGGAGACGATACAGAAACTGAAAATATTTTAGAGAACTCCGGGCTATATTGCTACTGGTCAAATTAAATGTCACTTGTTAACGGGCTATATCATGAGCGGGCTGTAAAGATATCGGGCCCTTTTACAGCGGGCTGGTGAGAGCCCGCTATGCGAAAAAGCGCACGCTGGTGGATATATTAACTGTAATACGCCCGCTGGTGGATATAATCCACATCACCTCGACCCGCGGGCGGAAAAATCGTATAGCACTCGGGCCCGATGGGCCCTCCGTGCTGTACGAAAATATGTCCTCCTCGGGCTAGCGCCCTCGGGGACATATGAAATATTGCACGCGCGTGCGCGTGCAATATTTTGTTCCGCCCGCGAGTCTCCGGTGATATGTATATATATATACTCCTATGGAGAACCCGGTGAATGTCCTTGCTGTACGGCAGTGATAAAGTTAAACAAGGAACTGAAACTGAGGGGTTCTGTTCAGACTTCAGGCCCTACACACTTTGTATTTGTCTAGTTCTAATGTACCGTCACAATAGTGACTTTAATATACTCCTAGCTAGTCCTACAGACTGGTAATCTATTTGTCCAGGTAACACAAATTCCAACTACTCTCTACTTGTTCCGCGGAAGGAGTAATGAAAAGGATCGAGTGTCCCGCAGAAGCAATTTAATAATATAATATATTTAATATTTAACAATATTAATTATTAAGAGGTGCAAGAAGTCAACAAGCCTATAGAGACAGTGTACTTGCTTTGCTATACGACGATTCATCTGCACAACAAGCCTAGAGACAGTAAATTAACGACGGAAAGGTTCTCCTAGGTGCCGGAGACACAGAAAACTCTACTAGTATATGATGTTTTCAAGGCCGGTCACTTGGCGGAAAAAGTTTACGAAATTATGGCACTCAACAACATAGTTCATGAGCTATAGTCCCCGCCAACATGACAAACTTGTTCCAGCCTCTAGATATTACGGTAAATCGTGTTGCCAAGGACATTGTCCGACGTTGTTATAGTTCATATTACTCAGGGGATGTAATGAAACAGTGCTAGGAAAGCTCCACGTGATGTTAAGGTTAACCTAAAGTTGTCTAAGATAAAGCCACTTTACGTCGAATGGATTGTAAAAGTTAACACTGAAATACAGGACCGGGCTAGTTTGATAAAAAAAGGTTTCCATAAAGCTAGAAACCACTGATGCTTTAAGCATGGACTATTCTATGCACGAAAACCCATTTGATGAAGATGATAATATGTGATATTAAACACTGATCATGTACACATATTTTAACATTTTTAATGCTTAACGACTGCTTTTCTTACTTACTGAATAAAAAATGGATTTAAAAATCATTTGCTGAAATAAAAAACGTCAAAGAAAAATGAATTAAAAAATTATATTTTAATACTTTCAACACTACTATATAACAAATAATTTGAGGTATCGAATTATTACAAAGCAGTTGTTTAGTTTTTTTAAGAACTGACAATTTGTCATTTTGTCTTTCGGTCCTTGATCTTTGTAGCAGGGTGTTTAACATGGAAAAGATGGAGTTGGACCTGAAAAAGATGGAGGAACAATTGGAAAAGATAAACTGCAATACACTGAAGTTTAAAGGTAAGAAAGATGATAAAGATAATAAGATTAAGATAACTATTGAATCCGCAGCTAGTGGGGACCTTTTAGGTACATTTACCAAACCAGACATGCTTGTCGTTATCCAGGATATTTACACTTTCTCCAAAAATGCTCTTCGACTAACAAAAACTGTTCTAGGAGCAAAACAAGCCACAACTTCTACCAAACAGGAATCACCAGATTTCAAAGAAATTATAAAGACACAGCTCAAAGAGGTACTAGCAGAAGTACTCCCTACAATACTACCCGATTTATTGACTTCAGTGGTGGCAACACTACCCAAAGAAAAGAAGACTCAAGAAGAAACGAAGCTCGCAGAAAAACACATTCTCACAGTGGAGAAAAAGACTGGGAGTTCTGAAGAACCCATTACAAAGGAGGATGAAAAGGAAATGAAAGGTTCCCTTAAAGTGAACCCAGTGAAGAACTATACAGTGTCCGGAAATACTGCAACTTTCAAGTTTGTGACCAGGGATCAACTTCAGAAAGCTGAGACAGTATTTAAATCTCAAGATAAATACAAAGTATCATCAAAATCCGAACCAGGAAAGAAGTTGGACCCCAAATTGTCTATTCGGAATATTCCCTCTGACATCACAAACAAGGAGACATTGCTAGAGAAACTTTTGGAAAAGAATGAAATACTGAAGTTCTCTTCTGGAAAAGACGATGCAGTAAAAGTGGTTTTCTTCGATGAGATTGAGAAATCGGCTGTCATCCGTGTCACTAGGCAGCAATGCGTGAGTTAATCAGACAAAACAGAGACTATATACACATTGACCTCAGGGAACACCATGTCACAGACCGAATTCATGTCATTCAATGTTATCACTGCCAGGAATTTGGTCACATGGCCAATTCCATGTACTGTAAAGCCAAAGATAAAGACCCAATATGTTTCTTCTGTGCAGGAAGCCACAAGTCGAAAGATTGTAATAACAAGAGTGAAAATAATGTAAAAAAGATAAAGTGCTCTAATTGCGCCAAAAGTAGTAAACACTCGGAGAAGAACTCAGCAAAGACCCATAAAGCCTCTGATAACCTATGTCCCTCGTATGTAAGAGAACGGACTGGAATAATGAATAGGACAGCAGGATGTGAGAATGCAAAAAACTGGTACATACAGAAGACAAAGGAGACCAAACTACGCCTAGGAAGAGTTTAAGGATTGGAACGTTCAATGTTAGATCCCTAGTGAACAAAACAGTCGGAGTGTTAGAGCATCTTCAAGAAGTTGATTGTGACATCTGTTTTGTACAAGAAACCTTCTTTCGTGATGGAAACACAGCTAAGATAAAGGAGATCAAAGACCTTGGTTGGAATATACTCTCGGATCCAAGAAAACACAGAGGAGGAGGAGGTATAGCTATGCTATTTCGTGATGTGCTCCGGTTAAAGTGTAATAGTAAGGTCATGAAGTACAAATCCTTCCAAGTGATGGAATCACTGCTACAATCTCAACAAGATATTGTGAGACTTGTGAACTTGTATCGGCCTCCTTATACCAAGAAGGCTCGGTACACGGAGTGTGCCTTTTTAGAAGAATTCGAAGACTACCTTAAAGACCTCACAGTCAAACCTGGCTTCCCCATCATTGCTGGAGATTTCAACTTTCACATGGAAAAGCCTGAAGAACACTACCCAAAGAAGCTCTACCAACTCCTGGAGGAGTATGATCTATACCAACATGTTCCCCTTGAACCAACCCATGACCAAGGTGGAACCCTAGATCTTGTAGTGACTAACCGATCCTTCAAGGAAAAACTGACTTCATTCGAAATCTGTCCCTCTAGAACCAAATCTGACCACTTCCTTGTCTTCTTCGATGCAGACATCAAGACAAAGACCAAAGAAGACGCAAAATTCATGAACTACAGAAACTTTAATTTAATTGATACAGAACAGTTTAAAGAAGATATTTTAATTTCAAAACTGACAAACTTCCCTAAAGACATGTCTCCGAATGATGCTGTTGTCCTTTACAACACCGTGCTCACTCAGTTAATGGATAAACACTGTCCTTACATAAAAAAGAAGATTACTAAGAAGCCAATGCCTTGGTTAGACCTGGAACTTCGTATTCTCAGGCGAAAGAGAAGAACTGCTGAACGTGCGTGGAGAAAAGATAAAGTTGATGATATAGACAGTGCAAGATCTGAGTACCTGAGATCGGATTATGTTAAGCTAAGAGATGAGTTTTCCCGACTAGAGTTTGTCAAAAGATGCGCTCACCACAAAACCTCTCTTAGGTCCTCTTCAGGGGATACTAAAGCGTTGTACAAAAAAGTCAACAGGCTTTTAGGAAATGACACCCAAAACCTTCCAAACTACAAGGATCCTGTGAAACTGTCAGAAGATTTCAAAGATTTCTTCGCTGAAAAGGTTGCAACCATCAGCCAAGCCATTGAGAAGGAAGGAAAAGACAAAGACAAAGACAAAGACAAAGACAAAGACAAAGACAAAGACAAAGACAAAGACAAAGACAAAGACAAAGACAAAGACAAAGACAAAGACAAAGACAAAGACAAAGACAAAGACAAAGACAAAGACAAAGACAAAGACAAAGACAAAGACAAAGACAAAGACAAAGACAAAGACAAAGACAAAGACAAAGACAAAGACAAAGACAAAGACAAAGACAAAGACAAAGACAAAGACAAAGACAAAGACAAAGACAAAGACAAAGACAAAGACAAAGACAAAGACAAGGACAAGGACAAGGACAAGGACAAGGACAAGGACAAGGACAAGGACAAGGACAAGAACAAGGACAAGGACAAGGACAAGGACAAGGACAAGGACAAGGACAAGGACAAGGACAAGGACAAGGACAAGGACAAGGACAAGGACAAGGACAAGGACAAGGACAAGGACAAGGACAAGGACAAGGACAAAGACAAAGACAAAGACAAAGACAAAGACAAAGACAAAGACAAAGACAAAGACAAAGACAAAGACAAAGACAAAGACAAAGACAAAGACAAAGACAAAGACAAAGACAAAGACAAAGACAAAGACAAAGACAAAGACAAAGACAAAGACAAAGACAAAGACAAAGACAAAGACAAAGACAAAGACAAAGACAAGGACAAGGACAAGGACAAGGACAAGGACAAGGACAAGGACAAGGACAAGGACAAGGACAAGGACAAGGACAAGACAAGGACAAGGACAAGGACAAAGACAAAGACAAAGACAAAGACAAAGACAAAGACAAAGACAAAGACAAAGACAAAGACAAAGACAAAGACAAAGACAAAGACAAAGACAAAGACAAAGACAAAGACAAAGACAAAGACAAAGACAAAGACAAAGACAAAGACAAAGACAAAGACAAAGACAAAGACAAAGACAAAGACAAAGACAAAGACAAAGACAAAGACAAAGACAAAGACAAAGACAAAGACAAAGACAAAGACAAAGACAAAGACAAAGACAAAGACAAAGACAAAGACAAAGACAAAGACAAAGACAAAGACAAAGACAAAGACAAAGACAAAGACAAAGACAAAGGCAAAGTATCAAAGATGTCCTGGTATCAAAGATGTCCAACAAGTTCTGCTGCTTGGATCCGATCCCAGCATTTCTCTTAAAAAACTGTGTCGATGAACTAACACCTTTTTTACTTCATGTATTGAACTCATCCTTGAAGACTGGGGTCTTTCCCTCAGATATGAAGAAAGCAGTCATCAAACCGACTTTGAAGAAGGAAAATGCTGATGTTGATATTCTCAGTAACTATCGACCAGTGTCTAACCTTTCTGCCTTCTCTAAGATCCTAGAGAGAATTGTACTAAACCAGCTTAATGTCCATCTAACGAACCACAGCCTTTACTCAAAAGTCCAATCTGGATATCGCCCTAATCATAGCTGTGAAACATTACTTGTTAGAATGTGTGATGATCTAAACAAAGAAATTGAAGCTGGGAATGTTGTTATAGTTGTACTTCTCGACTTAAGTGCAGCATTTGATACCATTGACCACACAGTCTTATTCGGAAAAGCTTATGAAGGACTATGGAATTACTGGAAGTGCACTGCAATGGATAAAGTCCTACCTTGAGAAAAGACACTTCTGTGTTAAGATTGATGATACTCTTTCATCTTTCTTGGAGCTGCTGTTTGGAGTTCCCCAGGGATCACTCTTGGGGCCTATTCTTTTCATCCTTTATATCAAAGCTCTCCAGAAAATTGCTGCCAAATATGGTCTTGATATACAGCTCTATGCAGATGATTCTCAACTGTACATCTCATTTAAACCAAACCGTGTGGTACAGTTCATTGATGTCCAAGAAAGAACAAACAAATGTCTTGCAGAGATAAAAGCATGGATGGTGAACAACTACATGAAACTGAACGAAACAAAGACAGAACTACTGGTGTTAGGAAAGAGCCATGTTCTAAAAAAGTGTGAACTCAGTGTCAGACTGCAATTTGGAAGCACTGAAATTCTGCCTACGGAGTGTAAAGGAGACAGCTGGAAGAGTCTGGGTGTCAAATTTGATGAAACTCTAAATATGGAAAGACAGATCAATAATGTCAAAAGGAAATGCAGCTGGACAATGATGAATCTAAGAACCATTGGACGTTACCTTGATGAAGGCATTAAATTGATGCTGGTGAAACAACTGGTCATATCTAAATTAGACTACTGTAATTCTCTTTACATGAATCTACCCAAGACCAGATTGAACAAACTTAGATCAACCCTTAATGGGGCAGTTCGTTTCATCTATAACATAGAAGAGAGGACCACGGACTTGGTTCCCTTCTATAAGAAGGCCCACATACTCCCTATAGACCAACGAATCTTCTTTAAAGTTTGTCTTTTAACCCACAAATCAGTTCACGGTACTGCACCTGATTACCTCAAAGCACTACTGGATGTGGATGTAGTGGATAAAGAACTCTCAAACACCATGACCATGACCAGGTCGAAGAGACCTGATGACCATCTCATGCTCAAGGTACCAAAGAATAAAAGATCCAAAGTTGATGACAGACGTTTCTCAAGCCATGCACCGATTGCATGGAACTCTCTTCCCCTGATGTTGAGATGTATCACTGATACCAACTTTTTCAAGCGAATGTTAAAGAATCATTTATATAATCAGTTCTGATGTTTTTCTTTCCATTGTCTTCACTTTGCAAGACACATTGGCTTTTATTTTTTACCGCACTCCATTTTATGCCTTGATCTCTTACTTACTTGGATCTGATTCTTTCTTGATTGATTATGTCACTGTACTAACCTTTATTATACCTACATGTACTGTATGGTTTATGCTTCTATTTAGTTTAGTGTGGTTTACAATAAAAGATGTTTTAATTTTGTCTTTGCCTTATGCTGAGTTATACTTTAGTTCACTTTTTACACTTTTGCTCACATCACTCACAGTCAGCCGCTCTGACATGGTTAACCACCTTCCTTGTGCTGTTGGTTAATCATATGAGCGGGATATAAATACCTCATTTCATTTCATTTCATTTCATGTACCGTCATAATAGTGACTTTAATATACTCCTAGTCCTACAGACTACAGGTAATCTAATTGTCCAGGTAACACAAATTCCAACTGCTCTCTATACTTGTTCCGCAGAAGCAATATTAAGAGGTGCAAGGATCTCAAAGGAACTTTTAATCGAATTCCACAATCAAAAGGTCATCTGTGATTTGCCTTGAGTCACAGCAAAGGTATGTGTTTATTACCTGTAAAATTAGGTTACCAGTCTGCAGATATATATAGTCAACGTCCTACAGACTGCGGTAATCTAATTGTCCACTGTCCAGGTAACACAAATTCCAACTGTCTGATCTACTTGATGAAAAAAACGTACTGCAATTCCAACTGCTGATGATTCTTTCAAAGAAATTTCTAATAAAACAGTAAACTCAATGCCAACAATTTAAAATTAAATTAAATAAATCGCGTTACGACATTTGATTTTGATTGTTTGTCCTGAAAAAATGATTGAGTATTTTAAGTCAAAATAAAACAAAATAAAGAAGCTGTTGATAATAAAACGGTTTTGTATAAACCCTCACCCCAATCCAAACCATAAACACAAACCCGAAGGATCGGAGATAACCATAACCATATAAACCATAACTCTAACCATAACTCTAAACATTTGAATATAGTTTTACTTGAATACTCCAATTATTTCAGCCCTCAATAAAATTGATTGTGGATATAGACAATGGACATATTGATATATAAATACAATTACAGCGAATTCACGGCGCATTATAATGTACAAGGAGTAAATGTGCTATCCATTTATCAAAGTAATTGATAAATGACGAAGGAACTGATAAGAAGGAATGGGAAAAGCGAGCTTGTCAAACAGTGTAAGATTAAGAACTACACGAAAATGATAACAATTCACAATTTGCTACACAGTTTGAAATTAAATTTCATTTTCTGTGTTATGGGAATCATGGGTCATTTTATTTCATAGGTAACGATTCGCTTTACAAAATTTTGCAGGGCGTCTAGACGTTGACCAAATCGACTGCAAAAAATGTTTCAAGTTTCAGGAGTATCGGGAAATTGATTTTCTGGTACCCCTGTTTTACGACAGATTGTCGTGATACATATATACGTACATATATATTATATATTCAGTGATAGACGCTTTGCCAGTCAATTGTAGCCTGTATTTAAGTGTCCGTAGACATATTCCGAAAGTTTTATGGTGATCGATCAACAAATTTAGGAGGATAAATATTTGTAAACCCGATTTTCACTACATACGAGGGATACGCTTTTCTGTGCGGGAAAGTTGTGAGCATAATCAACGACACATTCCTAATTCCTATCCTATAATATACATATTTTCTTCGAAATTCCTGACCCGATAGATCAGTGATCTAACTCTAAGAAAACATACAGGAAGTTAAATGTTCTCTTCGATATTCCTGACCCAATAAATCACATACTGTGTAAACTGTAAAGTAGTTAAGTTTTCCCAAATTATCCCACATTTAAACAAAGATTTGGCGCCCCCTAAGATGGCACCCCCCCCCCCCCCCCCCCCCCCGCACACTGCACAGCAGGGTCGGCGGGGCCCTTTGTTAAGCCATGCACTGTGTCATCAATTTAAGCGATTTTAAAACTTGATTTTTGACAAATTAGTAACAACATTTCAAGTCAATTTTACAGCATAAAGAAGTTATTTTATTCAAAATTTTAGGCCTTGTTGAAGTTAGATAATTGTTTAAGCAATCTGAAAATCTACCGAAAAGTTTGCCTAGCTTGCTCCTTCCTAGAGATATTCGTCATTGAACATTGAAGTTAGTGCTTTTTTGAAGAATTATTTTATAAAAACGTCAATTTTACGATTTAGTATTCTCTGGTGTTGGGCCATGCCTTGGGTTGTGGAGCTGAGTTCTGCTTCCTATAGGTATAAATGGTGCATTAGGCTAGTTTTGAAGTTGAAAATCGAAAAGTTGCACAAGTGGGGATACGCCCAAATTGATAGAAAATTGCTAAAATCACTGAAAATTACTGTTTTCACCATTTTCTGTCAACTTTAGAACTTTGGAGTGCCGTTGTGATAACAGTTCTTCTTAAAATACTTTGAAACTTTGCATGCTTATTGAACTATACATAAATTACAAATATGCAAAATTGAAAGGTGATTAGATATTGGATGTGCACGCAACGTCCGCTCAAAGTTTGCACGTGCGAAAGGTGAGAATTTTGCCCATTCGTGATTTCGAACAATTACAAATTCTGCTTTGCCACGACAGTTCAATGCCATTGTATATGAATTTAATGCCAATTTGAATGAGTATAATGTGACATGTTCAGTCAGTGATCGACCGATATGCTTACCTCAACACAAGGAAATGTTTTCAAAGGAAAAATTTCGAAATCGTTGAAACTACCCCCTTATTAATGAAGATATCAGTTTATATTTTGACTTTATAAAGTACCCTGACATTATAATCAAAAAGAGGTGATACTTGACCAAAACCCATAATCATGAGTAGAGTGGACCGCTACCAGTGTCTCTCTTTCTCAAACAAAAGGAAAGAATATTTATTTGATTGACCGTCTGCAAATGCAAAATGATACCAAGAATGAAATCGGTCGCTTGCTTTTCCCATTCATTTAAAATTGTAATAGATTAAAAATAAAAAGAACTACCCGAAGGCAGCTGTACTCGGCAATAAAGATTCAGTAAGCTTCAGCTAATTCACTTACTACCACCCTTATCCCGAAATACTATGTATCGACTCGATCGCAACCCCCCTGGGCCTCCCCTACATGAGTAAATGGGGCAAGGGGCCCTCCCGAAAATTTTATGAGCCCCCCTCAAAAATTGGAAATGGTTACTGCGAAATTAGAAGAAAGAAAAAGAATTCGGTATGAAACAATTGACACATGAGTGCCCATTCAGCACTACCTTATCGGACCTTATAAACTCCTGCTTCAGAACTGTTAAAACCAATATAAATTAAAGTTCCATGTTCAAGTTCTTCTGATCAATTAAATGTAAAAAATAAAACCTTCCGGTGAGAATCAATTGTATACGACAGCTAAATACCGAAATCTAGTGGAGATTAACAAGGTAATCATTAATCAATACACACTTTTCAGCTTTCTAAACCAAAATGTATCAAGCCTGCGCTTTATAAGTGCGCTTAGGCAGGCAAATAATAACTCTTCAGATACAATTGATATTACTACAAACTACTTTACCATTGCAGCACGTAACCCGTCACGTAACCTATCACATAACCTATCACGTAACCTGTCACATAACCTATCACGTAACCTATCACGTAACCTATCACGTAACCTATCACATAACCTGTCACATAACCTATCACGTAACCTTTCACGTAACCTATCACGTAACCTGTCACATAACCTATCACGTAACCTATCACGTAACATATCACGTAACCTATCACATAACCTATCACATAACCCGGCACATAACCTATCACGTAACCTGTCACATAACCTATCACGTAACCTATCACATAACCTATCACATAACCTATCACATAACCTGTCACATAACCTATCACATAACCTATCACATAACCTGTCACATAACCTATCATGTAACCTGTCACATAACATATCACGTAACCTGTCACATAACCTATCACGTAACCTATCACATAACCTATCACGTAACCTATCACATAACCCGGCACATAACCCGTCACATAATCCGGCACGTAACCCGTCACATAATAACGTAATAGATCAGCTAAAATTAGAAAGACGATCGCATTGCAGAATCAGAGATTGCAAATTGAATTTTCGTGTCGCTTACTTTGAGTTGGGTTGTATTTATACCTCAACCTGTGCACTATAGGACTAGGAACACTATAGGACTAGGAAAACTTAGGACTAGGAACCGACCGGATATCCGGCTGAATCCGGATCCGGCCGGATATTTGGCCTCAATATCCGGTTCCGGCTCCGGCTCCGGCTTCAAAAATTTTGCCGGATTTTTTGCCGGATATTTCATTTTTAAAATGTATTTCTAAAATCTTGAACTGCATATTTTTCGTCACATTTTAATTCGAATCCCTAAAAATCAAAACTTTTTTTCACTATAAAAAATATTTCCGGCTAATAATGAACAGGGTAGCATAAAACGTGGAGAAAAGTGGTTTTCAGAAAAACTTCGAAAAAATTTTGACTTAAACAAGAATTGCGCCCGTTCTTTCGTTTTGGCGGACGCTAGATTTCCATTCCACATTTACTATAAATTTAAATATAAGCTCCAATCAGCTCACTTCAATCTTCATGATAATAATATTGATAAATTATGCATCAAATACGGGAAACACTTGAAATTCAGTTCGATTGCCGTAGAACTTAACTTGTATCTGTAATTCAAGAAATTATCAGCAAAGGTAAACTATACTCGTGTACACATCAATACACTACGCGTGCCACGTACAAATTGGGCTATTACCTAATATTAATATTATACATTACATGCATCATATACATTAAAACACAGTCGCGCCGCGCATTCATAGATCACAGGCTATCTATACATCACATCTCCGCAAGCAATCCTCGCGCGCGCGCAACTTTTTCGTTGCTTGGTAACGAACGGAAGTAAGCAAGGAACACGACATATATTTGACCCACCTACCGCAATCTCCAAAATCCACGTTTTTCTGCAAAAACCTCCATTCGTAACCTTTCACTATTGCCTTTTTACAAAAGGGTGAAATGGAAAAAATTTTCGGTCTGAGTGATTCTCGATACGTACCTCCTGTATCGAGAGCTCCCGCTTCCGAGCTTGTGTTGCAAAGGGAAGGCTTACAACAGATTGTCGTGAAGTATATACTGCCGTTCCCTGAGAAAAGGCATTAAGTCCATTTTTACGAAATTTTGAGATATTGGTACCAAAATTTTCAGGAGAAGATTCTCTACAACTTAAGCTATGAATCAAGTTATGAAATTACTGTTTTAGCTGTCACGAAAGGCAACTTAAGTCACAAAAAACTTGAATATTTAGCTCGTTATCCCAAAACCTTCCCTGAGAAAAGGCATTAAGTACGTTTGTAGAGCCTTCTCTGAGGGAACTTTTTCTGTTCCCTGAGATTCCCTGAGAAAAGGCATTAAGTCCACTTTATTTGCAGTTTTTGGCCTATAACTTCCACAGTTTTAGTTATATCGAAAAGATTTTTATGTGGTCGTTATCAGCTCAGCAAGCAAAAACGTTTGTACCAATATTTATAAATTTAAATAAATATTATTTTCAACATTTTTGAACCTGAACACAATTAGGGTCCCTGTGTGAATTATTGAAACATTATTTGAAAAATTTGGTGTTTTAATTATTGTATGTTCAAATTTTGTAACCCAAATTATTGCGTCTGACTGAATGCTATGCTGTAAAAATTATTTCAATATATTCGATATTTAAGAAGAAATTTATCCATTTTTCGTCAATATTACATACTTCAACTTTGTACAGGAGGCTCACATAATTATACTGCAAAAATATGATCAAAAATATAGAAATGTTGTATTTTCTGGGTTGACTTTATCTGAGGAAAAATGGACTTACTGCCTTTCTAGAGAGGAATCGGTTAAATTCAATCCTGATAAAAGGCAGTAAGTCCACAATTCCCTCAGAAAAGGAATTAAGTCTAATTCGGATGGGAAAATAGTTTAGTTATTCTGGAGAAAATTGGTTTTTATAGATCAGTGTTGGTGAATTTTTGCTTTTAAGCATGTTTAGGACATATGTAATAAAGCTTATTGAATGGGAAAAGCGAGCGACCGATTAGATTCTCGGTATCAATTTGCATTTGCGGACAGTTATTCAAATTAATATCATTTAATTTTGTTTGGGAAAGAAAGACATATTATATATTACTTCATCTTGTTACATTTTTACACGGTAAGATAAGAAAACCATCTCATTATTTAAATGTAGCCGTGTTCCTCCAAACCTACGACTTTAAGGAACTAAAAGTAGCTGTATTTCGCCGTTAACCTACACCATTATACTGTATACTTCATGATTGGGTCGTAATTCAAAAGCTAATTTGACAAGAACTAGAAGTGGGGCTCATTGGGTCACTTAACGTCACTTGCGTCACACTCACAGCGAAGGTATGTGTTTTCTGATCTAGGAACATGTACCTTGCTCGGATATTAGATTATTCTACTAATATCGATCCAGGATTGTTCCGCAGAAGCAATATCAAGAGGTGCAAGGATCTCAAAGGAACTTTTAATCGAATTCAACAATCAAAAGTCACAGCAAAGGTATGTGTTTATTGCCTGTACAATTAGGTTACCAGTCTGCAGGAGTAGGATCTCAAAAAGATCAGCAATATTAGTTCCAGTTCCACTTGTTCCGTGGAAGGAGTATTGAGAAGGTCGTATGTGATTTGCTTTGAGTCACAGCAAAGGTATGTGTTTATTGCCTTTACAATAAGGTTACCTGTCTGCAGGAGTAGGACTATATCAGTATATCTGTATAATATATAGTCCTAGTCCTGCAGACTGGCAATATAATTGTCCAGCCTTATTATCTGGGAGCCTTATTTTTAGGAGCCTTATTTTCTAAGGTCCGACAGTTTCCATTAAGCATTTACATTTGATTAACAATTGACAACACTTTTGCTAGGGCGTACGCCAAAACTTTTCTTAACGATGTGGCTGGGATTGTTTTATATTTTGTAAGATCGATAAAGTTTATCCTTAATATTTTCGCAGAGACAGCTCAAATTTTCGCAATGAGTTCGCAACAATACAATTGTCGATGTACTGATTACCAACCTTCACCACTGACCACATTCTCACATTAACAATCTTATCATACACCCATCAGAACAATCATGACAGTCCTGGGATGCTGCTGCAACGAGAAGCTCAAGAACGTTTTAATAACCGGCATTGCTATGGGTATCTCATTCTCTGCAGTATTTCCAGCAGGGGCAGTTCAGAATATAGCACTGGAATAGGAACCGACCGGAAATCCGGCTGAATCCGGTTCCGGCCGGATATCCGGCTTCAAAATCCGGTTCCGGTTCCGGCTCCGGCTGGAAAAAAAATTGCCGGATTTTTGCCGGATTTCAGTTTTTTTTACCGAAAAAAAAATCAAAAAAATATTTTCGGCTAATAATGAACAGGGTAGCCTGAATCGTGGAAAAAAGTGGTTTTCAGAAAAACTTTGAAAAATTTTCACTTAGAAGTTTTTCGGTCCGAGTCGTTCTCGAGACGTACCTCCTGTATCGAGAGCTCCCGCTTCCGAGCTCGTATTGCAAAGGGGAGGCCTGCCTTTCGAGATCACATTACCAGGGGAAACCTCGAGTCCAGAATTGTGTATCGAGGGGTAGGTGGGGACTTCGAAAAACCGAAAAAATATTTTCGGCTAATAATGAACAGGGTAGCCTGAATCGTGGAAAAAAGTGGTTTTCAGAAAAACTTCGAAAAATTTTAATTTAAAAGTTTTCGGTCCGAGTCGTTCTCGAGACGTACCTCCTGTATCGAGAGCTCCCGCTTCCGAGCTCGTGTTGCAAAGGGGAGGCCTGCCTTCCAAGATCACATTACCGGGGGAAACCTCGAGTCCAGAATTGTGTATCGATGGGTAGGTGCGGACTTCGAAAAACCGAAAAAATATTTTCGGCTAATAATGAACAGGGTAGCCTGAATCGTGGAAAAAAGTGGTTTTCAGAAAAACTTTGAAAAATTTTCACTTAGAAGTTTTTCGGTCCGAGTCGTTCTCGAGACGTACCTCCTGTATCGAGAGCTCCCGCTTCCGAGCTCGTGTTGCAAAGGGGAGGCCTGCCTTCCAAGATCACATTACCGGGGGAAACCTCGAGTCCAGAATTGTGTATCGATGGGTAGGTGCGGACTTCGAAAAACCGAAAAAATATTTTCGGCTAATAATGAACAGGGTAGCCTGAATCGTGGAAAAAAGTGGTTTTCAGAAAAACTTTGAAAAATTTTCACTTAGAAGTTTTTCGGTCCGAGTCGTTCTCGAGACGTACCTCCTGTATCGAGAGCTCCCGCTTCCGAGCTCGTGTTGCAAAGGGGAGGCCTGCCTTCCGTGATCACATTACCAGGGGAAACCTCGAGTCCAGAATTGTGTATCGAGGGGTAGGTGGGGACTTCAAAAAACCGAAAAAATATTTTCGGCTAATAATGAACAGGGTAGCCTGAATCGTGGAAAAAAGTGGTTTTCAGAAAAACTTCGAAAAATTTTAACTTAAAAGTTTTCGGTCCGAGTCGTTCTCGAGACGTACCTCCTGTATCGAGAGCTCCCGCTTCCGAGCTCGTGTTGCAAAGGGGAGGCCTCCCTTCCGAGATCGCATTACCGGGGGAAACCTTGAGTCCAGAATTGTGTATCGATGGGTAGGTGCGGACTTCGAAAAACCGAAAAAATATTTTCGGCTAATAATGAACAGGGTAGCCTGAATCGTGGAAAAAAGTGGTTTTCAGAAAAACTTTGAAAAATTTTCACTTAGAAGTTTTTCGGTCCGAGTCGTTCTCGAGACGTACCTCCTGTATCGAGAGCTCCCGCTTCCGAGCTCGTATTGCAAAGGGGAGGCCTGCCTTTCGAGATCACACTACCAGGGGAAACCTCGAGTCCAGAATTGTGCATCGAGGGGTAGGTGGGGACTTCGAAAAACCGAAAAAATATTTTCGGCTAATAATGAACAGGGTAGCCTGAATCGTGGAAAAAAGTGGTTTTCAAAAAAAATTTAACTTAAAAGTTTTCGGTCCGAGTCGTTCTCGAGACGTACCTCCTGTATCGAGAGCTCCCGCTTCCGAGCTCGTGTTGCAAAGGGGAGGCCTGCCTTCCGTGATCACATTACCAGGGGAAACCTCGAGTCCAGAATTGTGTATCGAGGGGTAGGTGGGGACTTCGAAAAAACCGAAAAAATATTTTCGGCTAATAATGAACAGGGTAGCCTGAATCGTGGAAAAAAGTGGTTTTCAGAAAAACTTCGAAAAATTTTAACTTAAAAGTTTTCGGTCCGAGTCGTTCTCGAGACGTACCTCCTGTATCGAGAGCTCCCGCTTCCGAGCTCGTGTTGCAAAGGGGAGGCCTCCCTTCCGAGATCGCATTACCGGGGGAAACCTCGAGTCCAGAATTGTGTATCGAGGGGTAGGTGCGGACTTCGAAAAACCGAAAAAATATTTTCGGCTAATAATGAACAGGGTAGCCTGAATCGTGGAAAAAAGTGGTTTTCAGAAAAACTTTGAAAAATTTTCACTTAGAAGTTTTTCGGTCCGAGTCGTTCTCGAGACGTACCTCCTGTATCGAGAGCTCCCGCTTCCGAGCTCGTATTGCAAAGGGGAGGCCTGCCTTTCGAGATCACACTACCAGGGGAAACCTCGAGTCCAGAATTGTGCATCGAGGGGTAGGTGGGGACTTCGAAAAACCGAAAAAATATTTTCGGCTAATAATGAACAGGGTAGCCTGAATCGTGGAAAAAAGTGGTTTTCAAAAAAAATTTAACTTAAAAGTTTTCGGTCCGAGTCGTTCTCGAGACGTACCTCCTGTATCGAGAGCTCCCGCTTCCGAGCTCGTGTTGCAAAGGGGAGGCCTGCCTTCCGTGATCACATTACCAGGGGAAACCTCGAGTCCAGAATTGTGTATCGAGGGGTAGGTGGGGATTTCAAAAAACCGAAAAAATATTTTCGGCTAATAATGAACAGGGTAGCCTGAATCGTGGAAAAAAGTGGTTTTCAGAAAAACTTTGAAAAATTTTCACTTAGAAGTTTTCGGTCCGAGTCGTTCTCGAGACGTACCTCCTGTATCGAGAGCTCCCGCTTCCGAGCTCGTGTTGCAAAGGGGAGGCCTGCCTTCCGTGATCACATTACCAGGGGAAACCTCGAGTCCAGAATTGTGTATCGAGGGGTAGGTGGGGACTTCGAAAAAACCGAAAAAATATTTTCGGCTAATAATGAACAGGGTAGCCTGAATCGTGGAAAAAAGTGGTTTTCAGAAAAACTTCGAAAAATTTTAACTTAAAAGTTTTCGGTCCGAGTCGTTCTCGAGACGTACCTCCTGTATCGAGAGCTCCCGCTTCCGAGCTCGTGTTGCAAAGGGGAGGCCTGCCTTCCGAGATCGCATTACCGGGGGAAACCTCGAGTCCAGAATTGTGTATCGATGGGTAGGTGCGGACTTCGAAAAACCGAAAAAATATTTTCGGCTAATAATGAACAGGGTAGCCTGAATCGTGGAAAAAAGTGGTTTTCAGAAAAACTTTGAAAAATTTTCACTTAGAAGTTTTTCGGTCCGAGTCGTTCTCGAGACGTACCTCCTGTATCGAGAGCTCCCGCTTCCGAGCTCGTATTGCAAAGGGGAGGCCTGCCTTTCGAGATCACACTACCAGGGGAAACCTCGAGTCCAGAATTGTGCATCGAGGGGTAGGTGGGGACTTCGAAAAACCGAAAAAATATTTTCGGCTAATAATGAACAGGGTAGCCTGAATCGTGGAAAAAAGTGGTTTTCAAAAAAAATTTAACTTAAAAGTTTTCGGTCCGAGTCGTTCTCGAGACGTACCTCCTGTATCGAGAGCTCCCGCTTCCGAGCTCGTGTTGCAAAGGGGAGGCCTGCCTTCCGTGATCACATTACCAGGGGAAACCTCGAGTCCAGAATTGTGTATCGAGGGGTAGGTGGGGACTTCAAAAAACCGAAAAAATATTTTCGGCTAATAATGAACAGGGTAGCCTGAATCGTGGAAAAAAGTGGTTTTCAGAAAAACTTTGAAAAATTTTCACTTAGAAGTTTTCGGTCCGAGTCGTTCTCGAGACGTACCTCCTGTATCGAGAGCTCCCGCTTCCGAGCTCGTGTTGCAAAGGGGAGGCCTGCCTTCCGTGATCACATTACCAGGGGAAACCTCGAGTCCAGAATTGTGTATCGAGGGGTAGGTGGGGACTTCGAAAAACCGAAAAAATATTTTCGGCTAATAATGAACAGGGTAGCCTGAATCGTGGAAAAAAGTGGTTTTCAGAAAAACTTCGAAAAATTTTAACTTAAAAGTTTTCGGTCCGAGTCGTTCTCGAGACGTACCTCCTGTATCGAGAGCTCCCGCTTCCGAGCTCGTGTTGCAAAGGGGAGGCCTGCCTTCCGAGATCGCATTACCGGGGGAAACCTTGAGTCCAGAATACAGAATAGTGTATCGAGGGGTAGGTGCGGACTTAGAAAAAACCGGAAAATATTTTGGGCCACCTCCCTGGGCTAGCCCCCGGCTATAATCGCAAAATTGGCAGTATTTAATCTTCTGATTATGAAATACGAAATATGAAGGTCACGTGTTCAGGGTCTGGGTAGCTACTTAATTAGCTCATTACTGCAATCATGTGACTCAGCTCTAGACGCCAGACGGTGATTAGTACTGTACTAGACAGTGCCTGCTTACGAACAACCTATTAAGCACCTTTGGTTGTAAGTCACGTGACCCAATGATACTCAGACTTGCATGAAAAAAGGGAATTCGCACAAACGCGCTCAATCAGGGGTCTGGCAGCATATGCCAATTAGATATCATTTCTGATTATTACTCGTCTAGTGTCGTGACTCGTGTCTACTCGTGTTACATTGTGTCTGCTACGTACTGCTTGTTTAAGCAATGTCTAGTAGTAGATAGGAAGATTTGTAAAAAAACTATATCTGTTCGGACGTTGAAGCCGCCCTAAGTCGAGTCGAGTAGTACCTAGTAAATCTAAAACATCGTCCGTCTGGTTGTTCTACTCAGAAGCAAATGGGATCCCTTATGCAAGCTGCAAGAAGTGCTCGATGAAGATTAGGCGTGGAAAGGAAGGAAATTTTCCGGCAACATCCGGCAAAATCCGGCAAAATCCGGCTGCCTTTTATTTCACTCTGAAACCACCGGTTCCGGTCCGGCAAAATCCGGCTTGCCGGATTTGAGATCCAAATCCGGCTGAATCCGGTCCGGCAGCCAAAACCCCAATCCGGTCGGTTCCTACACTGGAAGAAAGTAGCGACATCCCCCTCACTGTAGGCTACTACTCCGCTATAATTCAGAATATAGGCTCCATGGTTACTGCTCTGGTATTTCAGTTTCTGTATAATCGTCTCGGACTCCGGCTAACAGCAGGCCTCTCAATAGTACTGACAACTGGTTCGTACTGGCCTATGATTTGGATTACAAACCAGTATGTTATCTACGCTGGAGAGTTCCTCAGTGGAATTGGGAGAGGTGCGGGCTGGATCTTCGCTCCTATGATTGTGATGGATAATTCCGAGGTGGGTAAATCTCAACGGAATATGGGCTATCTCTGGACCACTGCACACGCGGGTATGGTGGCAGGAGGACTAGTTAACTATTTCTACTTTGTTGAAGTGACTTCAATATCTACCACTAACAGACAGATAGTCTATGCTCTCTGTGCTGGTGTCACTGTCCTTGCTAGTCTTCTGGCTGGGTTTGGAATATCCGAGATTAAAGGTAGGGATTCTCACAAAACTACTGCAGACGTGAATTATGTGAAAATTGATGAAAATAATGGGGAGGATGATTCTGTTATGAAAGTAGATGAAAGTAGTGTAGGGGATGATATCGTTGATATGCCAAAAGAAGATGGCGACAAAAAGGAAAGAATGGATGGGGGTGAGCTAAACAATTCATTTAGTGACTTTATTGTATGGTTCAAGATGATGGCAAGGCGCCCTGTTTTTTGGCTACATTTTGTTCCCTTGATATACTCTGGATTTATCTGTGCCTACTTTTACAAGATGTTTCCCACAGTAATAGCTTCAATATCCAATCAACGGAAGCTGATTCCGCCTACAACAGTAGTGATTGGCGGATCCAATCTTGTCGGAAGTGCAACTTCCAACATAATTTCCAGATGGATAACCCCTACCGGTTGTATTGTTCTCTCTGGTTCACTTATCCTGGTGGCCATGATACTCTCCATCTTGATATTCCCCAAAGAAGCTTTCTCCCAGATCCTAGAAATTGGAGCGGCTGAGACCTTTATCAAAGGAGGAATTGTTCATTTGATGGTCATCTCAGCTCTTATCGGATTGGGAGATTCAATGTTCAGCGTGATCTATGACACAGCAATAGGACAAGAAGACTTCTTTCGGGTACTCCATTAATACCCTTGTGTATCACTTGATGTATGGACTTGGTATGTTTTCTCCTACTCTATCTGATATGCACTCTTACTGTTACATCACCATGGTGACGGTGGTAGCTTATTGTCTTTCCCTCGCTGTTGGACTCAAACAGTACGTTAGGGAATGAGAATTAGAGAGTGAGAATAGAGGGAAGAGCAGCTATTATAGAACCGTTGTTAATGTTTCCGTGATATGATAGATATGATTTATGTGTATTAAAACTATAGACAGTTTTTGGGTTTTTCCAAATAATTTCTGATTATTCTGATTTGCGACAAATGATATTGCACTGTTAGGATAAACGACGTTTCAAAGTAACAACTTCTTATTCATGCTGACAAAATTGGTAAATATGTGAGAAAACTGTCTCATAAAATTTATTAATCAAAAATGGCTAAACGACAACAAATTGTTCAAATACTCGACTAAAATTAGAATCAAAATCTATATATTATATACAACACTACTCGATCTGCTATTCAATAAACTTAAAACATCCACTAAACAGCAAGTACGTGATTGTGATCGTGTGATGGAATGACATGTACAGTGATAACAGATGATTTAAGATGTAAGTGATAACAGATGATAAGGTAAAAGATACAATACATGTGAGATGGTGTATACACAATGTGAGTGAAAATATAGTGAGTGGTTACTGATTGTGAGCGAGATGTGAAAAAACATTAAAACTTACTACTGCTAGAAAACTTAAACTGTATGCAATAAAAAGGGAATGAAACTAAAATATCTAAAATTCTTCAGTACTAGCTATGATAAAACGTTTAATAGTATCCAGTTCTTCTCTCTTGTTAATTGTAGGGTTCAGATTAATAATGAACATCGCTTCAAAAATCTTTCTTCTGACAGTATTGGGTTCAATTCTTAAAATATCTACTTCTAAACTGGGATTTAACCCCTCATGACAGCTCGAATAATGTATGGCAAAAGCTTGACTAACATTAGAAGGGGTAGCAGGGTAGGTAGCGTAACGTAAGTGTTCTCCTACACGAGCATGTACTTTCTTACTGGTTTCTCCAACGTACAGCTGGTCACATAATTTACACTTAATCTTATATACAACATTCTTCACTTCACAATTTTTATTACAAACTATCAAAGGACAAATTTTACATGAATTAATACTGCACACACGTTTATCATACGGTCTGTTACTACATAAAATATTTCTCAATTTCGAAGTAGGTTTAAAGTTTACTTTAATAGGTAAATTGTTCTGCTTTACATAATTTCTAATCTTATTGCTAGTACTGTCCGAAATGAAATCTAAATTAAGAACTGTCCTGGAATCATCCTCAACACTCTGACGCCTGTTAGAATTACTACTGTTACAATAACGTCTTGGGTTCTGGTAACCGTTTTTCTGTAATAGATCATCAAGGAGTCTGAGAGAGTGCTCCTTTTCCGCTGGACCAGATGAGATACGGCAAGCCTCGCTATATAGGTTCTTCACTGTATTAATCTTAACAGACTCAGGATGGCAAGTTAATTCATGTAAAATTTGTCCTTTGATAGTTTGTAATAAAGATTGTGAAGTGAAGAATGTTGTATATAAGATTAAGTGTAAATTATGTGACCAGCTGTACGTTGGAGAAACCAGTAGGAAAGTACATGCTCGTGTAGGAGAACACTTACGTTACGCTACCTACCCTGCTACCCCTTCTAATGTTAGTCAAGCTTTTGCCATACATTATTCGAGCTGTCATGAGGGGTTAAATCCCAGTTTAGAAGTAGATATTTTAAGAATTGAACCCAATACTGTCAGAAGAAAGATTTTTGAAGCGATGTTTATTATTAATCTGAACCCTACAATTAACAAGAGAGAAGAACTGGATACTATTAAACGTTTTATCATAGCTAGTACTGAAGAATTTTAGATATTTTAGTTTCATTCCCTTTTTATTGCATACAGTTTAAGTTTTCTAGCAGTAGTAAGTTTTAATGATTTTTCACATCTCGCTCACAATCAGTAACCACTCACTATATTTTCACTCACATTGTGTATACACCATCTCACATGTATTGTATCTTTTACCTTATCATCTGTTATCACTTACATCTTAAATCATCTGTTATCACTGTACATGTCATTCCATCACACGATCACAATCACGTACTTGCTGTTTAGTGGATGTTTTAAGTTTATTGAATAGCAGATCGAGTAGTGTTGTATATAATATATAGATTTTGATTCTAATTTTAGTCGAGTATTTGAACAATTTGTTGTCGTTTAGCCATTTTTGATTAATAAATTTTATGAGATAGTTTTCTCACATATTTACCAATTTTGTCAGCATGAATAAGAAGTTGTTACTTTGAAACGTCGTTTATCCTAACAGTGCAATATCATTTGTCGCAAATCAGAATAATCAGAAACTATTTGGAAAAACCCAAAAACTGTCTATTGTTATAATGCGACTAATAAATAATGTTCCAGTCCGTAATCTTTGTACATGAAAAATGTTGAATTATGTTTGAAAATCATTCGTCACAAATCATAAACCGTTATTATACATAAAATAATCTATAATTAAAATTCAGTATCAAATCAAAAAGGCAATGTTGTTATTACTCGAGATAATTACTCAAATAAATGTCCGATTATTCAGGATCAGCGGACGTATGGTGGGCAGAAAAAATGTGGATTTAGAAATATAGATATATTGTTTTATGTTCCGTCACAAATCACTAGTACTGTCAAAAAGAAGTAAAGTTCAGCGATTGGAAGGAAAAAGTGTTATCAATTTTTTTTTTAATGAAAATCTTTTCAAAATTTACGTACAATATAACATGTGGCGCAAAATAAAAACAAAATATAACTGATTGCGATCTCTAAAGGACTAGGAACCGACCGGATTGGGGTTTTGGCTGCCGGACCGGATTCAGCCGGATTTGGATCTCAAATCCGGCAAGCCGGATTTTGCCGGACCGGAACCGGTGGTTTCAGAGTGAAATAAAAGGCAGCCGGATTTTGCCGGATTTTGCCGGATGTTGCCGGAAAATTTCTTTCCTTTCCACGCCTAATCTTCATCGAGCACTTCTTGCAGCTTGCATAAGGGATCCCATTTGCTTCTGAGTAGAACAACCAGACGGACGATGTTTTAGATTTACTAGGTACTACTCGACTCGACTTAGGGCGGCTTCAACGTCCGAACAGATATAGTTTTTTTACAAATCTTCCTATCTACTATTAGACATTGCTTAAACAAGCAGTACGTAGCAGACACAATGTAACACGAGTAGACACGAGTCACGACACTAGACGAGTAATAATCAGAAATGATATCTAATTGGCATATGCTGCCAGACCCCTGATTGAGCGCGTTTGTGCGAATTCCCTTTTTTCATGCAAGTCTGAGTATCATTGGGTCACGTGACTTACAACCAAAGTTGCTTAATAGGGTTGTTCGTAAGCAGGCACTGTCTAGTACAGTACTAATCACCGTCTGGCGTCTAGAGCTGAGTCACATGATTGCAGTAATGAGCTAATTAAGTAGCTACCCAGACCCTGAACACGTGACCTTCATATTTCGTATTTCATAATCAGAAGATTAAATACTGCCAATTTTGCGATTATAGCCGGGGGCTAGCCCAGGGAGGTGGCCCAAAATATTTTCCGGTTTTTTCTAAGTCCGCACCTACCCCTCGATACACTATTCTGTATTCTGGACTCAAGGTTTCCCCCGGTAATGCGATCTCGGAAGGCAGGCCTCCCCTTTGCAACACGAGCTCGGAAGCGGGAGCTCTCGATACAGGAGGTACGTCTCGAGAACGACTCGGACCGAAAACTTTTAAGTTAAAATTTTTCGAAGTTTTTCTGAAAACCACTTTTTTCCACGATTCAGGCTACCCTGTTCATTATTAGCCGAAAATATTTTTTCGGTTTTTTGAAGTCCCCACCTACCCCTCGATACACAATTCTGGACTCGAGGTTTCCCCTGGTAATGTGATCACGGAAGGCAGGCCTCCCCTTTGCAACACGAGCTCGGAAGCGGGAGCTCTCGATACAGGAGGTACGTCTCGAGAACGACTCGGACCGAAAAACTTCTAAGTGAAAATTTTTCAAAGTTTTTCTGAAAACCACTTTTTTCCACGATTCAGGCTACCCTGTTCATTATTAGCCGAAAATATTTTTTCGGTTTTTTGAAATCCCCACCTACCCCTCGATACACAATTCTGGACTCGAGGTTTCCCCTGGTAATGTGATCACGGAAGGCAGGCCTCCCCTTTGCAACACGAGCTCGGAAGCGGGAGCTCTCGATACAGGAGGTACGTCTCGAGAACGACTCGGACCGAAAACTTTTAAGTTAAATTTTTTTTGAAAACCACTTTTTTCCACGATTCAGGCTACCCTGTTCATTATTAGCCGAAAATATTTTTTCGGTTTTTCGAAGTCCCCACCTACCCCTCGATGCACAATTCTGGACTCGAGGTTTCCCCTGGTAGTGTGATCTCGAAAGGCAGGCCTCCCCTTTGCAATACGAGCTCGGAAGCGGGAGCTCTCGATACAGGAGGTACGTCTCGAGAACGACTCGGACCGAAAAACTTCTAAGTGAAAATTTTTCAAAGTTTTTCTGAAAACCACTTTTTTCCACGATTCAGGCTACCCTGTTCATTATTAGCCGAAAATATTTTTTCGGTTTTTCGAAGTCCGCACCTACCCATCGATACACAATTCTGGACTCAAGGTTTCCCCCGGTAATGCGATCTCGGAAGGGAGGCCTCCCCTTTGCAACACGAGCTCGGAAGCGGGAGCTCTCGATACAGGAGGTACGTCTCGAGAACGACTCGGACCGAAAACTTTTAAGTTAAAATTTTTCGAAGTTTTTCTGAAAACCACTTTTTTCCACGATTCAGGCTACCCTGTTCATTATTAGCCGAAAATATTTTTTCGGTTTTTTGAAGTCCCCACCTACCCCTCGATACACAATTCTGGACTCGAGGTTTCCCCTGGTAATGTGATCACGGAAGGCAGGCCTCCCCTTTGCAACACGAGCTCGGAAGCGGGAGCTCTCGATACAGGAGGTACGTCTCGAGAACGACTCGGACCGAAAAACTTCTAAGTGAAAATTTTTCAAAGTTTTTCTGAAAACCACTTTTTTCCACGATTCAGGCTACCCTGTTCATTATTAGCCGAAAATATTTTTTCGGTTTTTCGAAGTCCGCACCTACCCATCGATACACAATTCTGGACTCGAGGTTTCCCCCGGTAATGTGATCTTGGAAGGCAGGCCTCCCCTTTGCAACACGAGCTCGGAAGCGGGAGCTCTCGATACAGGAGGTACGTCTCGAGAACGACTCGGACCGAAAAACTTCTAAGTGAAAATTTTTCAAAGTTTTTCTGAAAACCACTTTTTTCCACGATTCAGGCTACCCTGTTCATTATTAGCCGAAAATATTTTTTCGGTTTTTCGAAGTCCGCACCTACCCATCGATACACAATTCTGGACTCGAGGTTTCCCCCGGTAATGTGATCTTGGAAGGCAGGCCTCCCCTTTGCAACACGAGCTCGGAAGCGGGAGCTCTCGATACAGGAGGTACGTCTCGAGAACGACTCGGACCGAAAACTTTTAAATTAAAATTTTTCGAAGTTTTTCTGAAAACCACTTTTTTCCACGATTCAGGCTACCCTGTTCATTATTAGCCGAAAATATTTTTTCGGTTTTTCGAAGTCCCCACCTACCCCTCGATACACAATTCTGGACTCGAGGTTTCCCCTGGTAATGTGATCTCGAAAGGCAGGCCTCCCCTTTGCAATACGAGCTCGGAAGCGGGAGCTCTCGATACAGGAGGTACGTCTCGAGAACGACTCGGACCGAAAAACTTCTAAGTGAAAATTTTTCAAAGTTTTTCTGAAAACCACTTTTTTCCACGATTCAGGCTACCCTGTTCATTATTAGCCGAAAATATTTTTTTGATTTTTTTTTCGGTAAAAAAAACTGAAATCCGGCAAAAATCCGGCAATTTTTTTTCCAGCCGGAGCCGGAACCGGAACCGGATTTTGAAGCCGGATATCCGGCCGGAACCGGATTCAGCCGGATTTCCGGTCGGTTCCTATAAAGGACAGATGTATGTAAATTTCAAAGGGAAACCAGAACGCAGTAAAATTGTAGTCGAAACCACACCGCACAAGCCTAGTCCCTGGTAAATGAAAATCAATCAAATAATATGTTGATAAAAAATCATATCCCATCAGTCCTTCTCGGAGCTTACGATCTTATTGTTCCTTATAACATGAACTCGCTGAGGCTCCAATTCCCGTTTCTGCTTAACTTCAAGAACTAACTTCCTGAAGGCAGCTCTCTGCTCGGCTGATCGGTCGGGGCTGATGTACACTGAGTCATACCCCTCCACTTCTCTTAGTTTTCTCGCTTTGCTCAACACTTGCCGCACATGATCTGAGCCGCTGAGAGTGAACTTGATAGGTTTAACGGCTGGTCCTCCATCTGTTACAGTTCTCCCCATCCTACAGCAAGAAACGATTCGAGGTTTCTCATCTATGTTTTCTAGTACCTCAAGCACTCTCTTTTCCAGGATTTCTTCACTCTTTTCTGGTAGACCGTAGATGACCAGATTTTGACTACGATCCTCTTCCTCGGAGGCACGTTTCAGAGCAGCTTTCATTTTCTTAGGCGCTAGCGCCTTGCTGCATGAATTCTTCACAACTGACGACCAGGCTTTGAGTTCGCTTTTCACTGTCGTCTGAACAGAGGTCAAATCTTCACTTTTCTTCTCAAGCAATTGTCCTTGCAGTTTAATCACAGTGTTCTGATCTGCAATCTTTTCGTCCTTCAGTTGGTCGATTTCATCTTGTAGTTTGGTCGCTGAAAACAACAGCGGTGAACAATAACTGTCGAGAATGTCGATAAAAGTTTCCATCCAATCACACAGCGTAGCCTTGGTGATCTGAGGCTTGTTGAGCGTTTCTTTACGTAACACATTGGATTTCTGAACACCTGCCGCTTGACGCATATCGTTGAGTAGCATAATCTGAGCACCCAAAATCTGTTCAGCATACATTGATCTGAATTTGAGTGTAGAGTAATTCAACGCTATTTCATTGTCAAGATTCTCCAAGTATTTGTTAACCATGATGTACAATGTACACGCAGGGCCAGTTTAATATACACGAGTATATTATCTGCTACACAGTGAGAGCTGTTTAAACCGACGCAAAAGCAATTAACTGATAAGAATAGTTTCCAATCGTATTGAATATTACAAGAAAAACTTTCCTGAAACATTTGAAATAAAAGAAAACACACTGGAAAAAGATGATGTTAAAAGAAGTCTTAAATTGCTGAAAAGTAAATACATTATTTGTAGTATCGACAAAGCTTCTGGTAATTTTTCATTTATTTGTAAAAAGTTTTATGTAAAAACTCTTGTCAATGAAATGGGTTTTGATCCTAATACTCTAGAATGTATAGGTAATGCTACATATAAACCCTGTAGCGAAGACGAGACTCATTATGTCAATAAAATATCTGAGAGTCTAAAGGAGAGATTTAATGTACAAGTTGAAGATAAAAACTTGCGACTAGCACGCATCTTCTGGAACCCTAAGCTTCATAAGAACCCTTACAAGGCGAGGTTCATTGCAGGTGCCCGTTTTTGCGTTACGAAACAACTTAACGTCCAAGTTAACTGTTGTCTGAAACTTTTGAGGAAATCTTTCAAGAAATACTGCGAGGCAATCTACAACAACAGCGGTATAAACATGTTTTGGAGCATAGATTCCTCAAGTGAATTCCTTGAAGCTATCAAAAATAGCGATGTTTATAATATACAAGTATATGATTTTACTACTCTTTATACCAGATTAGACTTGATTGAAGTAGAGAATATGATTAATGAAGTTGTTGATTTAATATTTTCAGACCGTAATAGATATATTTGTATTTCTAAAAGAGACAGTAATACATGTTTCTTTTCCAATAAAACCTATGATTCTCATGCCTGCTTTAGTCAAGATGACCTAAAAGAGGCTGTTAAATTTATTATTTATAACACTTATGTCGTCTTCGGTGGGATTGTATTCATACAAACCAAGGGTATTCCTATGGGTGGAAATTCAAGTTCCCCTATAGCTGATCTCACTGTTGGCAAAAAGGAATTTAATTATATGAAACGTTTACTTCAGGAAAAGAAAATGGGATTAGCAAAGATATTATCCAATAATAAACGATATGTTGACGATTTATCTATTATTAACCACCTTTACTTTCATAAATTGATTAAAGATATTTATCCTAATTCATTGGAGATGGAGCGAGCTGGTTCCAATAATAAAATCATTAACTACCTTGATTTAAATATTAATATTTCCACAGAAGGACTAGAAATATCAGTGTATAACAAAACTGATGATTTTAATTTTCATGTTGTATCCCTTACATTTCCTCACAGTAACATCCCAACCGAGGTTGGCTACAACGTTTTTTCAAGTCAAGTTCTTAGATATGGTAATGTTTGCACTAGATTGGATATCTTTACCTCCCATCTTCACAAAATATTCAAAATTCTAATTGATAGAGGATATAGCCGTGATAGACTGATTAAAGGCATTAAACGTTGTCTGAGGAAATATGATAACGTTTTCAGGAAGTTCGGTATTCTAGATGACCGTAACATTATTAAAGAACTCCCCTGATATCTTTTGATTTATTGAAACACGGGTACTAACTCTGCTAAACTGAACAAATTCTGAAACTTAGGTGAATAAGTGTACAACGTGCTAAACCGAAGTTCAGACTGACCAGTGAAAATGGGCGAGCGTACCAAATGTCATTTTAATTAGAAGTTTTAGTCAGTGATTTATTATTGAAGCTTGTAATTACAATATCTAATACTCCTATAAATACTTTAATTAATTGTTTGTCCCGTTATTCTTTTTCCTTCCTCTTTTCCTTGTCATCCCCTTTAGTTTTAAGACTCTTGCTATAAATGGCTACAGCTAACACTATTAATGCTAAGTACCAAACAACAAGTGGGAGGTGGATCGTTGGTACCATTAAATCGATTTAACACCGCAATTCCAGTCGCAAGCCTGGGACCACTACTAGCATAGTCACAACATCTACAAAGCTGCCATATAGCCTGACTGACAATTTTCTCGACTGACTGACAATGTTTCTTCTTTTTCCCCATTTAGAATACAAAGATTAGTACATTTTAGCTTATGATTAATATTATATTTTTACCTATAGTTTACCTAGATATAAGATTTTCTTCCTGATCACAATCACGTGACAGAAGCTCTAAACGATTATTTAAGAGTGCCCTCTGCAGGAATACGATCATTAACGTATATATTTCACAAAAAATAATTCTAGACTGATCGGACCTCATCTTATCATGCAAAATTGCAAATGGAGTCAAAAGATGCTGGCTCAACTTTAAACATACTTCTCCCTAAACTTCGTTCACTCTTCTTTTCATGCACAATCAACACGCGGTCATGTTAAAATATCCAACCGAACAAAAAAGAACATTTTCTTAGAATCTGTATCTACTGTCATGTAGCAGCAGCCCGACCTGTGAATATGTCTCCTTAAACTCTTAAAGATGACAATTCAGAAATCACTTGATATCGTGGCTGCTTATGATCAAAATCAGCGATTTTAAATTTAACTTGAAGCACAAAAAAAAAATATGAATAGTTATTAATCGTGAATAATCCACGTGATGCAGATAAGCAGATTGAGCGTTTGCACAAATTTAAAATTAACCGGTTCTGGGGATATAATAATAGAAATGGTAAAACTATTTAAAGTATTATAAAACTATTTAAAAAATAAGCGGTTTTTGTAGGAATAAAAGGGAACGTGTTCATGCAGGCAGCTGTGCTACTTGTTATACGGATTATAGCGATGTTTCTTTGAGCAATTCGGGCAAGCCAATTATTTTTTCTGTTTCGGGCATTTGACTTTAACATAAACAATTTCTACATTTCTTACAGGCCTGAAAATTGAACAATTTGAACGATTGCTACATCAGTTACAGATGGTATGATATGGTACCGCGACAATTGACCCCCGACAATTGACCCCCCCCCCCCCCGACAAATGACCCCCCGAAAATTGACCCCCCGGGTTTTACTGTATTTCTACTGTATTGGAGGACGTACTTAATAGATGTTATTGTTGTCCAGAAGCGATCCCTGTAACCTAAAGTAAATAACCTAATTATCCCAGACTTTGCAGAAGAATGACTTCAACAATCACCGACGGACTAAACGGAAGGAGTAACCCCTTCATGAAGCTTCCTCAGGGGGATAAGATACAAGCTTACTACATCTGGGTTGATGGCTCCGGAGAGAATGTCAGGTAACCGAAAATAGCTCTTAGAGTTTACACGAGATCCTGTTTGGTGGAGATTTTGGCAAATCATTGAGCGATCGTAACTTTGTTTTAAATTGAAAACTATTGTTTTTAATTTGTCAAATTGATGGCTGATAAATAGTTTATATTTTACATAACTTAATCTTAATGCACTTGTACCAGGGGAAAGACAAGGACGCTGGACAGTGTCCCAGACTCTCCTGATGACCTACCGTGGTGGAACTTTGACGGTAGTAGTACAAAACAGAGTACTGGCGAAAACAGTGACGTTCTTCTTAAACCAGTCGCTATCTTCAAGTCAGTTGATTATGATTCTTATCGAAGATGAATGTTATACTTTGAATTTCAATAATTTATTTGGAGTTAAGTAAGTATAAACTTCAATAGAACTATCTAACTTCCACTTGTCGGCTAGAAAAACACCTTATACTTAAACTTTTCTACACGGGAAGCAGAAAAGATGAAGGAGCAGAAAATAAGATATATTAATAATTAATTCATTATTAATTTGTAAATTAATATTTGCCTCAGGGATCCGTTCCGAGGAGGTGACAATATAATCGTTATGTGTGAGACATACGGACCCGACGAGACCCCTCACCCGACTAACCCACGACACGAGTGTATTGAAAATATGGAGAAGGCTGCAGAGCTTGAACCTTGGTTTGGTATTGAACAGGTAATGACAATCACAAGCCTCTGCTTACTAAAGTAAAACTATTTTCCTTGTATATTATTCAATGATTTCTGCCAACATCTAACAGTTGGGCTATGATAAGATATTTTACTGCTCTTGATCCGTTTCCTAAGGAGTTCAGGGCAATTTGCACTACCAAAAGTCTGATTTCTTGCCTTATGTACGTTTACCGATGATCAATATACAATATTCATCTATCAAAATGTATTTTTAAATCGGTCTCTACATAAATTTAAAATCATAATCCTCTCACTCTCATCACGCTTCCTTCAGGAATACACCCTGTTTGACTCTCACAACAAAGAAGTATATTGCTGGCCACGTCACGGGTTCCCAGGCCCTCAAGGCCCTTACTATTGCGGTATCGGAGCTGACAGAATCAAGGGGAGGAAAGTGGTGGAGGCTCATTACAGAGCTTGTCTCTACGCTGGTATCATGATTGGAGGTTCCAATGCGGAAGTTATGCCCTCTCAGGTAAGAATCGTTCTTATTTTATTTTGATTACAGCTTATAATCCATGATGAATTATATTGAAAACGTAATCTTGTTAATTCTATACCATTTACAATACCTCTATTTAAATCAGTGTATTGATATAAACATACAGATATCTTCAGTTCCGAAAATATTAAATTTTAAATACCACTTATATTGTGTTGGGTTAAATTTCAAAGGACAATTATCAACGAAAAAATTGAAAATTCAGTCATGCGAAATGAAAATTTAAATGTCTCCCAATTTTACAATTCCAGATGTGTCTTTCAGAATGAGTAATTTTTCCAATAATGCATAAAAGTTCACTGCATAAATTTTGTTCTTTCCAACAATCCACAACAAAAACCGTTGATCATGATACAACGATACTGACCACCGATCATTGAGTTTACCCACTTAAGGTCACGAATAACCACGCTCGCTGACCAACATGATAAGCACACCTTCTCATTTAAACACACCTTCTCGTTTAACCACGTACACGTACATGCCAGATATCGTCTGTCAACTCATTTCATGATTTTCCGAGAAATCATCACTGGTTCTAAGTAATCTCAAATTGATTAATTGTTGGAGTTGGCCATCGCGAGCTCCGTCGAGACGCTTCTCCGATGTTTTTAAAAGCAATCACGATATACAATATGCAGCCGAACTATAATGGCTAATATAAGGTCTTGTGATCAAATATATGTCATATCATTAGCAGATTCTAACGGTTCCTGGATTCTTCTCGAACTTCCATGATTCTTCTAGATCTTCTTAAATTCGATCTAGTCTGACTTGAGGACTCCCTCGAAGAATCCGGTGAGTTTTATGGTAAATTGTTCCTGGATGAAATGCTTATAAGCTTTGATTTTACCACTTTTTGTTGCTTTCTTTATAGGTCTCTTATTTTAGGTATAAAGAATATTTTGTATCTTAACAGTTTAATATTCTTAGGTACTATAATTGCAGGTATTTAAAAATTAAAATCGCGTTCAAGTTTCAAATTACCATTTCCAGCCTCTTTTTGGTCCTGTTAATTCGTACAGACCCGAACTACCGGTCCCTTTTATGAAGAAAAAAATGCCACAAAGCATTTGCAACCCGCTTATTATTTATGTCAACAATCAAATGCCCTTTTAAATATTCAGCACTGATTTCATCATAAATTAACAAATGTTAATTTTTAATCCTAAGAACAAGCATGGACAAATATGAAGACCATGATTCCTCCCGTGGTAATTCTCCTCTTGAGCAGAGTAAAATCTGCTTGTTACTGTCATTCGTTATATAAGATATATTAACCGCAGTTATTTAACTACTGGTTATTGAGCTGCAGATCAGCAAGTAATTGTATTATCCTGTATAAATTTATGCATGACTCCAGAGCCGATATAGTTAAAATCGTAGACAACTGAATGTTCCACATTTAATAACTTAATATTTTAATTATTTGATAATTCTGGAAAAAGAAGTCTATTCTTTTCTATCGTTACTGTGGTATCCACTACGGCTATTTAAAAGCAGATATTTTCCGCCTCAGTTCTCAAATATCTTAAACTTGACTGCGTCTGTTCTCATTATCGAATCGAATCGATAAATTATTTTTCCCATAGCCACAATTAATGTAACCGCTTACAAACCACAAGCATCCACCTCGGTGATCTGGAATGTTAGATAAATAACACTCTCCACTATCTCTTATTCTTGATGTCAAGCACTGTGCGGAGTAGATGACTAGATGAGTCTTCAAACAACGTGCTTAGCGAGTTGTAATTTAGTGCGTCCGGTAATCAAAGCTCGCTCCAAACTTAAGCACACTAAAATGTCCTAAATCTTTGCCTTCAAGTGACAAGTAGCAATGTTTTCTTTGAATGCTTGCCGGTTAACAAAATAATTGGTCAGTGGAGGGATAATTGCTTGTCATATCATTCACCGAAGTTCCCTTCGCTGACCAATTATTTTGTTAACCGGCAAGCATTCAAAGAAAACATAGCTACTCGAAGGCAAAGATTTAGGACATTTTACTGTGCTTGAGTTTCGAGCGAGCTTTGATTACCGCTCGTCGTATCAGTCAAAAACGTCAAATGATTACATTGTGAACACTTTGCATTACAATTAATAAATAATGTGCTTGCGTTACTAATATAATTATAGAGATCAGCACCTTTCTTTTTTAGATGTCAACTCTCATACAGTAGAGTCACTATTGCCATTTAAAAACATACATCTGCGATTCAGTTCTGCACCACCAAGTCCAAGATATCCAGCATGCCGCAAAGTGCGCTCGTTTAAAGTTCAGTTGCTATTACTCTTCCTATCTAAACTTTCTACTATGAGATATTTAGGGGCAGTCAAACTATATCGGGCTTGAATGAATAAGGACTTGCTAACCCATGGCAACATTAAAATATATCGACTCTGTTACATCGCGTCCTATTAATTTAAAGCTCCGTAATTAAAGGAACAGCTATGAGTGGTGCAGTTGTCATGGACGGATTAAACGGGAGATCCAACCCCTTTATGAAGTTAGATCAAGGAGATAAGATACAAGCCTACTACATGTGGGTTGACGGCTCCGGAGAAAACTTGAGGTAACTGCAACAGTTATTGAACCAATTTTTAAGGATGATCACAGTTATTGAACCAATTTTTAAGGATGATCACAGTTATTGAACCAATTTTTAAGGATGATCACAGTTATTGAACCAATTTTTAAGGATGATCACAGCTTTATTGAACCAATTTTTAAGGATGATCACAGCTTTATTGAACCAATTTTTAAGGATGATCACAGCTTTATTGAACCAATTTTTAAGGATGATCACAGCTTTATTGAACCAATTTTTAAGATGATCACAGTTATTGAACTCATTTTAAAAGCTGATCACAGTTATTGAAATAATTTTTAAGGCTGATCGCATCGCTTAGATTTGGAAAATTTGTTTAGTCCACACAGTATTTGACATATCTTGATTACTCTATTAGAGGAAAGACAAGGACGCTGGACAGTGTGCCAGATTCTCCCGATGATCTGCCATGGTGGAACTTTGACGGTAGTAGTACAAACCAGAGTCTTGGTAAAAACAGTGACGTTCTCCTTAAACCAGTCGCTATCTTCAAGTCAGTAGAATATGATTTTATTGAAGATGAATGTTATACTTCGAATTATTTGTTAAGTATAAATTTCAATAGAACTATCTAACTTCCACTTTTCTTGTCGTCTACAAAAACACCTTATACTTTACCTTATCTTCAAGTACGAAATAAACATTTTTGCTCACCAATGTAAAAAAATGCTTATACTTTTCAGCCTGCAAAGGATTTCATTTTGCTTATATAATTATATTCCATACCTCTCGTTTTGACAAATATTACCTAATTTACTATTTTACTAGAGATCAACATGTGAATAGTCAATCTAAAAAGTTGAATTATTACTTGCTCCAGAGATCCGTTCCGAGGAGGAGACAACATCCTTGTTTTATGTGAAACTTACGGGCCTGATGATGAGCCTCATCCCACTAACCCAAGACACGAGTGTATTGAAAATATGGAGAAAGCTGCTGAGCTTGAACCATGGTTCGGTATTGAGCAGGTTTGGACAGCTGATGATTTTAAAACTAGTTTTTGAAACTGATTTGTTTTTAAACTTCTTCTTTAGTAAATGTGACACAATATTCAATCAATTCAATGCTTGGAACTTCTTTTTCGAGTGTTTATGATAAACGTACAACCTGTTTTTTTCCAGGAATACACCCTGTTTGACGCCCACAACAAAGAAGTATACTGCTGGCCCCGATACGGGTTCCCTGGCCCTCAGGGACCTTACTATTGCGGTATCGGAGCTGACAGAATCAAGGGGAGGAAAGTGGTGGAGGCTCATTACAGAGCTTGCCTCTACGCTGGTGTCATGATCGGAGGTTCCAATGCGGAAGTTATGCCCTCTCAGGTTCAACTCATATAAACCACGTGATCAAAAGCACGTGATCAAAAGCACGTGATCAAAAGCACGTGATCAAAAGCACGTGATCAAAACCACGTGATCATAACCACGTGATCAAAACCACCTGATCAAAACCACGTGATCAAAACCACGTGATCAAAACCACCTGATCAAAACCACCTGATCAAAACCACCTGATCAAAACCACCTGGTCAAAACCACCTGATCAAAACCACCTGATCAAAACCACCTGATCAAAACCACCTGATCAAAACCACCTGATCAAAACCACCTGATCAAAACCACCTGATCAAAACCACCTGATCAAAACCACCTGATCGAAACCACCTGATCAAAACCACGTGGTCTAACCACGTGCTTATTCATGACCACTACGTCATAACATAAGAACTTTAGTAACTCACTAAGTAACTCACGGGCCCACTTTAAGAGCTACTTTCAAAATTAAAACTCGGAACTTACCAAATTTGGTATCTTCATCACCATACTTTTTTGACTATAAAGTATAAATGTCATTATCAAAAATGTAATACTGAAGTATGTACATAAACTTTCGTAAATCATCACGGCCGTTTCGAAATTATTTATTCTGAAAGACATGAACGTTGAAAATTCGGAACTGAAGATATTTTATAAATCGAATCTAAAAAATCCTAATAAATCCTAACACTCATAACACTCTAACACACCACTCTAACACACCTTCCCACCACTCTAACACACCTTCCCAACACTCTAACACACCTTCCCACCACTCTAACACACCTTCCCACCACTCTAACACACCTTCCCAACACTCTAACACACCTTCCCACCACTCTAACACACCTTCCCACCACTCTAACACACCTTCCCAACACTTTAACACACCTTCCCACCACTCTAACACACCTTCCCAACACTCTAACACACCTTCCCAACACTCTAACACACCTTCCCAACACTCTAACACACCTTCCCAACACTCTAACACACCTTCCCACCACTCTAACACACCTTCCCAACACTCTAACACACCTTCCCAACACTCTAACACACCTTCCCAACACTCTAACACACCTTCCCACCACTCTAACACACCTTCCCACCACAGTGGGAATACCAAGTGGGACCCTGCTCTGGAGTAGACATGGGTGACCACCTTTGGGTATCACGGTACATTCTTCATCGTGTAGCAGAGGAGTTTAATGTTTGTGTCAGCTTAGATCCTAAGCCAATTGATGGAGATTGGAATGGCGCTGGTTGCCATACCAATGTCAGGTAGGGACTGTTAATTTTTTGAAACTAATTAATCAATCAAATAATCACCTACTCATGTGCCTGTTACACAAGTACGGCAGTCGTATTAAACAGGAATTAAATAGGAATTAAACTAAACTAAACAGGAATTAAACATGAAATGACCAAGGAGAACATGAAATGACCAAGGAGAACACTAACGAACTCGTATAAGTAATACAACAATTCAGTCGTATGCTACTGAAGGGGGGACTGGAGAGGGCTCTCTCGTCATTAGAAAGTTAGAAGATTAGAGTAACCTTTGTATGTTGTACAATTCTGTTAATTTTGTTTACAATTCTGTTAAATCTCTTGTCTCAGCACCAAACCAATGCGAGAAGAAGGAGGAATGGAACACATCATGGTAGCTATAGAGAAGATGGAGGCTAAACATAAGGAGCATATTGAAGCTTATGATCCGTCAGGAGGAAAGGACAACGCTAGACGGCTGACTGGTGCTCACGAAACAGCAAGGTATTAAAACTATTTTCACAACTACAATTAAATACATTTATTGAGTGCTATGTAACCTGGCAGTAACGTTGAAAAGGACTTTGAGGGGGTCTGTAGTCTCCCGCATAGTATGTTTGTGTTTCACTGATTTGTAAACTGAAGACGTAAATACACGTGTTGTTTAACTATTATCAATTAGTTAGCTAATTATAATTAATAACGTGCTTATTTTCTGATGTTATAAACGGGATTTATAGCTGAATAAAAAGCATGGAAGCTATCAAATATTAAGGATCGAGCACAATTAAGTGTTATAATATTATGTGATACTTTTTACATAATTTGTTTTAATTTTGGTGACGTTTTTGACTTATCAAACTCAAATATTCTGATTCTGTCACCATGATTCACATAATTTTTATATTTTGCATATTTTACATATTTCACTTACATTTACACACATTTCTTCAGTATTAACGAGTTCAGCTACGGTGTAGCCCACAGGGGAGCCAGTATCAGGATCCCAAGATCTGTTGAGAAGGACGGTTACGGTTACCTTGAGGTATGTCTCTCACTTTTAAGTTTGTTTGTTTGTTTGTACTTTGTGGGGCAGCCACTGAGGCCACTCTACAAGGAAATCTTAAAGGATTTCGCGAGTATTTTGGCCTGTCTAGTCATTGACTACTGATTAAACTATACATAAAATTTGTCGCAAATAATGGGAAAAATCGCGATTCCGTACATGCCGCGATTTCCTTTTGTTTCTGGTAAGGAGGCTATGTTCATTTACTGGGCTGACGTCTAATGGGGTCCCTTTCGTTGCAGATATCCGGTTATAACTGAGCTATATATTGTCATTCACTTCTATATATCCTACTTCCTTGTTGAAACTGTTTGTGTATTATAAAAACAGAATATATTGATTTGTATAATCTAGTGCAGGTTCACTGTGGTCAGTAGAAACATTTCATTTTCTTTATCACTGTTCTTTGGTTCCCTGATCTAATAAAAAATAATTAATTAATTAATTAATCAAATAATTAAATCCCCAGGATCGTCGTCCATCCAGTAACATGGATCCCTACGTGGTCTGCAACAGAATCATCAAGACCATTGCAATTGACGAAGATTAAAAACTAGTGTTGATTTACATTGGACTCGTAACTAGCATAACTTAAACATTGATTAGTTAATCAATTAATTAATTTGTTAATTAATTGATCATTTTTCACGGTTTAAGGATTCCAAACCTTGTGGTTGAGATAGATATTTATGATTGTCAATTGTTATTTTGTATTATTGTATAGTCATATGAAGTCTCAGCTTATGAGCCGGGTCTTAATTTTAAAATAAAGCATTATTTTGCCAAATCTAATATTTAGATTCCAATATAGTGTTTAAATAATATTTGTGAATACCTATACATTGTGATATATGAAATGGATTATGTAATATAATCTAACATACGCATTGTTTTCCTTTTTGTTTCAGAAATTGAAAAGCATTTAATAAAAAAGTTGAAAAATCATATCATAGCCTTTAAAAAAGTTTCGCTAAACTTTATGCAGATTGTTCGAGTTCATGATTGCACAAAAAACCGCGGATTATAAATTTCACTAATTCGATTGATGATAACGCGTTCTGCATATGCTTCAGTTATATTATTAGGGATTGGGTTGGGATCATAGTAGAGTGTTAGGGTTTTTGGATGGTCAATCAGGGCCATATAGAGAAAGTTTAAACAAATCACTAGATAGTCGAGTGTAAAGTGATTAATCATCATCCGACCGCAATACTGAGCATTGATACCAATGAAAATTCCCCAAACCCGTACTAAACGAAAAGTGCCGGAGGGATAGTATTACCGCCCGGGCGAAAATCAAAAAAATTATTGAAAATATGTTTTTTAAGACTTAGTTCACATATAATACTGTATGCCTGAAAATTATTTGCTCCATTGCGAGGAAGCACACAGCACACAGCAAAAAGGTCAACTTAACGAAAATTTGTATTTTCCAAATCCTGTCCCATTTTCAAATATGAACATTTCTGAATACAAATTTGACCAAAACCCATAATCATGGGTAGAGTGTACCGCTGCCAGTGTCTCTCTTTTCCAAACAAAAGGAAATGATATTAATTTGAGGAACCGTCCGCTAATGCAAATTGAAACCGAGAATGAAATCGGTCGCTCGCTTTTCCCATTCATTCACGGCTTACGAATTGTAATAAAGCTTATTAAATGGGATCGGAAAAGCGAGCGACCGATTTCATTCTCGGTTTCAATTTGCATTAGCGGACGGTTCCTCAAATTAATATCATTTCCTTTTGTTTGGAAAAGAGAGACACTGGCAGCGGTACACTCTACCCATGATTATGGGTTTTGGTCAAATATCATCTCTTTTTGATTATAATGTCAGGATAATTTACACAGTCGAAACTTCATTAATAAGGAGGTAATTTCAACGATTTCGAAATTCTGCCTTTGAAAACGTTTCCTTGTGTTTAGGTAGGTATATCTGTCGATAACCGACTGAATATGGCACTTTTTACTCATTCAAGTTGGCATTAAATTCATATATAATGCCATTTAAATATCGTGGAAAGCAGAATATATTCGAAATCACGAATGAGCAAAATTCTCACCTTTCGCACGTGCAATCTTTGAGCGGACGTTGCATGCGCATACAATATTGAATCACCGTAAATTTTTGCATAGTGGTATTTAATATATAGTTTGATAAGCATGAAAAGTTTCAGAAGATTTTAAAAAGAACTTGGATCACAAGGGGACTCCAAAGTTGATAAAAATCGTGAAAATCAAAATTTTTAGTGATTTTAGCTATTTTAAATCAATTTGGGCGTGTCCCCACGTGTGCAACTTTTCGATTTTTAACTTTAAAACTAGCCTATAACACAATTTACACCTTTAAGAAGCAAAATTGAGCTCCACAACCCAAGGGATGGCCCAACACCAGAGAATACTAATTCACAACTTTTGTGTTTTTATAAAATTATTCTTTAAAAAAGCACTAACTTCAATAGCAAATATTTTTATGAAGGAGCAAGGTAAGAAACTTTTCCGGTAGATTTTCAGAATGCTTAAACAATTATCTAAGGTGAAAATGTCCTCAGATTTTGGATATAATTACTCCTTAATGGTGTAAAATCGATTTGAAAATTTCTTACTTTGTCAAAAATCAAGTTTTAAAAACACTTAATTTGATGACGTCATCAAGTGATGATGATGACGTTAAATTATTTTTCAATAGAATGTAAACTGAAGTTTAAACGGTTATCTTTAAAACCTGTGGTTTGAGATGACTGTATCGTTTATACTTTTGGATCTACGGACACTTAAATGTAGGCTACAATTGACTGCCAAAGCGTCTATACATCATATATATTATACTAGAAACCCGCTAGTCGAAAGCTTTGTTCGAGGAAATTTTAAAAATCAGTTATGTTTTAATTTCTCTTCATCATATAGCTCTGTTATACTGTAGACATAATGGAATTTATCTAACAATGGCGACAGCGTTGTTAGTATTCGGATTCCCAAAACGATACTTTTTACCGCATCAAAAAATACCAATCACAACCAAAGTTATGAATATAAGTCATAGCGTGAGCGTAAATGTGAGCTAGTTTTGAAATTATGACGTAGCATACAGCATAACAACGCGCGTAGTTAAGATGTTCTTGCTCGCGCACGTGCTACGCAACAGCGCAGTAAACCTTTGCTAAAATAACGACATTATTCTAACGGTTATTTTACCTCACTTCCGACGTTAATTATAAAAAATCTAAAGCCTAAATCAAAATTCTAAGAATGCTATAGCCTATTCCTATCCTTTTTCTACAACCCTGCTAAAAATGGCGAGGTTTCAACTCCATTTGCGAGCTGGGTTTGATTTCACCAGAGGGTCATTTTGAGGTCGATTTTCGGTGTTTTTTCTTCTATGTCCCCGTTGCCGGGGAAATTTCGTCAAGTTTAAATTATAGTATAGATATATATGCTTCACGACAATCTGTTGTAAAACAGGGGTTCCAGAAAACCCACTTGCCGATACTGCTGAAACATGAAATTTTGTTTACAGTCGATTTGGGCAAGGTCTAGACGCCCTGCAAAGTTTCAGATCTCTAACTCAATTTTAACACGGTTTTTAAGGCACCTGAATATGGCGATTTTGGGTTTTTTACCTAATTTCGTATAACATGCTGGCGCGTATTTTGCGCAAATTTCTTAAAAACCTCCATATAACTATTTCTTATTCCTGTCATCTTTAACATTGAATTAGAATGTTTTGAACTTAAATATACCTGCTGAACTACTTTCGATGAGTCTTAATGCCTGGAAAACAATAAAGGGGATATAATAGTATAGGGGGTAAATAGTATTGTGAATATAAGGGCGACGGTAATGCTTGCCAGCATTGTGATTTGACAGATTGGATGAACTTTTTGCCCAGAAACTAATTAGTTAGTTAATTTATGCTAGTTAAGTATGAAACCAAATTGAGGTACTGGAAGTCAAAATGGCGAAGAAAATTGCAAAATCATGTTTTCCCATTTCCTGTCCCATTTTCAGTAGAATCATAAAGATAAAACTAAAAGATAATTCATAAAATTAGCTTTGTTCGTAACTCCGTGAGCAGCATTTTCAATCAGTATAATATGTAATATTTACAAAAACAACGTAAACAATCAAACTTTACTTGAACATCAAATATTGATCGCAAATGTTTTTAGAAAAGTTTGGCTCATCTCCAACATTTCATGCTTCGCTGTTAGATCAGCTCAAAATTTAAACTAATTTTTTAAATTATCAATAAATCTAAAATTGTTCAATGTATTATTTATATTCATTCTCTTCTGCCATGTCATTTGAATCAAGGGACAAGATGAAGCTATTACTTCTTGGAGATATCACCTCAGGAGTCCCCAGTAAGGGTGCTTGAACTACACTTCTTCTACGAACTCTGCTTCCCTGTGATTGGTTTTAGAGTTACGTTAAGTTTTAATTTAACAATTATTTAAAAAATTTGTGTGCGATTTTGTGCGATTAATGTTTCTATGGTACCATCATCTTAAAAATGAATCAACTTATAAATCAACTCATTATGTGAAACTGACTATGTACTGCATAATTACCAAATGTGCGGATTTATTCTCTGTAATAGTTACTTGCTGGTCAAGGGGCTCGCTCGAAAAGAAGGACTTAGACCCGAGCTTAACACAGAACTTCTTCTCCTACTAAAATAACAGTGTTAAGATTATACACTTTTAATCATATTTTAATACAGAAAATAAGATATGATAATACTCATTAATGTACATATTTCTATTGGCATTGCTCATTTCTCTTTCTGGGAGAGGAAAGTAAAACGGATGAAAATCGATGATCTGCAAAGTATTGGGTTTATTACAGAAGAGAATGGGTAATTTTTATGTAATAATAATATGTAATGAAAAAAATACTCAAAATAACGCGTTCACCCCCTCGAGTACAACAAAACAAAACTAAAAAAGAGAAACAAACAACATAGTTTTAAACTAATTACAACACTACAAATCTATTACATTTATTGAGAATTATGTAGTGTAACACGATGGAAGTATTTTAAGCGGGCATATCCTGTCCAAACCCAGGATGCACGACATAAAGAATTTGTTTTAACTTGTTTGTATAAAAAGCATCAATAGTACCTCATTGCCGGTCTGCCAGTGGAGATATGCGTCGTCCAGGTTGTTTAACAGCTAATAAAACTTTCTTTTGCTCTGAGCAGTTCAGCGTGCTTCTCTTCCGTTATTTCACCTCGTTCTTTAAGGAAATTAATCCATTTCATGAGAGTTTCAACCTGAAATGAGTGTCATAACTCATACTTTTTTAAAAAGGTTTCAGAAATGTATAGATGTGGAAATTGTGGATATGATTGACTGAAATTGTGACCAGTGACCAGTGGCGAAACTTTGCTTGTTGGCGCCCCCCCGCTCAGTGACAAAAAGCCCCCCCAAAAAATTTTTTTTTCCCTAAAAAAAAAAAAAAAAAAAGGGTCGGGTATTTTTTTTCTCGCCCCCCTACACTTTTTCCCCGGGCCCCCTTTTTAAGGGAAAAAAGGGAAACCCAAAAAATTAATTTTTTTTCCCCCGGACCCCCCCGAACGAAAAAATTGGGAAGGGGAAATCAAAAACTGGGTTTTTTTTTTTTTCAGGGGAAGGGGCCAAATTCAGGAAAATTGGCCCCCCTTTTCCCCCCGGCGCCCCCCCCCGCCCCGGGGGGCCCTGGGGGGGGCCCAAGGGGAAGCCCTCCCATGCCAAAATTGAGGTTGACACAAAGTCGTCATCAAGGTACGGGGAGCATGAAATTCAGGTTTTATAGATCAAAACACCACCGGGGCCATTTTTGGGCCTGGGGTTTGAAATTTCGACTCAAGTGGTCGGAAAAAGAAATTAAACCTGGGCATGTGGTTTTTCCTGGGGAAATGTAATAAGCTAAAGGGGGTCGTGAACAGTACCCAAACCCGGGGCCTGTGGAGTCCTGGGTACGAAAAACTGCTCAAGTGGCCTTTGGAACGTTTAACCGGGCATGGGGTAGTCCTTTTACGGGAAATATAAACTCAAGGGGTCGGGGGGGGAACAGTATCAAACCTGGAATGTTTTAGTCCTTGGGGGAAACTGAAATTTCTGACTCAAGTGGTCTTAAACGGTACCCAAACCTGGGCTTTGTGGAAAGTCCTGGGGTACGAAATTTTGAAAAAAGGGGTTTCTTAAAAACTATCAAACCTGGGAGGGGTAGTCCGGGGTTCTGAAATACTAAATCAAGGGGTGGGTTAACTTACAAACCCGGGGAATGTTTTTGTCCTGTGGTAAGTAATCGGACTAAAGGGGGGGTCTGGAACATTTTTCATATTTTTTACCTTCTGCTGAAAAAACCGGGCCCGACGGAAACTTTTGTACGGAGCCAAACCCCCGGGTCCACGCACTTTTTCCCTAAGGGTTAATGATGTGCAGTTAATAATTGACAATATCTATGTGTTTCTATTCTTCTGTTTTACTATTAATCATGGCAAATAATATCGGTAAAATTTTGTTCTGTATTGGAAAATTATCCCCTATGATTTATATATCATGTATAATTTTGTAGTACCGCGTGTTATTGCCACCTCGCTATAATACCCTGCGATATCTGACAACGCGGACCCTTAGCTATAACGCTGATCTCGCTATAACGCTGACCTCGCCTATAAGTATAACGGTATAGTATAAAGAACCCATCAAAGTCTCCAAACCACACGTTTTACCTCAAGGGAAGGCTGCAATATGGTGTTCTGCACTGAACAAGTCCAGTTCTCTTTTGTCGTGTTTAAGAAAGATTGGAATTATTCCAGCGCTCTGTATAATCAGCTTCAACCCATCCGAACGTCTTCCTGCAGAGCATATTCTAAATTTTAGTGAAATGTAAGTGAAACTTTTGTGAAGTGAAACTTTTGTAAGTGAAACTTTGTTTTATTTTATTTTTACCTAAATTGACACTAACTTTTGTGGAATGGAGATTATTTGGGACTTACGAATTCAGCAAGCACATAGAAAGCTCATATAAATTGCCGATGCTTGAAGTGAAGATTTTAAACAAATTACCCATATGAACGAGGCTGGTAGCCTTCCAGCAACACAAACTTCACACAGTAAGTTCTTGTTAGGTTCTGCGCTCCACTGAAATGCATACCTGCCTCCTGGACCTCGGACAGTGCCATGTAACACTTTCCTGTTGTGTGGTAAATAGCTGTTATTGGTCTGAAAAATGCAGTTCAGTGCTGTTTTCTGTTGACGCTTGTGTTATTTGTAAGGCTTGGAGAAACACCACACCTACTTGATAAGTGTTTCATAGTTAAATTGCAGTTAAGAACTTATAAGGTTAAATAATAAAATATATAAGTAAGGAAAACAACCTAGTTGATAATGGTTGTGGGTGTTGTGAGTTAGCTCCACTGATCGCAAGAGAGCATTTTTTGCCTCATCCATCTCCCCTATCCTCATTCTGAAGATAAAGCGGTATAGGCGCAGGGATGATATGATCAAATTTGGTCGATTGAAAGATTGAAAGAGAAATCATGAAAACTGCTCATTTTCCTAAATCAAGATTTCAGTCACGTGATCATTTTTTTCAAGCAAATTACTCACCGTATTTTTCCGTGTAAATAGAAAGCGTGAGAATGGCAACATTCTGACCAGTTTACTTTGCTGGCGATGAAAATGGAGTATGGATGAGGATTTTTGTTCGTCTTTTGGGATATCTTCCACTTTTGGTTGAGTGATTTGACCTACATTTTAATGGGATTATGGTTGTGTTTCAAAATCTCAGTTTCAGCAATATATAAAGTTATAAATAGACAAACACCCTATCAATTACATTTCGGAATGAACCATGTGTTACCTTGATGTCAACATATTCATATGATCGTTAATTAGGATAAGGATTGAAATAAAAAAGAACAAAATATATGACTGACCAACAAATCAATATTTGGAAGAAACTTCGGGCTCCTTCTATTGATATCGTGAAATATTTTGATCGCTTTCTCTATAGAAGAATCATACATCATCTTTCCTGAATCGGGGTGTTATTAAAAGCATATCAAAATCGTTTTACAACAATTTATCAGCAATAAAGATCAAGTATAGTGAGCTAGATTACATGTTTAATGCAAGTACAAATCAAGAAACAAAATATATCATAAAAAACATCACGACTTTAAGGGGGGGGGGGGGGGGGGGGGGGGGTGGGGTTCACCCTGATTTTTTTGTGAAACTTGGTTTCGAGATAGTAGTTGACCAACAAACTAGGACCAGTGACCGAACTTTTGAGGGGTCCCGGACCCCAACCGCCAAACGGTGCCCGCGGGGCAGCCACGCCCATATTTGGTCCAAATTAGGCCCAATTTAGCCAAATGCCCTGAACATGCCAAAAATCCAGATTTTAGGTACTCTACTTGTAGCTAGTGGATCCTTGAACTCGTATATGAATTTTCATCAAGATTGGACCAAAAATGACTGAGTTATGAGCAAAAAACCATATGACCATATTTGGGCATACGCACCAAATTTGATCGATTTTGGCCCATAAATTGGTCAAATATCAATATTTTTTTAAAGGCCTAACTCAAAATTTAGCAGTGCAAATTTTGGAATTTGGCCGCCAAATTTTTTTAAAGGCCTAACTCAAAATTCTGTCCCAAAACTTAAGGTCATGAGACAATTCTACGTTGATTCTGAAAATTTCATGAAAAAATATTGAAACCCTATTGAGTTCTATTGTTTTGAGCGAAGTCAGTTTTGCAAATATCGCAAACTGAGATATGGGCAATTTTGTTCATTTTTTGCGATTATTTGAACACAGAATCCACAGTTAGGTAGATACTGAGCTGATACTCATAAATAATGTGTAGTATAGGCTTACCTTCCATATAAAGTTGGTTTCATTCAAAAATATTGATATTTGACCAATTTATGGCCAAAATCGATCAAATTTGGTGCGTATGCCCAAATATGGTCATATGGTTTTTGCTCATAACTCAGTCATTTTTGGTCCAATCTTGATAAAAATTCATATACGAGTTCAAGGATCCACTAGCTACAAGTAGAGTACCTAAAATCTGGATTTTTGGCATGTTCAGGGCATTTGGCTAAATTGGGCCTAATTTGGACCAAATATGGGCGTGGCTGCCCCGCGGGCACCGTTTGGCGGTTGGGGTCCGGGACCCCCTCAAAAGTTCGGTCACTGGTCCTAGTTTGTTGGTCAACTACTATCTCGAAACCAAGTTTCACAAAAAAATCAGGGTGAACCCCCCCCCCCCCCCCCCCCCCCCCCCCCCCCCCCCCCCCCCCCCCCCCCCCCCCCCCCCCCCCCCCCCCCCCCCCCCCCCCCCCCACCCCCCCCCCCCCCCCCCCCCCCCCCCCCCTTAATTAGAATTCACCTAATGAGTGTTCCAGAAGAACCCGTCCGAACAAAAACATGATAAAATCGTTAACATTAGCACTCCTAGAAACGTAATCATCCAGTAGAACACGTGCAGCTACGTTTAGATTGAACAGTTGGAACAGTATCGCCAGATCTAGTTTTACTTCTGGTGACCTGATAATATGATGAGGGAGTTGAAATTCTGTGATTTAATATTTCTCAAGATTTTAACTACTTTGCTAACCAATCTATTAATCGTCGTCGTTATTTTACTGAATGAATCCGTATGTTTATTACAGCTTACCATAATAGTTCACATCTAAGAAAATGAAATAATATAATTATAGACACTTTATATAGCACTAATAATATTTTGTTTTTACTGTAATTAATAAATTACCCCTGCTTAATTAATTAATAAATCACCCCTGCTTAATTAATTAATTAATCACCCCTGCTTAATTGATTAATTAATTATCCCTAATTAATTAATTAATTAATTAATTACCCCTGCTTAATTAATTAATTAATTACCCCTGCTTAAGTTCGTTAAGCCTCTTGAAGTAAATAGCTGTTTTCTCCCTATTCCCAGTTTCACATAGCAAGATGACGTAGTTTGACAGGGTTACCTCTGAACTGGGTTTAACTCTGATAGCTTCCTGGGATAATAGCTTCACGTGACGTACATTATTACAGTTTATAATTAGTTCATAATTAGTTCATAATTAGTTCATAATTAGTCGATTATTGGTTCATAATTACTCGATTTCATTCAATATAAATGAACCCGAGAGTATAAAAACGCGATTATCATTAAGAACAAATAGCAAATACAAACTTCCCATAGAACTAACCAGGAAATACTCCTCCGCTTTCCCCTGATGTCCATTAATAGCAAGGTATGTAGCAATGAAGTTGTAGAAGTAGTGGCGGTGGGCACTTGGGTAACTTGCTAACTCCCATTTAACTTTTTCGAATACCTTTTTAAATGTAAGTGTTATGAATCATAATAATCATAATTTTTAATCATGAATAGTTCAAAATGTGATATAGTGGTTCACGTTAAAAATCATCGTAACTTTATAAATAATGCGCTTTATAGTCTATAATTAAGACACCGTGATTGTTATAAAAAGGAGATGATGAAGCAAGTATTCATGAACATAGGCAAGGCATGACACAAAGAAGAACGGTCGGTGGGGATTGGGACCCACTTAAATCACCTTAACACAGTGCCCCTCAGTACCTAATCCAGCCTGTCACTCAAATTATTTGTTATAATATAGTAGTTTGAAAGTATTAAAACTGAAAGTAACTAATATTTCAGAACCCAATATTTGACTATAAACTGATCTGTAAAAAGTAACCAATTTAAAGTAACCGATTTAAAGTATACCTCGTCAACAATTGATTTATCTTGTTGGTAAAGTAGCTGGAAGTAGTTCGGTCGAGAAAAATACAGAATGTTCTTTAACGCGCAAAGTTCATTTCCTTCCAATATCTGAAAAACAGAAAAAGTAAATAATAACGGAACAATTATATTTCTTTAATGGATGATAGTTGGGGGGTGAGCCATATTTCCTTTAAATATTCTTGTTTTGATTCTTGTTTTGATTCTTGTTTTGATTGGTCAATGCTTGACGATGATTAGACAATCGCTTAGTTTACATTCCCCCTAGCATTCAAATGTTTTTAACTGTAAGCTTCGGCTTATTTTGTTAGTGACAACAAACGCGGATTTAGAAAAAAATAATCTACCAAAAACTTTTCTGTAATTATAAGTACTAGCCATGACGTCACATGGCTAGTAGTATGACGTCACTGATACGTGACATCACGTCATAGGTCAAGAAGTATGACGTCACTACCTACTAACCTCTTCTATTTCTTCCTCTGACAATCGATACATAGACTTTAAACAGTAACACTTATCACTCAAAAAAGTAAAAATAGAAATAAATGTCACGCCTATATACAACTTGTTCGATTTTATAGCACGATAATATATAACTATAAGACAACGTGAATTATGGAACAACGATTTTGAAAATACAACAGCTGAATTGACTTTATGATGGGTCCAGGATAATTACATAGCATACGTGCCATGCACCCTGGACAATACTCAAGATCAAGTTATAGGCAATATGGCCATAGCAACAAATTATACACACAGAGAGCAAACCGTAGTGACGAAAATAATTTGATCTAACTCGAGGGGGTCTAAGAGGAGGCACCCTTAATAACGTGAACTTAATTCAGTTTAATGGACAATGTTTAATTATTGGTGTCTGATGCAAAGTACTTAGATTAAATTAAAGCCTTTTGAGTACTAAAAGAGCAAAGTGGAATTCGTATAATTCGTGTTGCAATTAAATCGAATTACTGAATTAATGTTTTTAAGGCGAGGATGAAAGTCTGCGAATTAATAATTTCAATCGAGACTTCAGGGGAATCCGTAGTCCGTAAAGGTATCGCAGAGTTTTGAAAATTATGTTTGTACAAATAATATAGTAACATGTTTCATCTGCACAAAAATTCAAAAAAGCTGAACGATATTTAATACACTTATTAACCATTAACCATTAGTTGACCTCAGAAAAGACTCTCCGAATCATAAAACCTGCTATAAATATGAAATGCATCGTAATAATCATGTGTGCATTTGGGTACGTGACTTTCTGTCTCGTGACATGACGTATTATAAGTAATATAAGTGGTATGACGTCACGAGTCACTTCTCCCCAAAGAAATTAATTTCATCTCTACTTTGGACCTGTTAAAATCGTCACTGGCTAAATTCCTTAAAGAATTCCCCGACACACCTCCGACTAAAGGATACACCGCTACTAACAACAACTCACTCTTGGAATGGTACTTACAAAAAGACCCCAGTGGAGGGATAGGAGGACGTACTTGATACTGTTGTCCTGAAGCGATCCCAGCCAAACCTACTCAAAGTACTCAAAGTAAGTACTGGGTACGTGGGTACGTGACTTTCTGTCTCGTGACATGACGTAAGTGGTTTGACGTCTCACTGGGTACGTGAGTTATTCTCTTGGTTCAAACCTCGCATCATAGATCACATACGAGCTCAGTTCACAAGGCTATCAAATTATTGGCTACCGGGTTCTCTATTATGTGAACTTTTAGAGCATGTGTAATACTAATAGCAGGGTTGGTAGGCATGCTCTTATTCCTCATGGTACTACTTAATCTTATTAAAACATGTCAATCTGACCTCCAGCTCGCCATTTTTGAGATTCAAGCAAATCGAGGATGTTCAAAAGGTGCAGGATGTTTAGCTCGTCAAAATACCGGTAGAAATATTTTCGTAGGCCCTAAAATGACTCTTCCAGATCCAGTATTATCCTTAAATTGGACATAACTCACTTATAATCTTATAGCTGAACTAGCTCTTATACTTCATCAGATGGCCAAACTGATGGCCAAATGGACCAAATTATTATATTCAATGTGACTGCATAATGCTGGGGTATCTACAATTCAGAAAGTGCAATGATTATAACTGGTCAAACTATAAAGTACGAAGATATGAATACATACAAAGCACATATTGTATCAAAAGATGTAAAACTGAAGAAAACGGATACTATGCATGATTTAGAGTTACTATACTGTTACTATACTGTTGAAATATGGAATGCAGGTGTGCTTTGAACTGAAAGAAAATTACCACTTTACCTATTGTACGCCTACAAAATTAACAGAAAGTCTGATCTTCGCAGTCGGTTGAGTCCCAACCGTTTACAAGCATGCGTTTCCATGGTAACATGAGTGATTAGCAATGTTGCAATATCACAAAGTGATACAATCAAATCACACGGAATTTCAAAAATTACATAACTCCCGTGTGATACATTATTGTGATAAGTTCTCCTTGACTTATAAGCCCAGGACTATATATCGGAGAGAAAGGGGGTTATAAAAATTACAGTTTTCGCCATTAATAAAGTTTTGTTTCTTCAGTAATTATCAAATTAACGAATGACATGTGCTCCAGACTGCAGCTATATTTCCAGACAGCGTTCAATTAGTATATCAAATGTTAAAAGAAATTTACCATAAATATCAAATGTTAAAATTAAAACCTTCGTACCTGATTTGTTCCCACTTTTGGCTGCCTAAGGGTGGTTTTAGAGGGTTTCCTCGTCCTGTGTTTAACCACCATCCTGTGTATACCGTCTAAAGTTTTAAAGTATGACTACTTGACTAGTATAGCAAAGTGAAGAAAATGTTCCTATACAAGTTACAGGCATTACACCGATATGAAATGAGAAAGTCTTTGAAATCGATTAGGTTTTACTGTGCATCAATACATAATTTTTGCAAGCAAAATCGTGAGAAAGAAAGAAGACAGAGTCTGCGGAGATTTGAAATATAAGGTCTTTGGATTTTATATTTTACATGGTCCAGTTCTTGTAACATATTTTACTGAAATCATACTTAATTAATTAATTAATTATTTGCGTCCTGAGAAATATACCAATACTTGATTAGTGTAAACACAATGTACGACAATGTGACTTGATCCAATAAGTGAAAATAACTAAAATCGCGAACATTAACATTCAAAATAAATGAAAATTTAAGTTGGCCCGAAAGTATTCCTGTTATTCAACAAATGATTATCATAACAAAAGTTACATTTTGGATCGCAAATTTGTTTATATTAAAGTCACTATTGTGACGGTACGTTAGAACTAGACAGAAACAAAGTGTGAAGGGCCTGAACGGAACCCCTCGGTTTCAGTTCCTTGTTTAACACTGCCGTACAGCAAAGACATCCACCGGGTTCTCCAAGGTTGGGCACATAGCTCACTCCACACTATGCTCTGTCAAATGTTGCTTATATACCAAAGATCTACAGGAAATATTTCTTTGTAAGTTTATATGTCATACTCATATGAGATCGAAAAATTTTCAGCAACGGAACCATTCGCATTTCAGAATCAAAAACCATTTCAAGCTTGAATATTAGCGCTAGAAAACACTGCTGATCCCCACCAAAAATGTGCAGCAGTTTATTTCCCTAATTTATTTTCGTTGTTTTCATGTTTCAAGTTGACGGGATGCAATAAAGTTTGTTTATGAACTTAGCAATATAGAGGAAACGAAAATATTTGTCTAATTGAATGGAATAAAAAATCCTTCATTCTGAACTGTAAACATGAACTCAGAATTAAAAATTGTAATCATAAAATGTTCGTCTTTTCAAGGGATGCAGACTCGCCACTAAACTGCATCAATCTTCTTTTAAGTTTGAGCTCTCCTCGGCCCGTCGGCCGTTAGGTGATTAAGATTTCGTGTGATACTGATGATCTTAAATATAAACTATGGGACCTTTACTCGCCTACTGCTGCATATCATGGAGACCCCGTAACAATGGTTGCGACATTTCGCTTTTTCCAAGTTAAAAACCGGATCCTGACAAAACAATTCCAACACACGAATGACCCCTGAAATACTTCCCCTCAATAACCACACACTCACTCGCCACCATATTATATATATCCTCCTGAGCCTCCTCACTCAGATGCTTGTACTCCGCCTGCAAGAAGAACGATATCACGTGGTCCCTGTTTGAATCGCTGGTTTTTCTCACGAAACTATCAACGTCCACGTACGTCTTTTCTTGAACAACTTTCATCGGTATATTTGGGTAGTTTTCTTGGAGGCGAGATATTATTGTTTCCGCAGTTAAAGAATGGTCAACGAATGTTTTCCTTGCAGAGAAGATGTTAGGATCACTTTTACTTGTTAAGTAAGTAAAAAGATTTGCACTTCCAGGAGCTCCCTGATGGAGGACAAGTATTTTCCCGGTACGTTTCAGGAAATTTGTGGCATGAGCAACCGCTCCATCAGGGTCATCAAACCCATATAAACTATGCGAAAACAAAATCAAATCAAAACTCCGCTTTGCTGCTTTAGATTCCTCGCTGAACTCAAAATCTTTACTGAAAAATGATCTGTTGATATCGTACTCCACATCAAGACTTCTCAAAGCAGTCTCCAAAACCACTCCATGATCATGGTTCGGTTCGATAGCACAAATATAATTCAACTTCAACCCCAGTTCCCCAACAAGATCCACTTCAAACCCTCCTGTCCCTGCTCCTACAGTCAGCATGTGTATTGGTCTTATGTTGAACTTGTTATCCGTAATCACCGACTTGGCTATGTTCTTCATTGCTGTGTATTCTGTTGTTTTTTCTATAACTGTAGCAAATGTTCTGGCGTATTGTTCTTGAGAGAGCGGCGATGCTGTTTCGTGTGGTCTGGTCATTTTAACGTGCGATTTAGAGCTGTTACGGGTCACGTGTGAGTGATAGCTGCACCGCGCCTATTAAATGTTATAAGATTTTATAATATGTAATTGTAATACGATTAAAGGAATTGAATTATATCAAGCAGCTTATCAAAAATCATAAACTGACTTCTTAGATTTTAATAAACAAATTCACTTAATTACTATCACAGTGCTGGCAAGCACGACCGTTGCATTTATTGTGGGTATACTATGTTCCCCATTTACTATTATACCCCCTTTACTATTATACCCCCTTTGGTACACGTTACAAGCCTCTTTCGTGCACGCGAAGCGTGCACTCCGGCCGGAGGCGGCGGCCGAAGGCCGCCGCCTCCGGCAGGAGTTTTTCAGGCATTAAGACTCATCGGAAGTCGTTTAGCAGATTTATTTTTAGTTCAAAACATTCTAATTTGATGTCAAAGATTTTTTGTTTGGGGACTGGTTTGTAAGCCAGCCAATGTTTACGAATATAATGGGGACTGGTTTGGGGACTGGTTTGTAAGCCAGCCAATGTTTACGAATATAATATTAATAACTTTATTACATAATCATAAATATATATCATAAATAGATCAAATCTGAAACACAAATTTGCACGCAGTTAATAAACTTATAAAAAAAAGAAAATGGAAAAAAAAAAAAGGTTTATTGATAAAACAAAATATGTAGCACTCGGTGCTTCCAACAGCCTTTCAGACTCGCGCTAAGTTTGTTAGGGACTGATTTAGGATATCGTAGATATTGCTATACTATGCCATGCCATTAGTTTGGATATGTAGTGTTTGTGATTGTTGAAATCAATTAATTACGGTTTGTGCTGATAGGAAAATAGTGATAGTGGGGAATGTGGCAGTGTAAATATGGACCTGGAATTTAGGATGTGTGGCTTATCCATTAATATTAGTTGCCGCTAGTCTGTGATCAGTTTGTTCTAGTTTTTTTGTGTGCAAATATATATTCATAGTTTATTTTTGTAATATCATATAATATATATTACTTAATAATAACCATATGACTAATAACTGATTTACTAATTAACTAATTAACTAATTCACTAAACTGATATAATGACCGTTGTGTCCAGTAACTTTCAGACACGTTGTGACCTTCTTAGACCTGGAATATTATGTAATAAGAAACTGGGCCACGTGTCATCGTCATTTTCACTCTGCAGGTTCAAGAGCATGCGTTTTGTAGCCGATTTAAAAAGGTTTATGGAAAAAAGTGTGGGTAGGGTGCTTACATTTGCATTTGCAGCATAAATTGAGAGTAAAGGTCCTTTGAAGAACATTGAAGATCTGAAATGTGTGGTGTTGTACTCGGCTAACCAGGATGCTGCAGTCACGTGATCTGAGTTTGCAGTGGGTGCATTTTCTGGGATAGTCATACAGATTTGTTGAGGGACTGAGCTGCGGAAATGTTTGATTCGGTGCATGAGAATTAGTGTGTTTTTTACAATAACACTGTGCACTGTGAGTATACCATTGTTATTGAAAAATTGTTTTGTGTGTTCTGGCAGTCGACCGTCTTTGTAAAAGTAATTAATGTGACCTGGCATTACTGCCCTGATACCCTGTTTTTGTCGTGAGAAGAGTGATTCAATGTGATTTTTTGCTGCAAACCCCCATACAATTGAACAGAAGTTTAAATGCGATTGAACAAAACTTTGATATATCTGTAGCCTTATTTGAATCGATAGGTGACGTTTTATTTTATACATAATTCCTACATACCGCATCATTTTTGATCTAACAGCTGCTATATGCTTAGACCATGTTAGTTTATCTTCCATTATAACGCCAAGGAACCGTGCTTCCCTTTTACGTTCTAATTGTGTGTCTGCAATATGAATATTTGGAGTATTATCAGTATTTCTAACACCGAAAAGCATATAGCAGGTCTTTTTTAGGTTAAGTGCAAGTCCATTACAGTCAACCCAGCGATGACAGGAATAAAAAATAGTTATGTTGAGATTTTTAAGAAATTTGCATAAAATACTCGCCATGAGCACTGTTATACGAAATTCGGTAAAAAAACCCAAAATCGCCATATTCAGGTGCCTTAAAAACCATGTTAAAATTGAGTTAGAGATCTGAAATTTTTCAGGGCGTCTAGACGTTGACCAAATCGACTGAAAAAAAGTTTCAGGTTTCAGGAGCATCGGGAAATGGGTTTTCTAGAACCCCTGTTTTACGACAGATTGTCGGGACATATACATACAGATATACAGATATACATATATATTCAGGGATAGACGCTTTGCCAGTCAATTGTAGCCTGTATTTAAGTGTCCATAGATTCAAAAGTATAAAAGATACAGCCATTTCCGACCACAGGTCTTGCAAATAATTGTTTACACCTTAGTTTACATTGTATGAAAAAATTATTTGACGTCATAAACACCCCTTGATGACGTCATCAAGTTAACCGTTTTTAAAACTTGATTTTTGACAAAGTAATAACTTTTAAAATTAATTTTAAACCATTAAGGAGTAATTTTATTCAAAATCTGAGGAAAATTTCACCTTAGATAATTGTTCAAGCATTCTGAAAATCTACCGGAAAGTTTTTCTAGCTTGCTCCTTCATAAAGATATTCGTCATTGAAGTTTGTGCTTTTTTGAAGAATTATTTTATAAAAACGTCAATTTTGCGATTTAGTATTCTCTGGTGTTGGGCCATGCCTTGGATTGTGGAGCTCAGTTCTGCTTCCTATAGGTATAAATTGTGCATTAGGCTAGTTTTAAAGTTGGAAATCGAAAAGTTGCACACGTGGGGACACGCCCAAATTGATAGAAAATTGCTAAAATCACTGAAAATCACTGTTTTCGTCATTTTCTGTCAACTTTAGAGTGCCGTTGTGATTACAGTTCTTCTTGAAATACTTTGAAACTTTGCATGCTTATCAAGCTATATATAAAACAATTACATGCAAAAATTTACGGCGATTCAATATTGGATGCGCACGCAACGTTCGCTCAAAGTTTGCACGTGCGAAAGGTGACAATTTTGCTCATTCGTGATTTCCAACAAATTCTGCTTTGCCACGACAGTTTAATGTCATTATATATGAATTTAATGCCAACTTGAATGAGTATTAAGTGGCATATTCAGTCAGTGATCGACCGAAATGCTTCCCTAAACACAAGGAAATGTTTTTAAAGGAAAAATTTCGAAATCGTTGAAACTTCCTCCTTATTAATGAAGATATCAGTTTATATTTTGACTTTATAAAGTACCCTGACATTACAATCAAAAAGAGATGATATTTTACCAAAACCCATAATCATGGGTAGAGTGGACCGCTGCCAGTGTCTCTCTTTCCCAAACAAAAGGAAATGATATTAATTTGATTGACCGTTCTCAAATGCAAAATGATACCGAGAATGAAATCGGTCGCTCGCTTTTCCCATTCATTTACAATTGTAATAGATTAAGAAGAACTACCCAAAGGCAGCTGTACTCGGCAATGAAGATTCAATAAACTTCAGCTTGTTCAATAAGTAATAACTACCACCCTTGTCCCTTACCCCGAAATACTAGGTTTCTACCCGAACGCAACCCAAAAATATTTTTACAGCATCTGATTGATGTAATCAATCGAAACTTATTTATACAATTCGTAAGCCGTGACTGAATGGGAAAAGCGAGCGACCGATTTCATTCTCGGTATCATTTTGCATTTGAGAACGGTCAATCAAATTAATATCATTTCCTTTTGTTTGGGAAAGAGAGACACTGGCAGCGGTCCACTCTACCCATGATTATGGGTTTTGGTAAAATTAATCATACGTACTCATAGTGTTCGGTAACGAAATTCTGCTCAATGTACTGAATAAGGTTTTCCACCATTCACTCTGATTTCTCCGGCAACCTTCCCCAGGATTACCACAAGTTAGAGGTAGGCAGAGCATCTCAATTCTATCCTCTCGTACGTGGGCTAACTTGGCCCAGCAACAACAAAAGAGGTCGAACATCATCACAGCCGGTCTGGAACACTCCCTAAAAGCCGGTACTAGAGCTCGAATCTATCATCAAACCAGCTATTTGCCGGTTACTCTCAAGCGTTCACTGAACTGCTAGCGACCACTTTCACTATTTTGAAATTGTACACACGTCTAATTAGTACAGTCAAATCCGTCCTTATTTGAGCCTTTGTCGGACAAAATTCGCAACAAAGCGATTTTAACGGGATATGGTCGGGACAGGTCCCAGAAATCATTCCAGAAAAGTCCCAAAAAATCTGACTTGAGCAAAATCCACAATTACCACTTTTTTACCACCTTTTTACCACTTTGGTTTTCCGCAAATAAGTCACGTTCTGAATATCTTAGAAGATTCTAGTTTAAAGCAGTGTGTTTAGGAAACAAAGGAGAACAACTTTTTCTTTAACAACTTTTTCAAAAATAAATTATTTAATTAATTAATTAAATAATTAATAAATTTTCAAATATTTAAAAAATATATTTTCATAAAAAATGTTCACAATTAAATTCCACGTATATTGAACCAATTCTTATAAAAAATTTGAAAATTTTCACTTTCAATATTTTGGACTTGTAGAATTTGTAAAGAATAACTAAACCACTATTTACCACTTTTTACCACATTGGATCTCCGCTAATAAAACGACTTCTGAATGTCGTAGAAGGTTCTAGATTGAACCGATGTGTTCAAAATATAAAAGAGAACAACTTTTATTCGCCAACCTTTGGATTAGATAATTAATCGATTAATTAATTAGATGATAAGTAAATTTTTGAAAATTTCAAAAATATAATTTTTACCAAAAATCTTTGCCGTGACGTAAAACGTAAAATGAATTTACTTGAAAAATAGAACAAACACCGTCACATAGATTAGATAACAGATAAAAAGAGATGCAGATAAATGGAATAAACGGTAAAATATCCAAATTTGTACGATACTATTATATTATAGATAATAACTATTTACACATCATCTCTCGACTTAGTGTTGTGCTTTTAAACTAGATTGTTAAACTGGTTCGTTTGGAAGCGTAAGCTTCAATATTTAATTTAAGGAATGAATCCTGGCATCACCAACCAGCGATGGAAAGTGAAAGCCCTCCAAGAGTCTATCAGCTCCAACCCGATCCACACTCCTTTCTTCACCTTGACGGAAACCCACCTCAAGTCGTATCACTTAGATGCGGAGGTTCACATCCCAGGTTATACCGGCCCCCTTCAGCTCCTTTTGACAAGTTTGATGAATGCCTCTCTACCCTCCAACAGTTCATCAACGGAATTCAACGCACCCCTGTACTGCACATTACAGGAGACTTCAACCTACCCTTTATCAACTGGACGAATTCTTCTATCGACTCAGGATGCAGTATTTCCCTTTCAGACCGACAATCAGCCCTAGCACTTCTGAACTTCAATGAAGAATGCCTGCTCCAACAAGAAGTCCTCGAGCCAACTCGCAAGAACAACATCTTAGATCTCGTTTTCTCAAACGACTCTGACTCGATCCATAGTATCTCTGTTACCAAGACAGAGTTATCAGATCATGACATTGTGAGCTGCACTCTCCTCAATCCTGAACTCCTCCTCCCCTCGCAGACTCCGGAACGGCCAGTCTTCACCCCCTCCTGCCTCCTTGATGACATTAACTTCAACTCAGCAGACTGGGATGCCATTAATGCAGAACTGGTAGAAGTAGACTGGGCTTCTATCACTGACCCAAGCAACGATCAGGATACAGCTTGGACATTGTTTGAAGACAAGGTAGCGTTTATATGCTCTAAGCACGCTCCCTCGCACAGCAGAAACATCCAAGTGTCATCACAATCCTCCATTCCCAAGCCCAGAAGAGAACTTATTCGTAAGATGTAGCGACCATGATGCTCCTGTACAAGTCCTACGTACGATCTCATCTGGAATACTGCTGTCCTCTGTGGTCTCCTCACATGCAGTGCGAAATTATTAAACTCGAAGCAGTTCAACGATCCTTCACTGCTAAAATCCAGGGTCTTGGAAATCTCAACTACTGGGAACGCCTCCGTCGCCTGTCTATGTACTCCCTTCAAAGGCGTCGTGAGAGATACACTATCATCCTAGTTTGGAAGATCTATAACAATCTTACTCCAAACAGTATAGTATGAACATCAACTTCCGCGAGACCTCACGATACGGAACTACGTGTATACGACCACTAGGGTCCTCCAAGTACACTAGTGTCAATAACCTGAGGTTCAACTCCTTTGCCTCTAGAGCCTCTGCAGTCTGCACTGTACAACGTGGTCCCTCCTAACATCAAGTCCCTCCTAACCTTGACCGCTTTCAAACCTGCTCTTGATGCTTTCCTCAATAAATTCCCTGACACTCCACCATTCAACACCTGGGTACACTGGACAGAACAAGAACTCAATGCTGGAGTGGGCCGGTGGCACGTGCCTCTGACGCGCTACTACTTGGCGGTGGATATGCAAGACATTCTTGGCCTGGTAGCACTCTAGCTCGGAACCCAACCCAAGTAAGTAAGTAATAATAAAGGGCCTTTAGTAGGAGTGCATACGCTAGGGTATTGTTTCTCCGTAGCTTAGTGCACTAGATTCCCACTATAGGGATCGTGCACAAAGCCCAATTACAGTATCGTAGCACCCTGTCGCATGATTAGCGATTAGGTAATCATTGATTACCCAATCAATTTCGCTAACGAGACAAACGAATTGCTGACTTCGTCATTTTCAGTCTGTTTCGCGCCAATATCTTTTCAGAATTCAGATCATATTCCGAATGTAATGGCCTATTGCAATGTGCAGTTAACAGCATGTTCGCAAACACGATTATTTTGATTACAAGACTCAACGTATGTGTATTAACTCACGGCACCCCCACTCCCCCTAAACTTGGAGGATATTTTGATTTCTAAATGGTATTTAACGACCACGTTCATTCAAAACATCAGTTGCAACTGTTTAAAATCAGGTTGTGGCAATGCTTGTTCATGCAGAAAAGCAGGAATACATTGTGGATCAACCTGCCTCAAATGTCAGGACAATTGCACCAATGTGCCAGCTGAGGACTCATAAGTATCTAGTATATATTGGCTATATAAGTGCTGCTTCGATTTCCCAATCAATTTAATGAAAAATTGTTAATTATTCGTGTTCTGCAATTTTAAAATATTTTGATCGAAAATAATTTTTATAATTTTTGAATATTTGTTAAATAATTGATTAACTGATTAATTAATTATCTAATCAAAAGGTTGGCGAATAAAAGTTGTTCTCTCTTATGTTATTAACACATCGGTTCAATCTACAACCTTCTACGACATTCAGAAGTCGTTTTATTAGCGGAGATCCAATGTGGTAAAAAGTGGTTATTCTTTACAAATTTCGAAAATTTTACAAGTCCAAAATATTGAAAGTGAAAATTTTCAAAAGTTTTATGAAAATTAGTTCATTGTACGTGTAATGTAATTGTGAACATTTTTATGAAAATATATTTTTTAAATATTTGAAAATTTATTAATTATTTAATTAATTAATTAAATAATTTATTTTTGAAAAAGTTGTTAAAGAAAAAGTTGTTCTCCTTTGTTTTCTAAACACACTGCTTTAAACTAGAATCTTCTAGGATATTCAGAACGTGACTTATTTGCGGAAAACCAAAGTGGTAAAAAGGTGGTAAAAAAGTGGTAATTGTGGATTTTGCTCAAGTCAGATTTTTTGGGACTTTTCTGGAATGATTCCTGGGACCTGTCCCGACCATATCCCGTTAAAATCGCTTTGTTGCGAATTTTGTCCGACAAAAAGACGGATTTGACTGTACTAAATGTGTATTATGAGTGATTCAAGCTATTCGTCGAGACAGCTGTGTCGAGATACTCTGAATATCTCTATAAAAAAGTCATCAGAATCTGGTTTATGCATGTTATACATGTTATAGAATACTGAACGTGAATCTGTAGATGTAAAAACCGTAATATCCTAGGAAACATATGACGATCTAATTCCATCGTGTCACGTGTTTAACTGTCTGATCACATTGACTGATAGTCAGTCAGTCAGTGGTCCGACTGTGGTCACATGTGGCCAATCAAATGACAGGGACACACGACACGTGTGGTCTGTCGATCTTGTGTCACGTGGGTCACTACAACTCCAGGGTACGTCATTGATCATGTGACAACTCTCGGTTACGTTATTGATCATGTGACAGAACAGAGTTTCTGTTTAGCTTTGACGATGTTATCAGAGATAGTCATACGACAGAATCATCTCCATCAAGATATATAAACCCCTCATATCTGATACAACCATCATCAGTACTTCTGTCATAATATTAATCAGTCAGATCTTGTTACAAAGCACTACTTCGACCCTACCTTAGATACACCATCATGCACCAGAAAACAGTTACTGCTCAGTTTCACGCTCCCCCTCCTCCCCCTCCTCCTGCCCCTCAGTTTTTCTCCCCACCACCACCACCCTACCAGGAAGTCTTGCCACAAAACCACTGCTACAAAGCAGGAACACGGATCATACCTGCTAACAAACTCATCCTGCAGTTCCCTATCAAGCAGACGCTTGTAGGTTTACAACCTACCAAGACGCGCGCCGAGTTGCACTCGTCGACGGTAATATTTGGAACAAATATTTTACGAGTATCACCCGTTAAGCAGACGCTCAACCTTGATTCTACCTACGAACACGCCTACTGTCATAACCCCATCTTACCCCGACCTGGGGCGGTGTGTTTGAACAAGTCACGTGATCTAGAGACCCCTTCAGGATCCTCTGAAAATGTAGAGACCCCGTGTAAATCCTCTGACAAGGGACGTACCAGGAGAAGGTTTTGGAGGAGCCTCGTTCGAAAGGTTACAAAGAAACGTTTGAGGTCTAGTCCAAAACCTTGCTATAGATCAGTAAGCTCGGGTTTAAAACAACGGTTCAGATCCACGAGCTGTGATAATTCCCGTCATACTATCCAGATAAAAGCAGTGACGAACCCTACCATCACACCAGCTGCTAACTCCTTGGTGAATGGAACACTTTCACTTAAACCCCCAACTCTCCCGCCCAGAGGTATCGTGAAACCGCCACGAAGATTTAAAAAAACCTCCCTGGACAATTCAACTTCAATTTATTGCAGAAAACACCTTTCGTCGGATGAGAGGATGAGGAGTCCTCCAACTCACTGGTTAAAATTAAAAAGGCTGTATCCTTCGCTTATATCTGTACCAGTACTCTTACCCAATCTAGAGATTACGGAAAAGAAGTGGTTACGAAGTCTTACCTTGTTAACGGCTATGTTTTTACTGATTTGTGAATTTCTTATCATGCTTTTTTAGTAATTTGTTTTGATACACTTATAAAGTTTTTGGTATTTTTTAATGTATTAAGCGTTATTTTATAATAATTATTGTCTTTCCTCTTAGTACTCCAAATATCGATATAATTGTTTTCCTGTGCTCCAATAAACTGTGCGTTAAAATGGTGGTCGGTGTTTGACTAACAAGCCAAAAATAATTCATCGTTGGTGGTGACCAAAGCAGGATAAAATTTAACTTAACAATAACAGAAGGTAAACAGTTTTAAATTTCTTAAACTCTTAAACAAAACGAAACTGAACAAGTCATATGAGATAAAGCCGTTGTTACATGAGTTATGAATACAATGTACATTGTACAATGTACAATGTGAATGTGTTCTTATCATATGTTACCGCGTAACTTGATCTTGTCGCTAACTGAACCATTTTGTGACGAGAAAAAGGTGCTGAACGCATTATTATCAATCGAATTAGTGAAATTTTATTATCCGTTGTTTTTTGTGCATTCATTAACTCGAACAATCTGCATGAAGTTTAATAGCAAATATTTTTTTAAAGGCTATTAATTAACCAGCTAATCCTCGTGCGCGGCACCAACTACCATGATCAGCCTAATTGACTAATTGGTTTCTTGGCAAAAATTTTATCCAATCTGTCAAATTTGTGTTCAGAAATTTCATATTTGAAATTTTACCAAAACCCATAAATATAATTGGGTATAGTAGAGTAGACCGTTGCAGTGTCTCGGCCCTTTCCCAAACAAAAGGAAATGATATCAATTGGAATAACCGTTGAACCGTTCTCAAATGCAAAATGATACCGAGAATAAAATCGGTCGCTCGCTTTTCCCATTCATTGACAATAAATTAAGCAGCACAACCCAGAGGCAGTTTGTCTCTGCTGAAGATTATCAGATAATGAGAGATGAATTCAACTGCATAATACAGGTTCATAATCGGTTCTTTTGCGATAGTCAAAACGCAACAACTAGCGCTGGATGGCGACAACTAGCGCTATCCTGCAGCGCTAGTTGTCGCTGGCTATGTGCTATGCGACACTGTCGCACCCGATAGTTTGTGATGGCCAGCGCAACTGGCCATCGCAGAAAACAGCTAAATAACTAGCGCTGGATGGCGACAACTAGCGCTGGATAGCGACAACTCACAACTAGCGCTGGCCAGCGCTGGCCATCGATGGCCAGCGCAAAATGTTTGCGATATTACTCGTCAGCTAGCGCTGGCCAACGCTAGCCAGCGCTAGCCAGCGCTGGCCAGCGCAAAATATAAAAATCAAATATTTGCGATATTACTCGTCAGCCAGCGCTGGCGTACGCAATATAATTGCGATATTATTCGTCAGCTAGCGCTGGCGCCATGGCCAGCGCAATAACTCAAAATCAAATATTTGCGATATTACTCGTCAGCTATAAGCGCCAAGTGTTGTGGCGTTGTGCATGTGGCGAAAGCCACGATACAGTTGACCATTGTTAATGATCTGGCCCGGCGCGCGCTACTTCGTAGCACTTCGAGAAGAAAGCGGCGCGCGCTACTTCGAAGAAATTTAGACGAGTAACATCCGTCAACGATACAGCTGCGCAGCAGGATATAAGGATATAAGCTTAAGCAGGATTTATATTTGTAGGTTTACTACCTACCAGGACGCGCGCCGAGTTGGACAGATATTTTACGAGTATCACCCGTTAAGATTTATCACAATGCTGGCAAGCATTACCGTCGCCCTTATATTCACAACACTATTTACCCCCTATACGATTATATCCCCTTTATTGTTTTCCAGGCATTAAGACTCATCGAAAGTAGTTCAGCAGGTACATTTAAGTTCAAAACATTCTAATTTAATGTTGAAGATGACAGGAATAAGAAATAGTTATATGGAGGTTTTTAAGAAATTTGCGCAAAATACGCGCCAGCATGTTATACGAAATTAGGTAAAAAACCCAAAATCGCCATATTCAGGTGCCTTAAAAACCATGTTAAAATTGAGTTAGAGATCTGAAACTTTGCAGGGCGTCTAGACCTTGTCCAAATCGACTGTAAAAAAAATGTCATGTTTCAGGAGTATCGGGAAGTGGGTTTTCTGGAACCCCTGTTTTACAACAGATTGTCGTGAAGATATATATATACTATATATATATATATAGACGCTTTTTGCAGTCAATTGTAGCCTACATTTAAGTGTCCGTAGATTCAAAAGTATAAACGATACAGTCATCTCGAACCACAGGTTTTAAAGATAATTGTTTAAGCTTTAGTTTACATTGTATTGAAAAATAATTTAACGTCATCATCATCACTTGATGACGTCATCAAGTTAAGTGTTTTTAAAACTTGACTTTTGACAAAGTAACAACTTTTTAAATCGATTTTACACTATTAAGGAGTAATTTTATTCAAAATCTGAGGACATTTTCACCTTAGATAATTGTTCAAGCATTCCGAAAATCTACCGGAATAGTTTCCTACCTTGCTCCTTCATAAAGATATTTGCTATTGAAGTTAGTGCTTTTTTGAAGAATAATTTTATAAAAACACAAAAGTTGTGAATTAGTATTCTCTGGTGTTGGGCCATCCCTTGGGTTGTGGAGCTCAATTTTGCTTCTTAAAGGTGTAAATTGTGTTATAGGCTAGTTTTAAAGTTAAAAATCGAAAAGTTGCACACGTGGGGACACGCCCAAATTCATTTAAAATAGCTAAAATCGCTAAAAATTTTGATTTTCACGATTTTTATCAACTTTGGAGTCCCGTTGTGATCCAAGTTCTTTTTGAAATCTTCTGAAACTTTGCATGCTTATCAAACTATATATTAAATACCACTATGCAAAAATGTACCGTGATTCAATATTGTATGCGCACGCGACGTCCGCTCAAAGTTTGCACGTGCGAAAGGTGAGAAATTTGCTCATTCGTGATTTCGAATATATTCTGCTTTCCACGATATTTAAATGGCATGATATATGAATTTAATGGCAACTTGAATGAGTAAAAAGTGCCATATTCAGTCGGTTATCGACAGAAATACCTAACTAAACACAAGGAAACGTTTTCAAAGGCAGAATTTCGAAATCGTCGAAATTACCTCCTTGTTAATGAAGTTTCGACTAGCTGTGTAAATTATCCTGACATTATAATCAAAAAGAGATGATATTTGACCAAAACCCATAATCATGGGTAGAGTGTACCGCTGCCAGTGTCTCTCTTTTCCAAACAAAAGGAAATGATATTAATTTGAGGAACAGTCCGCTAATGCAAATTGATACCGAGAATGAAATCGGTCGCTCGCTTTTCCCATTCATTCACGGCTTACGAATTGTAATAAAGCTTATTGAATGGGAAAAGCGAGCGACCGATTTGATTCTCGGTATCAATTTGCATTAGCGGACTGTTCCTCAAATTAATATCATTTCCTTTTGTTTGGAAAAGAGAGACACTGGCAGCGGTACACTCTACCCATGATTATGGGTTTTGGTCAATATATGATATATAATTGCGCCAGTTAGCGTAAGGGGTCGTTCGTTCACTTCACATATTATTTTTATTGTTAAGTAATCTTTTTTGGAACATTTTTACCCTCCACACTCCGTAATATCAAATTATACTAGCGTCATCATTTGGAAACCCCCCTCAGCTATTTGAATACGTAATATGTGAACGAGGTTCTTTTGCGATAGTCAAAACGCGACAACTAAGCGCTGGATGGCGACAACTAGCGCTATCCAGCGCTATTTGTCGCCATCCAGCGCTAGTTGTCGGCTGTCGCTATCCAGCGCTGGATAACGCTATCCAGCGCAAAATATATAAATTCGATAATTGTCGCTATCCAGCGCTAGTTGTCGCCATCCAGCGCTAGTTGTCGCCATCCAGCGCCTTAAGTGGTAGCTTTAAGTGGTACCTAAATGATAAATAGTCCAAGTACCATTTTTATTTATCCAATATTCATGTATATCATAAACGTTCAGGAGCGTGTGTGCGTTATATTTTATACATCCTGAAGTGCTGCGTGGAAAATTGTATGATATAACAGAGTCGATATATTTTAATGTTGCCATGGGGTGGAATTGTGGCAAGTGGCCATTCATCGTAGTCCGATAGTTTCGATGCATCCTAATATATATATATATTCGACAGAAGTTTTCGTCTATGCGGGAGGAGTTTGACAACTTCATTCATTTCCACACACTATCGATAATCAATGTATGTATAAGCCTTTTTTAAACCAAGACATGTCATTTTAATTCGTATAATTAGTTTCGTATGCTTTGCGAACAATGAACGTAAACATCAACTAATGGAATAAATTGGAAAACACGAAGAAATAACCTATTTAATGTCAAGATATAATCAAATTTAGACGTGCACGCACTTTAAATGATTTTTTCAAAAATATTTCTGATTTTTCTGAATAGGCTCGGCAATGGAAATTTTATTAATAAATTAATCAGATGTTACCAAAACAAAGCTACTTGTCTATGTTACTGAAGGAAGTTGGGACAAACTCTAAAGAGGAACTGTGAACCCTGATGCGGGACAGGGACATATTATGGAGGGGTTATCTGGCGTAGATCGGACTTAGTTCCGACATAGTATTAGTAGTAGTAGTATAGTAGTATCAGATGTTACATTCTGGCACTAAATAGTAAATATGTGATGAAAATATTCTGGAACTCAAAAAGCTATCTGATCCCGTTACAAATTATAAAGTACAATTCTAAACAAGAAATACTGAACATTATTTCTCGAATCATCTACATTGATTATTAGGAGGTAGTGAACCTACCGGGCTACGATGAATGGGGACTTGCCACCCCATGGCAACATTAAAATAGATCGACTCAGTTACATCGCTTTCCGAAATCATTTATCAAATAGTAGCGTTGAAACCATAAAAATTAATATTAGATTATCAGTCACAAAAGCGCAAGGGTTTATATGTTGTCATCATGCTCTTCAGCCTAGCAGACGCTTTGGGAGAATCGCTAAAAATCCCTAATTGAGTTTGGAATTATATTCGTGGAGAGCTGGCTGGAAAACAACTGCATGTTTGTGCCAACAACAAGAAGAGTATAAGTAGATGAATACAATTTTAAACACGGGTAGTTTGTCGGGTTAAATTCACGCTGTCTGGGTTTATTGGTGGACTGTCAGATTGAAAACACAGTTCATCTGGTGCTATTTGAGTTATCACTGGAGAAGATAGCAGTGTGATTGAGTGAAGCTCTTGAAATAACAGTGATCTGATTTTCTGAGATTCGTATTTTAATACTAGTACCGTTCTTTTTGGTGTACTGCTGAGTAGTTTCCTAGTTGTTCAGCTGTTTGCTTCTTCAAACGTTTTTAGTTGTTGTTTAGTACTGGCCTCTTGTGACCGTTTTTTCTGGCGGAGTAGTTGGGTAAACGATGGGTAGATCAGAGAGAAATCAACAGGTAATCTTCTAGAACTATGAGAAAGTTATTTGAATGAGTATTTGGTCGCAACTATCATACTCATAACTGCCCCACAACCTCATAAATCCTCCTAACCCCTCCTCATAACCCCTCGTTACCCGCTATTAATCCATCGTAACCTCTCATATAACTCCTCCTAACCCCTCTTTACCTCTTAAACCCTCCCTCACAACTCCAGGACGAGTTGCAGACAGTGAGACCCCCAGTGAGATCAGGTCGTCGAGCATCTATCTTCCAGCCACTTCGTCCTCTGGTGGACGTCTCTCAGCTCCCTTTTATACTCATTACAGATGAAAACGGTGAGTGGTAAAACTCATAACAGATGAAAACGGTGAGTGGTAAAACTCATTACAGATGAAAATGGTGAGTGGTAAAACTCATTACAGATGAAAATGGTGAGTGGTAAAACTCATAACAGATGAAAATGGTGAGTGGTAAAACTCATTACAGATGAAAATGGTGAGTGGTAAAACTCATTACAGATGAAAATAGTAAGTGATAAAACTCATTACAGATGAAAATGGTGAGTGGTAAAACTCATTACAGATGAAAATGGTGAGTGGTAAAACTCATTACAGATGAGAATGGTAAATGGTAAAACTCATTACAGATGAAAATAGTAAGTGATAAAACTCATTACAGATGAAAATGGTGAGTGGTAAAACTCATTACAGATGAAAATGGTGAGTGGTAAAACTCATTACAGATGAAAATGGTAAGTGATAAAACTCATTACAGATGAAAATGGTGAGTGGTAAAACTCATTACAGATGAAAATGGTGAGTGGTAAAACTCATTACAGATGAAATGGTGAGTGGTAAAACTCATTACAGATGAAAATGGTAAGTGATAAAACTCATTACAGATGAAAATGGTGAGTGGTAAAACTCATTACAGATGAAAATGGTAAGTGATAAAACTCATTACAGATGAAAATGGTGAGTGGTAAAACTCATTACAGATGAAAATGGTGAGTGGTAAAACTCATTACAGATGAAAATGGTGAGTGGTAAAACTCATTACAGATGAGAATGGTAAATGGTAAAACTCATTACAGATGAAAATAGTAAGTGGTAAAACTCATTACAGATGAAAATGGAAAGTGATAAAACTTATTACTGATGAAAATGGTAAGTGATAAAACTCTAAAATTCTAGAAGATAGCAAGTAGGGAAATTATCATACCTAAGGTATACATATTTTACAACTCCATCTGAATTCTGAATGTGAAAAATTGGAATCGCTTTCATTACACTTCATCAGTCGCATACTTGATACAGAAATATAATGCCTCGGTAGTTGCTAAATGGATACAAAATAATTGAGCTTTGTTTCTAGAGTGCCAATTTAATATAAAAGCAACCACACTAAACATTTTCACAGAGTGTACATTTCAAATACCATTTTTTACATAATGTTTCTCACTCCAGCTGCAGTCTGGTAGTGTTGAGTCTCATGAATATTTTTCTAGCTCTCTTTTCCATGTTTTTGCCTCACAGGAGATATTGTGGTCTTTTCTAAATATAACTGTAATACATTGATGTAAAGTTTATTCGAATTTTGAAATAAAAAAATGTGAAAAACCACATACTGCTGATAATGACTTTCATCACACTTTACTAATTGTCTTATAATTGACATATAATGCCCGTACTTAGCACAGACCCTACTTCCTGTAGACCTCTACCCAACCTCAGAAAACTTCAAATATTCTCACACAAAACCCCGATTAATGGGCTACCAATAAAACACAATTAATAACGATCATTGACTGCCAGTAAGCACCGTTACAATTCAGAGCGAGATTTTGAGAGAGAGAGAGCACATTGCTGTTGTTACGTCAGGTAGGTATCAAATAGTTCGTGCAGTAGTTCAGTAGCCACATTTGAGTCCTTAATCAACGTGTCCACACTCGATCATGACAATAATGTCGATCAGGACCTGCCATTTTTGTGAATATGTCGTAGAACAATACGGAAATATTTTCTTTTCTTTAGGATTATATACGTTAACGTTATTATTTATAATCACTGGAGTTGTTTTGTGCGCTGTGCCATGCTGTGCGTCAAACCATGGCACAGTGCACAGCATGGCACAGTTGTTCGTTCTTTTAGGACAGTTCTGTCGTACTGTCCACCCTTTCAGAAAAAATATGCCGTACTGCCTATTCATTTGAAAAAGTTTCGCCATATTTTCCAACCTTTTAAAAAGTACCGCCATATTTTCCACTCTTTTGAAAAATTTCCGCCATGTTTTCCACTCGTTTGAAAAAGTTTCGCCATGTTTTCCACTCTTTTCAAAAAGTAAAGCCATATTTTCCACTCTTTTAAAAAAGTACTGTCATATTTTCCACTCTTTTCAAAAATTTCCGCCATATTTTCCACCCTTTCAAAAAGTACCGCCATATTTTCCACCCTAATGTTCCGCCATTATACTGTCTTCCGTGTGTTGAAAAAAAGACAAACCTGGATAGTAACTGTCCTTAGTCTGAAGGGTCGCGAAATCTCGAATTTAATTTTAAATATCAATTTAATGTATATTAATTAAACAATCATTTTCTACCCGCTCGATAAAAATAATCATTTTGTGCATAGTAGCATAGTGATTAGTGCAGCTGCATATTAAACATTGCTTCTTTAATCCTCAATTAATTCATAAAACCAAGACATGTATCCTCAATTAATTAACTTTAGATTTTCAAGTTGTCAATCTGCTAATAATTTAATTGCTGCTAGCGTAGTAAGGGAGCAATGTTTCCGGTGACAATGTGTCGGTCACTGAGCTTCAAATTATTAGTGCGAACAGTTAGACGCCTGGTTATGTCAGTATTTTAGTGTTAGAGGAACTCGACCGAGTTGTTCATTAACTGCTTACTTTTTACTTTCTTATTTTCTTACAGACAGCTTTACTTTTTAATTTCTAAATCAGTTAACACTAACTATTTAATTAATTATTCAATATTCATATATATATATTTCATAAAACTATAATTCACCAATTTACCGTTTTAAAACATTCACCTTTTGACTGCAGTATATACAGATTCATTTCATTGTTCTTGTAAGTTTTGAAGTATTGACTTATCTCTGCACCAGTGTTATGGATGTCCGGAACCATTACCGACATGACCCACAACTATCTCTACCAACAGTCCCAGAGATAACAACTCACACAGATCACCTACAGAGTATAACTAACAACAGGACATCTTGTGAAGAAGGAGCGGGTATATCACGTCGTCACTCACTCACACGGCAGATGAGTCAGGAAATGAGTGATGATGACGACATGTCCTCACAAAGTAGGAGTCACTCCGCAAGCGATCGTAGCAGGAGAACTGGTGAGCTTGAAGCTCCTCCAATATCCCCTCATCCCCCCACATCTTGCACTGTGGGACAACAGTCGGATAAACTAGAGGAGTCACTTAATACAGGGGATAGCACTACACGTGACATGACACGTGGCACGACACGTGATGTGACACGTGTCATGATCCAGGAGAGTGATGTAATCAAAGAAGGTGAGATTCCTCCGTGGGAACTGAACTGGGAAGTAACACCCCCTCAACTGCTGGCATCTGATCCTCCACACATGTTCAGGTCTGCATCAGACAACAGCATTAAAAACAACAAGCTGTCATCATCACACAGCAACAAGCGACAAAGATCTGTTTCTAAACTTGAGAAACCCTCTGTGCTAAGACCAGGACGATTTTCTTTAGATGACCGTATAAAACACAGCTCCACTTTGGAAACAGAGAGAGGTTCCAGTGCGGGTTATCTGCTGAAGAACAGGAAAAAGAAGAGCCGGATCTCCATGGACATGAGATCACCGTCTCTGTGGAAAACGCTGAGGAAAACGCCAGCCGACCAGAAATACGAGCACATAGCGGATATAAAGGTGGAGTTTGGAGAGTATGTTAAGAATAGGAGGTGTAGTAAGGAGACACACAATCATGGTTATAGAGGTGAGTAATTGTTGCACTGTTTATAATCTTTATAGATAGATAATACATTGATTAATTTTCATAGATTTTAATATATTAAACATGAGGATTATCTAACGATGATTCTTTTCAACTTTATATCGGCGCCTTTTCGATCAGTCCCTTTATTTTAATTTTACCCTAATCGAAAAGATGAATTCTCTCAAACTTCCCGATTTTATCGTGTGACTCTCCCAAAATATTAAATCAAATTTGTAAATATTAGATTTGTAGGGTTATGAGTCCATTGATTTAAGAAGAAAAAAACAATACAATAGTTTAATTTGCTGGTTCTTCACAAATCATTGACATGTGTGAGCAATCAAATAGTGAGCAAACAATATGAATAAGAACAATAGATAAAGATTGCAAATACCATAATATTAATGATAGTTCTGCAAGATTAGTACATAGAAAATAGATTTGTCCTGAGAAACGGTATCAGCGATATGTAGTACGTACTAAAATGATATAAAAGATGATAATAAAATGTCCGCGCTCCAGTGGCGTAACAAAGGGCCCTGCTGACCCCGCTGTGCAGGGGGGCGCCGTCTTAGGGGGGCGCCAAATTGTCGTTTGAATGTGGGACAATTTCGAAAACTTAACTAAAGTACTAGCAAAACTGCGCGTTTTGCTCTAGATACACATTTTTTTAGAGATTTTACCGGCGTATCCTCTAAAATCACCCAATTTGTTCAATTTTAGGGAGGGGCACCAAAAGGGGAGGGGGCGCCAACAGGGGGGCGCCTTTTCGGCAGGGGGGCGCCAACAGGCAACGTTACGCCACTGCCGCGCTCCTGTTCTTTTCGATTATAGTTAAAACAAGTCCTTCATATCATGGAGCCAGGGTCTGGACTGGTTTCACTTGTTTAAAGCATTTCCATCCTATTAAATAATGATTTTCAATAAATGTAACACATTTGTAGTGTTGTGATTACAACACTACAAATCACAGTGATTAGTTTAATTCTAATTTCTCACGGCAATGAGTTAAGATGATAAAAACTGTCCACCTATAATGCAGTCAAGAATATGATGTCTCCAACTTTCTCATGAAAAATGTTTCTAAATTGTCTCCGACTTATTCTAAATGAATTGCAACATATTTTATATAATATATTTTCTATATAAAGACACACAAGGAAGCCCCACAACACCGGCACGCTACCATCAGTTGAATATAATCTAAGCTATAAAACCGTACAACTTAACTTAATTAACTCAAAATATTAAAACTAATTAGCTGCGGCCCGCGTAATCTGATGACATATTGGTGATTTTAAAGCTACTTTAATAGCTTAATGAAGTAAATTAACCGAAACAATAAGACAGTGGTAAATGGGGAGTTGTCCCGCTTTGTTTTTATTTTCGTGGTGGTTGAGTAATTACAACTTGTTTATTTGTTCGTTTTCACTGGTCTCTACATATTGTATACTAGTAGTTGTATGACTGGTGAAAACTTCGTTAATTTTGATACCAACACGTGTACGAAATGAAGAAGCTGCGTAGAAGTAACTCAGCAAGCGGAGATAAAGGGCTAGGAGGGGTACTAGCGGGGATGACGGGGGTAATAACCGGGATAACTGTAGGCTCCTCCCCCAGCGGGAACGATCCTTTATTATCACTGCACAATTACATAGTGGGGACGGGTAATCCAAGGAAGAGGAGGAAGTCACTACCTGATCAAGGAAGTAAGAATTGAACTAAGGAGAGAATATCTTACTGTAGTTACCTCTTGGTAACCATAGTAACCTCCTGGTAACCATAGTAACCTCCTGGTAACCATAGTACTCTAGTACATACAACGTAATACTACCTCAAGCTAAATTCTATTAGAAAAAATATTATGATAAAGTCGTACTGTGTGTCCACTATTTAATTATGTATGATTTTACATTTATCATTTTCAGAAGATTATGAAGCCAAAACTCGCAATAAACTGTTAAGATACGAGTTTAAAAAAGATGAAGAATATACAGGTAACATTTTGAACAAATTTAAAATATTTTACAATCAAATGACTGACACGGACAAAGGTAGCTTTAAAGCTTTAACTTCTGATCTAGGAATGATTATCAAACACAAGGAAACATTTTAATACTCTTTAATATCTAACAATCAAAATTGTTCAAGGAGAGATTGCTGATAACAAAGCTCACGGTCATGGTGTGTTTCTGTACAAAGACTGTAAATTTGGGGGTCTTTGGGACAGTGGTTACGAATATATTGGTACCTTCCATTCTTTTAATTGTTGCCATCAAATCATAAAAGTATACCACTATTTTGGTAAATGTGCAAATAAGAAATTAAAATCAAAATGAAATTATCTCCATATAATGTGCACTTTGCAGATTTTTACACATATAACGTGCAAATTGTTGCACAAATAATGTGCAAATTGTTACACTTAAATGTGCAAATTGTTACACATATAATGTGCAGGTTGTTACACATGGCCGAATAATGTGAGGTACAGTGGTTTCTGGGCGAAAGGAAGGAGGAACGGGGAGGGAATAGAACAACACAAGAACTATGTTTACAAGGTAAAAACCAGCAAGTATTTATAAAGGTAAAAGACTGATGTCATCTCTGAAATTAATACCATCACGTATTTTAGCGCTATTGTTTAAGCAGTTGTTGTTTAATAGCTACCGAAAGTTTACCAGTACCGCTTGGTAGCCACACAATTAGCTTGTTGAACCACGATGGTTTGATAACGAGCTTAACATTGGTAGATGTGAATTCTGGTGGGGATGTGTAGCATCATTTTAGACATGTGGTAGTATTTTGGCGTTTGATTGGTCAATAGTGGAAGCTGATTGAGGACCTGAAGGAAGGGTACGGAGTAATAACAAGTCACACTTCAGGGAGAGTGGGTGGAGGACCTGAAGGAGGGGTACGGAGTAATAACAAGTCACACTTCAGGGAGAATGGGTGGAGGACCTGAAGGAAGGGTACGGAGTAATAACAAGTCACACTTCAGGGAGAGTGGGTGGAGGACCTGAAGGAAGGGTACGGAGTAATAACAAGTCACATTTCGGGGAGAATGGGTGGAGGACCTGAAGGAAGGGTACGGAGTAATAACAAGTCACACTTCAGGGAGCATGGGTGGAGGACCTGAAGGAAGGGTACGGAGTAATAACAAGTCACACTTCAGGGAGAATGGGTGGAGGACCTGAAGGAAGGGTACGGAGTAATAACAAGTCACACTTCAGGGAGAATGGGTGGAGGACCTGAAGGAAGGGTACGGAGTAATAACAAGTCACACTTCAGGGAGAATGGGTGGATGACCTGAAGGAAGGGTACGGAGTAATAACAAGTCACACTTCAGGGAGCATGGGTGGAGGACCTGAAGGAAGGGTACGGAGTAATAACAAGTCACACTTCAGGGAGAGTGGGTGGAGGACCTGAAGGAAGGGTACGGAGTAATAACAAGTCACACTTCAGGGAGAATGGGTGGAGGAACTGAAGGAAGGGTACGAAATAATAGCAAGTCACACTTCAGGGAGAATGGGTGGAGGACCTGAAGGAAGGGTACGGAGTAATAACAAGTCACACTTCAGGGATAATGGGTGGAGGACCTGAAGGAAGGGTACGGAGTAATAACAAGTCACACTTCAGGGAGAACGGGTGGAGGACCTGAAGGAAGGGTACGGAGTAATAACAAGTCACACTTCAGGGAGAATGGGTGGAGGACCTGAAGGAAGGGTACGGAGTAATAACAAGTCACACTTCAGGGAGAGTGGGTGTAGGACCTGAAGGAAGGGTACGGAGTAATAACAAGTCACATTTCAGGGAGAATGGGTGGAGGACCTGAAGGAAGGGTACCCAGTAATAACAAGTCACACTTCAGGGAGAATGGGTGGAGGACCTGAAGGAAGGGTACAGAGTAATAACAAGTCACACTTCAGGGAGAGTGGGTGGAGGACCTGAAGGAAGGGTACGGAGTAATAACAAGTCACACTTCAGGGAGAATGGGTGGAGGACCTGAAGGAAGGGTACGGAGTAATAACAATTCACACTTCAGGGATAATGGGTGGAGGACCTGAAGGAAGGGTACGGAGTAATAACAAATCACACTTCAGGGAGAATGGTTGGAGGAACTGAAGGAAGGGTACGAAATAATAGCAAGTCACACTTCAGGGAGAATGGGTGGAGGACCTGAAGGAAGGGTACGGAGTAATAACAAGTCACACTTCAGGGATAATGGGTGGAGGACCTGAAGGAAGGGTACGGAGTAATAACAAGTCACACTTCAGGGAGAGTGGGTGGAGGACCTGAAGGAAGGGTACGGAGTAATAACAAGTCACACTTCAGGGAGAATGGGTGGAGGACCTGAAGGAAGGGTACGGAGTAATAACAAGTCACACTTCAGGGAGAATGGGTGGAGGACCTGAAGGAAGGGTACGGAGTAATAACAAGTCACACTTCAGGGAGAATGGGTGGAGGACCTGAAGGAAGGGTACGGAGTAATAACAAGTCACACTTCAGGGAGAGTGGGTGGAGGACCTGAAGGAAGGGTACGGAGTAATAACAAGTCACACTTCAGGGAGAGTGGGTGGAGGACCTGAAGGAAGGGTACGGAGTAATAACAAGTCACACTTCAGGGAGAATGGGTGGAGGACCTGAAGGAAGGGTACGGAGTAATAACAAGTCACACTTCAGGGAGAATGGGTGGAGGACCTGAAGGAAGGGTACGGAGTAATAACAAGTCACATTTCAGGGAGAATGGGTGGAGGACCTGAAAGAAGGGTACGGAGTAATAACAAGTCACAGTGGATCTAAGTACGAGGGAACGTGGCACAGGGACTTACAAGAGGGATGTGGCATTGAGACTTACCGGGATGGAAGTTAGTGAGTCTTTAAGATTTGGAACCCTTCCAAACTCTTACCATAACGTTTTAAATGTTTACAGGGAGGATTCCTTCGTGTAATGACTGGTCTTCTAACGCCTTTGTAATAGTTACTGGAGCTGTTCTGTAAATTTGGTGTCACCAGATATAGTCGCACTACTTGGCACAGTGCCATCTAATTTAATCGCACTAGTTAGTTGTTGCATCGTACCTGTCCGAAAACACAATTTAGTTATATAGTGATCTCAGATGTTTTCGTGCCGTGTCTATGTATTTTACAAGCATTACAAGCATTACAAGCACTACAAGTATTACAAGCATTGCAAGCATTACAAGTATTACAAGCATTACAAGCATTGCAAGCATTACAAGCACTACAAGCATTGCAAGCACTACAAGCATTACAAGCACTACAAGTATTACAAGCATTACAAGCATTACAAGCATTACAAGCATTACAAGCATTACAAGCATTACAAGCATTACAAGCATTACAAGCATTACAATCACTACAAGTATAACAAGAATTACACTTATGCACACCAGGTTTCTACGCGGGGCAGTTTGATGCAGGATTGCGTAGTGGGTATGGAGTGAAAATAGAAAACCCCACTGATCAACAGAAGTTTGTCTTTTCTGCTTTATTGGTGAGGGAAATAATGTTATCACTTAATTCATTGGAGAACATTTTCTTAATATGTTTATACATATTATTACATTAGGTACCTTGATAAATTTAAAAATCAAAAAATAAAACAAAATGTATCAACAATTGTATATTTCAGTAATTTTTTAAATCTTTGGTTTTGATAATTATAGGTTCTGCCCTTTTTTATAAATATAAGCTAGCAAGGGATTTTAAGGCTTTGGGCTGGGTAGACAGTAAAAAAAGGTAAATAAATTTTAAGCTAACAGTAACATTTAAACTCTGAAATAGACAGAAGACGGGTTAAATCCTGAAACGGGAGGAACGGAAATAAAACAAATTCGTAATCCTCTTATGTCGGCATTGGATGTTATCAGTTCTTTGGATATAGAGTTATCCAGTGACATATTCGAGAAGGTAAATTAATATTTATATTTGTGCTGAAATATATTACTTATTCAACAAATAACCACAAAAACGATTTGAGATTGGAACTGATAATTTAGTTTTCAGCAAAATTTCGTGCGAGTTTATGTTAGAAATTATAAAAAACTAAAAAACAAGAACCAGTGATTTTTATACTCCGTTATAAGGCAACCGTATTATACATGGGACAATGGAAAGATGATGCGAGGTATGGATTTGGAATAGAGAAAACCTCTCGAGGACAAACTTTCAGGGGGACATTCAAGGTAAGTTTTAGGATTTGTAACCTATCACGGATGATAACATTGTACATTGGATGATCACGTGACTAAGTTTAGCACGTGTGCTCTAAGTTAAAAGCACGTGTGACTGAGTTTATCACGTGACTAAGTTTAGCACGTGTGACTAAGTTTATCACGTGTGCTCTAGGTTTATCACGTGTGCGTGTGCTCTATATAGCTCTGACGGATAATTCAACACCATGACCTTCTACTTAGATTTCGACATCAAGTAATAAAAATGTTGATGATGGATTCATACATTCCTAACCCCCATTCAATAGAACGAATATTTGCAATATCTCATACTCGTACTACGTAACCAGGACAACAAGAAGCACGGACAGGGAGTACTGATAGACCTGAACGGTCTGGAGCATTGTGGTAAATGGAGTAAGAACGTTTGTAAAGTCAACAAGAGAATCCTCACCAGTACAGTACGTTTTACATTTCTGATAATTCTAATGTATCAAATACTGTAAAACTATTGTACAGTATACATTACACACTAAAATAACTTTAAAATATATGTACTAATTCGCGTACTCATGTGAACATTTGGTAGTGCTTTATCTTATTCTATTGTAAAATTCTGCCGGGCAGAATGTGTCAACATTATTTTTACTGCAGTAAAAGTTACATGTCTGCGTTTGTCACAGGCACAGAGGTCAGCAGTGGCGGGGGAGGAAGCAGCGAAACTAGCAAAAGAGAAAGCAGTGCTGTCACGGGGTCGTGCTATTGGAGCTAGAAAGTAAGGGCTGTTTTTGTATCTTACTTAAGGGGAGGGGGATTTTTTGTGTCTTACCTAAGTACCGAAGGGGGGAGGGGAGTGTTTACTTGATTCAGATTTCAGAGTTCCCACTGCGAAGAAAACGATTGTTGTCAATAACTGGGTTACACTATTTATAAGTGTTTCCTGAAACTATTCAGCTTATTGTGATTGCACTTTGTTACAGGTGTGCACTTGAAGCAACTGATTCGGAAGCCCGGGCCAACGAACAGTTTATAATCGCTGAACAAAGGAGAGCAGGTTGGTTTTCTTCTATACGAAACTTTTTTTTGGGATATTGATAATTGACAAAGTATAACGTATTAAGTTCAAATTCACATTATTCACTTATCAGCATATTTACTTAACTTATTAGCATATTGTTGTAACTTTATTCATCAGAGACGTTGAACCAGATCAGGCTGGGTAACATTGCAATCAACGTGGTAGCTACAATAGATACGGATCTGAAACCGCCCAGTCCCGGTACCACTCTTCAGATTAACCTCGCTAAGCAGGCTATAAACCTTCGCTCTAAGTACGTGCAAAATATTATCCATCTTTCTGAACATTTATTTCAAAAAATATTACAAAGGGGACCATGGTCGCATGGTAAAAAGTCTGCTAAACTAAATTTATTCTACCATAAATATTTTACCCTAAATATACTATAACCTTGTTTGACAAATTATATACGGTGCCTTGGTTACGGTACCTTGGTTACGGTACCTTGGTTACGGTACCTAGGTTACTGTACCTAGGTTACGGTACCTAGGTTACGGTACCTTGGTTACGGTACCTTGGTTACGGTACCTTGGTTACAGTACTTTGGTTACGGTACTTTGGTTACGGTACCTTGGTTACGGCACCTTGGTAACGGTACCTTGGTTACGGTACTTTGGTTACGGTACTTTGGTTACTGTACCTTGGTTACGGTACCTTGGTTACGGTACCTTGGTTACGGTACCTTGGTTACGGTTCCTTGGTCACGGTACCTTGGTTACGGTACCTTGGTTACGGTACCTTGGTTACGGTACCTTGGTTACTGTACCTTGGTTACGGTACCTTGGTTACGGTACCTTGGTTACGGTACCTTGGTTACGGTACCTTGGTTACGGTACCTTGGTTACAGTACCTTGGTTACGGTATCTAACCCCTGGTTTACTGCAGGATATCCGACATGGTCAAGTCACCCAAGATGAACAGGATCATGTCAGTTACAGGAAGTTCTGGGTTAGAATCGGTAAGTAATTAGTCAATTAGTAGTACTATTAGTGATTTAGTAGATTACTAATAGTATTATTAGTAATTTAGTAGATTACTAATAGTATTATTAGTAATTTAGTAGATTACCGTTGTATTTATGAGGTTTTTTCTTAAGAACCTGCTTGTATGCATTTTCAAATGAAGACTTATCAATTATTTTGTCACAGCCTAATAGCAGTGAACAAAGCTCACCGAAGACAAAGACCAGTAAACTTAACAGACCTTCACGGACTGAACAAAATCAGATAACAACACGAGATGTGACGTCACAACACGAGATGTGACGTCACATGCTACGTATCGTTATTATGGTCACGCGACCTGAAATTGGACAGTTTAAAATTTAAATTGATGACGATGTTCTATGATTTGATTCTAGTATTTGTTTGTTTTGTTATATTTTAATTTATAGCTTTAGAATTGGTAAGATTTATTTTCCATTATTTGACTTTAAGTTTTAGTAATAATAATGAAAAGGGTTTCCAGTGAGCCTCTATCAGTTAAAATTGGTACACAGTAGTTGGACAAAAGGGATGAAAATGTTTTAAATGATTCAGAGACAAATAATGAATTTTCGAACAAATCACTAATTCTAAATTTTTATATTGATAGTTTCATACGAATGTAAAAAATGAAAAATGCTCATGATAATGAGATTTTTGAAAACCACATTAAAAAAGTACAAGGTATTGTAGTATAGAATCAACACCTTCATTGATGAAAAAATAGCTCAAATATTTTCTTTTGATAGAAATTGTACCGCCAATTGGACAATGCTTTATTCTTTTATTGGTGTTCTATCATAAAACGATAAAAGGAAACTAATGAATAGAATCATCCAATATTTTGAAATGTAATAAATTTCCAAAGGCACATGCTTTCTAGCAAGCTTTTATGATTATAAAATTATTTTAATCTTAATGAATTCCTCGACAGTATTATAATATACCTGGTAAACGTGACTGATTTTATGGTGGTTATATTATCACCACAGACAACAACAACACTACACTAGATGAAAGATCATTCAAGCTTCCTGATTATTGCACCGTTTATCAAACTGAACTCACTGCCATCATCGAAGCTTGTAAATATCTATCAACTTACACAAACACACATATCATCATATGGTCAGACAGTCTCTCCTCTATTCAAGCTATATCCTCACCTTCAACGAGGAGTAGAACCACTAGAGACTGCTACGACACCCTCAATACACTCGGATCCACTAACACCTTAGAGATCAGATGGATAGCAGCACACATCGGATTGTGGGGTAATGAAAAAGCAGACGAGCTGGCCAAAAATGGCACAACCAGTGAATCCACTTTGAATTGCCCAATTCCACAATCTTACATCAAACGCCTGATCAACGACAAAGTCACAAAACTTAATCAAGAATCATGGATTACTAATGGTCCCAGACACACTAAACTGACACTTGGACATAAAAACATCAACATCATCAAAAATCTCAACACTACACTCAGCAACAACAGACAAAATTACAGAACTGCAGTGCACCTCATCACGGGACATTGTGGCCTCAACAAACACCTACACACCATCCACAAATCAGACACAAGTGCTTGTCCAAAATGCGGCGACGGAGAGGAGACTGTCTCACACTTTCTCGGACAGTGCCCGGCTATTGCCCAAATAAGAGGTCAATATTTCCGGGACTACTACCTCTCTGTCAATGACATATTCGACAACCAACACATCTCCACCATTGTCAACTTTACAAACCACACTAAACGCTTAGTGGTGCCGGAGGAGTTGGACCAGACAGGTGTAACATAGCGACTACTTTAACGCCGTCTTGTTTCGCCCCTCTCTTCCACACTCAACCACCACCTAACCGTTTATCTATAACACACCCCACAACACTTACCATCATCCGTGATTACACATCTTGATTCCGCTGGCATCCTCCCACAGGACTGCCATACCCCAGAGGTAGGCAAAGCATCCATATGCTATCCTCTCGTGGGCCAACCAGGCCCAGCCTCTCTTTAAAAAAAAAAAAAAAAAAAAAAAGTGACTGATTTTCATTATTCGAATCAAGAAGTTAATAACAAAATAATGTGTTACAGCTTATACTGTCACACTTAAATAATACAACTTTTGTTCCATGTTTGATTTGCAAATTTCATAAAACACTATTGGTAATTAAACATTCAGCAAAAAGTAAAATTCAGTGTCTTTTTGCTTCTGACATAATGTTTTTCAGCGAATACCAATATATTTGTTTGGTGTCTTAAATAGTTAAATGAAAGGAATAAATTTAACGATGATTGGATTTATCAATGTAAACGTCTCATCTTGCATCTCAACGCCTCACTTTAACGCCTCATCTCAATTTCATCATTTTTCCATTCCAAATCCTCGCACTTGCATTACCATTGAGTTTCAAGTTCGTCAAACAATCAGTTACAACACAAATAATAATTCATCTTGTCAGAACTCAGAATCAGATTCAGTCGACGTGTTCTGTTTGATCCTTTGCCTTAATGTCCTTGACTGACTTGAGCCGGCTCATTCTGAAGCCTGCCCTGTTCTTTGAGGAGCGAGTATTTTTACAGCTCTGGAAACTGAGGTTCATGATTCTCATCCTCACTTCCGCTGAAAATATGGTGTAAATTGTTTGTCTGGCCATTAGATAATACAGTTTAATCAATTTCATCTAATGTATAATACATTGTATATAAGTGTATAGTCATACGTGTGACGTCATACCACGTGCGGTGTGACGTCATATTACATGCGATGTGAAATTCTAACACCACTATTTAATCCTACCTGTGAAATCTCCGCTAATAATGTGTGTAAAGAAGGACTCCGCCAGCTCCTGGTTCTGTTTGAACACGTCAGCAAAATCAAATGAGTCCAGAAGAGTCGGGACTACTTCCATATTTTTAGTGTCTGAAATTGAAGAATGAAGAGGTGAAATTTTATTAATTATCTAGGCCTAGCATGATTATTGATTATAAAATCAAAACGTTTCAATTAAGATGTCAAGCATGCATGATAATGGAGTAAAAATGAAGGTATTCGGGAAAATTAGCTTTTGATAATTAGTGTGCTAAACGATCGCATATTTTAATCAATAATTATGCTAGATATGCAGTTCAATACATGTAGAGTCACCAGTCACGTTGTACATGGAAATGCACGAGGTTTTTAGCAGTAAGAGGAACGCGTGCTCGAGCAAAACATCTTTATGACAAAGAGATGGTGAGCACTTACGTTATGACGTCACACCGCACGTGGTATGACGTCACACAGCATGTGGTATGACGTCACACAGCACGTGGTATGACGTCACACAGCACGTGGTATGATGTCACACCGCACGTGGTATGACGTCACACAGCACGTGGTATGATGTCACACAGCACGTGGTATGACGTCACACCGCACGTGGTATGACGTCACACCGCACGTGGTATGACGTCACACCGCACGTGGTATGACGTTACACAGCACGTGGTATGACGTCGCACAATTAAGTTAGGGAATAAAACGAAAGTTCAACCATCATCTGAATGTAACCGTTAAGAATCAACAGTCAACACGACCAATTATAATTCACAACAGTGTTTAAAAAAACGAATAGAAATTTGAAAGATTTTTACAATTCAATTTCAACATATGTATGGATGTATCAGATCATCACTGAAATACAAATCAAACAGAATTATAAAAGGAAATGTACAGACCCAGTCTGAGCCAGAAGAGAACGAGGGACAGGACATCTATCGAGTTGTGGGTGTTTACACTGCACAGGAACTCCACCAAATCACGTGACAATTTCTTCATCTTGTTACATTCCTGCAACGAAACTATCTGTGTAGGTTGGAGTGCGACAGCATGCATTTTTTTCCTTACGGACCTTATGCGAACCAAGACGCCCTGAGCGTTTAGTATTTTATTCAAGCCCTAGCACTGTTGGTTTCCTGGACACCCCCGTCATACTCATTACCATGTTAAACTCTCGCTATCTCGATTACTAAGTGATCATTTAATTCCTATGATTATCACCAAGGATATTAACAAACCAATTAATTGATAAGTTAATTAATTAGCTGGTTAATTAGTTAATTAGTTAATTATTTAATTAGTTAATTAGTCAGCTAACTAAAGACGACTGACCTTTATGTGCGCACAAGTGAGCTGCATATTGTGACCCTCCTCCAGGTATTTGGAGCACAGCTTCATCACTACTCTGTAGCTATCCATACAGTGGTTTTGGGACCGTAATCCCAGCTCCAGGAAGTCAAACACTAGCTCCGGGTTGATGTGCTGGTCGGGGTGTTAGGGGGTGTTAGGGGTTGTTAGGGGTTTTTAGGGGTTGTTAGGGGTTGTTAAGGGTTGTTAGGGGTTGTTAGGGGTTGTTAGGTGTTGTTAGGAGGGTGTTAGGGGTTGTTAGGGGTTGTTAGGTGTTGTTAGGGGGTTGTTAGGGGTTTTTAGGGGTTGTTATGGGTTGTTAGGGGTTGTTAGGGGTTGTTTGGGGTTAACTTGATCGCGATTGTTTATCATCCGGTCTATTATCTGGTTTTTAATTTTTGTCTTCTCGACTTATTTATATTGAAGGAAAAACAAATGCAAAATGTTGGCTTCTGAAAGTACGTATTATAAAATTGTTTCATACCACGACCATATTGGCCATTTTTAATTTGCAGCACTTTTTGGTCGAATCATCTAAACTTCTTAAAACAAACCTCTGTAAAGTAGACTAGACAGCAGTCAAATATCCACTGAAATTCAAAGAGAGTGCTAAACATGAGGAAACTGAGGAGATTGCGGGAGTTTAGAGAGAGTCTCCCGTTGTAAAGAGGCCTCACCATCTCTTTAACCTGAAGATAAGACTGTTTTATTGGTGATGATGATGTCATATTGGTGATGATGACGTCATATACTTACTTACTTACTAAAAATCACGGTAATTGATTGACGCCGTGACGTTTATCAATACAGTGTCACATGAGATGACGTCACACCATATAAGATGACGTCACACCGCTTGACATTACGCCACACCAATCGACATGACGTCACACCACATGACATGACGTCACACCATATAAGATGACGTCAAACCACATAAGATGAATTCACACCACTTGACATGACGTCACACCATTTGACATGACGTCACACCTCATGACATAACGTCACACCACATGAGATGACGTCACACCACTTGACATGACGTCACATCACTCATGATGATTATACTTGACGCTAATAAAACCTGCTCGACGTCCAGCTCCAAAGTAGATACATCAAGACGTTTGCAGTTCTCAGAGTGGATCTTGAAGTGAATAAAGGAGCTGTTAGCTGCTAAAACTATTCCGCTGAGTCCTATCTCCGAGGATCCCACTTTAAATTGGAAATCTGCAATAGTGCAAGAGGTGTTAAATTGGAAATCTGCAATAGTGCGCGAGGCGTTAAATTGGAAATCTGCAATAGTATTAAATACATGAGAGAGGAGAAAAAGGAGAAAACTAGGGAAAAAAGAAAAAGAAAGCAAAATTTGAATAAAGAAAAAACAGTAAACGCTGTTAATGTTATATCCAGTGAGTACACACTAATCTTATGACCTGAGTAGGATGGGTTGTTGATGTAGACATCAGGATCAAACACCAACTTGTCCCTGTAAAAGTACTTGTCCTGCCCGGAGGAGGAGGAAACAGAGGAGGAGGACCTCGGAGCGGAGTTGTTGGAAGAGTGTGGAGTGGAGCCTACTGAGGGGGCTCTCTTGTCTCCAGCGCTCACAGCTGCACTCTCCGCCACCTGTTGGGGGTGTGATATCTAAATACGTGACGTCATAACACGTGACTTCATAACACGTGAAGTCACATGATATCATAATACGTGATGTCATAACACGTGACGTCATAACACGTAAAGTCACATGATATCATAATACGTGATGTCATAACATGTGACGTCATAACAAGTGACTCTCCATATATGAACGTCATACACTCTGTAGCTCATACAGTGGGACGTTCATCAGTGAAGTCAATAACACTCGGGTGGCTGGCGGGTTTATGTTTAAGGGTTTTATGGGTTTAGGGATTAGTTAAGGTGTAGTGTTGGGGTTTAGGGTTGTATAGCGTTGTAGGTTGTATTTTAGGTTGTTAGTGTAAGGGTTTTAGGGTGTTATGTAAAGGTTGTTAGGAAGGGGTAGGTTGTTCAGGAGTGTAGGGTGATAGTGATATTGTTACGTTTCGATTATTTTAGGGATTGATTGTAAGGGAAGTTATTTGAGGGAGGGATTTATTGTTAGAGGTTGAGGTATATCATCATAAGGGTCGATTTTTTGATTTTTTTGTAGTTTTTTATTTTAGCTGATTTTTAATCCGATTTTTTCATCAGTTATTATCTGGCATTTGCTTCGATTATTATAGAAGGAACACAAATAGCAATATGTTGGTCAATACGTATTAGAAGTTTATACCCGGTATTGGCTTTTACTTTGCGAGATTTTGGTCGAATATCTAGCTACTTAACCAACCGTAAAGGTAGCTAAAATAAATATCCAATGAGTTAAGAGATCTAAAGCATTGAGCTGAACTTAGGAATTGCAGTAGTTTAGAGCAGTTGGGTCGTCTTGCCCGTTGAAAGAGTTGGACATCAACCTTGAAGAAAATGTGGTTATGGTAGAAGACGCGGAGATGACGTCAAACTGTGATCATTACTAATAAGTGTGCATATTTGACCAATCATGAATATAAAATTTAGTATACCTGTTTTATTAACTTCAAAATTTTTGAAATGACGTCAAAATGACTGACGTCAACACATACATACGTTCACATATATGTGACCACAAAAGATTTCACACACTTGAAGAGCAAAATTTTTGACAAAATGATCAACGGACTTAAACATGTGACGTCACACCATTAATGAGTACGACCTTGATTGACGGACACTTATGGGATGATAATCCGCTATGGTTACCTTGACGCAAATTAAATGTCGATGTCCGTCCAAGTAGTAATAAGACGTTATGGTTCTCACGGGATTGGTTAAAGGGTGTTAGTTAAAAATTGTGGAGTCCAATCATCATGTCCCCACTTTAAATTGTAAACTTCTAATTAGGCAAATTTAGTTGGAAATTAATGTTCGCAAGCTTCTAATTGGAATTTGCTTATTCAAAAATGAGAAGTGAACTGAACAAAGAGAAAGAGAATTACTAAAGAAGTCAAACGCTGTTATGTTATATCAGTGCATATCTATGACTAGTCATAATGAGTTTTGATTTAACATGTGATAAAACGCATACTTGTCCTGGTATAAGTATTTGTCTGCGAGGTGGAAACAACAAGACACGGATTTGTGAGAAGATGTGAGTGGACCTATTGGGTCTCTGTTACGCTCACAGGACTACTGTTGATACAAACGACTACACATATATAACAGGTTACGGTCAATTGCTTATAACATACGTATAAACTGAACATGAATGTGTTTTTTTTCAACAAAGGATTACTAAATTAACTTAAGACACGACCGTTTAATGACAGATAGTACAGTAAACAACGTATTGTACAATCATGGCGATATCGAAAGGTTGAGTAAAGATTCTAAAAAAGACTCATATTTAGTATACCGATTGGTAAAGCGGGCGTAAGATATATTAACCCTATAAATTAATTCAACCGTACTATATTAGAAGCACATATTATAACGTAAGGATTGTGTCAACTTCTTTTCTGAATTTTGCTTAATCGACTGACCAAAATGGTCGTAATAGAATCCTGCTATTTTAGGTTATTAACATATGACGAGCTCAATCAATAGCTTTTTATGTTTCATTAAAACGTTATCATAGCTTAGATCGTGTAATATAATCTGCAGGCAACTTGACAGATTACTATACACAATGTCGAATTGATTCAGTTACGTTAAATACGAAAAAACTTTGTATAGCGTTAACATTAAGTATGCTTACTTCATTTATAACGACTGAAGTGTTAACATTTTTCCAACAAAAGTGTTCTTACTGCAATTACTGAGCAAAAAATATAAAAATAACCCTTAATTTATGAGTGCTATCAACGAAAGTGACAAGTTTTATGTCTTTTGCATATTAGAAGACAAAATTTCGTCCGTCGCGAAATATGTACGCCCTTAGAAATTGTCTCGGATAATAATACTCAATAAATGTATTTAATTGTAGTTGTGAAAATATATTTAGACTTTTAGAGATATCAAATATCAGGGAGTTTAAATTGATTAAGATAGCAATAACCTTATTGCTTATGGCCCAGTGCATCTAAGTAATACTTATGGTGCATCAAAGTAACACTTGGTTGTGGCTATATTAACAAGTTAACAGTAGAATAAAGGCCGGGTTTCGTAAAGTTCAACAATTAAATCAAATTCCCAAACTAATTTTTCCGAGATCATAATCACAGCATACAATCTATTAGCCAGATATACTAAGAGATACGTGTAAAGAAGAGCAATTAGATAAACATAACATACCTTTTCTTGGCTAGTGTTATCCATCCAGTATCATAAAAAGTACAAAAAACTATATATTATACTGATAAAATATCCCCAGAAAAGTAAATAATTCTCAAACTATCAGTAGGGCAAACGAATAAGACGACATTATGCAAAAGACAAAGTAATTCATCCAGCATTCCCGGGTACATACCTTTTTGGAATTCGCAATTCCAAGTCTAATAACCGAACAAAGCATCTGGATACGGTTTAAACACCCCGCCTAAGCTTGACCTTAATGATTTATAAGATCTGTGTTAGAAGTTGCGAAAGTCACCTTTAACCGTGTGTATTGTATCACCGAAATTAATCAAAGGAACAAATTCCTGAGGAGTCGTGTTTGTGGTGAGATTGAGCAAGCTATTTTCTTTTATTCGATCTCATTCCCAGGACTATTAAATTAAATGACGGTGATTATAATAGTAGTAAGACAAATAACAGTGATTATTAATGGTTTATTCCAGACTAATTTAAGAATATTCGACAATAACGTAGGCGCCCGACCGATTAACAACATTATGTCGGGTGTCGGTAAATTATTTCCAGGTTTGGAGTTCCGGCCAATTAATCAGGTCTTTGCCCGCGTTGGGAGTCAATTAACAATTAGACACTTATAAGTTATAACGTGACTAATTGATAGTTCAACTGCAGATAGTTCAACTACAGATAGTTCAACTGCAGATAGTTCAACTGCAGATAGTCCAACTACAGATAGTTCAACTACAGATAGTCCAACTACAGATAGTTCAACTACAGATAGTTCAAATACAGATAGTTCAACTGCATGTGCAGATAGTTCAACTACAGATAGTTCAACTGCATGACGTGCAGATAGTTCAACTACAGATAGTTCAACTGCATGTGCAAATAGTTCAACTACACTTACAGATAGTTCAACTGCATGTGCAGATAGTTCAACTACAGATATCGAGTTTGGAGTAACCGCAACAAAACGATAATCAACAAATAATTAGTTGAACTGCTAACAGGCACTGGAGTAAATGTAGATGATGTTGGCGTGAAGTTACTGAGACTGAGAGCAGGAGTGACAGGAACATCAATCTGCAGCACCGGGGCTTGTTTTGGTAATACATTAAAAAGTTCATCTAGGCTCTTGATGAACTTGTCTTTCTTGGACTGCGCTGACTTTGCCCCCAGTTCTCGACGTCTTTTATCGATGGTTTTGATTTTCCTGCAATAGTTTTAAAATTACAAACAGTATAACCATACTTTAATAAACGGAACAAAATAAAAACGGATCGGACAAAAGCAACAAAAATAAACGGATTATATATAAATTATAATTGACACCATGAGACTCTTTATAAAAATATGCAACTTACTTAGTAATATCAGATGCAAATCTATGAACTTTGGAATTTTCTGTGACATCGTAGGCGGCAAGTAGGTTGACAGCAACAGGACGGTAGAACTCAATAATCGAATGTATTATATTTTACATTTACCAACGTTGGCTTCTTCAACAAGAAAAAGTAAATGCGATAACACATGATGAAGCAGAGTTGGCTGACAAGAAAAATTTAAACGTTTTGGTTTTACACAATCCTCAAGTTTCATGGTGAGCAAATGGCTCGCAAATTCATAAAATTGGTAAAAATATTATCCATGATGTTTTTATATAATTATTGAATATTGAGGTTAATTGTGCATGGGGAGGTGTGGATTTTGTGCACATAAACCCGATTTTGTTCCAGAACATTGGAACTTCGGTGGCAGTTACTAAGTATTGAAGTATTGAAGTATTTACCTTGGGGCTTGGACAATGGACCATGTGTTCTAAAATACTAAAATAGAAGTTAAAATTGTGTCTATTGAGCACTGTTACCTCATGAGGTTAATTGGTAATTATATATTATGTCGAGGCGGAAAAGGTGCAGGAGACCACCTACTCCACGGTGGCATCTGATACGATACAATACAATACCTCATGAGTCATAATGTCTAATAATGAATAAGCTTCGGGGCAATTACACTTACAGTTCAAATTGTATCGAAATAATTGTTCAAGTTACGAAAATACACCACCCCGTTGGGTGAATTAATGGTCATCCATCCGGATCCCGATGGCATTATCGCGGCACTGTCGTGACACTATGACGGCACTCTCGTGGCACTATGGCGGTATCACATAGCAATAACAAGTCCCACGTGCAATGTTCAGTTGTTTTAGAATCTGGATCGGTATGACGTAGGTTATAGATATTAACTTGACGTGAGGACAAACAGTACGTACGATCGAGAGGCAATCAGCTCCGCCGGTATTTGTAGGATCACCTCAAAGTCCACCGCAGGTAACCAAGTGCGTAAGAGGGTCCTCTGACAATATTGACGATTCCACACCCATGAAATCAAGGAAAAGATATTTGTTCATCTAAAAACTGTTTCATTTGCCCCACGAAAACCTCACAGAACCTCCACGCGGTGTGGGGTGGGTGGCTCGAACGCACAGGAGGACCAATCTATGCTAGGAAGGGACTAGCCATCTTTACATGACAACAAAGGAAATTGGCTCTAATAGCCTCTACTAACCTTAGAACCGCAGCATAACCGCTATTCCATATTCCCACTGGCAAATAACACCTTCCGCAGGAAACTAACACGCTGCACAGGCTCGCTGCTCGCTCGCGCTCCCACGTCTTGTGTACCCTATGATTTGGTTTTGGATCGGACACTCAAAACAACGATAGAAGAGCGGTCTGCACGCTCACAAGATACCATTTCTCGTGCGTATATCTATGTAAATGTTTAATATATGACTCAGAAGGAAAATTTTAACAATAGTGTTTCAGTGTGTATCCTAGAAAATTCAAGTCCTAGTAGTTTAGATGTTAAGGAGCACTGATATATACATGCCTTAAATTCCCTCCGCCCCTCAGGAATGAATAGTACAAACCCTTTTAAGATTCCTTTATTGCATAATTGATTTTTATTTTGTCTGAGGGGCTTTCCATAAATTATTTTTTTAAATAATTGGTCCTTTTATTGATGTTTCATATTTCACGGCAGTTTCCTTTTCAGAGTTTGAGTTTATATTTAGAAACTGACCATACTATCTTTTAGATTTATGTCACTTATGATGGCTCCGGCTGAAAGTACTATGACTCATTTTATCTAGAAGATTGTAGTTTCATTGCTTCTGAAGTAGCTATCAGTTCGCCGGTCAATGTTGGGTATAATACTCTGATGTTTAATATATTTATGGTATATGATTTGGGAGTCTCTCAGTCTCTCTCCAGCAGCAGGAGTTGGGGAAATGGGGACGCGTTGTGAAAGCCACCGTAAGGAAGGCTTACTGTCGACGCCGACCAATCAAAAGAAGAACTGTTTCATTTGTTTGTGAGTACACTACGGAAAATCAAAATATCATGCATTGCGACTTGCGCAGTGCTCTCAAAACAGTGCGATTGTTTTACTTTTAAATTTGCATTGTTTTGAGAGCAACTTATATTTATAACAACATAGTCGGTGAAACAAAGAAATATACCCAGCAAGGTATCTATATTGTGACTTTTACTTACTATTATATAATCAGTGTTACCAGTTACCACAGTTCATATATTGATATAAATACTGAACAGTGGCATTAATACAAATTATTAAATGAATCGAGTTTATTCCCAATTAGCCAATTCCATTTAATGTAAAATGTGTGCTTAGCTCTCAGATCAATTAGTCTTTATATGTGTTTACCATTTTATTTTAGTTTTCTTCATTCAATATCTCCGTGAGTTTATAATATTTTATTCTAATCCATTTTCCTGTTATTTCCTTTTTCATGAAATTTCTAATGAATGAATCGAAAGGTTCTGATATCTTGATGTTATATTTTACATATAAGGAGGCAGTCAAAGTACTTATAGCGGGCTATAATTAATGGCGACTTGCCGTTAGTATATTGACTTTGTTGCATCGCCATTTCTGTTAACATGGCTAATAAAATACTGCGTAAAATAAAAGGATTTCAGATAATATTATGTTATTGTTAATCAATGACAATTTAATATATGCCTTTAACTAAAATACATTTCAATTGATTGCAGTATCTCATTCTCTTGTCACTGACAATATCATCAGTAGCTCAGATAGCAATTAGTAATATATTGCAGTAATAATGGTCATGAAGTTGAGACTGAAGGATTGGTGGTTCAATAAATAAAGGATGTAAATTTTCATGTGATTTATGTGATTCATGTGATTTATGATCATTATTAGCCGAAAATATTGGACCTAGCCCTCAAGAATTTTTCCTGGAAATTAATGAAATTTCTGATTGATATCCGGCCAATTACCAATACCTTCTAAACTACTTACTATAGTCGGATATCCGATCAATTTCTAAATTTTATCACTATCAGAGTAAAATTGAGTGGAATTTGAATTAAAATATTGTCAAATTGTTATCATTCTAGAGCCAGAGGGTAAAAAAGAAAATTTTTATTAACCCCCTCCCCCTCGGCTGATTACATATGAACGACCCTTTATCAACTTAATGATAACGTCTGATTCCAGAGACAAAAAGAAACCATAAATTGTTAAATTTTGTTGCTAAAATCTCCAATCTCGCAAATTAACATTAACAATTCAACAATGAACCATATCTACAAGACAAACTCATAATACTCCTAATAAATGTTTTTACATCACCTTTAGCTCTTTACACACCATGATATAAAAAATTCTAAAATTCAAATAGTAGTATCAAATAATATTAATATTTTGGATTTAACTCAAAAACTTGCTAAAAACTTACAATATTTTCACTCAAAAATAATTACATCAAATAAACAACATTTCCTTATCACTCTGCTCGTATAGACGATAGAGTATACTGTTTTCTTTTTCAATTATTTCAGAAACAATTTCAGCATGAGAAAAGACACGATTCCTATTTAAAGACGCATAGTTAGAGACACGATTTTTATTTAGATACATGGTCTGTTGGTCTCTAGTTAGAGACATGGTCTCTAGTTAGAGATTTTGTTGAAGGGGTTAAAGGGGTAGGTAAGAGTGACGTGTCTTGAAAGGGACCCAGATTTAACAAAGTGGGATGGATCATGAGCGGCAGCTGGGAACGGTCTGAAATAAAGTGGAGGTTTGATGATAATTCTGATAGGACACTCTAACACATGACAAAGGAAGATTTATATTACACACCAGTACCCCGCTATAACAGTATAACACAAGGGAGGAAACAATTTGTACCAAAACAAAAAACCGCGTTATAACGAGGTCCGCGTTATAACGAGGTACAGCTGTAGTTAATTAACAAGAATTAGGCATTTTTGAGGATCAATAATGTATCTTATTGCTTTATTTGTAACAAATAAGAATTAAGTATTAACGCGACGAAGAGAGGGAGATCAGGAAGTATTTCAACAGTATATCTGTGAACAGTGTTTTAATAATAAAACTGTTGCCGCTAACAAGGGTTCTCATTAGTTTCTAAAAAAGCTGAAGGAAGAAGAAGAGTCTGACCTGTGAACTGTGTTGACAGTGGTAGCATCATAAGAGAAAGTGGGTGTACTTCTCCTCACCACCGGAGTCTGAGGAATGTAACCAGCGTACCCTGGCAGCCTTCTCTCTCTGAAAACAACATTGCTATAGTAACCAGGTTAGTAACTATAGTAACTAGCATACCCTGGCTGCATTCTCTCTCTGAAAACAGCATTGATCAGAGTGGAAGTTTTTGTTCTGATTTGGTACTATAGTAACCAGGTTAGTAACTTTAGTAACTATAGTAACCAGCGTACCCTGGCAGCCTTCTCTCTCTGAAAACAACATTGCTATAGTAACCAGGTTAGTAACTATAGTAACTAGCATACCCTGGCTGCATTCTCTCTCTGAAAACAGCATTGATCAGAGTGGAAGTTTTTGTTCTGATTTGGTACTATAGTAACCAGGTTAGTAACTTTAGTAACTATAGTAACCAGCGTACCCTGGCAGCCTTCTCTCTCTGAAAACAACATTGCTATAGTAACCAGGTTAGTAACTATAGTAACGATAGTAACCATAAACCAGTATACCCTGGCAGCCTTCTCTCTCTCTGAAAACAACATTGATCAGAGCGGAAGCGTTTGTTCTGATATGTTATGTTCAACACGGAAATATATTTAAAACTGAAAATAGAAAAATAGAAATAATTGAGAAGTTGTTATTTTCAGTTCCATCACTCTGTAATATTACATCAGAAAATAGAAATAATTGAGAAGTTGTTATTTTCAGTTCCACGACTCTGTAATATTACATCAGTAACTCGCAAAAAGCTGGTCTTATATGGTCTCTGAAAACCTCGGATATAATATCACGATAATGCTGTGTCAGTAAATATTTGACATAGTATCCCCGCGTTACTTTGTCAGTACACGTTGTATATAATATAACTACACTGTCAACAACTTGACGAACTCTATAACTCGAGGTAAAACGTACACTGCCACTAAATCGTGTTTTCTCTCAGCTTGGTACGACCGTGTATTCAGTGTGGACAGTTTGATCGAGTCTATAAATTATCGTTATTAATTAATTAGCATTGCGTCATTTGTAATTGCACTTGGATTCAAGGAAATTGATTTGACTTGACCCAATTTTAATGATTAAGAAGCTGTTGTTACCTTGGATTGGGTCTTGACTATCATACACAACCACTGCTCTGAGATTTGGTTAGTTATTGGTTTGATTGTGTAACTACTTTCATTTTACGGTAATCCTATTGGTGTTTTTAAGAAATGCTGTGACCGTTGTACTGTTGTAGACCAACTTATCCGTTATCTTCACTTTTTGGGTCTTGATACTTTGATATTGATCTCGGACCAAATAAAATCTCTCTATAATTCAGAACACAGTGAGACGTTGACTACAATGAGAAAACGAATGAAAGCAAAACAAGAGGGCGGGTCCCCCCTAGCACACAGGTGCCCAACAGGGTTCTCCAAAGCTAGAGAAGAAGATGAGGCACGTGAACTGAGGGAGGCTGAGTCACGTGATCCGGAGGTGGCTAGGAACAAGGAGGATGCTATGAAGATACCTGGTGCCAAGTGGGACCACCAGGCTGCTTCTGCAGGAGGAGTGGGGGTGGGTACAGCTGAAAAATCAGAGGAAGAGGCTTACAAATCAGAGGAAGAGGCTGACAAATCGGTGGAAGAGGCTGCGATTCCAACAGATGATGCACCCACAGAAACAGAAGTACAGACTCAAATAAAAGATACAGCTGTGATAAGACAGGGAGATGATTCCGGAACGGAAAAAGAAACAAAGCAGGCTGACAAAGTCTCAACTCAGCAGCCCCCTGCAGAGATCCCCATAAAGACTGATACAAGTGTTAAAGATCAGGAAATGAAAAAACAAGACTCAGAAGTAGGGTCCACTCAGCTGTCAGTAACAGGGACACCGTCAGTAACAGGGACACCGTCAGTAACAGGGACACCGTCAGTTAGGGATAAGTGGAGTGAGTGTAGCAACAGGGGTTCTGAGGCGGTAACAGAGGAAGCGGGCAACACAACTGTTGGTAGTGTGAGGAAGAGACCGTGCATAATTCTGTGAAGTTTGACAGCACGATTAATCAATCATTATCACGTGACGTCATCACACTGTCGCGTAACGTCATTACACTGCCACGTGACGTCATCAGCAACAGAGTAGGCTGGAATCACTACATCTTACTATTTGTACTGGTAGTATGAACTGTGAAGAAGAGACTGTGAATTATTAGCTGGCTTGATGTGTCAGCTCTTTTATAGAAACTAAACTAAAATTGTTCCTGGTGAACGGGCAATAAATGATCATGAGAAAACACCTTTAAAGATCTGCAATGACTGAAGTGAACTGATTTGATGCTAATATCCAAGTTTTTAGTTGGAGAATAATTGATTTGCTTTGACGCGTGCATGAATTATGAATTTGTTGATAAAATAAATGACAATGTTTGTTCACCCTCTATTTGAAGAATATTTTATTTGTAGTTGATTTTAATTGCACATTTGCATTTTGTAATTTGTATATCCGGAAAGTTTTTTAAGTCACGCAAATACGGTCATGAATAAGTCTTCAAGTTGTGTAGGAGAATGATGATTGAACTGAGTGGTATAAATGTGCCGGGGTAAGGGTTGCTCGATGATGACAGTTTCCAGCATATTGGGGAGGGTCCCACACGACGTCATATACGTACGAAACCTTAGCAACTCTGTTGTCACACAACATTTCGTTTTCATTGAAGTTGAACAAAATAAACTATGACGTTATAACCACACCTCTACTCCGGGAACTAAGAAGTTTATTGTCCAATGTATGAAACTGAGGGTCCAGGGGCCGCTGTTAACCATCACCACTACCTCGTCACCACCAGATGTGTGTGTGTGTTATAAGTTAAGTTAGTACGTTATATAATATCACACCCTCCACTGCACCCAAATAACAAAGCAATAATACATTACTTTGCTTTGTTAGAGACGCTATAATATGATGATAGTACGAAACAGCAACTTTAATGAAGTACAAGGGGGACAATTCAACATGGGATGACAGGCAAACCTGGATGAAATTTACAAAAATGGGGAATATTGATAAATTACATTTAAAGGGAAGAGATAAGAGATTTAAAACGATAACCTAGACTTAAATGTCAACTTAGAATAATTAAGTTATAAATTGGATTCTTAATTTTAGTTGTATCGTATTCTAGTCGGATATCGAACTGACTACATTACAGTACAGTACCTAACTTCCCAAGGCTTGGTCGTCTAACCTATCTCACGTGACGTACTACAAACAATCACGTGACATTTAGCAAGCATTCAATGAGTTACACGACAGTTAAAATCAACATGAATAAACCGACAATACCCCATGTTGAACCTAACCTTTCATTTTCTATCTTTGTAAATTTTAGAGAGAATTAATACAACAGATTTACCGTAGTCACCATCTTTTTATCGCCCGTCATCATAGATAGTTTCCACGGCTACAGATAGTTTCTACAGTTAATTTCCACGACTGAGATTGTTTAGATCTGGTAGTGATGGGGAAACTGTCCCCCTTGTTTGTCTTGCTGGTTGTTATCTTAGTGTGCGATGCGCGCAGAAGAGGAAAACAGCACCAAGAGGAGGAGGAGCACAATGTTTGCGAGGAGAAAGTTGTGCACAAAACCGAGTTTAAGTTCTACAAATTCTGCATCGCCTTCGGTAATCTAACACTTCGTTTATGCCACTATTTGGTTAATACCCGTGAAGGTCGTGTTTCGGACGGGTTTAATGACTAATGGAGTAGGGATCTGCCGTTAATTGTACAGCAGTCCTTGGTTTGAGCCGCTCACATATTGGGCCGTCCAAATAAGGGAGAGATCCGAAAACCTGTTTAATTCATTGACTGTATAAATTAGAATTTCTGTATCAAAAACAGGTTAGTAACTAGATAGTAATCAGGTTAGTAACTATAGTAACCAGGTTAGTAACTATAGTCACCAGGTTAGTGACTATAGTAACTATAGTAACTATAGACCGGCCTTCGTGACGTGGCCCTTTGATAGCTGTGATCAATACTATACTTTAAAGTTTAAAAGCACTTCTGGTGAATTGACGTCCGTAATAAGATTAATTAAACCTAGTGGATTTGTGTAGTGTTATTGAGTCTTATGGTTTGATGTTTCTTTCATTCATTCAAATTTCTGATTATTTCTGGATAGATTCAGTGAAGACAGATTCCAATGAAAATAAATAGCTGAATAACGTATCGAAATCCTACGTCATACGCATATTTTCAAATTATTTGATATATAGTAGTGTTGAAAGTATTAAAACCTAAATATAACAAATAATTTGACAATATGAGTATGACGTAAAAATTTCGATACGTTATTCAGCTATTTATTTATTTCTGATATTGTTGAAAGTACCAAAACTGTTCAGTAGATCATCCTTGCAGGCTTCAAATCGAAGATAGGCTGCGTCCATCATCCCGCTAAGAAGATGAAGAGAATGCATCAGAAGAGCGAGGAAAAGTGCACCAAATATGAAGAGAAACTTCTAGAATGCAATTACAAATGTCCAGGTGAAGAAAACATATAATATCAGCTCCACTTTTTACTTGATTGACAACAATTTTGAAGTTTTTGTCCACATTTTTTTCAGCTCTACCCTAACAGTGCAGCCAGACTATTTCTAGATAAGGCACTATAATCGCTATAAAAGTAGCATATAATTGCAGTCGACGGAGGCTGGAGCGAGTTCCACAACTGGTCCAAGTGCAGCGCTAAGTGTGGGGGTGGAACACAACACAGGAACAGGACCTGTACCAAACCTGCTCCTAAGAACGACGGGCTTGAGTGTGTGGGGAGTGCGGAGGAGTGGCAGGATTGCAACTTGGAGCCTTGTGCGGGTAAGTGCGGGTTAGTGCGGACAGGATTGCAACTTGGAGCCTTGTGCGGGTAAGTGCGGGTTAGTGCGGGCAGGATAGCAACTTGGAGCCTTGTGCGGGTTAGTTTTATATATTTGAATTTCTTGAGCGGGTTGGTTTTACGTATATATCTATTGTGCAGGTTGTCAGGTTGGATTCAGAAGATTAAATTTCGTGCCCGATTATTTCCCGAATGATCGTCCAACTGTGACTATTCTGATAACCATTACAACTCCATTTTCAATTACTGCGACTATTCTAACTATTCTAACTAACAATACTCCACTCCCTCAGTGAACGGAGGGTGGGGTGACTGGACGGAGTGGTCCCACTGCAGCGAGTTATGTGGAGGTGGGAACCAGACCAAGACCCGGAGGTGTAACAACCCACCACCCAGTTCGGGGGGTCTTCCTTGTGACGGCATTATCTCCACTACTCGGGAGTGTGACATTCAGCCATGTCCCAGTGAGTATGACCGGGTAACTTTTAATTTATAACATGAGTTATATTATAATGTGGGAAGTGACAAATGAATGGAAGTATGAATATACTATGATAAGTTTAAATTTGATAGATTTACCATGATTCAATGAACAGTATCAGGTCCATTATCACCTCAGTCAACAGAGTGAGTATGACCCGGTAACTTTTAATCTATAGCATGAGTTATAATGCGGGAAGTGACAAATGAATGGAAGTATGTCCTCTAAATAACACACCTCAGTTAACGGAGGGTTCAGCGAGTGGGCGGAGTGGAGCAAGTGTACCGCTAAATGTGGGGGAGGAATACACTCGAGAAAGAGGAAGTGTAACAATCCGGTCCCGCAGTACGGGGGAGTGGAGTGCACCGGACTGGGAACAGAGACGGAGACCTGCAACACTCAGGGATGCCCAAGTGAGATATTTTTTGTAGAGGTCTTCATGTCAGGAATGTCAAAATGAAAACTTGTATAATATTATTTCTTGACAGCGTCTTTCTTTTGATAATCCGCCTATTTAAAGCGAACTCAGGATGATTCATCAACATTTTAACAAGATACCAATAGCTAAGCTACCGATTCTCATTTTTAATGGTAGTCCCTATTTGGAGACACTACAAACAATGTTCCCCTCAGTTGACTACAAACAATGTTCCACTCAGTTGACTACAAACAATGTTCCCTCAGTTTACTATAAAAACAATGTTCCCCTCAGTTGACTACAAACAATGTTCCCCTCAGTTGACTACAAACAATGTTCCCCTCAGTTGACTACAAACAATGTTCCACTCAGTTGACTAGAAACAATGTTCCCCTCAGTTGATTACAAACAATGTTCCCCTCAGTTGACGGTCAATGGGGTAAGTTTGGAGGCTGGTCGATGTGTTCAGTCAATTGTGGGGGCGGCATCCAAAACAGAACGAGAGTATGCGACAACCCATCCCCGGAGAACGGAGGGAAGGAGTGTGAGGGGGAGGACCTGGTGGGTCAACCCTGCAACCTCGACCCTTGTCCAAGTAAGGGGATTGTTATCTTACTTCAGGACTACTTCGGGGTCTTAAACTTGGTATAATTAGCTTAATTTCCTTGGACAAATACAGTTCCAGCGAGCAAATCATGATTAATCCCTCGTGTAAGTCAGCGATTATCAACAACAAATACATATTTTCAAGTTAACGGAGGATGGGGTTCATTCGGTAACTGGAGTAAGTGCAGTGCGGAGTGCGGAGGAGGAGTGCAGACTCGGAACAGGCAGTGTAACACTCCCAAACCCCAGTACGGTGGAGTGGATTGTGAGGGGGATGCTATCAAGGTGGCAGAGTGTAATGTTCAACATTGTCCCAGTAAGTTCTTAAGTTTAAAATTATGTTCAACATTGTCCCAGTAAGTTCAAATTATGTTCAACATTGTCCCAGAAGTTATCTGAAAATGTGATACGATTCAGAGTATAGATTAATAGTGTTACTTTCAATTCTGATAGTTTTGGGGTTTCCATTTTCATCATTTAAAGGTTTAAAGGTAGATGGAACGGCTTGAGGTGCCCTCAAAAATATGAACTATAAAGGAAAATTAAAATAAAACAGAAATAACAACCACTCAAACAAAACTTAAAATAAAATCAACAGTTAATTTAGGAAACTGAAACCCAAATCCCACACAATAGTTGACGGAGGCTGGGGCAAGTGGGGTGATTGGGCAAAGTGCTCGAAGAATTGCGGAGGAGGAACACAAACGATGACAAAGCTGTGTGATAATCCTCACCCCCAGTACGGTGGAGCCCACTGCGAAGGGGATGACACTAAGAGCAGGGTCTGCAATGAACAGCCTTGTCCTGGTCAGTTTACTCAATATATGGATCATTTAAACTATCGTCGACAAGTAATGATAATCTTCATCTTTATCCAACATCGTGAGACACGTTTATGAAAGAGCACGTGTTTATTATTCAATATGGTGAGACATGTTTGTTCAGTCGATGGAGGTTGGAGCGACTACGGACCTTGGTCTAACTGTACCGAGTCCTGTGGAGGAGGGAAGCAGAACAGAAACAGGACCTGTAACAACCCCGTCCCCAAGCACGGGGGTAAGGAGTGTGCTGATAGTGACGTTGATGAAAGGAAGTGTAGCACACAACCCTGTCCAAGTAAAGTCCTCTCTTAATATTTAAATTTGGTTGAAATTATTGCGGTATTATTAATATAAACTTTCTGTTTTCGTGATTGTTTCCTTGAACGGTTCTTCATCCTCTCAGTTGAGATATGATTATATCGCTACCTTAAACGCTATTCATAACTTCATTATCACACCTCCACCCTCTACCAGTTGACGGTAACTGGAGCCTGTACGGAGAGTGGGGCCACTGTTCAGTACCCTGCGGTTCTGGCAACAGGACCCGAAACAGAACCTGCAGCAACCCGGAACCTCAGTTTGGGGGCGCAAACTGTACCGGAGCATTTGAGAGGATCCAGGAGTGCAACACATTTGCTTGTGGACGTGAGTTTTTGTGCTTTCAATTCCCTTGCTTTGAGCTTTTTTGTGCTGAGTATATTATAAAAAATATATGAGTAAAAAACATGAAAATATGTTTATTTTAACTCTCTAACCACACTCCACAGAGTTTGAGATAATAGGAAGCGACGGGAAGCCTACATTTGATCAGTTGGAGGGGGTTTTGTTATTTGAAGGAGGCACAGTTTGTGCTGATGGGTTTACTAATTTGGCTGCTGATGCTGTCTGCAGACACATGGGGCATCACGCGGCTATTTCGTGGAGGAGTGGCATTCTTTTCAGGTACTGAGGAATTTTGTAATCGAAACAAACCATTTCTATTTAGTTATTTTGACCTTCCTATCAAAATAAATCATTTTTATACAGAAAACTAAACGAAAACATCGTTAAAAATGTTCAATCTAGTATTTTTAAAAATGTGAAATAGTAAACAGCATATAATCTGAAGCGAAGCGGTAGAAAAATTAATTTTTCTTTTCACCTTCCACTAAATCTGGTATTACCGCAGCGATTACCAGAAGTCGGTAGAAACTATAAAGTTGGATGATATTGAATGTAACTCCAACGATTGGTTGGAATGCACTTCCATCAGAAACCCATCTCACTGCACCCACGAGAAAGATGTCCTCATCGCTTGCGAGCTAGGTTCGTTAGATTGATCCATTGTTTTTCATATTTAACTTTAAGTGGTGTGGGAGTTAACTAAGATATATGTGGGAGAAGCCCCCAACCCAACCCCCTGTGGAAGGTAACCCTTCTTGTTAAATAATATTCTTAGACGATCTTATAACCCAACACTGCCGCTTATCAAGGAGTTGGCCGCCATGTAGTTAAGAAAACCTCTGCTTCATGCATGATACTCTCCAATTTAGCAATTTGTTTACAAGTTTACATTAAGCCCACTCATCATTGCTATACTGATAAACGCCTCGGGAGTCGGGATAGGGTTAGAGTTAGGGTTATCGAAGAGAATTATGAGATCCTCGGCCTCCCCGTAACAGCACTATATTACTACTGTTATATAGTGAGATCGTAATAATATAATGCTATCGTAATATAGTGCGAGAACCGTTCTTGTTACAATGATAATCCCTGTTCACAGCACTGCCACGGAACGGGGACTACACAGAATGGTCGGAGTGGTCGGAGTGCTCGGAACAATACTGTGGAGGAGGTGTACAGGATAGGTCCCGGAACTGTAGTAACCCTTCTCCCCGGTATGGCGGTCACGATTGCAAGGGTAATGACACCGAGGCTAGGGAGTGTAATAGTGATATCTGCGGATGTGAGTATGGAATGTACAAACGCCAATAAAATATTTTCCAAGTCCTTTTAGATTCTCAACGTGCTTTTGAACTTGAAGTGCATGAGAATATTTAAATGTATTTAGATTTCCAGCTTTAATTTCGTTTCTACGACTACAGTTTTTAAAATAGATGCCGTAATACAGCATGAGATGCCGTAATACAGCAGATACCGTAATACTGAAGATGCCGATAACCTAACCCTTTTTTAACCCACCAGATTTCGAGACAGTGAACGCTAAGGGAAACAAAATATACTCCCAAGAAGAGGGTGTGCTGCTGTACGAGGGGGGAACCGTGTGTTCAGATGGGTTCGATAATCACACTGCTAACGCCATCTGCAGGTCAACACCCACAATGAAACAGTTATCTACACTCAAACATTGCTATCGTTTATTGTTTAACGTCTGAGAGGTTTTGTAGTTTCACTTGGTTTGAAGGTTTTGTAGTTTCACTTGGTTTGAAGGTTTTGTAGTTTCACTTGGTTTGAAGGTTTTGTAGTTTCACTTGGTTTGAAGGTTTTGTAGTTTCACTTGGTTTGAAGGTTTTGTAGTTTCACTTGGTTTGAAGGTTTTGTAGTTTCACTTGGTTTGAAGGTTTTGTAGTTTCACTTGGTTTGAAGGTTTTGTAGTTTCCCTTGGTTTAAAGGTTTTGTAGGTAGAGATGAGACAAGGTATCTCACAGTACTCTTCACAGGGAGATGGGACACCACACAGCTATTTCCTTCAGAGGAGGAATCCTCTACGGGGACCTCCAAAGACAGAGATTGATAAAACTAGACGATCTGAGCTGTAAGAACGATGACTGGACTACTTGTACTTCTGAGAGAGCCCATGATTGCACTCATGAACAGGATGTTGTATTGGCTTGTGAACTAGGTATAATTAATAAGCAATTATTCATAAACTCACTGCCAATAACTAAACTCATAAACAGCAGGTGATACCGAATTCAGTTTTGCGAACATGGTACAGTTCATTTAAAAAATGTAAATACATAACTTAATAGACAACAGACAACTGTTTATAAACATTTTGATCATATCAAGGGTTCATTGAAACGACTGGATACGGATACCGTCAATTAACATTGTTTTTAGTACCAGAAAAGGTTCCAGAAATAATGCATCAGAGATAATTTTCATTGCCTCTAAACTATCATCGCCAATTATCCATCTTCGATCTCATCACTGCACATTGTAAATAACCTGCTTCACACATAACATCATCCCAGCATTACCCCGCGACGGCCACTGGAGCGAATACGGGAAATGGACGAGATGTACAGCGCAGTGTGGAGGTGGGACCAGAAACAGGACCAGGTCGTGTAACCGGCCCTCTCCGCGATATGGGGGCGCTAACTGCGAGGGTAACGCTACAGAAGTAGGGGAGTGCAATGCTTTCCAGTGCAAAGGTTAGCATACTAATATAGATAGTACACTATATTATAATTATATATTACTGATTACATACTATATAAACTAAGATTGCGAACGTTCGTCCGCTTTCAAAGTAAGATACTTCTTCACAATAAATATGCTGAATGTAAGCGAACTAAAATCACTCAATGAACTGGATTGGGCGAGGAAGATAATAAAATACCATCACAGAATTCAGACTAGTAGACGAGTTCGGAGAGACTAAAACAGATGACCAGTTGGGACTTATCCTTTACGAAGACGGGACGGTTTGTGATGACCAGTTCAACAACCACAGTGCTAACGCTATCTGTAAAGGTAGGTCCAGTTTAATAACCTCAGTGCTAACGCTATCTGTAAAGGTAGGTTTAGTTCAACAACCACAGTGCTAACGCTATCTGTAAAGGTAGGTACAGTTCAACAACCACAGTGCTAACGCTATCTGTAAAGGTAGGTCCAGTTCAACAATCACAGTGCTAACACTATCTGTAAAGGTAGGTCCAGTTCAACAACCACAGAGCTAACGCTATCTGTATTCTGTAAAGATAGGTCCAGTTCAACAACCACAATGGTTAAAATACACTTTTTAATACAAGTGATTATTTACAAAGCTGCTTACCTTTTTACCACGTATGGAAAAGCAAACCATCACAAGGGTATTTACCTATTTCATATTTGATCAAATAGTATCTCAGTACAGGACCCGACTTATGGGCATCCCCTGCCCTAACCCTATTACTTTCGCTTTCACTTTCTACTTATTATACCTCTACAGAATTGGGATACCAGCCTTAACCCTGTTACTTTCGCTTTCCCTTCTATTTATTATACCTCTACTGCAGAGTTGGGATAATAGCCCTAACCTTATTACTTTCGCTTTCACTTTATACTTTTATACCGCTACATAGTTGGGATACCAGCCCTAACCCTGTTACTTTCGCTTTCACTTTCTACTTAGTATACCTCTACAGAGTTGGGATATCAGCCCTAACCTTATTACTTTCGCTTTCACTTTCTATTTATTCTACCTCTACAGAGTTGGGATACCAGAAGTCAGTAGAGTGGAGTAGTGGAATACTGTACGATGATCTACAGTACAGCAAGAAGATCAAGTTAGACGACGTCAACTGTACCTCAAATGCGTGGAGTTCTTGTAATTCCAGTACCATACACAACTGTGATCATACTGAGGACGTGCTCCTTGCTTGTGAGACAGGTCGGTTGTACTTTTCTTTCACTTTCTTATTCACTTTCGCTTTAACCGTAACAATCTGATCATTTTATCGAATATGTATAGATATTTTATCCTCTTTTGTGAGACAAAGTTATGTTTAGCATATAATTTTGACTGATTTTGTGATCTAATTGAATTTATTATTTATATAATTTGATACCACAGGCTAGATGTCCTCATTGAAAACTAACTAAATGAATATTTCTCTGTAAGATAAACTAAATATCACCATGGACTAAACTCAGTTTCACTTTCTGATTAACTCCCTACCTCACAGCAATTAAACGTGACGGAGGTTGGACCCCGTACGGGAAGTGGTCAGTATGCAGTGCAGGATGTGATGGAGGTAACCAGACCCGGGCCCGGACCTGTACTAATCCGGCACCCAAATACGGAGGAGCAGAATGCGTGGGGGATAAGAAGCAGAGCAGGGCATGTAACACTTTCAAGTGTAACGGTGAGTGTAACACGTTCAAGTGTAACGGTGAGTGTGAAACTTTCAAGTGTAACGGTGAGTGTAACACGTTCAAGTGTAACGGTGAGTGTAACTCGTTCAAGTGTAACGGTGAGTGTGAAACTTTCAAGTGTAACGGTGAGTGTGAAACTTTCAAGTGTAACAGCGAGTGTTACATTTTGAAGTGTAACATTTTAACGAATCACAGAGTTCTACTTGGTGGACAGCACCGGTACCGTGATAGAAGACGACCAAGAAGGACTGCTGATGTTTGAAGGGGGTACCGTTTGTAACGACAAGTGGAGTAACAACTCAGCAAATGCTGTTTGTAGGAACATAGGACGACACGCTGCACTTTCTTACAGAAACGGTTCCTTTTTATCATATTTCTGTTTGTTTGTTTGTCTGTTTGTTTGTTTGTTTATAGAACCCGTCCCCAATCTCGTATTGGAAAATGACTAAACTCAATTCTGAGTGTGAATACGGGTGGTATTATCTTTTTGTTATGGATTATTTTAATTCTGGATTGAATAACTTTTGAATCATATCTGACATCTAAGGGTTGAAACTTTGGGGCAATCTATATTTCTATAAGAAACTTCCATGAACCCAAATTTCCCGTTTTAGGTACAATTTTCAAGGATCTACAAATGAAATTGAAGATAAAAGTGGATAGCGTGAAGTGTAGTGGTAATACGTGGTCCACGTGCAATGTTACTCGAGAACACAACTGTGACCATAGTGAGGATGTATTCTTAGCTTGTCACTCAGGTTAGTTTCCTCACACGGGGGATTAAGCTAAATTTAACTGTCGCGGTATATATAATTAATTAGGATCGGGCATGATATTAGTTTATTAGGTTATTAGGGATGACAATGCTAGTATAATACATAATGCCCTGTACATCATGAAATAGCGTCACGCATCATGTGACGTCACGCCAGATTGCAAGTTTTAGTCTCCGTTTCCTTCCTTCAAAGCTGGGTTATTACACTTTTGCGTCGTGTTTCCTCCTGCATATCATGCTACAATCCGCTATTATCACTCCAGTTTTCAAACAATCTCAACCTATCGTCTTGTGGCTGTGAACAGGGTATCTGGCGTGACGTCATGTTACGTAGTATGTGACGTCATTTCATGGTTTATATGACGTCACGTCATAAGATCAGTGACGTCACCTTACACCAGATACCCTGTTCACAGCCACAACTCGAGATGGAAGGTGGGGCTTGTTTAGCACCTGGAGTGATTGTAGTGTGATGTGTGGGGGAGGAAGGGTGAGCAGGAGCAGGAAGTGTGATAATCCCAGACCTACTTTTGGAGGAAATGATTGTGAGGGTAACGAAACAGAGACTAAAACTTGTAATAATGCTCCCTGCCCAGGTTAGGAGTGATTTCCAAGTTCATGCAAGCTAGCCATGTTGAATCTAGAGTCTAAGTTTTGAGATTCTCATGTTTGCAATTTGCCATTTTCTTGGTAATGCACTCTAAATTGTGAGACTCGGCACATAACTACATAAAATTGGTTTGGTGATCCAATCCACAACGACTATTTTAAACCTCTACATAATATGTCTGACGCACAAGTTGACAAGTTGCTGTGTACCAAGTCGATATTTACTGTTTCAAACTTGAAGATAAAGTGTTTCTAGTTCCCGATAACCCCCAGTTGACGGCGGCTGGGGCGTCTTTGGTAACTGGAGCGATTGTTCCGCGGAGTGTGGAGGAGGAAACCAGACCAAAACCAGGGAATGCGACACTCCTGCCCCGAAATTCGGGGGAGCAGAATGCCAGGGTAACTCCACCAAGACCAAGGCATGCAACACTCAAGAGTGCGGATGTGTGAAGGAGAACTACGAGTATCTGGGTGCTGATATTAAGTCAGTCCCGGATGTTAACACTATTCAGGATTGTTTAGAGGTAGGTTATTTTATGAAATGATGATTTTAGAAATTTTATTTCAGTGAAATGTGACAGAATAAACTTATATGAGAGTTCCGGAAAAGTTCATTATACGTTTATGTCCAAATATCTCTAAAAGAAACCGACTTTCATAGCTTAAGAAACGTTTCCCCAGATTTGTGCAGCAGAAGCGGGCTGCGTGGCCGTGTCTCAAGAGATAGCAACAAAAGTGTGCGGTTTGAAGAGTAAGAGGTTCGGAGAGACACAAGGAGTGAAGGATGGGGTGAGCAGCAGCAATATTAGGTGTGGAGATTAGAGGTGAGCCAGACTTATGTTTTTTGTTATCTTCAATCTTATGATAGATTTTCCATTTTTCCAAGTATATTTCCACAAAAGTTGAATCGTTCTCAGGTAACTAAATAAAATGTAAATGATTACCTGACATTTCTATTTTGCAGGCGATGCACATCGGTGGAAAGGACGACATCCAATACTCATGGACAATGGATCAAACTTAGTAACCACCAACTTTCTTAAACAAACACTGAAACCATCTAACAATATATTGCTGACCTTGGAGTAATGTTTATAGTGCATGTGAGCTCCATATTTTATTTCAATACTTCTCAGTTTGACTTTGTTCGGTAGATAATATTAAAAACAAGCTGGCGGTCTGCTTTAACCCATTAGGGACGATAGGGTCGTTTACGACCCACCTTTTCTAGAGGCTATAGAGGACAAACCATAATACTAAACGCAACGAATCTTTCGCACATGTGCTCAAAATTTATTGGGCTACATTATTGACTTTCCAGTCGAGACCCAATTAATCACTAACAACTAAATAATTAGGCTAATTAGTCGTCATAATTGGAAAATATTTCACTTTACTTCTTGCCTTGATTGGGACATTAAAACTTTATGTAGGCTTATTTTGTTGAGGACAAAATAGTTGCGGGCAACAATTTCCTTGAGACATATGAAAAGCCCGTGATAATCAGATGTTCACAAACAGAGCTAGACGCTGTTTACTAACTGCGGTCGCATACGACCCACTCGTCCGGGTCGCAAACGACCCATCACGGTTTTTCGGCTTTAACTTCTGAAACAAAGACGTTAGGATAAAATAAAAACTGTAGCATAAGTTAAAAACATATGGTCAATACTGTGTAACTCTAACTTTTTAAAAATAAAGAATTTGGGTCATTAACGACCCACTCGGCTCACTTGCTTATTACTACATATGTCCATGTAACTTCTTGAATTCAGCCTAAAGCATGACATCATAAGTTCAAAATCGCCTCTCAGCAAGTGATAATCATCATAAACTGCGAAAAATCGGTTAAATGGGTCATTAGCGACCCACTAGGACCACAAAATTGATTAATTAAATATAATGTTGTCAAACTTTTACAAATATTAGTATAAAAACATGTTATATCTTGGTCATTACTCCTGTACGTTGATTTAACTTTTAAAATCGATCAACTGGGTCAATAACGACCCACTCGGAAGTTGAACCACCTCATCAATTATTATCAGTATCATGCTGTTCCACCATCAAGAAAGACACTCGTAGGTCTTAATTCCACGCAAACCACGGGTGGCTGACTACTAGCCCTTCTAAGATCCAGGGCCAACTGAAGGGCCGTCATCACTCATCAAAGAGCTGCGAGAATAACACTACTGCATATGCCTGGAGTTGCGTCCTGACTAATACTATGGTGCGTGGAAATCTGTACCGAAAGGACCGTGGCCGTGCCGCAAAAGAAAAGGAATCGGCCCTCGTTCCTAACTTGCTAAGTAATAGCCATGCTGTTGTTGTTGCTTATTAGATTCTGTTACCTTTTTCGTCAATTTCGAATCTTGGTAAACGACCTGCTACAACCCACCGCTTGAGACCCAGGGTCCCACGGTGATCAGATCATGTCACTCAAGAAAAATCCCCTGAACGAAGTATACGAGATATCATGTAACCTTGGGTAAATACTGAAAGACGAGTGGTCAAATTGCATATTCTAATCCAACATGCCAATCTGTTTTTTTTTTCATTCCTAGAAAGTACGAGAATAACTAAACAACTGTTGCATTCAGATGGCTACATCTACATTCTACAGCTCTGTGAAGAAGGACAAGGTAAAAGCCCCCCCCTCCCCCATTTGGCTGGCGGTGCTGCAACCTGCAATCTCTCAGACAACTACCTCGTTGTGGGTAACAAACCCCGCAACAACGAGGCAGCTTTCAAAACGAAAACAAGTATTACGTAATCGGCCGAGAGGGAGGGGAGTTTCCAAATGATTACGCTTGTGTAATTTTGACATAATACTAATAGCTATGTGGTGGGGGGGGGGGGGGGGGGGGGGCGTAAAAATTGTCCAATAAGTGATTACGTTATATATGAACGGCCCCTAAGAAGTAAACAAAGGGAGCTGCGAAGAGAGTAGATGCAGCCATCTGAAATCTGAATCCAGCAGTTGTATAGTTCTTCTTGGACTTTTTAGGTATCGGGAAAAGATAGGCACGTTGTTTGCTGTCTCACGACATTACGGTCGTATACTAACAGCTGATAAACTCACCTACCTATCAATCCAATTCTGCCCATTATTCGTCAGTCATTGGGTGACGTGATCTGCAGATTACCGTGAGACTCCAGATCTCAGAAGGGCTAGTAGTCAGCCACCCGTGGTTTGCGTGGAATTAAGACCTACGAGTGTCTTTCTTGATGGTAGAACAACATGATACTGATAATTAATGTCGTGGTTCAACTTCCGAGTGGGTCGTTATTGACCCAGTTGATCGATTTTAAAAGTTAAATCAACGTACAGGAGTAATGACCAAGATATAACATGTTTTTATACTAATATTTGTAAAAGTTTGACAACATTATATTTAATTAATCAATTTTGTGGTCCTAGTGGGTCGCTAATGACCCATTTAACCGATTTTTCGCCGTTTATGATGATTATCACTTGCTGAGAGGCGATTTTGAACTTATGATGTCATGCTTTAGGCTGAATTCAAGAAGTTACATGGACATATGTAGTAATAAGCAAGTGAGCCGAGTGGGTCGTTAATGACCCAAATTCTTTATTTTTAAAAAGTTAGAGTTACACAGTATTGACCATATGTTTTTAACTTATGCTACAGTTTTTATTTTATCCTAACGTCTTTGTTTCAGAAGTTAAAGCCGAAAAACCGTGATGGGTCGTTTGCGACCCGGACGAGTGGGTCGCATGCGACCATAGCTGTATCTTTTAAAGTAAACGAGATACAGATTAGCTTTTTTGGATATCTCATTTTTGCTGTAAAGAGACCTAGTGTGTTAAACGGCATCAAAATCGGCAAACTTTAAAACTCGTCGTCCCTAATGGGTTAAAGAAGAGAAGGTCTTTTAATCGAAATTAACGTTGGCTTGATAATATAGTTCAACAAAGTAGCCAAACTAATAATTACTTTCTTTTACAATAGTCATGTCTAGTTTTTATAATTGAGCAGTTTAAATAAGACAAAATATAAATAAAAAAGATCAAAATAAAGTGATCGATTCAAGAAAATATTGAAACACATTTATGTCATAGTGGATACTTTTGTATGATATTTGTACAATAAATAAAGGCTCGCGCGTTACAACTAAAGCGTAGTGCGCGCAATATCACATGGCGAAGCCAGGATTCTATTCACACAAAATACACCAAAAGACTTTCCAAAGTCCACCGAGCATGAAAAAGAGTAATACTACAAACCTTGTACAACGAGGGACTCTAGAAAGTTGGGGGAGATCTCCGGGACGATCATGAACGAAGACCTGGTCCAAGGGTCTCTTAACTCCCTCCATATTAGGTGGCACTGTCTTCACCTGGGTTTAATAGCACGTGGTCTTGAAGCAGCAATTATAATTGTGTGTTAAAAAGAAGTCAAACCAGTGTTTTACTAAAACCAGTGTTTTACTAAAATCTTTGTTTTAATAGTGAATCCACAGATCGTTCCAAATTGATCACATTTAAATTCACGAATGAACGTTTTCAACATACCATGGGTAAGCTCTTATAGAAAGACTTGTTTGTTGAAACTAAAGTTTTAGTTTTAACAATGTCCCGAATATCGTCCATGTCGATCAGTTCCTCTTTCTTGGGTGCTGGAATACTCTCGCTACCTGGAATGTGTAATTAGTTAATTAGTTGACAATTAAGTAAATGCCTGCGCCTCTGATAAAGAATTGAACTTGTAGACCACATTTGGAGGGATGAAAGTATAATTTAAGAATAATGATAGTAAATACTAATTCGAACATTTAAATTGTATGCAGTACATTAACTATAGTTTACAGATACATATTATTTTTTCCTATGATAATTGATAAGACCTAATACTTTATACAACTTGGTTTTACTTGGTAATTAAACATTAATTTGATATAACGTGGAATTTCTTTGTAGTATAATAGTTGGTATTATAAACTTGGTATTCAGTACTTCAGTAGTAATTTGATAATATTTGAGGATCTAATGAACAAAGGTAGAAAGTGTTGCATGACCTAAACAATAGCGTGCTCCTTAAGCATATATCAACTCTTCTAGCGATAAAATCACAGGGTACTAAATAACAAATTTCAGATGGTCTGTCCGTCCTATCAAATTTCCTGTTTTATCCTGCTATATCATGTAACGTGAATGATCTTATAGAATTTTAGAAAACATACTTTAATTTTCTTAGTTACAATCTTGAGCTCCTTTTGTAGATTTGGTATTGTTAGTCTCGTGTTAGATAATCTTATATTGAATTAAATGTCAAAATAATGCCAGGATGTCGTCTTAACACATGTTTTCCGGCTTTGTGTTGTCAATTTCATTTTACTTTGCTTTTTTGCTGATTTACTCTGAACTTTAAAATAAGACATGGCTTAGATCCGAACCACTCACAAATTTTACACTCACAAATTCTCAAATCAGCTTCATTTTCTGACAGAGGGTCTGGTACATTGCTGAGAGTAGCTCAGGAATGTGAAACTAAATACCTCAACTTCAAGCAGATAAGACCATGTTTCTAATTCCAACCAACTAAACAGATAAGACTTTGCTTTCAATTCCAACAAACAAAGAATCACACGGCTAATATAACATCAGCTGAGAGATAAATAATGTCACGGTAAACTAACGTAAGGAACTTCAACAATTCTTCACGGCATGCCTGTAAGGTGAACTGTATTTTATTTTATTTATTAAGTTGCTGCGTTATTTATTAAGTTGCTGCGTTGCAGGTACAATTTGGCTCCTTGTGCCGTCTTCAGGTACAATATGGCTTCTTGTGCCGTTCTTTTTTCACGTACAATGTGTGGCTCCTTTTTCACATACAGTGTTGCTCCTGATTCGCCAGAGTGAAAGTATGCACTTTTTGACCGAAGTCTTTAAATTTCATCAATCGCGAGGAAATGTTACAGTCCAACAGAATTTCCCAGTATTATTTTGCTTGTAGTACTGCCAAACATATTAAGAATATCGTACGATTCCTCAATACCGCCAGTAATCGGATAGATCATATAGATATATTTATATAAATTTGGATATTCCATTAAAAAACCCTCTTACTCCCTCCCTGACAGTAGTTATGAAGTGTCTACTCCAGATAGCCATCCTCCTCCTCCTCCTCCCCCTCACCCTCACGGTACCGGTCCTAAGAGAGCCAGTACCGGTCCTAAGAGAGCCAGTACCGGTCCTAAGAGAGCCAGAACCACCACCTCCCCACCAGGATCTAGTGGGGAATGCTCGCTGGATGGTAAAGTTCTCTAATGTCAGCATCCTAGCTACACAGTCTTCTTTTCTGGATGGGTTCCCTTTTGGACAGAACAAGGATGTGGCTGATGGACTGTGGAATGAGACCTTGTCAACTGGTGAGTTTGGTTTGATCTCGTGGTAGGGTGGTATTTTAATTGATTTCTTTGATTAAAACCTCCCCGGTCTCCCACTACAACTTCTCCCCTGATAGTGATATAACATCGACCCCACGGCCACCTCCAGGAGTACCCTGTATCTACACCTCTCACCTGGAGATACAAGCACAGGACTTCCTGAAGGACCCCAAAGTTACATTTGGCTACAGTTCCGAGTTTACTCACTGGTGCAATGACAATGGTGTGGATAACGACGATCCGAGATGTGGCAAAGTAATGTTGTCAGGTATTGTACTTAAAGTTTTTAGGCAAATTTTTAGAAAAATACTGTCGAGCACCTCTAATTACCTCCCCCCCCCCCCCCCCCCCCCCCATCACCAATTTAACTTCCACCTTCCGCAGGAGAGATGGAGAAAGTAACTGACGAAGCTGAAGTCACATGGTCGAAATACGGTATGTTCACAAGACACCCTGCAACCAAGAACTGGCCAGTCAGTCACGGGTTTGCTTTCTACAAGCTCAACATACAGAACATCTTCGTGCTGGATTTCTACGGTGGACCTACCATGCACCTTAATGTTACTGAGTACCTTGATTACAAGTTTGATTGGTAGAGATGGAATGTTACTGAGTACCTTGATTACAAGTTTACGTTTGATTGTTAGAGATGGAATGTTACTGAGTACCTTGATTACAAGGGGGGTGATGCAACGTCAATTAATGTCAATTAATGTCAATTAATGTCAATTAATGTCAATTAATGTCAATTAATGTCAATGTCAGTTTTGCAAAATTTTGGAATACTGACATTAATTGACACGATATTTTTCGACCAGAGATTATGTAGTTCTACCATATTTTTAGCACTTTAGAACGTTTATATCATCAATTTATTCACTACTATCACATATGGAAATGTGAAATGTGAATAAATTCAGATCATTAAACAATAAAACTAAAATAATACGGTTTTCCGAAATTAAATTTTCTTAAATGGGCGTGGCCATCCAAGGGCGTGGTTCTCAACATCATCAGAACTTAAAACCCACATTAAACGAAATGCCTTCATGACATTTATATTTGAATAACGAATCTTAAACAGCTAACATTACTCCTTCATACTAAAAAAAACCGATTCTAGATATTTTACCTGTATAAGAAACCAATAAAATATGGGCATGGCCGGTGGGGACCGAAGATGGAAGAGTTGGAAGCTGAAATTTTTTTGGTGGTCTTTGAAGCTAAGGATCAACAGATAAGAACATACTCATAATTATTCAGGACATTTTGTTTTTTTGAACCGGTCTAACTTACATAGACGAGAATATCTTGAATATTTATCGAATTAATGATAATCTCAAATTTCAAGACAAATTAATGTCAAATTAATTGTCAGATTAAGTCAAGTAATGTCAATTATGGTCTATTAATGTCAATTAATGTCAATTAATGTCAAGTATGTCAATTAATGTCTATTAATGTCAATGTCAGTTTGGGGTTTTTATGGAATACTGACATTAATTGACGTTGCATCACCCCCATTACAAGTTTGATTGGTAGAGATGGAATGTTCATGTTAGTGTGATGTTTTAATACACTATTTGTTTCGGAGGGAATTTTCTGTTATTTCAATCGACAATTCTGAAAAAATTATAAATCTAAGGCGAATATTTTTTCGGTGGTACGCTATCTTTATTCTCATTTTTTGTGTCCCAACCTTTTAAAAACTTGTCTTGTTTTTTTTACATTTGAGCTAATTAATTGAATTATTTGATAAAACCTCCTCCACTATAGACTTTTTACCTAATAGTGAATATACATCGAGCCACGGACTCCAGTGATTTTAACCCTAATACCAACCATCTCACTTACAAGCCCGTGTCTTTAACCCCAATAGTTCACATTGCACACTGTTCCTAAAAGGCAATTACAATGTGTGTAGTGGATACAGAATCAGTTTGGCAAAGTAATGATCAGGTACGAAAGATCTTGACATCTCTGTAAATGTGCCAAGAATAAAAGGTCAAATTTTTAGAAAAGACTGTCGAGCCACACCTATTGCCCCAACCCTCCCCCAAGAATGTGACGAAGCTGAAGCCACATGCTTCAGCGAAATACGGTTGTTACAAGAACCCTGGAATAGTCAATCACGGTTTTTGCTTTTCTTCCAAGTTTCACTTACAAGAACATCTTTTATTTCTACTGCACTCCCATTTAATGTTATGGATCTCTACCTTTCTAGGATCTGTCTCTCTTTTTGTTGATCATGTACTGTATTATCATTTATTATACCTACACGTATTGTTATGGTTTCTGTTTCTTTTAGTTTAGTTGGGGGTGTTTACAATAAAAGATGTTATTAATTTGTCTTAAGCGCCTTTTGAGTTATACTTTGGTTCATTTTACCACAGTTGCTTCACATTACTCACAGTCAGCGCTCTGACATGGTTAACCTCTTCCTTGTGTTGTTGGGTTATTCATATGAGCGGGATATTAAACACCTCATTTCATTTCATTTCATTTTCTAATGAATCATGAAATTAGCTAGTGCGACTTTTCAACAAGATAAAGGAGTACAGCCCAACTTTTAAAATATACAACGACAGAGGGATTGTCTGAATGAAGTCAGAACTTCAGATCACTAAATAATCTAAATGCATGGCACACCGCACATGTTTCTTTTTTATATCTTAAATGTGTTGTAGTTAGTATCTCAGTCTTCAAGAGGTACTTAAGTAACCACAGAGACAAACAGAAGAGTGACACGAGCTAGAATATAATCAAAACACATTGACAGAAAGATGTGACATCAGACATGACTGTGACATAACTGTGACATAACTGTGACATGACTGTGAAGTGTGACATAACTGTGACATGACTGTGACATGACTGTGACATAACTGTGACATGACTGTGACATAACTGTGACATAACTGTGACATGACTGTGAAGTGTGACATAACTGTGACATGACTGTGACATAACTGTGACATAACTGTGTCAGTCTACCAGTTACCACTTACCACTGATACAAACTGAAAACTAGATGGAAATACAAAACAATTACCCTCTTTGAAGATAGTTGGTTTGGTGAGATGCCCGAGGTGGAAGCGGTACCAGTTGTCAGACACCATGCTGCCCATACCCAGACCAGGAGGTCTGTCAAACTCAACCACACGATGTGGGGCTGAAACACAAGGTTAAAAACACAAGGTTAGAAACTCAAGGTTAGAAACACAAGGTTAGAAACAAAATGTTAGAAACACAAGGTTAGAAACACAAGGTTAAAAACACAAGGTTAGAAACGCAAGGTTAGAAACACAAGGTTAGAAACACAAGGTTAGAAACACAAATTTAGAAACACAAGGTTCTAGAAACACAAGGTTAGAAACACAAGTTTTAAACAAAAGGTTAGAAACACAAGGTTAGAAACGCAAGGTTAAAACTTTGCATGTCAAAGAACCACAATTTTCTATCTTTAAGATCGGTTATATTATAATATGTTTTTAATTTTCATATCGACATATTATTATGGTGTGACTATTTTCAAAAAATGCCAATTAATAATAAATAGTTCGAAAATTGTGGCAACAGGTGAATAGTGTGGTTCATCCCCGTTCTCTGAATTATATATAAACCAAATACGATCAAATTAAAATCAACTCGATCACCACCATACCAGGCTTCTTCCGGATGGTCCTGAAGTTTCTCCATTGAAGTGAAGGGAAGTCGTAGTAGTTCACCCGAGGTTCAGGGTTGTGGTTAGGGTAGGACTGGTCATACGTGGTGGTACGTGTCATCTCTACTGGGAAACTAACTTGTTAGTAAACGGAAAATGTAAACATCACGTACTAGGAGTAGAGTTGTCTGTTAGTAAACTTTAAATATCACATACTAGGAGTAAATATCACGTACTAGCAGGGACAAAATTAAATCGCGGCATGTGCGGGATCGCGATTTTTCCCATTCTTTGCGACAAATTTTATACGTCGTCTGCTTAACTTGTACCGCGATTTTTGGGCAAAATAATCGCGACTTTCTTTTGTCCCTGCGTACTAGGAGTATATTTATTTGTTTCTAAACGCCATGATACATTATGAAGAACTTAAAAGGGCCTTATTTTTACCAGTACATTTTAAAATTCTATAGGACATTGAAGCAAGCATTGCATACTTTAGCTGAAGTGTGACAGTGTGCTGGCGATACCTGATTTTAAGTTTATCTCTCAACTTCCGATTACTTGAAACAGAATTGCAGTTTTTATTCTTATATTTTAAAGCAAATGGCTCTTTTATTATTATGAAGTATCTTTTAGCTCAACGCAAATAAACAATCTCATTAATCTAATGGTCAAAAACAGAATAAAAATATCAAAACCTTTATATGAGAATCAAATTATGTACAAAATCAAGTCACGGTTCGCAAGTATCAATTTGAAAATATAAAGCATGCATTAAACACATCACTCCTCTGATAATGATATATATTCAGGAAATTCTTTATATATTCCTCCTCGAATATCATAAGTGCTGCACAGCAGTCACATAACTTGAGATGATATTAGGAGATTTACAGCATGCTTTAAAATTGAGCACTGCGGAGAGGCTGGAGTGCTTGTTAAGGTGCACACAATAATACTACTCGCTCTATAAGTGGTATTGTGGGTTTGTTTAACTTACGTTTAACAGTTTTACTTCACGAAACAGTGCATAACTCTGTTTTACTGAATGTGTCACGTGATTTTAATGACTCAATATTATCTTATTATGTGACTACGGAGGACGAGAGAAGATTCTAGAATCTAGAGTCTTTTAACAGCTGGATTTACCGAGACAATTTGCTTTCAGTTTTTTAGATACCAACTGGAACAGTTTTAAACTCAATGAGAACTAGGTATGGGGTCGTTACGTAATCAGCCGAAGGGGGGGGGGGGGGGACGGGGTTTCCAAATGAATACGATAGGGTAATTTTGACACAATAGCTGTGTGTAAAACTGATTACGGAGGGGGGGAGGGGGGGGGTTAAAAATTGTCCAAAAAGTGATTATGTAATATTATGTGAACGACCCCTATCTCGCCGAGCATTTGGTTTACCGCTCAGCATACATGTTTATTGTTGATCGCAGACGACAGGAATTTGATAACCGGTCATAACGGAGTAATTAAGTAATTAGTAATTGGTAATTAATAATTATTACCGTCATTCTGAAGTCAAAAAATGTTTTGAAATAGACATGATGCAAATACTGAGCGATAGCTTAATACGAAACAAAGTTTAAATCACGATGAAAACTTTCACAGCAACAAAACCCTCAAAAATTCAAATCTACAAATTAATCAACATTAATTACTCGTTTAGCTGGAGCTAAGTATGTAATCCTCAAGACTAACAAGTCGTACAAATAAAAACAGAAGTTCGATACAACAAACTGGGCAACCTTGTGTAATTGGTCGGCTTGGAGACGGCTAGTTAAGGCTTTAAGGATAATGACCTGGGCTAACAGCTAAACGTTTTGTAAGATTCATTGTTCACATAAGTGGTTAACAAGCGACAATGGGATTGATTCAGTAACCAATCTGAAAAGTTGGGGTTTATTTAAGGTACCCCCCCCCCCCCCCCCCCCCCCCCCCCCCCCCCCCCCCCCCCCCCCCCCCCCCCCCCCCCCCCCCCCCCCCCCCCCCGTGCTATCGGAGGCAACCAAAGGGTCTAAAAGTTAATTTTTGAATCCATTTTGCCTGGTTAATGGTTCACTGCTTTTCGTTTTGTCCATGAATTCCCTTTTTCTGATCAGGATTTTATCGCTCTAGTCAGGAATTTCCAGTTTCTCTTCAGCAGTCTGAACAAAATCCCCGTGGCCGTTGTGATCAGGAATTTCTCCAAGCTCTTCAGGAACCTCCATTTTCTGTTCAACTTGATCGCTGTGCTCAGGTATGTTCCTCTTCTGATCAGGAATGTTTGTAGCAACATTCCTAGGAGGTCGAGGTGCAGGAAGGAGCAGTTTCTCCAGATTAGCAGACGGTTGCTCGACAAAGAGAAACAGTAACACTCCACAAAAGTTTACAGTTGCTATAAGACCAAGGAAGATGACCACCTGAAAACAGGAAATGTTAACTAAATGTGTCACGTGACGTGATGACGTCATCACGACAGTATCCTTCACTTAATGTCGCGTGACATCATCATTACAATATCATTCACTAAATGTCACATGACGGTATATCATAAGATCGCCACGCTGTTTCGTGACGTCATCACACTTTTTCGTGACGTCATTACACTATCACGTGACGACATCACACTATCACGTGACCACACTAACCGACTGAAAGTCAGGACTGTAGCTGTAAACATGACGGAGTTGAGCCACCCAGGCGATGTTGATCCCGTAGTGTAGAAGATAGACAGAGTATGTGAGACGAGACAGCGGTAACCACCCCCTCCAGCTCAGGAAGTCATTTATAGGACCTGTCAAACACAATGTTATGTTAAACTTACTTGCTCATTGACCATTGTAAGAATATTTACCCTGTCATGTGATGCCCAAATAAGGGCAATAATCAAACTCGTCCGTTTGTTTAATAATTGAATTTTGGCGCAGACGTTGGTCACACAAATCTCACAAACAAACACAGTCATAATTAACTGTTAAAGTTAAGTGTAAAATCTATAAATTTAAATTCCTCGAACCTCCGAGTCCAGCCTGACAGAGGAATATCTGTGTGAGTAGAGCACCAGCCCAGCCCACCCTCCCGAATATAGCATACGGTATTGTAACTCCCGGGGATTCTACTGTCGGCGCTATGGAAGTTGTTGGTTAATTGGTTAATTGGTAAATTGGTAAATTAATTAATTAGTTAACTAGTTAATCTAACTAATTGCTTGCATAACTAAATAAATAATTGTCATAATCCAAACAAAACATTTTTTAAACATACCAATCCCTGCATCGTTATGTGTCCCGAATATTACCGCGTACTCTATAGCTATTGTAACAGCCCACAACTGTACTGACAACACAAGCTTCGTCAGCTGAAACCAAGGTTATTTTTATTATCATTATTATTAAATTATTTGCATTTTAAATTGTCGGTATAAAGTGTGACATTTATTTAAATGATAGGAAAGGTAGTATATCCAACCAAAATGACACAGTGTTCTTTCGGACTGATCTTATTATAATTTGTTCACGTTAATCATCAATTCATACTGGATACTTCATCTACATACCTTCGGAAATGATAATTATGATCAATAAACATGATTATATTGTATAGATATCATGTTATAGATATCTAGATAACATGTATAGCCATGCTGAAGCAAATTACCTGATTTCAACATTTAATTATAGACCGACCATTTTGTAAAATCATAACTTCCAAAGTTCCAACAATCAATCAATCCACAATATTGAAATACATTCAGACTCAAATTAGTTACGTTCAATTATTTTAATCTTTTCGAGAATGGTTCGTTTAACAGTTTCGATGACCCTAATGGGTTCAAAAGGTTTTATCACATGTGCAAAAATGAATATGATAATAATAAAAATAACACCAATACTAAGATAAAACTAATACTCAGCTGCAGCGTTTCTTGAGATAAGCAACCAAGACATTTATTTGGAAACTTATGCGTTGAAAAGATATCGGTTTAATACGGATGTGAAGAAAGGGTTGGTACGCTGAAATTTACCCTAAGGAAGGCGGAAGCTGGTGGCAGGCCCTATCACCAGGTGGGCCATTCCTCTTTTTTGTTTTTAGATTAGGAGTTATAAATCATAGCCCACAATATTAATAGTTCTTTTATTCAAATTTCTGATTGTTTCTGAATAGACTCAGTGAAGACAAATTCTAATGGAAATAAATAGCTGAATAACGTATCGACATTTCTACGTCATACTCATATTCTCAAATTATTTGTTATATAGTAGTGTTGAAAGTATTAAAACAGTTTTAATACTTTCAACACTACTATATAACAAATAATTTGAGAATATGAGTATGACGTAGAAATGTCGATACGTTATTCAGCTATTTATTTCCATTAGAATTTGTCTTCACTGAGTCTATTCAGAAACAATCAGAAATTTGAATAAAAGAACTATCAAATCATGAGACTCAAAAACACTACACGAATCCACCAGATTCCACAATATTAAATTAAGAAGATCAGGAAGAAAACATTATAACTTTTATGGACAAGGGCCAATGCAACTAAAATGATGGTTTTTTCGAGTGAAAACTGAGCAGTTAAAATACACATTTTTTAACAGCGAGTTTATCTGAAAGTCTGTAAATATGATTGTAAGAATCTCTTCATGAGTTGAATGCGATATCATTTTTAAGAAACCTTAATAATTAAGTTAACATCATCAAATCCAGCGGATAATATGAGTATAATTGAGTTGGTAGTTTGATATGTAGGTTTACAGTTGAACTTAATGCGGTTTTCGGTATGTATTTCAGGATATGGGGTGCCTGGGCCTTATATCATGTTTCAAAAATGCTGTTGTCACCTGTAACATGTAAACAAGTTACGAGCCAGGTACTAAATTAAAGTAAGAAGTAATTTAGGGGAAACAGAATAAGGCTATCAAATTAAAAAAGAGGCAAGAATTTCAATTTTTAGTTGGCCAAGAGCCATTTCCGTATTCAAATTGTCACTATCTTACAGTTAACTGGAGTCATATATGTGAAACGTTATTAGATTCCCCCTGAAGATAACGTGAATATAAGGTTACCTCAAATACACGAGCTAGTTTATGAAGGAGCACGTCTTATTTGAGAAGTCTTTGCTGAGCCGCGCATCACTGATTTTACCAGAGGCAAAAGCGCTACAACAAGACTATCGATATGAAATAGAAGGTACAGATTCTTATCTCTTATCTGCTGAAGTGACGTAGTTAGGTGCATTCCCTCTTGCTAGTGCCTTGGGTTGTAACATTTACATCTGTTACAATACTCAGCCCATATCAAGTATGTAAGTTATGGAAATTGATTATTTAAATGTAGTTATTATAATTAACTATTTAAATGCAGAGTGAAGACATTGTTTGAGATGATCTAGTACTCTAGTAGAAATGATACAGCCAATGATAAATTAGACGTTTAAATAGTGTAGACATTAGACAAGTCTCCTAGAAACTTAGAAAGGTAGAAAGCGTGATATTAGTACTGGACCCTACAAAATCTTTACAGACAGCTTCAAGTGGTTATCTATACTGGTTTTTAAAAATCAACAGCGCTTTGCATACATTAATTTCAAGCAATATCTGCATTAATTTCAATCATTTTCAAAATAATTTCCCTGTTATTCACAGTCGAATAATAACAAAACTTATGAATCATTGAATATGATTAATGATCGTCTTGAATAACATTGCAGTTTTAATAACTTTGATTCATTATAACTCGTTGGGAGCCAACAACTAACAACCATAACAAAAACACGTGTCAATAGTCACATGTCTGCTGACTGGTCACGTGTCTTAAACACACTAACAGATAAATTAGCATTTCACGTGTTATTTGATTGCGAGTTGCGCTAGATCAAGATACAATACAACATGTCACATTAGTCATCACCCAGACAAATGTCACGTGCCAATCACATGTCACGTGACTATCTCTCAACTAACTGGTTTCATTTTAGCAAGTTGTTCCATTCTCTTGGCGTACTTATGGTAGAGCCAACCCCCGAATATGCCCACAAGATAGGGAATAAAACGGAAGTAGGGTTTTGTGTAGTAGTACTGAAACTCTTTACCGTACACTCCTGCCCTGGTTATATGGGGTCACGTGATGTATCACATGTAATATCATGTGATGTATCACATTACATATGATCACGTGATGTGATGTCCATTATCCATTGAAATGTAATATATGGTGAATAATGAGGAACTCCAGGGTGGCCCATAATGAATAATCAGCTATTCGTAGGGATGCACTGGTAATATTATTCAAGTAAAGTAGTGATTATAGACTAACAAAGTGTGTAGAATAGTTAAAATTAAATACTGTTTGGTGTACTGTACCTGAGTGGGGAGGTGGCGAATTTGTAGTACCAAGTAGCAACACCAGCAGCCAACATGGACACGAGCACAGTCACCCACAGTACAAGGTTACCTGAAGATGGTGCCACGTGTCATATCACGTGATATTATATCACGTGTCATTAATCATTATCCATTATCCATAAAGTAAAGTAAAGTAAGTAACAATATAAAGTTACCCTAATCTTACAAGCTATAATCTTGATTGACCAAGGCTTCTCCTTTCCCAAAACTCCGCGATAAATCGGGGTTTTATAGTATTATTATAAGTATTGCTCAGTTGGAACTACGTTTAGATAAAAAGGGGCGCACTATAAATAAAAGTGTCAGAGCTTACCTAATACGGGTGATTTCCATAGCAACCATATAAAAAGTGGGGCTACTATAAAGTATCACAGCTTACCTAATACAGGTGATTTCCATAGCAACCATATAAAAAGTGGGGCTACTATAAAGTATCACAGCTTACCAAATACAGGTGATTTCCATAGCAACCATATAAAAAGTGGGGCTACTATAAAGTATCACAGCTTACCTAATACAGGTGATTTCCATAGCAACCATATAAAAAGTGGGGCTACTATAAAGTATCACAGCTTACCAAATACAGGTGATTTCCATAGCAACCATATAAAAAGTGGGGCTACTATAAAGTATCACAGCTTACCTAATACAGGTGATTTCCATAGCAACCATATAAAAAGTGGGGCTACTATAAAGAACTGCATGTCATTAGCCAAGTACCAGGATTGTCCCACACATTTAGCTGGCTGGGAAATATGCGGGTAATTATCATCTAATTAGTATGATCAATTAGGCTAATTAGTGTGATCAATTAGGCTAATTAGCGTGATCAATTAGGCTAATTAGCGTGATCAATTAGGCTAATTAGTGTAACAAATTAGGCTAATTAGTGTAACAAATTATGCTAATTAGTGTAACAAATTAGGCTAAATAGTGTGACTAATATGTAAGTTAATTACCTAATTGTATATTGACTAGCTTACAATCGGTCCCTAATTTGTTGGTCAAGTGCTATCAAAAAATTAAAGTTCACATAAAGTTCACAGAATAAATAAAAACTAAATTTTTAAATAATGTAATGAGGAAAATGTAATCTACTAAGTCTAAAAGTATTTTAAGGTTAACATTTAAATAACAGCTTACCGAGGACCAAGGTAAAAAGTTGTTGATATAAAGTAGATTAGCCCACCACCATTTCTTACAACCCTCGTATCCCTGTGCGATAATTAAATAATTAACTGTTCATAATTATAAGTATAGTGTGATTTAATTAGTCTAATTATATTAATTATTGAGAGACTTGATTACACACATCATTACTTGTGTAACAAAAAAATCCCGACGCAGCAATTGAGAGACAAATTAGAGAAAAATTAGAGAAAAATTAGAGAAAAATTAGAGAAAAATTAGAGAAAAATTATTCATTCACCACATAAAGAAACTATTCTAAAAACTAACAAGTGTAAAGTTATCAGCAAAAGGACCAGTGATATACTGTCTGTAGAGGAACCCTTGTATCAGTATCACCATCAAATACGGTATAGTAAGTCGTATGTACCTTAAATAATAACATTAGTATCAAATACGGTATAGTAAGTCGTATGTACCTTAAATATTATCATTAGTATCAAATAGGGTATAGTAAGTCGTATGTACCTTAAATAATATTATTAGTATCAAATAGGGTATAGTAAGTCGTATGTACCTTAAATAATATTATTAGATCGAGAGTTAAATAATAACATTAGTATCAAATAGGGTATAGTAAGTCGTATGTACCTTAAATAATATTATTAGTATCAAATACGGTATAGTAAGTCGTATGTACCTTAAATAATAACATTAGTATCAAATACGGTATAGTAAGTCGTATGTACCTTAAATAATAACATTAGTATCAAATAGGGTATAGTAAGTCGTATGTACCTTAAATAATATTATTAGTATCAAATACGGTATAGTAAGTCGTATGTACCTTAAATAATAACATTAGTATCAAATACGGTATAGTAAGTCGTATGTACCTTAAATAATAACATTAGTATCAAATAGGGTATAGTAAGTCGTATGTACCTTAAATAATATTATTAGTATCAAATACGGTATAGTAAGTCGTATGTACCTTAAATAATAACATTAGTATCAAATACGGTATAGTAAGTCGTATGTACCTTAAATAATAACATTAGTATCAAATACGGTATAGTAAGTCGTATGTACCTTAAATAATATCATTAGATCGAGAGTTGAGAAAGTGCAGATAAAATTACTATTCATCCTTGGTGTTGTTTGGAAAAGGTCCAAAATTTGGAATTATGTGATTTTTTTTCTGTGAATATTCTCTTAGAAAGATCACGAAAAGTTGGAAATGTTGATCTGAATATTATACCTGTGAACGTAGTAACCGACAGCTATTCCTCTGAAAGTTTTCCCTTTCTCAAAGTTCTTGATAAGAAGAAAAGACACAAGAAAGCCACTGAAAATAGAAATTGTTGACAAATTTATGATCAAGATCCCATCATCCTCTATTGAAAAATAAATGTGACTGATTGATTTAGAAGGTTAATATTGGCCCTTTTATGTTACCCATTTTGTAGTGTTGTAGGGCGAATGTGTGACATTGCTTGTATAAAAACTAGAATTGTAAAACTTAGATATTCTTAAAAATTCTTGAAAAAGTACCTCATCACAAAGAAACTATCCACAGAAGGGAAGCCGTTGAGAATTATATCAAAAGAGCGTCTTTTTCCTTTCACGAATGCTTGGTACGCATCTCCTGTAATCAGAAGCTAGTTGATCTGAGAACAGTCAGTGTGTATAAACACAGAAATATGGAGATGCTGTGAACTTGTTGTGAAATGTGTAGATTTAAATGTGTAAATGTGTAGATTAATTAAATAAATAGGTACGGTGGAATTAAGTTTTTCTAGGGGTACCTTGAGAAGCGAGTAGAGGGACGAGAAACATGTGGGACAAAAGCACCCAACCGATACTAAGACTTCTGATCCCTGAAAATGTGATGTTATAAACATGTTATAACATGTTCTATGTTATAAACATAGAATTTGAAATAATTCTGATAAGGTATTCTGTTCAGATCTAATAGACAAAGCCCAAAGGGTGCTAAATCGTTTGTTGATATTAAATAAGTTTCTGAAAATGAGCTCAAAATTACATTTTAAATTAAATTATTGGTTACTCAGAACATAGTTGCCGATCACTGGAATTGTTGGAGCTAGCATAGTTATAGGTTAAAAGTCAACTGGTAAAAATTGTAATATTCTAAAATATAAAAGTAATAATTGAATAAATTCAATAATAATATGTATAACTTAGTAAACTTAAGATAACTAAAATAATTATTAAATAATAACTTACCGTTCATACAAAGTACTTGGCCAGGTTTTACGGTCGTGTCCATTAAGATTTGAATGTTCCTCTGTAAGGAGAAGCACTTCAACACTGAAACTGAAACAGAAAATTGTTTATTACTGACTCTAGGACCTGGGTTGCTGTAGGATTAGTGTAGGATTAGTGTAGGATTAGTATAGGTTAAGTGTAGAATTAGTGTAGAATTAGTGTAGGATTAGTGTAGGATTAGTGTAGGTTAACTGTAGATTCACTGAAAGTTAACTGTATTTTGTCCAGTAACTAACCTGAAGTTTCCGAGATTTTATCCAAAACCACGTGACTACTTCTAGCACTAGGATAGAAGCGATACAAAGCGTTCCTAACACCGACCAGAGGCTCGTGTCCTTCAGACGCTGTGTCTTCTGGATCTACCCCTGTATCGTATAGGTTCTCTGTAACCTCGAACCCTGAGTCAAGTAGTTCATGGTTAAAATTAGAAGTAGTATCAAATGTACACAGCAATAATATAATTGAATAACTTTAATCAGCTGTAACGGATATTCAAATTATAAGTTCTATTAACTGTTAATAAAATACACTTCTGATGAAATTCGAAACATTTACCATGTAATTAATTAATAATTATGTATTGAAAAATTATTGGATAGTAATAAGACAATGTAATGATACAGATGGTCTTTGAAAATTAATTATGCTGGAATTAATGTGATAGACTTACTCCTAACTACGATCATTTGGCGTTAGGACACTATCTTGCGGCATTTATTTTAAAATATAAATTAATAATTAACAGATAAAATAAGCTAGTAAAGCAGTCACAAGAAACTATTTCAAGAACGCGATTTAAATCGAAATGAACAGTGAATAAACACGAACCTGCTCTAGTGTCGTCTTCATCTGCTTCTTTTTGGCAAGATGCCTGAACATCCAACAAAATGTTAGCATCGTCAGCTGTCTTGTTTCCGATCACTATGTTTATCTCTAAAAAATCGATCCAATGAAATTCTATTCTGTTCTTGCGAAATTTCCCATTTTTACATAATTAGAACATCCTGAATTATACGTATTTATTCATGTCTTGGAAAGTTTCTGTGCAAAGTTTTGTGAGTATCTGAAAATTTGCAGGTACCGATCCAAAAATGTCCGTAAATGACTGGACGAACAAGCTGCAGGAGCAAATGATAGCTTGACTTTACCTTCAGTATTCTCTTTGACCACTACACTTCTTTTCTTATTATAAGCAACTTCTGGTTCGTTATCTCCAGCCTCTCCGCACTGTACTTCCTTAACAAACCAGCTGATGTACTTTTTAAGTGGTCCACGTACTGATCCCAGTGTGGTGAGAGTGATGAAGAATATACAAAATACCCTGAAATATAATAATAATAATAGAGAGCAAGACAAGATACTGGCTTACCAGGACCTAAAAAGAGAAATTAAGAAGAACTGGAATTTACGAAAGGTTACAATTGTCCCAGTGGTGGTAGGCGCTTTAGGAACTGTCACCACAAACTTTCGTAAGCACCTCGACGCAGTCCACTGCAATCTGAGCATCTCTAATCTTCAGAAGACAGCTCTGCTCGGATCAGCCAGAATTCTCAGGATGGTCTTGGATATTTAGTTGAGTGTTTAAAACACTGTAGGTTTTCTTTTAGTTTTAGTCTATTTTTTACTGTATTATACACTTTTTGCCTGGTCCTCCTGTATCTCTCCCCTTGCTCCGCAAGCCCTGTCTCTTGTTTATACAAGTTCTTTAAACTCATATCATTGTACATATCGGGAACTTTGTGTATTTATTAAGTATACTGTATTGAAAATTGTGTCAGATTTGTGTAATGATTATCTTCTGGACTTTGTGATATACAATTGTTGCAGTTGTTTCTCTTGTTTTTCTTCCCTTGCTCTGCAAGCCCTGATTCTTGTATAAACATTGTGTTTATAGTATTTTTTATATTGTATTTATTGTGGTAAATTGTGGTTCAGATTTCGGTATTAGTAATTATAGGTGTTTGCTGAATTACTGTATTATACACTCTGTTGCCAGCTCTTGGGTGTCCCATTTCTTGCCCTGCAAGCCCTGTTTCTTGTCTATACAACATATTATAATTGTGTAATAAACTTTGATTGTAGCGTAGGATTGTTTGAATTTCTATTTGCTAATTCATATAATATACACTTTATGATTGTTTCTCCCATTTTTCTTCCCTTGCATTGCAAGCCCTGTCTCTTGTAAAAACAACCACTTTTGTAGATACACACAGTCTCTACGTCTTTATCCTCTGGTCCCTAGGGTCAGCTGACTCCGGGCCATAGGAAAATTACCGATTGCCAATGTTTGATGCATAGGCAGTCGAGACCTCTTATTGAGACCCGATATAATAATAATAACAAAATTTATACATCGCTTTATAGCCAAAAAGAACTCAAACTTCAAAGATTCAGTTCAAGCAATTTAAAGCGACTCATGAACAATGAACATGTACATAAGAACCTAGAATTTTATGAAGTATGGGTTTTATGATAATATGGTGACTTATCAGTTCTTTTGTTCAAATATTAGAAATTGCTTTCACAAGGAGACAAAATGATTTGAAAGAAAATGAAACATGGAACCATCGTGATGATGATCGTTTATTTTAGTAAACTTAAAACTTATTTACAAAGTAAAAATCATAAAGTTTCGCTTACGTTCCAATATAGGCTCCAGCGTCATATGATATGGGATCTTGACAAGTCGTCTTTAATGTATACTCTGCAGAGTGAAAACGAGCGTGAGTGTGATGTGCGAGGGTGATGAATAGAGAACGAAAATGAATCCTGGTCTTTATAAGCTTTTAAAGCGATATTGATGCAAATTATCGATGATGCACTCTTTGATGCAAGTTTGCAGACTGTGATAATGTTAAATTTCTTATTGTGGTATTACTTACCAGGCTTTACGTAATATTTATCAGAGGCTGTGTCTGCGGTTGGGAACTCTATTTGTGTCACTTTCTTAGTCCACAAAGTGCTCCAATTACCAGTGTATTCAGTGCAGACACCGTCCGAGAGCGCAACATCCAGAACTGTTACATCATTACACACTACTTTCAGTCCAGGTTTCTCTGTTTTGGTGATGTTCCAAACCCGGTCTTTAGCAACGGGAGGCGACACAGGAAACAGTTTATAGTCCCCGCAATTTCCGATCTTATATTTAAGAGTAGTTTTGAAACTGACAGCAAAATATCCAGATAAGTCTTCCAGCTCGTCGTAGAAGTTTACCATGAGCGTATCATTTGATAACCGTGTGCTGTTTGTTTTGATTCGAAGTGGGATAGTTTCAAGATCATATTCGATCAATGTGTCGCGTTCTACAGGCTTCCACCCTAAAAGTATTTTGATCATTAAACCTATAACCACGATTCAGAAATTTTACGTGCTTTTAATCATCCCGATTATGATATGTAAATGGTTATTGCAACAAAATTTAATTGAATTTATCAAGATAATTTTAAGTCAGTGAAAAAGAAAAGCAAGCTGAAAACCTAGTATCCCAGTGATTTTATGCACAATTGGATATTTTCCAATTGGAACATATTTATCGACAAGAGGTGTAATGGATTCGTCCAGAATGTTAATAAATACATCAATGAAATCGTTTCTGCAATCTGATGGAAGGCAGGAGGTCCATATTAACATTGCTGAAGTAGTATTCTGAAAGGAAACATTTTAGAGAGCATCCATAAATTTGTTTGAATCAAATTTAATGAATATTTTCAATATGTACAACCCCGATTTACTGCAGAGATTGGGGATATGTAACAGCCATTGTAAATCTGGGTCCAGGGGGAAATAAATGGACACAGTAAATCACGACTTGCAGTAAATCAGGGTGTGAAAATCGGGGTCTTACTGTAATATGCATCAAATAAACCACCAACTCCTCCACCAAATAGAATTTGGCGACTTAGCTCTGGGTTATAAAAATTTAACATACAGACAAAGGAACAAGCCCAGACGTTTTACAAGGTAGCAGCCCAACTGTTTTTAACTGCATACACAGATCATAGCTACCCCACCAATTTAGATTGCCAAGAAGAATTCCACTTGCAGGCTTTCCAATAGCATCAAAAACTGAAAATGGAAAGTTTATTATTTGGGGGCTATCATTATATTGATAGGGCTATAATATGTCTAACTTTGACAAGGGAACAATAGTCAGCAGTACAAGCAGATACCGCCACCGGTAGAGCGTCAGATACCACTGCGGGTAAGGGAATGGTCCGGTGCCATTTAGAGGAATTATATTATCATCGAGGCCATAATAGTTCCTAATATCATAATTTTTCCCGCTGATATTTCACAATACTGGGAATGTGACCTCTGAAGAAAGATATGATCTCAAAATTAACACATGACCAGATCATAGTGCTGATCACATACTGTGTAGAAGGCATTTTGTTCCAAGTGAAAGGCACTACGGCAGCTGATAGAGGACGTGGACAGGAATGAGGAAGGTGATGTGGTGTGGCAGACCTATCAGTGGAGGGAAGCCTTCTGGTGAAGCAGTGGTGCTTTTTCTAGATCTGTTGCAACCACCGCTGAACCTAAACAATGAGACGCCACCCAGCAACTCCAGAGCTACTCTTTGTGCAACAGCTTCAACAATGTCAACATCCTTTGAGAGGATATACTCTTTTCTCAAGACCAGATGCAAGGAGGATGACGGGGTGGAGATAATTATCACGAAAACTTGTCCCTATTCAGCTCACTGGATGTCAAGTTATATGTTCCCATTCTCCAAGACACTTCTAGACTTTAGAGAAGTCCTATGGCTGTTAGGAAATATCCAGCAGCAGCCTTCTTTGAAGGTGTGGTCACTGGTCATGGGTGGAGCACAGTTTTATCTCCATTCTGTCGGGGTTGGAGCAAGCTGCAATCACCATGTGACCAAAATCATGCAATCAGGTTGACAATTTAGTCCAGATAAGCACGTAACCAGATCTGCTGCACTCATTGCACTCTTAAAACATAACATTTTTTAACAATTTTTGTTAAAATTAAGTGATTAATATAACGATTCATGGTCAAGACAGTAATGCATTATATCTAGTTTAAGTATCAATGAAGTTTATTACATGGAACACTTGTTTTTGCGTCACCAACAATCTGTTTCAGCTTAGATTTGCAGAGTGTGTTTGGTCCTTCCTTCAAATACTTGTAAATGCCTTTAACTACCCTATCACCTTCATAGGGTTTGGATACATCTTGACTTTTGACGATGTCAAAGAGGAAAAGAAACCCAACCAGGTAACAGCATTTCATGACCTAGAAAAATAGAGTATGACTAATAGATTTCTTGCTCATTAAGTTTTGATACTTCAAAACAACTATATAACAAATTTCGGATATGATCATAGAGAACCAAACTGGACATTATTGGGATGGAGCGAATTTATCATTTCTTTTCGACTGTTCAACAAATCTCACTTGTATATTTATGAATTATCTATATCTGTACTCTTCAATTAACTTCAATTAACAACATTTTAATACTTTCAACACTACTATATAACAAATAATTTGAGTTTCAGGAAGCAATGTCAATGGCGGGCCAAAAGGGGCACGAGGCCCTGGCCAGTAAGAAGCTCAAGAAGACTCTAAAGCCAAAGAAGAACTCTGTTATACTTCCTGTATTTGAAGACGGCTCGTGTAAACAGTGTGGGAGTAATGACACTGTGAATGAATCGATTATCTGTAATGTCTGTGATGGGATGTTTCACTCCGCTTGTCGCAAAAAAACCGGTGTTCAATTTCCTGAGTCCCCCAGCTCAAGATTTATGCGAGATTGCGAGCCGGACTCATCGCACAAAATTTGTAAATAAATGAGGAAACAGAAAAAGTTTAACTTAAAAGTTGAGGTAATTAGGAACTTAACATGTATTTTATACTCTTAACGTGTATTTTATCACTTGTTTATAGCGTGAAAACTTCGACGTAACGCGCGCGAGATTTTTGCCAGATTTTTGCGAGTTTCGTTTAAATCTCATAGCTAGGCTCACGATATCGTGAGATTCTCCGCGAGATTTCGGCACCCTCTTTCAGCACTACATATTCGGTCGCGCGCTTGCATTTTCATCGCTTTTCAGCGTGTTTATTCACTGTACTGTCTAAGTCTTAAAGGATACTAGTTGTTATAAGATCAAGATTCACAGTGGTTACTATAGTTACCATGGTTACCATTAAAGGAGGTACTATTCCTGGCTACAGTCTACTCAATCTTTCTCAGAATATACTTGATACTGCCATAGGCATAGTGAATTAAAGGTTTGAGAAAGGGTCTCTTCAACTGGAGAACTGACTTATTAATCCAGGCAGGTAATTAACTCTGGATCCTCATCACATTGATTCCATTCTAAATTCTAGCCATAAACAAAACAAACATTACCAGATAACTCCGTTTACAATAATTTGACATGTTCCAGTGTGAACGAGGCCTTCCCCGGACAAATCCTTAAATGCCAGTCTTCTCTTGATCTTAGTTCTCTAGATGAAGTACGAACAGTATAATCTATCGGATAACGTGTATAACAAGGTGCTCTGATGATAATTTTAGTAAAATAATTAATAATTGCCAAAAGAAAGACCGCTGACGAGACTCGAACTCTGGTCAACTGCTTGGCGAGCGCGCCCTAAACCATCGGGCTACGTGAGGCTTACCATAATTACAATATGTAACATAATATAATTCATAAAAATACGCACGTAAATTTTTCGTTATTTATGGATCCAATAACAGTGACATACTTTTCGCTTACAAAGGGACTCGCGAAATCTTTTTAAATAGAAAATAATTAGTGGGGCAAGAAATCTTGCAGGCTGGAGGGGGGGGGGGGGGGGGGGGTGGGTGGGGAGTTCATTTCGCCACTGCACGTGACACGTGAAAATCGCACTTCTAGTGTCAAAATCCAATCTCATCGCACTTTTTTTAGAATCTTGATAGGGGCTGAGTCCATTTGTACAAATACCTTCCGTGCTAAGGTGAGACCTATGATTGCAGATCAAGCTCGTTGGGGTTATTTTCTATTCGTATGTGAAGATTGCATTTCACTGGTAGATGACACCCGTTCTTCCAAAAACTTTTCTCCACCTGTACCATCTGTGGTAGATGCTCCTAAGTCCAACCCTGTGATGAGTCATGATAATGGTCATGATGAAGCTCCTGATATTCTCTCCAAAGTTGAGCATCTGATGAGGGCAAACAACTCTGCCCTTCTGGAATCATTTCGTGAGGAAATGCATAGCATTATTGTCGACAAGCTTGCTCTATGTGCTCCAGCCTCTGAACATTCGCTTGAAGAGCGAGTTTCTAATGTTAACAAAGAAAACTTGCAATCCCGGTCTCCAAGTGCACTGTCCTCTTACAGCAATTTTGCTGAAGCTCTTGTAGGTGGTGCTAGTTCTCCTCAGCCAAGTAAAGTGTCCGCTAACATAAATCAAATTAGCAAGGAAAGTAAAGAGATATTGGTGCTAGATAGTCCCTTTCCTTCTGCTGATATTTCATCTGCTCCAGATGTTCTATCTGAGTTGCTCTATGACACACGATTGATTGCTATGAAAACTAGCCTACTAGATTCACATAAGAAGATAACGCTAGTTTTTCCATCTTCATCTGATAGGCTGAAGGCTAAAAGTCTTATTGAAAACTCTGATGTCATTAAATTACTTGGTTTTCATCACTCTCTCACAGAAAGCTCTCCCTAAGGTCACTGTGTCTAATATTCCCAGTCAGATATTCGAAACCATTGATCGCCATGGTTTGCCCGCTGAAGATTTCCGGTTACAGACTAAAAAAGCTCTTCTAGATATTATTCCCTTGAAAAATCCTGGACTTAAACACTTGCTAGATAATGAGCATTTCTTTGAAATTGTGTACATAAATGTTGGACTAAGGTACACTACTGCTGGGATCAAGGTCTCTCCTCAGATTAGGAACCTATTGACAGGAGACGGCAAAATCTTCATTCTGAATAGTGCTTGTCCTGTAAAGGATAGATTCATCATCAAGCAGTGCTATAATTGTCAGAAGCTCCACCATATTTCCCAAAATTGTCCTGAGAAAGAAACTCTGGTTTGTATGTATTGCAGCGGTAGGCATAGAACATCAGACTGTCATTACAAGGAAGACCCTAGCAGACATAGATGTCGCAATTGCAGTCTGTCAAAAGATCCAAGAATCTCATCTCACTGTAACACTCGCCATTCCAGCTCAGAGCAGTGCCCCATCATGCAACAGGCATTGAATCGGTATAAACAAAACATCCTTACTTCAAAAAACTAGCTACAAACTCTAAGTCAGAATGTCAGAGTATGAACTTTGCCCTGTTCAATTGCAGATCCATCTGCAATAAAACTGCTGGAGTCATGCAATTGCTTGAAGACTTTGATACTGATATTTGCTGTGCTACAGAAACTTGGCTGAGAAAAGATGACAATGCTAAGTTTTCTGAGATGAAAGAACTTGGATATTCCATTCATAGCCAGCCAAGAGCTGGGCGGGGAGGAGGTGTTGCTGTTCTATATAAGAAAAGTCTTAAAGTGACTCCTCAGAAGTGCAAGCGATTCAAAACGTTTGAGTCTTGTGAATGTACCTTCAAATCATCTTCTGGAGATATACTACGAATTGTTTCAATTTACCGTTCTGGCACCTCCACATCTCAGAGTGCTAACATCCCCCAATTTCTAACTGACTTTGAGCAACTCTTGGTTGATTTAGTAGACAAACCTGGAAAGCCCTTGATCATGGGTGACTTTAATATCCACATTGAAGACGTAAATGATTCAGTTGCACAAAGGTTTAATTCACTACTTAAGTCTTGTGGGTGGGTGCAACAAATTTCAGCTGCAACACACAGAGATGGGGGCATATTAGATCTTGTAATTACCAGGGATGGTTCTTTTACTCACGATTGCATTGAAGTTCTAGATCCTGTCATTACTGATTCTGGTACATCGTCTGACCACTACTTTGTTGCTTTCAATTGCAATGTATCTCCAGCACCCATAGGCACTCTAGAACCAATTACTTACAGAAACATTGCTTGCATAGACCTAGATGCTTTTGTTGAGGATATTCTTAAGTCAAAACTATGTGACACTGATTGCTTCAATGACCTCGATAGTGCAGTTGATATCTATGAGTCTGAGTTGAGCAGTATTTTGGACAAGCATGCTAAAGAAAAAACTTTCATCCCAAGAAAAGATCATAACGCTGAATGGTGGTCTACACACTGTCAACAAGCAAAAGCAATGAGAAGAAAGATTGAGAGACTGTATCAAAAGAATCATGATTGCCCAGATTATAAACGACTGTACAGGAAAGCATCAGAGAGAGCATCCTCAGTCATTGTATCCACAAGAGATCACTTCTACAAAACAAGGTTACAAGATAGTGCAGGTGATGCTAAAAAGACTTATTCCATCGTTAATAAGTTGCTCAATAAAGAAAAAGTTAGTACTACTACACCTTCTTGCTCTTCAAATCTTGAGAGTGCTAACAACTTTGCACAGTTCTTTAAATCAAAGGTCGACAACATATACAACAACATTTATTTAGAACAACAATCGCAAGATTCTCCTAACTCAGATGAATTTGTTCCTCTTTCTAATAGCCCAAAGATAGTACAATTCCGTCATGTGTCTGATGAAGAACTAGTAAGCATCATAAAGAATATGTCTAACAAATTCTGTGATCTTGACCCCATACCTACAAAGATTCTCATCAAGTGTCTCCCAGAACTCCTTCCTCTGATCTCATTTATAGTCAATGAATCATTAGTTAAAGGTGAGTTTCCTATAAAACTTAAGGAGGCTCTCATTCGTCCAAGTTTGAAGAAACGTGGCCTTGACGGTGAATCTCTATCTAACTATAGGCCTATTAGCAATCTCTCATTCTTGTCAAAAATCATTGAGAAGTGTGTATCTATACAGCTCACCAGTTATCTTGAGGATAACAACTTGCTTTCTAAAGTTCAGTCCGGCTATAGGAAGTTTCATAGCTGTGAAACTGCAACAACCAGAATCCATAACGACATCTTGATAACTATTGACAAGAAAACTAAAGTTGTTCTTTTACTTCTAGATTTGAGTGCTGCCTTTGATACTGTCAATCACCCAAGATTAATCAAGAAGCTAAGATCTGCTTATGGCATTACAGGCATTGCTCTTACATGGATCAGGTCCTACTTGGCTAACCGTTCATTTTGTGTCAAAGTCAAGGATTCGTCTTCCTCAGCAACTGTTCTTGAGATAGGTGTGCCACAAGGTTCAATCCTTGGCCCCCTGCTATTCATATTGTACACCAAAGATCTTGAGAACATTGCAAGTATGCATGGGTGCTGTATTCATTTGTATGCTGATGACACCCAGCTGTATTTCACTCTTGATTCTGATGACCCATCACAGCTAGAGCACAATATGGAACACTGTATGTCTGATATCAAGAAATGGATGACAAACAATTTCCTTCAACTGAATTCTTCTAAGACTGAAGTCATCGTTATATCCTCTAAATTTGACTCAACAAATATTCCAGCCTCTCTACAGATTGTTAAGGATCAAGAGCCACATGTTGTTAGTGGAACTGTGAAGAGTCTTGGGCTGTATTTGGACAGTTATCTTTCAATGAGTGATCAGATTACGTCAGTGGTTCAAGCATGTAATATTCAGATCAGAAATTTGTGGTTTATTGCATCAAAACTGTCTTTTAACCTTAAGATTCAGCTTGTTCATGCTCTAGTACTCTCTAGAATTGATTATTGCAATAGCGTATATTTTGGACTGAGCTCTTATGATTTAAGTCGTTTACAGAAGGTGCAAAATTCTGCTGTAAGATTTATTTTCGGGAGAGGAAGAAAGGCACACACTACTCCACTACTTAAGAAAGTTCATTTTCTACCAGTTAGATTTAGAATAGATTTTAAGATTGCCCTACTTGCCTACAAGTGTTTAAATAATATAGCTCCTCCTTACTTAAAAGAGTTGATATCTCCTAGGCAGCAAAGTTTTAAAAATGTACGTCTTGATAATGATTATTTTTACCTTAGTTTTCCGCCCTCTCCTAACTATGTAAACACAGAGAAAGCTTTTAGTCACTGTGCAGTTAAAGTATTTAATTCCTTGCCATACGACATAAGATCAGCTGAGTCAGTTACATCTTTCAAGACCAAACTTAAAACATACTTCTTTTCTCTAGCATTTGATTGATTTTGCATTTACATAGGTAAAATGAACTTGTCATGTCTAATTTTCAATTAAACTAAGCTCAGTTAATGTAAGAGCCGCTTTAGAAAGCACTGGAGTTTATCTCCAGGATTAAATTATATCGAGTTATATGATTTAGCTATAAGGCGGTTTATAAATGTTGTAATTATTATTATTATTATTCAACCCAAAACAATACTTAATCAAAATATCTTTAATTAAACATCTCTAATCGAACAATCTTGTGAAAACTGGCCACGGGCCTAAATATTACATATCAATCAATTACAATTCATTAATATTACCAATATTAAAAACTATCGAAAATATTCAAGAAAGTATTCTCTAGCCAAAGGGCTCAATATTTAAATCTAAATCGAACAATCTTCAATCAAAACCAGCTCATATCATTGTTCACTTTAGTTTCTCAATTTTATCATCATCGACGATTCTGTCAACACTTTTTAGGAAAACTGTTGATGGATTGCAGTTGAGAGTGCAGTAACTGTTTTTGCACTCAAATCTTATGCGACGTCTCTTCTAGGCACAACGTGAACGTTCTAGGTCGAGGACATGCACAGGACACTATAATCATTTATCAGACCATTGCAGCACGCAGCGAATGTTGAAACTTTGTCATATCCAATTCAATCAATAAATTATACAGTTTTGGATAAGTGTTAATTTTTTGCAGATCAGACAGAATTTCACAACAATTGTATCGAGCATAACAATGATTACCAGACGCCTCTATTTTTCAATTTTATCAATATAGATGGTATAATCAATATAATCAATATATCAATATGTTCATTATAAGCAAGCCTCTTGATTTATAACTAAATTATTGTAACTGGTCGGCGCTCAGCCTGACATTATGCCTTAGCAAGTAAAACTAAACCACAAGTTTCAAAAGAAAAACGCGACGTACTAAACTTACACTTTGTGAATTCCCTGATGCTTCATTTTAACTGTCTGTTGGAAGTTAAAGTTTTATTTTTATTATTTAATATTAAAGAAATGTTAACGGGTGATATTGCATTCGTAAAATATATTTGTTCTAAAATATTAAACCACCCAAGCAAGACCATCAACAATCATGAACGAGTCCAATTTGGTGCGCGTGAGTTTTGATAGTCTAGTAAGTTATAAACCTACAAAGAAAATTATTTGACGGATGTTACTCGTTTAAATTTCTTCGAAGTAGAGCGCCGCTTTAATTTCTTTTAGAAATGTTATGGCCCGCACATGGAGACTAAAGTGTAAAGAAACTGCTGCTGACTGCTACTGACATAACTGCTGCTAACTGCTGCATGTGCAAATAGCGCGCGCGCGACAGCAGCAGTTAGCAGCAGTTAGCAACAGTCAGCAGCAGTTTGCAGCAGTTAGCAGCAGTTAACAGCTAGCAGTTTGCAGCAGTTTGCAGCAGTTAGCAGCAGTTAACAGCTAGCAGTTAGCAGCAGTTAGCAGCAGTCAACAGCAGTCAACAGCAGTTAGCAGCAGTGAGCAGTGCAGTGAGCAGCAGTTAGCAGCAGTTTCACCTAACCATGTGCTTTCGCGCCACTTCGGGCGCGCTTGTTTCACAAGTCAAGAAAAGCACCAATCCACGAACCCCGATGGGAAGGTTCGTACGCGCGCGTACAGTGCTGACAACAGTGTCTATTTAGCGCAGGTAGTCTTGGCACTTCTCCCTCCAGTATGCAGTAACCACTTTTCAGGTTTCTATAGTGCATAGACGCATAGTGACAGTGTATAGGGGTTAATTAGGTATAAACTACAGTACCGCTGTACTTACACCTACATTCACAAGCATGTAAGCTCACCTGGTCCAATGAGCGGGAAACGGAGGACAAGGTCTGGTGAAGTCATAGTCACGTGACCTCATAGGCTCATAATTACGTGACCTCAAACCCAATCAATGATCAATTAGGTTCGGGCATGGTCAGCCCCCTGTCACCCGATCTTTAGGTGACGTATAACGACACCTCGTTTACGCAATCAATGTCTGAAAGGCTACACACGTTGCATATGAGGACAAAAGCGCGGGAAATTTTGGCACCCTATATAAGTGGTGCCAAAATCGTTGGGTGGGTTGGTGGCTAGAGCATAGAGCCCTTTTTACCGCCGTGAGGCGGGCGCGCGCTACTGCAAGCGCAAGGGCTCTGGATAGAGCAAAGCAGCAGTCAACAGCAGTTAGCAGCAGTTAGCAGCACTATAGTCCTCCTGTGGCGAGCCTATTGGCATTACATGTCGATTTATATTTCACTTGTTTGTTTCTTTATTTGATAATTTTACTGTATAATTTGTACCAGTATTTTTCAATTCTTAATTTCGACAAAAAATGACAGGGGTATCATTGTTCCGATGTAAATTAACATACAGAAAAAAACAATAGCGTCCAATATTTGTAAACGAATAGATGTAATTATATTGCCAGATGCAGGTATGAAAATGATTAAAGAACAAACCGATTTAGTTAAAAAGAGGTATAACTATACTTATAGCACATCACAAGCTCAAGATATGAATTTCTCAATTCTCATATCACCAATTTCAGACCTCGTTATAACGCGGTTTTTGTCTAAATTCTGTCTTCCCTTGACGCGCGTTATAACGAGGTACAACTACAACGACTGTATAAGTATTACTAAATATCAGACTTCAACAATATTGAAAGACTAAAATATTGATAACACAAGATAAATAGATGAATCAGTGTTCTCCATCAAGCCAATGTAGATGCCGTTCTGAAATCAAAGCTGGCAAAATTTTTTCTCTGATTGGCATCAAGATAATGATGGCGAATGGGAAAAACATCTTTAGATACGCAGATCCTGCAAACGAAATCAGACAGAGACCGACTAGCTGCACAATTTGTAGGAAGGTGAAACAGTGAATGATCTTTTGAGGAACTTTCCTAACATAATGGATGGGAGGATACAAACTCTGCTCAGTGAAGATCAGGACAAGTCTCTCCCACAGTTGGAACTCTCCAAGAGAAGTGACCGCCAGGAAAACAAACTGTCCGTATAATACAGGTATAGGGATCAGGTTCAAGGGGTAAGGAATCATCAGGACGCAAGCGCCGATCATGATATTGGATATCAGGGTAGTGAGTCGGGTTTCTCGTACGTAGACAATGTTCTCAGTGAGATTTCCGTTGTCGATGTGCTCCTCGATGTCAGCCAGAGCTCTTACGTGAAGAGGTGAGTGAGGCAACGAGCCATGAACAAAGGGGAGACCAAATATGCTCATGATGGCGTTTATGAGCCCAATAACAACCATATCTTGGTGATATGCCCTACCTTTCTTTAACTTGTTAGCCGGGTTGTTCACAACACTAGCGGCTATATTCACTTCCATGAAAAATAGGATTGACATGAGGAAACCTAAGCCGATTGCTGAAAGCACAGCTCCTGCTGAAGGGCTCTCGAACGTTACCACCTTGAACAGGGGCCTGTCTTCATTCACGTGGAACTGGTCCAATTCAATGTGTCGAAACACGTAACTTCCTAGTACGGTGCCAGCAGCAACAGCCACAACCAAAGCGTAGTCAGCAACGATTACCCTTTTGTCTGCATTGAGAAAGGGGCTGTATTTGAAGTTGAAGATCACGACTCCCACATAAACTGTGACTAGCACAAGAAGCAGAGACAAAATGGGTTTTGTTTGATCACAATCAGCCGCTTCAGCTATATCACTTGCTCTTTTTACAGCATTCATGGTCGCATTAACGGATAGATCACACGAATAGTAGTAGAGGTCAAATTCTTTCACAATGTACTTGACCGAATCGACGATAAAAGCGATGGAGATGAACAACCCGAATATCTCCTCCGTAGATCGGGAACAGTAGGCCATGACCTTACTTATACCACTGATACCGTAGATAACCAAGAAGACCGCGTTAGTAAGACCCACCATGGCGTAGAAAGTGTAAAAGAAACTGCCGTCGTCAGCCCAGTTCTTGCTGATCAGATAGATAATCTTAGTGTAGATAACCACAGGTATAGTGGTTCTAATCACCGCTAGATGTTGCCCACTGAACAAGGCCCAGAGTAACCCACCCAATGCTTGAGACACAATGACATTCTGCACATCAATCTTACCGTCCGTGTAGTGAGCATCGAGGACACCAAATGCTATGGAGGGTAGAAGTAGCGAGAAAAAGAGGAAGAGCGTAGTGGAAATTATTTTCTGTATGCTGGTACAGTCCTTCAGATCCCCGATGTAGTCGTGGACGTAGTGCTTGCTTCGTCTTTTTATATCTTGGATCAGTCCTATGACAGGTATCCCGTGCTTCTTTTTTGGGATTGTTTCATTCTCCTTGGAAATCTTGGCGGCGGCGACCCTTTCACGTTTTTGATGTTCTTTTTGCATTCTGTGGCATTCCATTTCGAATTCATGAGCAAACCGTTCGGGGCTATTTGTGTTTAACAGGTTATGCCTTAGTCTGTCGTCCGACAGTAGCGTGGCATAAGTCCTTGCAACCTCCACTCCAGATTTGGTGTGCTTAGTCTTCTTTGGGCTGAAGACTAGGCATATGAACCTAATTTCTTCGGCCCCATTTCCAAAATTGAAGGGTTGCTCCAAGACACACATTACTACCTGACTATCGGTTACTGCCTTTGTCTCGCCTACAACGACGATGAAGCTTTGTTCAGTAATAGGCCCATAGGGTGACAGGGTTATTCCTTGAACAGATTCTGGAATCAGGTAATCGGCCTCATTACTGATGACTGACTTCATGGCCATCTTAATGGCAAGATTTAGCTCAGGCTTCTCTTTACTTAACTTTATAATCATCTCCTCAACAATCTCTTCCCATTGAGTGCGGTGCATTTTGTTTTTAAACAAAACTATGGGCTGAGCTAAGAACTTCTCAATATCTTTCATAGCTCTAGCATTATTGTGATAGTTTTTGAGTTTCAAAGACTTTCTCTTTGTATGGTAGAGCTGGCTACAAGAATGGGCATTCAGGTCTCCTTCAGTTGGTGACTCTCCAAAGCTTGTGTTTTTCTTGGCAGCTGTTACTTTCCACAGAGTTGACAGCTTGTTCCAGTTTTGAGCTCCATTGAGTGCGGTCGAATATACAGGTCGTTCGGGTCTGTCCTCTTCTTGATCAGATTCATCACTGTCAGAGTCGGTGTCTACAGATGAGTTAGAGTTGGGACTGTGGTCCTTCTGTGCTTTCTTAGCTCCTGTTGTTTCAGCTACACCTTCTTCAGCATCTGAAATACATAGTGCAGTGATATTGTGATTTTAGCTCTTAGCTGTCTGGGCATTTGCAGTGTTAATCAACAATAATACATTGCTGGCACGTTAAAAAGAAATATTTATTGATATGTGTACGGGATAAATTACTGCAAGACTTTCTTAATACTTTAATAATATAATATGGTTCAAAATCATTGTTACATCATATAATATTTTCATAAACTCTTAACTCATACATCATAGAACCAAACCTAATCGAATAGTCGGTTGGGTAATGGAATGTTCATGGTGAGTTTTAGAAAGTTAAAAGAAATTGCATAACAAAAATCGCGGCCATGATGAGTTATACTTTCTTTAGGTTTAATAGTATAATACGTGAGTAATAACTTACCAACAACAATTTCATCAGAAAAATTTATTTGCTTGTTGGACATTGTGATAATAAGATACAAAAGACTCAAAGACGGTCAAGCAAAACTGCAAATGAGATTCTAAATATAAAAACCTTATGTTAAATAGTTTCTTTTACTAGCCGTGTTAATAATTAATATGGAGGTAGTCATTCAATACTCGTCTTGTGGAAAATGAAGTGGCTTTGCTTGCCGAAAACTGGCGCCTGCATAGCAAGCAATTTATATGAAAGTGTGGTCATAACGATTATATCGGTAGTACAGCGGTCAATTTAATTTATTATCGGGGGTTTAAGTATCTTCCACAACAGATTCCCCAAGCTAGTATAGGAGTGCCGCTTTATGATAATATTTCCTCGTTATTGAAATACGCTATTAGCATGTTATTTAGCATGTTATTTAATTTAGATCATTTTAGGAATCACGAGATATACTGCATGCAAAGTAAGTGGTTTCCTATATTTTTATATTGTCTACCGTAACCTGAGATTTGACGAGGATGATTTACAAGATTAAAAGTTTCAGGGTTAACTTTAGAGTGATATTACCATATTTTGGTATCACGTGATACTACTTTATTTGGTTATCACGTGATCTGGGTAACAGAGACACTTACCCAAAGTTATAGTGGTATCGGTCGAACTAGCAGGAGAGGGACCACCGCCAAGTGACTGTACTGCATTCGAGTCCATCTGTTGAACTAATTGTTACGAACACCGAGAAGAAAATCCTACAACGAGAAAAACATCAAGTTTAAGATTTTGACCATGTGATTGCCATCGTCGGATCGCTGCGATTTCAAGCTATGTTGGCAAGCTCGTTACGGTCAAACATAAAATATTAGTTTAAAGACCTATATAATATTCTAAAGAAATAGAGTGCATGACAAAATAGCCAATTTCTCTAAGTCAATTCTAACTTAGTTAGCACTTCAATATGGGACTTTAGTATTTGAATATTACAACTTCTGATTATCTTTCACAATATCATCCACACTTTGGAACTACACTAAAACACTAAGTGCTCATATCTTTGTAAGTTTGTACATAGCAAACTCATTTGCAACACAATTTTAAAGCTATTGCGCTTTAACTGTTACGATGCTCGTACTTGGATACGCTTTATAAGGCGAGCGCTTCCATTAGAAACTTTTACAATCAAGCACTTCATTAAACCCGGACATCTCTTAGATCTTTTGTTATGAATAGTTTTCTCGGTTGCGGCCCTCTGATTCGTTACTTGACCGACAGGTTTTAACTTGTTGTAACAGTGTATACAGTTATAAAAATAGTTTCTGTTATCTACTCAGTTACATAAGTAACTCATGTTTGCAGCTCCTGTAACTACCTTTGAAAATCGTATGATTGACAAAATTACAAATTTAGAAGACCAATGTTAAAATTTGGTTTAAAGAATTACATACATTATTCCACTGAAATATAGCAGTGTTCATTTATCACCGGCAGTGAGAGTCAATTTTATTATTTATTACTAATCAATCAACGCAATCAAGGAATTTATATTAAAAACATCAAAAGAGTTTTGTTTCATTGAAAAGAACTATCGTATCTTCAAAAAGTCTGTTCCGTTAGTTGTTTCGTAATGGTAATGGTAATTAATGTAGAAATAGATATTATAATTAAAACTAAGAAACGGCAAAAAGATTATGATTCAAATCATCCAAAACGTGTCCTTCTTTTTTGATGATTTTCCGTTTATCAAAGCTTTCTTCGGTAATTTAGCTTCCACTACCTCAACAGTGTCTTGTAGTTGCACCATTAACACTCCACAGGCAACTACGCCGAGCTTTAATTCATGCAGCTGGAACCAGACACAATTGGGCGGAGGACACGAGGGCGCGGTACCAAACACTGTTCTGAATGATGAACTAGTAATAAAATTGCAATATCACACAATTCCATTTTAACTTGGTTTATAAGCGTCAACCTAATTTTAATTTTATACACATTAAAAATTAATTAATATATTTTTGCTGTTGCCATATAATAGCTATATTCAATCATTTAATTTCATCTGATAAGACTTTACTGGTTAAACAGAAGATTGAACGGATTTTTGATGTCAGGTTGAGGTAAAGCGTAGCTGGAAGAATTGAATATTCATTTACGTTCATGTCTAAAATTTGGAACAAAACATATTCCTGATGTGACAAATAATCACCAATTTTGAACGAGCCAGAGATTTTTTCTTTACTTTTATTTTTTCCTTTTACTTAAATACCTCAGCTAACTCAGCAGCATATTTTGGGGTTTGTTAACGTGCTTAGACCAATAAAATAATAAAACACTGCCTAGATTTGACGGATGTTACTCGTCTAAGTTTCTTCGAAGTAGCGCGCGCCGCTTTCTTCTCGAAACGTTATGGCAAGAGCTACGAAGTAGCGCGCGCCGGGCCAGATCATTAACAATGGTCAATGCCTAGATGTGTCAAATCTGGTCTTCTGAATATTGCAATGGCTGACGCTACAGTTACTCAAGTTTCCGTTTAGATCAGGTGTATAGAACGAGCCGAGTTAAGTAACAAGTGGAACGCCAATTAGTAGAACGCTACCGGCTACTGCAGTTACCCAGGTTAAGATCAGGTGTATAGAAGTAGAAGTAGAACGAGTCATCAGAATGCGTATTTACTTTGGGATGACGAATTCTACTGAGGTGACCGTTGGTTTTTGTTTTGTCAACTGTTGATTTGAGCCTGGGGTATTGTATTTTAGAGAAATTTAGACGCGTATCATTCATAATTTAGAGCTTTCCAATGGGGGAGAATAAGAACCAATTATAAGAGAGCTAATCATCTGGTAGCTATTTGCTAACCATGGTAATTATACATCAAAAAAAGTGGTGAAACGGTAAACAAAGAAATCGGAGAAATGATCTTGAATACAGCAACATGATACAGCCACCGGGTTTGTTCTTGATCTTCATTGTAGCGGTGTACCTCCACCTACCCACTTGTGGTTTTTAATTTATACATTGTAACTGTATCGTTGTTGCTAAAAGTTTAGCTCCCAGATTTTACAGTTGTGGTATGATTGGAGCAGTAGATAGGCATTGATCAGAACTTTTAATATGTTTGGCTCTTGTTTGGCTCTTGTTTGGCTCTTGTTTGGCTCTTGTTTGGCTCTTGTTTGGCTCTTGTTCGGCTCTTGTTTGGCTCTTGTTTGTCTCTGCTTTGTTCTTGCAGATACTCTGATCTTCATGTTGTAGCGTACAGTTTCTGTAACGTCATTCACGACAATATACACATGATTATAAGTACAAAAAGTATAATTTAATGTACGTCGGAGCAGAATGCTTTTACTTACTCGTTTTTTGAATTTCCACGCGATTTTGAATCTTTTCAAAACCAAAAGCTGGTATTTTCCTTGTTTAAGTGTATTTGAAAAACGTAACTTTAAACAATCCCAGGCCGGCCGGCACTATAACTTCTAAATAAAGTTGTAAATGATTTTAAGGATCATATTTTTTAATATTTTGATAATCATTAAAAATTAAATATTATATATATATGTACTTACATAGTGCGGAGTTCTGTTAAACTATTTCTCGTTCATTAAAAGATGAAACAACGAGAAAACAAGAAAATGCGCCGCAAAATCTGGTATTTTCCTTTTGTAACTGTAAGTGTATTTGAAAAACGTAACTTTAAACGATGTGGAGAAAATAATTGATTGACTAAATAGTAAGTAACTTTATATACTGTTTTATAGAAATTAGGTTGATTAGACATATAACTATATAGCACTGCGGCGAACATACAGATCAGTGAGACACACACATTACACACGATCACGTGTCATATGTGTACATCCTTGCAGATTAAATAATAATTATAAATACAATGAATATAATTAACGTAATACTCAAGGAGCCTGGTTTATTGATACAAAGGTAAAAAGGTAAATAGCAATTTCAATGATGAGAACACTGCGAAACATACTTTTGCTCTTAATGAGTTACTTTTAAGCTTATTATTACTAATACTATGTGCGGTTTAGTTTAACCTCGTTTATCCATTGTAAATGAATTCAAGATTTTAGATTATAGTTATATTATAGTATTATGCTGTATCTCATCTACAATTATAAACAATTGCAATCACTATGATTGAAAACAATATGGATTACATTTATAATGTATTTTCTATTTCACTGGATAAAATTACGGTTCGTGTTTTTGTGCTTCGTAATTTACACATTTTTCACGGGATCAGTCACGGTCAGTAGAAAAAGGTGGAAGTTCCACTTTTAGTTCCACTTTTAGTTCCACCTTGTGTCATGTTAATTTTGTACGACATTTCTTACATAAGATGTATAATACTGGAGTACTTGATTCTCGAGATATTGAAATTTGATAGAGCAGCATTTTTTAAACACCTATATAAAAATTACGCCCATCAGAGTCATGGTCAGAACAGTTTTATCATGTTGTTTTTTTATCAGCTAATATTTGCCACTCCCTCTCAACCCTTCCAACTTAAACACACATTACATAAATAAATACAAGTATAAGTAAGGTTGTAAGTACGAAGTAATGAACGCTTATCTCCAGTACAAATACAAGCTAATTTGTCCGTGACGTGCTTATGATAATAGTAAATAAGTAAATACTAACTATTAACCATAATCATAGACCACATAATATGCTGACGTCAACCACTTAACCATTGATCACTAAACACTAAACAAGGCAACTGTACTCACTATTCACTATTCATGCATATTTGGCTGCATTTTCTGCAGCATTTTCTGCATATTTTGGCCTCAAATCTGTTTTGCAAACATTGCCAAATTATAATTGCCGTGTTTATTATTTCATATACGAATTTAAATACGATCAATCGGGTTTTCGTCATAAAACTTCTGATCCAAGAGGTGCTGAGTTGTTTCAGGATTTCTATAATGTCCTAATGCCAATGGAACGGCACAAGACCAAAATTTTGAAATTTGGTGCATTTTAACCGTGTTAAATTGGCAAAAAACTGTAATTACTTCCTAAGCTGCCACAAGACAGCTTACCAAACTGCTAATAGGTAACGCCACGTGACGATAAAATTTAATATATTTTCTAGCAATGTATTTCAATGTCAAAGAAAACGTTAGCGTTCTAGAAGAATTAGTTCTCACCTCGCCAACACTTTTAAAACACTAACTTATACTAAGCCTTAAATAAAATCCAGTCCTTCTCGCTGGATAAAAACGGTCACATGATAACTGATCACTGACTGTACCTCGTGGCCCGATGACCACAAACTGGTGCAGTACATGACACGTTTCGTACGTCACTTTTAAAATAAAATGAAACTTTATATTAATACTCTCACGTAAGCTTTTATATTTTCTATGACTATTATAGTTATATTATTTCCAGAACTTACACATCCCTTGTTTTGCGTGCTTGTTTGCCAACTTTATCCCATGTTTTTGCCTGGCTGTTTGCCAAATTTATGAAATTACCGTGTTTAGTTCACACTGTTTGAAGAGTGTGAAGATAATTGGCAGTTGTGCGACAGGTAATGTTATGTGTGACAGGTAATGTTATGTGTCATCCACTTTATCTTTGTATATACTGTACAGTGTATGGTGGTTAATTATGACTTCCACAATCTGTGATTCATATCATATAAAGATATAATCACCTTCGGGGTGCAGGTTGCATATCTAGGTTTTTTCTATTATGTCGAGGGGAAAAGGTGCATGGGACCACGACCTACTCCACGATGGCAACTGATATAATACAATACAATATTATATGATCTCTATTATTATTAAGCTTGCAATTATCTAATTAAGATTCACGTATACTGTAAAGTTTAACCTTGTTTATTTATGATTATCAACACTTTATGAAGATAATTGGTATACACTATACACTATACACTATACAATATTAAATGGTGATTGGCGTGCCAGGTCGTGTTATTATACCATTATTATAGCTGCTCTCATGTCTGTTCGTCCATGATCAGGTGATTAATTAACTTAATTTGGGGATTTTCTTTTATTTTACTGATTTTCTTTTATTTTACTGACCATTTCATTACACTCCTTTTGTTATTTACAGCCGGATGTTACTTGTTGTGATTTGTATTTCACAATTCAGCTAATTGTTTTTAAATGATGTTAATTGTTTAACTCATGTTATTGTATATTATGATCTTAGTGTGTATTATAAGTGTATATGTTCGGACGTAAATTAATATTTATGTCATTATCTTTATTAAACTCACAATATTCATGATTAATTTAACCTTGTTATGGTGTGAAGATAATTGGTAACTTGGAAATCACGTGAGGGGCTGCTATATCTTATTATCATTATATTATTAGTGTGTTTGTAGGTTGTGTGTTTGTAGGTTGTGTGTTTGTAGGTTGTGTGTTTGTAGGTTGTGTGTTTGTAGGTTGTGTGTTTGTAGGTTGTGTGTTTGTAGGTTGTGTGTTTGTAGGTTGTGTGTTTGTAGGTTGTGTGTTTGTAGGTTGTGTGTTTGTAGGTTGTGTGTTTGTAGGTTGTGTGTTTGTAGGTTGTGTGTTTGTAGGTTGTGTGTTTGTAGGTTGTGTGTTTGTAGGTTGTGTGTTTGTAGGTTGCGTGTTTGTAGGTTGTTAGTTGCTCACGCGACCCAGTGACTCACATGCATTGTATAATAACGTATATATTTCCAAATCACGTGTATCATCGCAGTAATACTATACTACTAGTATTACGTACTGGTAATGTGAAGTGTATCAGATTATCAAGCTTAGTAACGTTACAGTTTCTCATTAAGTTATCTGTTATCTGCTTGTTTTGAGATCAAGTTGCAGACGCCAGTCTTATCTAGATCAGCTGTCTTATCAGCTAATTATCGGTATATTGCAGTGTTTGGTGATGGAATAATGACTGCAGGCTAGTGACGTGTATAATTTCAGCTGTTTATATTGCCTGCTCTTTGCGAAACCTTCAGTTGAGACATAAGTGATTGTGCTCTTACAGTTACAATCATTTGGTTGTCATCTCCATTTGAAATGCCATGGTTAGGTTATGTAATGTAACTTTGCTCTTATCTCATGTTGTCTGTGTGTGACTGCTGATCTGTCATACTATAGAAAACAACACTAATTAATCAAGATAAGAGTACAGCGCGTGCAACCTAGGTTAGATAATTTACTTCAGTAGAGCGTATAGTAGTAGTACAGTGCTAGTACACTATAATTCGCTGTCCGTACTGCTGTTGTACTTATACTATACCCATTATTATACCATATGTAATTTATTGTATGATGTGCGTGTATATACATCTTATTGTATTCTCTTGTATGATTGGAGCTGCATCCTTGTAGTGGTGTATATAGTCGAGTAGTTGTGTTCTTTGATATCTTCTTTAATCTTCAGTATTCTAGATTATCTGCAAGGCTGAAACGTGTAGCAGCTTCATTGATGTGATATTGATCTTTTAAAACTTTTACTGATTTGATAGCTTGTTCGGATGCGAGTGATTAAACAGAATCATCAGACTCATCTTAATTAGAAGAGCCTAATTCGTGGTGTTTTCAATCCTAATCCTTAGGATTTAAATTAGTTTTACTATTGTTTGTACAAATTAATTATACTAATTAGTTCTACTAAGTTAATGATAATGTACAATGTACATAATGTTAGGGATAGTAATATCCTGATGCAGCCGATAACTTGTATAGTTAGTTGTATAAAGGTTGCATTGTAGACCCATTATCTGTCAACGAGGGCAGTAATCGGTTGAGAATATCGGGGCATGTTTTCATCTGAACTGCTGGCAGTTCAGGCTTTAAATTTGCTGGCAATAAAGTAGTTAGATACCAGTGTTACAGTAGTTAGTTACCATTGTTACAGTATTTAGTTACCTGCAGTGTTTCAGTAGTTAGTTACCAGTGTAAGTGATATAACTACTGACCGCAGTGCAACTTATTTTCGCATGTATTTTCTTAAATAGATTATTACGCGGTCTGTATAATAAAGTTTAGTTTTTTAGTTTTGCCTTTGGTTTGAGAAATAAGATCAGACAGTAGCTACTTGTTAATGTATTAACTATTAGAGTATAAGTATATGTACATTGTACTAAGAGCAACAACTTGCGGGTGAACATTTTATGTCTCAAATCCCGACATATTATACATCGTTGGAAAGATCTCATTGAGTAGAGTCACATGGTACCAAGTTTTAGGCAAATAGCTGCTCCTAGCGAAAGTAGCAACTTGTTAATGTATAAACTATCAGTTGTTTAGACCTAAATGTTTATCGTGTAACCAACTAACCATCCAACTCGAATCAAATCGTCGATAAATAGCGCTGACGTCAAATGTCTTAAACTAGAGTAATTTGCTGAATAAAGTAACTGCTAACAACTGAATACTCTAACTCTCTAATACTTCATTAAACTGATAGGTGTGTAGCAAACTTTCTGACATTTCAGAATATCTGGTATTAATTTCCTGGCCGAGATAAATTGGTTCTCAGTTTGGTTTATCACTTTATCTGCTGTTTAATATTATGGTTTGCTGCTCAAGTTGCTCTCAAATTCCCCAAATAAATAATGACTTTCAGCTCTTGTCACCACCCCAAGCCACCACAGATTTATATATTTTCATATCTTTACCAGCAAATACTGCATGTATTTATTTAATGATAGTAAAATGTTTATTGATATTTACTGTTTGCGAACGCCGTAATTGTAAATAATTGTTTAATTAAACGATTGTTCAATTATTTACTTTATCTAATTAAACAATTGTTTTAATCAGACTACAGTTCATATCACAATATTACACCCCAATAGGTTGAAAATATTACACCCCAATAGGTTGACAATATTACACCCCAATAGGTTGACAATATTACACCCCAATAGGCTGACAATATTACACCCCAATAGGTTGACAATATTACACCCCAATAGGCTGACAATATTACACCCCAATAGGCTGACAGTATTACACCCCAATAGGTTGACAGTATTACACCCCAATAGGTTGACAATATTACACCCCAATAGGCTGACAATATTACACCCCAATAGGTTGACAATATTACACCCCAATAGGCTGACAATATTACACCCCAAAAGGTTGACAATATTACACCCCAATAGGTTGACAATATTACACCCCAATAGGTTGACAATATTACACCCCAATAGGTTGACAATATTACACCCCAATAGGTTGACAATATTACACCCCAATAGGTTGACAATATTACACCCCAATAGGTTGACAATATTACACCCCAATAGGTTGACAATATTACACCCCAATAGGTTGACAATTATTTACTTTATTTAATTAAACAATATTGTTTTAATCAGACTACAGTTCATATAACAACGTCACACCCCAATAGGTTGACAATATTACACCCCAATAGGTTGACAATATTACACCCCAATAGGTTGACAATATTACACCCCAATAGGTTGACAATATTACACCCCAATAGGTTGACAATATTACACCCCAATAGGTTGACAATATTACACCCCAATAGGTTGACAATATTACACCCCAATAGGTTGACAATATTACACCCCAATAGGTTGACAATATTACACCCCAATAGGTTGACAATATTACACCCCAATAGGTTGACAATATTACACCCCAATAGGTTAACAATATTACACCCCAATAGGTTGACAATATTACACCCCAATAGGTTGACAATATTACACCCCAATAGGTTGACAATATTACACCCCAATAGGTTGACAATATTACACCCCAATAGTTTGACAATATTACACCCCAATAGGTTGACAATATTACACCCCAATAGGTTGACAATTATTTACTTTATTTAATTAAACAATATTGTTTTAATCAGACTACAGTTCATATAACAACGTCACACCCCAATAGGTTGACAATATTACACCCCAATAGGTTGACAATATTACACCCCAATAGGTTGACAATATTACACCCCAATAGGTTGACAATATTACACCCCAATAGGTTGACAATATTACACTTCAATAGGTTGACAATATTACACCCCAATAGGTTGACAATATTACACCCCAATAGGTTGACAATATTACACCCCAATAGGTTGACAATATTACACCCCAATAGGTTGACAATATTACAGCGAGCTCTCTGATTGTCCATGATAGAGCTGGTCATACAGCTCCTCGTCACTCTCGCCCTCCTCTTCGTCACCGTTTTCTTTACTATCCCCTACATCTTCCTACATTGTAAAGCATTCAAGTACAGGTTCCTCTTCTCTGGTGTCATCAACTACCCCAGGTTAATGATTATTAATTAATTAGTTAATGATTATTAATTTTTAATTACTTATTGATAATTAAAATTAGAGCCCAGTGATTAGGGGATCTACTTATCGTTTGCTAGTTTGTGAAATTAAAATATTTTCTTGTGTTTGATCAATGTTTTTCCTCGCATAATAATTTTGCTTTTTCTCAGCAAACAAGACAAACATCTGAGTGATCCCTCCAAGTTTGGTCTAGAAAGGACAGCTAATCATGTTCTCGAGGTAAGGAGAAACTGACTCTGATGAAAAGTGGCATTACGACATATTCCTAATTAAACATTTAAATATCAAGATTTTATAAGATTCTTGCGCATTTCTGATAACTTTCACTTTATAAAGTTATAATTACCGAGGTTATTTTAGCATGTAGGAATACGGTCGCTCGTCGCTGTGGTCCAACATAAGGGCTGCACGACATAGGGGGAAATCTACCCTATATCTAGCGGCTAGCCCATTTCTAGGTCAATTAAATTCTACTGATGGATCACATCACTAATTATGTATGTCACTAATTGTATATATAGTATATACTTATATATTAATGCTTTTCATACAACGTTACAACAAAGTCTTCATGTTATGAATCCTGAGTTTGGACAGGTTATTTATACCCGTTGAAAATATTTCCATCACGTTACATGATTCTCAATAACTGAGTAGATTTGTAGTGTTGCAATTAGTTGAAAACTAATTATTAATTATTTGACCCTTTTTATGACGACCAGATTTATTCGGCTATATAAATACAAATAATGGAATTGATTAACTTGAGAAGTCCCGCCGTGAATGGGTAATTGTAATTAGTTTAAAACTGATATTTGCAGGTAGTAGACGAGGGGAGAAGTAGCAGAAAGCCAGGTAGATTGGGTTTATGGGTAGTGGAGCCGCTAGATGAGGCAGCTCGGCAGCAGGTTCTGATACTTTACTGTCATGGTGCTTCCAGCAACAGAGGTATATTAGTTTTCATTCAATTGGTTGATGTGCTTATATTTATACTCTTGATTATATTAGACAACGACAAAAAACAAGGCCCTTCGTCAAAAATTGTCCTTGAAAATATCGGCAACCTTACATCATCTTTCAATAAGAAGGAACATAAACATTGAATCATTTCAGGAAAGCCGCACCGAATAGAGTTCTACAAAGTATTCCAATCACTCGGCTACACAGTAGTAACATTTGACTACCGAGGGTTCGGGGACTCTAGAGGTTGTCGTGCTTCAGACGCTACAGTAGAAGCAGACTGTCGGCGAGTGTTGGAGTGGGCTGTCTCTCAGTTCCCTGACTATCAAGTCGTGGTTTGGGGTCACTCTCTTGGCAGTGGCATTTCCACAAAGTTCGTGCACGGTATACAGTCTGATAAGCTGGAATCCCTTCAGAAAGTTCGGGGTTTAATACTGGAATCTGCGTTTATAAGCGCTGAGGAAGCAGCTAAAAACTTCCCCGCTGCTAAATACTGGAACTACTTTAAGATTACCCGCGGTAGAATCCCCAAATCTATGGAGGGAATCTTTCCCACTGTCCGCCTCCTCCCTCAACTCCAACTACCTGTCTTTCTGGTACATGCAGTAGACGATAAGACCATTCCTCACCAGCATTCAGTAGTGCTGAGAAACACGTGCTCTGGGAATGGCAAACTTGATGTGCAGCTTCATTCTGCTGCTTCTGGTGAGCATAGGTTTGTGCATCAAGACAATGAGGCTATACTGGCTGCTCATCAGTTCATTCAGAAAATTAACATAACTTTTTGAGAGATCACAGAGTGGAACAGTTTTGTTGTGAATATTATTATTTGGATTGTTAAACAGACAATGTTTTGATGCTTATGATTACATTTTATTTTTAATTAAATTTTGCCAAAAATGACCAGTATAATAAATGGCTGATTTTAGTCGAATTCTACAGATGTGAATTAATTTTAATGCGTAGATGACGAATTATTTTGATTAGCAATGCCACAAAAATTAAATAAGGTATTATATCATTACTTAACAGTTAAGTTTACAGCTACAATATAACTATAGCTGATAATATTACAAAAGAAAAGAACCTAATTGGGACCCTTTCTATTATTATTCGTAATTACTATCCCTGTTTATAAATATTTATACTTATTTCAAAAAGAAAAACATTTGTTTTGTTCGCAAAGTGTACTCCGTTTTTGGGTCCTTCGTTTTAACAAAGAGATATTTCAGTTGAAACTTGCATTTCTTAAATTCAATAAATGAATTATGACCGACTAAAACGCTGGAATTGAACCAGTGTAGTTCCACTTCAGTTGGTGGGGGGGAAGGGGGGGGGGTTCCACTTCAGTTGGGGGTTCTACTTCAGTTGAAGGGGGGGGGGGGTTCCACTTCAGTTCGGGGGGGGGGGGGGGTTCTACGAGTCCCCTTTACTTTTAGCCCCCTTTTACTTAACTTCTCATGTAAGACTAAGTCAAATTTGGTTAATTTTATATTATTTACTATTATATAAATTGGACCAAAACCTACAATCATGGGTAGAGTGGACCGCTGCCAGTGTCTCTGATTTTTTCCAAACAAAAGGAAATGATATTAATTTGAAGAACCGGTTGCAAATGCAAATTGATACCGATAATGAAATCGGTAGCTCGAGCTTTTCTCATTCAATAGTATAAGCTTTATTACAATTCGTAAGCCGTGAATGAATGGGAAAAGCGTTACATATTTGCAAGTCAAAACAAACACATCGTATTAAGGGATATATTAGTATAGTTGTATATAGGTAAGAAAAGAGAAAGAGAAAGAGAAAGAGAAAGGGAAAGAGAAAGAGAAAGAGAAAGAGAAAAAGAAAGAGAAAGAGAAAGAGAAAGAGAAAGAGAAAAAGAAAGAGAAAGAGAAAGAGAAAGAGAAAGAGAAATAGCGTCTTGTTTACACCGAATACTCCAACATGCGAAAATCTAGAGTTACTACAGTAACCATATTAATTAATACCAGCTATAGCTTATAATCTAGCACTTCAAACTTCGCGCTCTAAACAATATTTAAACACACATAACCCCGGCATGCGCAGGGATTATATTTCAATTTTTCCCGCGACGCGCGGGAAAAATTTATAATAATTTCGAGTGCGAAGCACGAGGGATTATTATGAAAATAACCCCGACGTGCTTTAGCACGAGGGGTCATTTTAATATAACTTAAGCGTGCCGGTGTTATGTGTTATAAACCCCTCCGGGTTAGTGCTAGGACCAACAAATTTGACATTTTACTCTTAATTCTAGCCATATGAGATCAGTATGGAAAATATGAAATGGAATTGGGGACTACCAAATTGAAATAAATACAACTAAGGTACTATGACATTTGAAATTGGCGTTATATCTAAACATTATTCCTCAGTCAGAAGTACGTTGAATGAATATGAATATCGACATAAAGGGGCGTCGAGTTAAGCCTGGCAAGCGATAAAAGGTGTAGCTAATAATGATATCGTGTCATGAAGTTCATCAAAGTAGACGACTATAATACATGGCTTATATCAAACACGACAAAATTAACCGGACAAAATCAAATGTAACCGTCGAGACAAGTTCTGGAACTGGTCCTATTAATGTAAGAGTTTAAGTAATGTAAGCAGTGTGCTGGAGTTTTGCCAGCGCCTGCAATTAGACCGATACGTAGATCAAGTGTATTTATAGTTCTTACGTTAAGCCATAGGTCACGTGACATTTTTTACCAATGCGCGTCGTAGTAGTTAGTCACGTGATACACGTCATCAAAACACGTGACAGTGCGCAGTTGAAATTCTCATGGAATATCAAAACAAAACAAATCTTGTTGAGCCAAATTAGCGGGGCGGGATTATAGAAGTTGTGCCGGGGTTATTTATTCAGCGGGAAAAAACTAACAGCGGGAGGCGGGATTATCAGAATCTATTTAGCGGGAGCCGGGATTATCATAATCTTATTCTATCCCGGAGGGGTTTATAATGTAGTAATCTGAAATATGTATTATAATATGGGCTACCGGGATTCGGCTCTGAACTTTACTTAAACTTATCACCTTATTGACGATCGAATGACTCTCATTTTAACTTGACAAGACAACAAATTTACAAAATAAAAGTAGTTAAGTCTTTAAGTGTTTGTATCAAGAGAAAAAGCTGCAACTTGCACAATAATTGGAATACAGTGAACTTTAACCTGTACTCCTCCGAGAATACTGCTATAAAGGGACGGAATAGAAAATAAGGGGCGGCGTTATGTGTGTTATAATTAAGTAATTAGCATTGCACTAACGCAGATAAGAAACAGCTCTATCGACACACACACATTCCGCGTACACATTTTACAGTGTTAATGTTATAAGTCAGTTTGAGTGCGTGCACACTCGGCGGTTATATAGCGCGCTATCTTATTGGCCACCAAACAACACGTACGTGAGAACTGAGAAGCTCTGCTATTGGCTGGATCGACAACTGCTCAGGGTTACCATGGTTACCGTGTCATGGACTACTCGAACACGTGCGCGTGTGCCGTGTATGTGAATTGTGATATTGGTACCTTTTTACCGTTCTGCTGACTAGACTTTATTAAGGTGCACTTTCTGCTCGCTTATCACGTTCTGCAACATAACTTCCTTTATATTTCGTTATTTTACCTCTTTATACTTAATTAGTTAATTTGACTTAATGCTACTGGTAAAATCGAGTTTCTACATCAGTTACCTATATCAACTGCATTGTTAAATATTTGAATTACCTTTATCAATGATTGGGCGACATATATGTCCGACAGCATGAACCCCGACAGAACCCTCAGGGTCGTACTCTATACGACGCAGTTTCCTGACCCGCGGGAATATAATCGTGAGCACATTTACTGTACACTTAATCTTCTACAAGATAAAATATCATAACAAAAGATAAGCCTAGGACGCGGTTCGCCCTGTAGCGTGTGATTGGTCGGCCTAGCTCGTCACGTGACAGGGAGGAACATCACTTGATTGGTCAGTTTATCAAGTGTTAGCTCGGTGAGCGCCTGCTGTTTCTTTTTGTAGCCTAGTCTCATTTCTGTTTTTATCCCCTGATAATGGGCGGTCGCTTTTTGTTCCGTTTAATATCATCTGCGCTTTAAACTTTGATTTAATTTATTTTATCCCGTTCAAGCGTGTAATCAAAATCATCAAGCTTCCAACTATCACGTTACCTTGGTGACCGAGGCGTCTGCCTGTTCTGCCTATAATACCACTTGCGTTCTCTTCCGTTTAATATCGTCTGTGCTTTAAACTCGGATTTAATTTATTTAATCCTGTTTATAATGTGTGTAATCAAAATTATCACGCTTCCAACAATGAACTATCACGATTCACGAATTACCTTGGTGACCGAGGCGTCTGCCTGTTCTGCCTATACCACTTGTGTTTTCTTCCGTTTAATATCGTCTGTGCTTTAAACTCGGATTTAATTTATTTTATCCCATCCATTTATAGAAAAAAAATTGGATGTCTGCTATTTTTTGCCTTTTTGCCTTTTATTTTTCTAAATTATGTCTTGCAGGATCATGTTATCCAAGTCGTCAAGCCTTCAGCTGAGGAACTGTCTCCACTGCAGCGTACCTACTCAACTGCCATCATAATAAAGTAAGGTTTTGTAAGTTTCACTGTGCTGATTGGACAACATCTGTCCGACAGCAACATCTGTCCGACTCAGAAAATAGATTATTCGAACAATAGTTTAGGTCGGATCCTACCGTACGATTTTCTTGAAACTTTTCATAAAGTATGCAGGTGGTTATAGGACGGATAATCTATGTAAGTTTTTATACCTTGGTAATGAGCGGTTGCTTTCTGTTCCGTTTATCATCGTCTGTGCTTTAAACTCGGATTTGATTTATTGTATCCCATCCGTCTATAGAACTATAGAAAAACAAAATGGATGTCTGCTATTTCATGCCTTTTCCCCTTTTATTTTGCTAAATTATGTTTTGCAGGATCATGTCATCCAAGTCGTCAAGCCTCCAGCTGAAGATCTGTCTTTACTGCAGCAGACAGACAAGTGATATCACATCGTAAAAAGGTAAGGTTTGTGAGTTTATAGGTTTTACTGTCCCGCCCTGTCCCGTCAAGTCCTGTGTTGTCCCGTCCCGTCCCGTACCGTCATGTCCTGTCCTGTGCTATCCAGTGGTGTGGTGTGGTGTGGTGTGGTGTGGTGTGGCGTGGTGTGGTGTGGTGTGGTGTGGTGTGGTGTGGTGTGGTGTGGTGTGGTGTGGTGTGGTGTGGTGTGGTGTGGTGTGGTGTGGTGTGGTGTGGTGTGATTGCCCCGACGCCCCGACCTTTAATTTTTTCTTCATCGCATCGTAAAAAGGTAAGGTTTGTTTGTTTACTAGCTGTGTTTATTTTAAGTTTTACTGTCCCGTCCTGTCCTGTCATGTGGTGTGGTGTGGTGTGGTGTGGTGTGGTGTGGTGTGGTGTGGTGTGGTATGGTGTGGTGTGGTGTGGTGTGGGTGTGGTGTGGTGTGGTGTGGTGTGGTGTGGTGTGGTGTGGTGTGGTGTGGTGTGGTGTGGTGTGGTGTGGTGTACGTGTGGTGTGGTGTGGTATAGTGTGATTTTTATATCAATCAATTTTCATATAACCAATTTTAATTGACACGTTTCGCCAACCTATATCCATTTATTCACATTTTTAACTCAGGTTAAATCTACGCTCAACGTCCCAAGTGTTGAGTCATTTGATAGATTATGTCATTTTCCCTACATCATTCAGTACAAATTTCCTTTTTTATCTACAATTCATTCATACGTAAAAACTTCAATTTGAACAAAAAACAAATCTATCAAATGAGACGGTGAGGGACCTGTACGAAATGATTCAGATGTGTAATGTATGTATTTTTAGAAGCTAAAGTTGTTGGATCGTGTGCAAAGTTTCAGGGTGATAATTCTTAGACTCGATGTTCAGTACATTCTACTGAAAACCATTTTCGCAATACTTAATACGATTACTCATCACTCATAAACGCTGACCTTTAGCTTTGACCACTGACAAGCTTTCCCCCTGTGACCACGGGCCCCCTAGTCATCGTAATAAAGTAAGGTTACTGTCCCATGGTGTGGTGTTTGACACCAGAGAATACTAATTCACAACTTTTGTGTTTTTATAAAATTATTCTTAAAAAAAGCACTAACTTCAATAGCGAATATCTTCATGAAGAAGCAAGGTAGGAAAATTTTCTGACAGATTTCCAGAATAATGAGGTCTGATCGTCATCTTCTTACAGCGTTCGATGTCTGTGTGAAGGTAAAATGGTGATATCCTCTGGATCAGGCAGAGGTCGAGTGTTATCGGGATTATTTCTTTAGTAGTGGAACAGCAATTCTAAGGTAATGGGACTACTGCGGACCCTCTACCGGCCAAACCTTGTTAACAAAGCCGCAGTCAAGGTTCGGTGAACGGTAGTTAAAAGCGCTTAAGGCTTTAAGGGACATAAATCAAATTGGTAGAGCAACATCATGTAGTGGACGTCTTAAGAAATGAGGAGTAGGTAGAATGTTAGGTAGCTCCTTTATAAATCGTCTTTTTCTCCGATAATAAGTTGACATCAAGTCTTGAAAATTATTCGAGAAGAATCTCGAATAATTTAGTTGCAGCGGCTTTGTTAACAAGGTTTGGCCGGTAGAGGGTCCGCAGTAGTCCCATTACCTTAGTATTGCTGTTCCACTACTAAAGATTTTCAGAATGCTTGAACAATTATCCAACTCGAAAATTTCTTCAGATTTTGAATAAAATTACTCCTTAATCAGTTAATGGAGTTGAATTGATTTGAAAAGTTATTGTTTTGTCAAAAATCAAGATTTAAAAACGCTTAATTTGATGACGTCATCAAGTGCAGTGATGATGACGTTAAATTATTTTTTGATATAATGTAAACTTAAGTGTAAACGATTATCTTCAAGACATATTCGTACTTTTGAATCTACTGACACTTTAATGTAAGCTACAATTGACAGCCAAAGCGTCTATAAATCTATAATACATACCTACCTATATCACGATAATCTGTTGTGAAACAGGCGTTCCAGAAAACCCACTTCCACCCTGAAAAGTTTCAGATCTCTAACTCAATTTTAACATGGTTTTTAAGGCACCTAAATATGGCGATTTTGGGTTTTTACCGAATTTCGTATAACTGTATAAGTGTATAACATGCTGGCGCGTATATTTTGCGCAAATTTCTTAAAAACCTCAACATAACTATTTCCTATTCCTGAATTAGAATTAGAATGTTTTGAACTTAAATATACTGGCTGAACTACTTTCGATGAGTCTTAACAGAGTTTTAAATACTGTACAGACATGGGTTAAAAACAACGGTCTTAAACTTAATGTAGGAAAAACTAAATACATGATATTCACTAACAGATTACCAGAGGATATAAATATTAGTATAGAAGGACAGCGACTAGTGAAAAGTGAACATGAACGATTTTTAGGTGTCATTATTGACTCAAAACTTAGCTGGAGCCTGCACATTAAACAGTTAAAAACTAAAATATCCAGAAATGCAGGCGTAATGATGAAACTTAAAAGTTCCATTCCGAATAAAGCTCAAAAAATGCTATACAATAGTTTAATTCAATCTCACCTGTATTACTGCACTACTGCTTGGGGTACCAAATCTTTAAATTCCATTCAGTCTTTATTCTCTGCTCAAAAGAAAGCTATTCGCGCCACTGATTCAGAATATCATAACTATTTTTACGACAAAGAAAAACGTAAACTACCATCTCACACAAAATCCATCTTCAACAAAATAGGAATTTTGGCTCTTCCTAATCTCATTGCTAAAAGCTGTCTAACTTTGATGCACAAGGTTTATATGGGAGTAGCACCATCGAGTATCTGTAGTATATTTGAAAAATCACCGCTTAGACAAACGGAAAGGAGAAATCCAAAGTATTTTGAAATTAAGTTCAACAGATTACGGATCACCGATTATAGCATCTCTAACGTAGGACCACGATTATATATAACAACACGATAAACGAAATAAATAAAATCCTTCCCTTCAACGTACCTAAGTTACAAGATAAGTTTATTAATTCATACAAGGACAACATTGTACGTTACTTACTGGACAAACAAAAACTTGACCTAGAAAACCTTTCGTGGACGGACAAGAACTTTGTCCTTTACAACTTTTAAACAAAATATTAGCAAAATATAACAGCTGTAAGAATCCTAAACGTTAGTGCAGTCAAATAAATGAACTGCGATAATGCATTTGACAGTCAGTCACTGCAATTTATTCTGAAACTTATTTTTCAATTTTCACTGCCACCCTAAGGCTTATCTTGCCTACACATTTTTTGAAACGAAATTCCTTGCGCACCGCGTACTAAAATTACTTGGATTTCTACCGCTTTGATAAATGACTACAAGAAGATGGGGAGTTAATATTGTTGATTTATATAATATAGATTATTTATTCTTTAGTGTAGATTAACTTTATTTTTATATATTTTACCAAGTGTGAAAATCACCATACGTTATTGATATTTTTGAAATATTTAATGATAAATTGATATAATAATAAATGATTGTAATATTTTTATTGCGGCACATGCCACCCCTTCGCGGGTTTACTACTACTACTACTACTAATGCCTGAAAAACAATATAGGGGATATAATAGTATAGGGGGTAAATAATATTGTGAATATAAGAGCGACGGTCATGCTTGCCAGCATTGTGATACTATATAAATACTACCTAACAGTTCTACGAGTCCCACCCCCCAACCATTTGTCTATTAGTTAACTTCTCATAATATAAGATTTGGTTCATTTCATACCCCTCCCTTAAGTTAGTTTACAGAGATTATGCGTAAATAATCAATTATTAATTAATTATATATTCAATATTCAGGTGCAAAACTCACACAATAATAGTAATCATACTACTATAGTAAATTTCTCCTCCCCCACGACTGGCATAGTACGTTATAATTGAGCGTTAATTTAAGTGATCAGCTCCATAATCACCTTGTACGTAAAATAAGTGATCATCTTGTTGAACTTGAAGCTCATTATTGGTAAGCTGACACGTGGAGACAACTAGTGTTTGTATTAACACTACTTTAGTAGACTCTTCAAAGTAAGAAAGAAGTGTTACCGCTGGACTCTGTGTGTAGTGTGATTGTAATTAGTGTCATTTGTGAGGCTGTCACACGGGTTTTATTCAATGTACCTACTCACTAGTACTCGTTTAATATTTTAATACACGGTCATTTTATTGATCTAATTATATACCGTCTTCTTTCAAAATATGTAAACATAAAGTTTAATTGATCAAGATTTCTGCTAGACATTTTGCTGTTGCACAGTAGTGCCACAGTACTGCCACAGTACTGGGTACTGGCACAGTACTGCCACAGTACTGCCACAGTACTGGGTACTGCCACAGTACTGCCACAGTACTGGGTACTGCCACAGTACTGCCACAGTACTGGGTACTGCCACAGTACTGCCACAGTACTGCCACAGTACTGCCACAGTACTGGGTACTGCCACAGTACTGCCACAGTACTGGGTACTGCCACAGTACTGCCACAGTACTGCCACAGTACTGGGTACTGCCACAGTACTGCCGTCTGCCACAGTACTGGGTACTGCCACAGTACTGCCACAGTACTGGGTACTGCCACAGTACTGCCACAGTACTGGGTACTGGCACAGTAGTGCCACAGTACTGCCACAGTACTGGGTACTGGCACAGTACTGCCACAGTACTGGGTACTGGCACAGTACTGCCACAGTACTGGGTACTGGCACAGTACTGCCACAGTACTGGGTACTGGCACAGTACTGCCACAGTATAACTGTTACAACAACACTTGAAAATAAAGCGCGATATATCTACATGAGGATATATAATATTGTGGAAGAAATCTTCCTTTCTAATAAAGCACGTACCGTGAAATGAATCGTACTACTAAAGTATATTATATCAACAACTCAGCTGATCTAACCTCTCAGATCAGATCAAACAGAATACTGTGGAATTAATTTGATCACTAGATTAAAAAGTAGCTAGGTGCAATAATAACAGATAAATTAGTTCGGCACGTGCATTACTTCATAGTAGAGAGTAGTCATGTGTTAGATATAAACACGTGGTAGTTGATATAAATCACTGCACGTGCAGGTAGTTGTTTTGATAACGGAGAACTGAGTGGATTTCGAAGCTAAGAAGTGTGACCATGTGACCGGTCACCTAGGAGCCTGACTGATTTAGGGCCGATAAATATACTTTTCCATTTCCTAGAGCGATTGTTGAGTTCTTGGTGCATTAAATGATTTGAGGATATCATTTCTGTATTCAATACCTTTAACTCTACTATATATAGTAACACTATATAACACTACAGCACTACTATATATAGTAGTGTTAAAACAAATAATTTGAGATAAAGATGAATGTGGGGGTATCTCCCTGAAACATAATGCGCTGTTCTTAAAAATTGCCCAATTCATTTCAACCTGATATTGTGCTCCTTACTTGGACGACTCGAGAAACGACACTCAGCTAAATCAGTAAATATTTGCGACTCCGAAATTCGTTGACAATCTCAGAGATTAAAGCAGCTTTTATTAATATCATAACATTATTCAATTTTTCAAGAAATGTTTCTTTAATCGATGTCAGTTAGAAATTTCTTAGAGGTATATTAATTAGTGAAATAGAGTAATGATAAGCGACATTATTTGACTAGGTTGTGCTGCAAAACCGAATTGAAAGATTAGTGTAAGGATATTAGTTTATTTTCAAATACAATCATTACAATTCCCTGTGACATCGACATCGTGAATTCCATTTTATAATATTAGTTAACGTTAGTTTTTCTGAAATTTACATAAGCTCAATTAGATTTAACAGTTGTGCCGATTGAAAAACCTTCAAATCAATCGCTGATTTTAACATTTAACATCTCATAACTCGCACATAGCATTATCACAGTGCTGGCAAGCACGACCGGTGCATTTATTGTGGGTATACTATGTACCCCCTTTACTATTATACCCCCTTTACTATTATACCCTCTTTGGTACACGTTACAAGCCTCTTTCGTGCACGCGAAGCGTGCACTCCGGCCGGAGGCGGCGGCCGAAGGCCGCCGCCTCCGGCAGGAGTTTTTCAGGCATTAAGACTCATCGGAAGTCGTTCAGCAGATTTATTTTTAGTTCAAAACATTCTAATTTGGTGTCAAAGATGACAGGAATAAAAAATAGTTATGTTGAGATTTTTAAGAAATTTGCATAAAATACTCGCCAGCACTGTTATACGAAATTCGGTAAAAAACCCAAAATCGCCATATTCAGGTGCCTTAAAAACCATGTTAAAATCGAGTTAGAGATCTGAAATTTTTCAGGGCGTCTAGACGTTGACCAAATCGACTGCAAAAAAAGTTTCAGGTTTCAGGAACATCGGGAAGTGGGTTTTCTAGAACCCCTGTTTTACGACAGATTGTCGTGACATAGATAGATATACATATATATTCAGGGATAGACGCTTTGCCAGTCAATTATAGGCTACATTCAGGTGTCTGTAGATTTGTACCTATAAAAGATACAGCTATTTCCGACCACAGGTCTTAAAGATAATCGTTTACACTTCAGTTTCAATTATATCAAAAAATAATTTAACGTCATCATCACCACTTGATGACGTCATCAAATTAAGTGTTTTTAAAACTTTATTTTTGACAAAATAACAACTTTTCAAACTGATTTTACACCATTAAGGAGTAATTTTATTCAAAATCTGAGGAGATTTTCATCTTAGATAATTGTTCAAGCATTCTGAAAATCTACCGGAAAGTTTTTCTAGCTTGCTCCTTCATAAAGATATTCGTCATTGAAGTTTGTGCTTTTTTGAAGAATTATTTTATAAAAACGTCAATTTTGCGATTTAGTATTCTCTGGTGTTGGGCCATGCCTTGGGTTGTGGAGCTCAGTTCTGCTTCCTATAGATATAAATTGTGCATTAGGCTAGTTTTAAAGTTAAAAATCGAAAAGTTGCACACGTGGGGACACGCCCAAATTGATAAAAAATTGCTAAAATCACTGAAAATTGCTGTTTTCGTCATTTTATGTCAACTTTAGAGTGCCGTTGTGATAACAGTTCTTCTTGAAATACTTTGAAACTTTGCATGCTTATCAAGCTATATATACAACAATTACATGCAAAATTTTACGGCGATTCAATATTGGATGCGCACGCAACGTCCGCTCAAAGTTTGCACGTGCGAAAGGTGAGAATTTTGCTCATTTGTGATTTCCAACAAATTCTGCTTTGCCACGACAGTTTAATGTCATTATAAATGAATTTAATGCCAACTTGAATGAGTATTAAGTGGCATATTCAGTCAGTGATCGACCGATATGCTTACCTAAACACAAGGAAATGTTTTTAAAGGAAAAATTTCGAAATTGTTGAAACTTCCTCCTTATTAATGAAGATATCAGTTTATATTTCGACTTTATAAAGTACCCTGACATTATAATCAAAAAGAGATGATATTTGACCAAAACCCATAATCATGGGTAGAGTGGACCGCTGCCAGTGTCTCTCTTTCCCAAACAAAAGGAAATGATATTAATTTGATTGACCGTTCTCAAATGCAAAATGATACCGAGAATGAAATCGGTCGCTCGCTTTTCCCATTCATTTACAATTGTAATAGATTAAGATGAACTACCCAAAGGCAGCTGTACTCAGCAATAAAGATTCAATAAACTTCAGCTAATTCAATAAGTAATAACTACCACCCTTACCCCGAAATACTAGGTATCGACCCGAACGCAACCCAAAGAGATTTTTACAGCATCTGATTGATGTACCTAATCAATCGAAACTTATTACAATTCGTAAGCCGTGAATGAATGGGAAAAGCGAGCGACCGATTTCATTCTCGGTATCATTTTGCATTTGAGAACGGTCAATCAAATTAATATCATTTCCTTTTGTTTGGGAAAGAGAGACACTGGCAGCGGTCCACTCTACCCATGATTATGGGTTTTGGTCAAATAGCATTATAACAGTTATGTGTAATCCTTTTAGCCTGCAGCAGCTAGTGAGGTTACTGGGCCGCGCTCAGTCTGTCATTCCGCCTAATCTCTATTTATAAACATGATAGCCTGAGGTCCCCAGGTAACTAGTGAGGCAGCAGCTAGCTGAATACAAAGATTACGATGCTATCAAAGGATTAGCTGTAGACAGACCTTTTAGCCTTTTTAGGTTTATCATGAGATTTGTAGGGCACTTAGGGTAAAATTCACTGCCCATTTTTGAGTGGTCCAGCTGTAGTTTGTTTATTATTATTCTGTATGATTTAAATTGTCATCAGATTTTATTCCCATCTTCCAGATTTTGTGGCAATTCGGAACTTAAATGAAGTGCAAGGTATACAAAATTAATTGTTGCGATTTTTGCACCTATTTTTGTTCTACTTACTCCAAAATTACAACAGCGTTCAACACTAATAAGGAAATTGTGATCCTAATTACCTTGAAATTTGAATACCTTAATCGTAATTCGAGCACTACCACAATGAGTTCTAGTCAAGTTACCACATTTTTCACATTCCAATCCACCATCCACAAATAATCAGTTTATAAGTTTCAATTTCATACAGTTTCCACTCTCACCATGATCTAAGGTGCCTGCTGGCGTCTTTGACAAACAGGGATTGCTTAAACAAGTTTCAATTTGTCCCTAAATTTGTCATTTTGTTTACTTTATTAGAGCTCGTATAACCCTGCTACTAGTCTGATCTCACGTTATTGTCGAGGCTGTATTAATATAGGGTACTGCAACTCTTACTGATTAGTCAGCCGTCTGCAGGCACAACACAATATGCTCGAATGACTTAACTTTGATCTCTAAATATAAGGTAAAGTAACGTAATGTAATGCAATATAATAAAATAACGTAATATAACGTAATATAATGCAATATAATAAAGTAACGTAAAATATTTGCAGCGCCGCGACAAGCTAAAGTACAACCAATACCTATTGTGTGATCTGGATAATATGATAGTGTGATCACTATATTATTGCTTTGTTGGTGCGAACTAATGATCGGACTACCTTGATCGAATTTTGCCAGTATCTCAGAGCTTCTGTAACGAAAGGGGAATTTGATGGGAATTAACTTGTAGTCAATACAACCATTCGTCCATTGAATACTAACTATGTTACAATTATTAACATTTCCTTGCATATTCACTATCATTACATAATGGTGATATTATTTGTAATTTTGCTTGTGCACTTTATTTTATTGATCCACGAAAAATTGCTCAACATGCAACTATCTCTAATTTGCTAATAATTATACTTCAACCAGCATATTTTCACTGAACCATAAGAATGTTATTGTTAACATTTTCTCCAGCTGGAGTGGGAATAGTGTTGGAACCGGCCCCATAAGGTGCCCCATAAGGTGCCCCATAAGGTGCCCCATAAGGTGCCCCATAAGGTGCCTCATAAGGTGCCCCATAAGGTGCCCCATAAGGTGCCCCATAAGGTGCCCCATAAGGTGCCCCATAAGGTGCCCCATAAGGTGCCCCATAAGGTGCCCCATAAGGCGCCCCATAAGGTGCCCCATAAGGTGCCCCATAAGGTGCCCCATAAGGTGCCCCATAAGGTGCCTCATAAGGTGCCCCATAAGGTGCCCCATGAGGTGCCCCATAAGGTGCCCCATGAGGTGCCCCATGAGGTGCCCCATAAGGTGCCCCATAAGGTGCCCCATAAGGTGCCCCATAAGGTGCCCCATAAGGTGCCCCATAAGGTGCCCCATAAGGTGCCTCACAAGGTGCCCCACAAGGTGCCCCACAAGGTGCCCCATAAGGTGCCCCATAAGGTGCCCCATAAGGTGCCCCATAAGGTGCCCCATAAGGTGCCCCATAAGGTGCCCCATGAGGTGCCCCATAAGGTGCCCCATAAGATACTGATATCCACACAGAAATGCAGTACTTACCCTCAAAAAAACAATCAAAGAATAAAAAGCATTTCGAGACTAATGACAGATCCGCCCCCCTTCAAAGATAATCTATACAACAAAAGCAACATTTAAAGTTGTCTACCCTAATGTATACCCTTAGTGGTCTGCCACAAACAGTCTATCCATGAGTTGGGTCTTTAGAGGAAATTTTAACATGGATCTTAGGTTGTAGCAGTGGTAGAACTCATAACATTACTTTTTATTTAATAAGTTTTTTTCCTCATGTAGCATGTCATTTTATTGCAAAATGATTGGGTAAGTTTGATAAAATGCAGTCTTCAACGCCATTGCAAGAATACAGCATTTAGTTCTAGACTTCAGTGAGACTGTGTTCACTTATTAACGCTTGAATTTGTCTGACTTTAAGGGGGCATACACCAAACCTGTCCAACCCAAATGACCTCATAGGCAGTTCAGTGACCATCTAGCGCACCGTTTCCACACCAAAAAAATATTTTGAGAATAGTGAATACCACAGTAAACCTGCTTATTCTGTTATAAATATTCTTTTATCTTTTTGTATTATATAATCCCGTGTTACACTATTCTATTATTAGTTGTACTTACATATTATCAGTGTCCTTAGTTGCCTTTAATACCACTAGGACCTGCAGGCTGCTGGGTCCATGCCAATATAGAGTAATTCTTATTACCTGGATAATTAATTACCTAGTAATTACCTAGTAATTACCTAGTAATTACCTAGTAATTACCTAGTAATTACCTAGTAATTCTTGGAACCTTATCTAACGGAACACTTTGTAGTTGCTTATAAAACTACTCCGGATTTAGCTTCAGCATCAGCCGGGATTCTATACCAATGTTTATTCCATGTTAAATACCAAATATGTTCACTGTGCTAGACTCATTATGCAAATAATATACTATTGTGTGTCCATGAAAGCAAACAGGTTTTGTATTATCTTATTATCGTGCTTAGCCCGGATATGAATAAATTTTACGTTTCAACAATAATCATCGATTTAATGAATAACATTCCTTATATTGTCGTTATTTTGAAGCTCATTTTACGTGAACAATTTCCAACTTCTTTTGTTTTGCTCCCTCGTCAATATTCTAATATTGTCCGCTGAAGTTATCCACTGTATATCTGATTGTACTATCTTTCATTTCTTTTTCATTTCTTGTTTGTTTGTTTATTTATAGAACTCGCCCCAATCTCGTATCGGAAACTGACGAAACTCAATTTTGAGTGTGAATACGGGTGGTACCTGCAAGAGTGTTTATTAGGCATTTGGAGTTCCGTTTTCATTTTTTACCTAACATGTAATGCTTGGGCTAGTAGAAAAGTAGGTATGATGTAGCACTGGGGTTCAAAAAGGGTCATTGTAAGCCTCCAGCGTAATGGTCCTAAGTCTCTGCCTCATGCGGTGCCTGTCAGCATCTATTAATATTGTTGAATAAAGAGATTTGAATATAATATTTGTTTTATTCTGAGTTTATATTTTTTCAATGGACATTGCTCCACAAGTTCATTAAAAGAAAAAACTATTGCTTTATTAACCTTCGTGAGAAAAATAAGGTTTGAATTAAATTATCTGTTCGAAAATTATGTTTAATTAAGTAAATGACCGTGTAACAACATGTCATGATGACTATTGACTAATGACTTGAGACTGCAAAATAAAAATGAAACGTCAGCCGATAATTATAGTATCCGTAGTATATCATAATTTATTCATTCCTGTTTTTTGAACGTTGTTGATTATGTTTACATAACTTAACAATACACAGAACATACAGAACTAGTGCTTGAAGTATCAAGCACTAGGCTGATCTGTACGGTATTCTCGACTGAGCGGTCACGCTGCAACAACATGAAGCTTCATGATTAGAAGTTTGAGCTCCTGAATCATCTCCACGACAGAAAGAGCCACTTTTCTGAACTCCCTTTTTACGTGGAAACTCTACTTTACAAGGTCTACAGCGAGAACTAGTGCTTGTTGATTATGTTTACATAACTTTACAGTACACACAGAACTAGTGCTTGTTGATTATGTTGATAGTGCTTGAAGTATCAAAATCCCAACAGCATTCCACGCGTAATCTCAACAATTTTAACTAATAAAGCAGAAGTTATTATGATATCCATCAGGCATTCCACGTTTAACATTTAGACAGTTTAAACCATGTACCACAACTGCTAAATCATAGTATCATCAGGCGAATTGCCACAACTTTTGGGAAGCCATTTAATGACAATAACACAGTGAGAAATATTTAATTGAATAATTGATGTTCAAATTATGACAGCTAATTGAATAATTGATGTTCAAATTATGACAAAGCTACAGATGTTGCACATGAAATTTGTTCAGACTAAGATTTCTCTGTTGTTGATTTTGAATTAGTTCCATGTCTCACATCAATACTATGGTACTTATAACGATGTTGTCTGCTCATATTGTCGCACTAGTATTAATACAATAGCAAATAAGAGGGATTGGCGTGCCACACCCACTGTAATTAATTAAATTTGACGAAACTTTCAAGAAATCTAAGTTTGACCCATATCTATAATCTCTGAAATTTCTGTGAAATTCTAAGAAGAATTACGTGAGTTATTAAAGGGTTGCGTGTGGGCAGTTACTTCTGGGCCACCCTGTAACTTTATAACAATGTTGTCTGCACATGTTTTATATCACACTGTCGCATGCTAGTATGCACCTTTCTTGGGTCAGCTTCAATTGGGATGTACGAAGTTGTTATAATGCGTTAATGTAGGTCAAGAGAGCAAGAGTGAGAACCTAAGGACCAAAGTCTAAATAACAGGGCCATTGAAAATTCAGTCTTAAATCTTTTAATTTTAGCCATGACTGACTGCTTCAATAGACAAGAAAAAAGAACAAACTGTGATGATATTAGGAATAGTTCCTTGAAACGGCCGAGGGATCTCGAATATAGATTGTCTCCTACATTTTATATACGCTGTGTTCGGAAAAGGAACAAATCCAATACGCATTTTAGGATTTTAACTATCAAACTATGAAATAAAACGTAAGCAGATCAGAGTTATTGATTTGATAGAATAGTACTATATTATGCTCAACGAGAACACACGAAGGGAAGTCATTGGTATACAATTACAAGTCCATAAAAGGGTGATGTCATCATTCAGCCTTTGAAATTTGGAGAACAAACCCGAAGCAACATTAAACATACTAAACTATAAAATACATTTTTGAACTATGATAAACGTAAGTGAACCCTGGGTGACGTCATCATAACCATGTGTGACATCATCACGAGTCAAAATGGCCGTTGAACAGCCGACTCCATGGTACGGGGGTTGGAATGTGTTAATTCAGTTTCAGTATCCGACTAATACCCACCATTGAATTATTGGACACTCTCCATTACTGTGATAGTTTGAAATTACATTTACAACCCCTCAAAAGACAGCTTTGAGAATTTAAGATGTATGTTTTGACATTTTGGGTGCAGGGGGTGCGTGAAGTGGTTGTACCGTGGTCTGAGTGCGGTAAACATTTGTTCTTTTCAGTTGTTCTGTTCTGTTCTGTGCAGTGCGCTAGACATTCGTAATTCGTATAATTCGTTTCTGTTGTTTTCATTCGTCAGTTTCATAGATACAGTAATATTTCCATTTTAAGGTTTGTAAATGTTGAATCAGTCAACCCAAAATAGCAAAGTTGCCAATTCTGGAATAATCACATTGAGCCTAATTTTCTTTTATCCTATAAGGAAAAACAATCTTTTGATTTTTGGTAGCACTCTTACACATTCAGATCCAGGTTTATTGTCACATTATACCCATACTAACGCAAATTATGTCTCATCTCGGTCTATAATCCCAGGTCTACACCACGCATGTTTACTATAACACATGCGGGTCATAATCGTGATCATTTTTTCAAAAGCCAATTTTGTCAAGAGGCTATTATAACACACAGAACGCCGGCACGGAGGTATTTATAACCATTCTTGAGTTTGTCTTGGTGTGTGATGATTAAAGTCTATTTCTAAATTGACCGTGAATAGAATATATGCAGAGAATTCATGGTAACATACATGGTGTTGGATTGTTTGGTAGTTTGGTGGTTTATTTACAATTTTACGCCCTTATACCTTACATTTTTTGTGAAACTTGGTTTCGAGACCAACAAACTAGGACCGGTGACCGAAATTTTGAGGGGGTCCCGGACCCCAACCGCCAAACGGTGCCGACGGGACAGCCACGCCCATATTTAATCCAAAGTAGCCAAATAAATTAAGATATAGTCCGGCTTTAATAGGCTCACTATGTTAATGTAGTTAATTGTGAAATTCAGAAAATCAATGTTAGTGTACAATGGTGGTGGTGGTGGATATATAGGGGTTTATTCAAATCCTTTATTCAAATAGTGGTTTATTAAAATCCTTACCTCCTTGCACCATTGTGATAGGTAATACTTTATTGATACTGTATAAGTGTATAGAGTTACAGACTACTGACTATGCCAATGGCTGCTCAAAGTCTCATTTGGTAAGGAAAAACCAATTTTCTTTTGGTGGATAATTTTTAATGTCCTTTAGTACTTTAGTACCTACCCAGAATATTATAAAGATTTGACATATATTTACCCTTCTTTATTTGATTTCAGCGAGTAAGAAATAAACGAATATTGCATAAACCATCAAAAGACTTCGTCATTATTGCTCCGATTTGGTCCCTCTGCTCTTAAATGATTTAAATCTGACGCCAATGAAACTATCAAAGGTTCAAAATGCAATTTTAGTCAAACGTTCATTTTAATGTTTCATAACACGTTCGGAAGACTAAACAGGTGTTTATTTCTTGAGATGTAAGAAATTAAGAAGAATTAATTATATTTGTGGTGTCTATTTAATGAGTTAATACGCTGAATTTTTGACACCAGATATAAGCACCCAAAAGTGTAATTCGCTGTCTTGAATTACCATTGAAATCCTCCTTTTGCTACAAAAGGCAGTTGATGCAGAGAATGTTTCAAAATTGGAACGGTTATACAAAATGTTATGCAATTATGTCGCAGATGTTGTGAATGACATCCGAATAGAAGTCTTCTCAATCTTACATCAGCTGGTCTAAAGGCAGTCTGTCGCTTTTATATATGCTTCCTTGATTTCTTCAGTTCTTTTAATTGTTGGAAGCAGCATATTGCAGGTTCGCATGCCCTAATTTTTTGAAATTGGATGCTGCTTGACGTAATTGAAAACGTCTAAAAAGTTTGCTTTGCAAAGTTATTTCCAGACTAAACTCATAATAGAGTTCAAATTACTTTTTTCTCTGAATTTTTCCCTAAAAAAGTTTGCCCAGTAAAAAATTTACATAAGACAGCCAAAATTCCTAATTATCTTTCTTCGGGCATTCCTTTCTGATTTGATCAATTGGCCCGGCGCATATTTTACTTTCTGACGCACATTCTAATTCAACACTCACCTTAGTGAGCAGCGAAAAAAATGTGTCTTTTAATTTTGACCAAAAATAGTTTATTTAATTATATTACTATTAAATTTAAAACAGTTGAACATTTTTGAGGCCTTTCTCCAGATCACACTCACACAAAAATCGGATACACTTTGAATCCCGATACAATATACATGCATGACCCATCATCTGATCATCATTTCACAGGAGTGCATCCCCGTTAAAGACCCTGAATTAAATGCTAAAAGAAACACCTGTCTCACATTCTCTCATTCTCTCTCATTCTCTCTCTCTCTCTCTCTCTCTCTCTCTCTATCTCTCTCTCTCTCTCTCTCTCTCTCTCTCTCTCTCTCTCTCTCTCTCTCTCTCTCTCTCTCTCTCTCTCTCTCTCTCTCTCTCTCTCTATCTCTCTCTCTCTCTCTCTCTCTCTCTCTCTCTCTCTCTCTCTCTCTCTCTCTCTCTCTCTCTCTCTCTCTCTCTCTCTCTCTCTCTCTCTCTCTCTCTCTCTCTCTCTCTCTCTCTCTCTCTCTCTCTCTCTCTCTCTCTCTCCCTCTCCCTCTCCCTCTCCCTCTCCCTCTCTCTCTCTCTCTCTCTCTCTCTCTCTCTCTCTCTCTCTCTCTCTCTCTCTCTCTCTCTCTCTCTCTCTCTCTCTCTCTCTCTCTCTCTCTCTCTCTCTCTCTCTCTCTCTCTCTCTCTCACCCCCACTTGCTCTGTAATTACCCCCTAATTGTCAGTCCTGGCTAGAAAGTATGTTGTAAGTGCCTGCATTTACATAGCAGCTGTCGGACAGTAACATGGTTCCAAAATTGGAATTTCTCAAATTGGATCAATTAATTAATTGCTCAAATTCTGCCAGCATAATATGATCTAGCTCAGTAATTACTTTTTAATTTTCAACCTTTCTCCATCCTGACATTGTAAATGCCTGTATTTACATGGCAGGTGTCTGTTACTATTATAACGAGGAGTTGGAATTTCAGCTTTGGAACCGACCACATCGGAGGTGTGTATTATCGTGATGTTCAGGATCTGGTTTAAAATGGTATTATTTCTTCATTTCTGACTGATTAATGTATTCTTTCATTAGAACAATTTTCCGTGCTGTGGCTTTTGGTTGTTACAGTTTTAAAAGCTCTATTCACAGCAGTTATCATTTAGTGTACAATGCACTAATTGGCTTCCAATCATCTCATTAAATAAATTGAACGATTACATGATCTTGTTTTGCACCAATTTCAATATCTAATTGTCAAACATCAGTGACCATGAGTGTTGTTGCTGTTTCCACAACCTTGTTACTCGTCAACTGATCATATGAAGAAACTCGGTCGTGCACTTGTTTTTTTTAAGCTTTCGTTACCAACAAACCATCGTACCATTTCATTTTTTAAACATCCACCAAATAAATTGGAGCATGCCACATGCAACTGGTAAATCTCTGTCAGTATTCCACTCATATAAACATGCAAAAGTGCACTGAATGAAGACAGGTGTATAAAATAAAGGAGCATGCTGTAATACCTACAGTATTACTATTAGCCGCACTACAGTAAAAGTGCAATGACTGGAGGATAATTAAGGCAGAGTTCCTTTTGTTACATCATGGTTGCAAAACCGAGGCTTTTAGTACCATGCTGTAGTGGAGGGGCCCCGGTTTTTCCCTCCTTAATACTATTTATATTCTTTTATTATGGTTACTATTTTTTCCATAATGATATTTTGTATACCCAGTCGGCTCAGTTATTTGTTTAGGTGCGGGCCTTGCTTGCTGGCCCCTAGTTTGGGCAGGTCTGACTTATATAATATATATATATATATATTTCATGGCTGGACTTCTACACAATAAAAGAAAGCGGTTGTGATTAGATCGTCGAAAGTCTTTGCATCATTTATTTACATCAATTCTGAGAAATTATATCATTAAAGTAACTACAACAAATACGAATCATATACAATTGAGAATAAATACAAACTAAAAGCAGTGGGAAAATCTGATGAACTGAAATTTAAAAATATATATATAACATTACCATGCTGAGAGGCCCTGCATTGCTATTTGTAATTTGTATACAATTTAATCCTTACATGCTCATTTATAAAGATTAAGGAGCGGTGCATTATATTCGATACTTACTTATAGAATGACTTTCTGCAGCTGCCTAACTGATTAGAAGTGTAGTAGTGCTTATAACTCAACAATTGAATCTTATATACTCCTTTATAAAATCTTTTCTCGTATTTCAGTATAATTGGTGACCAGGTTCTCAAAACAGTCTCTATTTGAAGTGCTACATTTACTTAGGTTGTACATTGCTCTTCATTTCGTTCTCGCGCACTATGCATCTATAAAGCACGTGTTGCACTGCTACAACGTTGAATATTACGAAGGAGTAGCTCACTGTCCTCATCGCTGTAACGATTATCCACCTCGTAAGTCCAAACCCGATAAATTATTCCCTGTTCGGAAAATGTAGGGACACAAATTTTTGTAAGTCTTACTACTTTACTAGTGAAGAAATGTGCGCCTGGTGTAATGTTAAAAATGCTGTTAATTACTCAGCTATATAACGTCACAAGATCATGACGTGTATCGTGTAGTGACGTAATTAACATTGATGACAACAGCTGCACACATACAGTTGCTACATAAGATGAGTATCTCTAGTTCGATAGGAATCGTTTTTATTGTCAATACAAATTCCTTAGAAGCTTAAAAAGTTGAGGGCCTCTGTTAAAAATAAGATTATTTATTTGCGGTTCAGTTGCTCATTTTGATCATATCACTGTATAGAAATGGCGTATTTCGTGCAACCGCGATCAATAATTACAAGAAACTTTATTTGATACAGCTGTGGTACAATACATAATCAGACGCGTGATCTAATATATTATCTTGGATCAAATTAAAGAATTAGTCTTATTAGATCTTATATATTTATACTTTTATACAGCTAATTACAGTGGGTTCCAATGAATTACAGGATCTTATTTATTTAATATCTATTTAAATGTCTACGTGAATAACTAATCGTTAGTCTTAGTATAAGTAATAATAATATTTATATTACTATTAGAATAGGTTCCATTACGGGCCGTTTTAACCAATGTTTATTAACCAATGTTAATATTAACAATGTTTACTAACCAATGTTTGAATGTTTATTAACCTATGCTGCCTGCACTATTAAGAAATTAAAACAGGATGGTGTAAATTTAATTTATACTCTTTTTGTCTCTCTTACCATCTGCCCGGCCGAGGCAACTCTACCACTGCAGTTGTGTAAGTCAATACGATTCACCTTTATACTCCATACAGACCTGACTGATGGACTTCTCTTTGTTTCAAAATGTAGCACAGTGACATCGCAGACACTACCACCCACGTGCTGATCACGTGCTGATCACGTGCTGCCCACGTGTTGATCACGTGCTGCCCATGTGCCCACGTGGGTGACATGTGCCCACGTGGGTGTTGGTAACTTACTAAATACGGGACCCTTACTTTATATTATACGGGATCCAGTCCACTTGTAATATTATGAGGATCTCAGTAAATCGCACCTATTTTACCGAGATGGGGGTCTGTCTGAAGGTTAAATTGTAGATGTAAGTTTGACTGAATCTCCCTATCTATATCCTAGGGTAGGTTGATAAGCTTCACTTTTTTAGTTTAGACAGTAATTTATTGTTGACCTTGCAGATCTTAATGCTTTGTTGTGATTCGTGAGACTATATATTGCTATCTTCTGTCTTAAATTAATGATTCAAAATGTTTCCAGCTCTAAATTATGAATAGAATTAGATGCAGCTCAGTCTACGAGATTCACTGTTTCCTCTGTTCGTCACATTTAGTTAATTTCTTGATGCTTTGTTGATCAAGGTATTTAGATTAAAAACATTCGTAGTCTGATTATTATAGCTTGATCTGTCTAATAGATGTGTCTCAAAAAATTGAAAATAACTCTGTAACTTTGTAACTCTGTGAGTCACACCTCGAATGGAGATTGGAGGCAGACTTAAACTGACAAATCCTCATGCGAGATTGTGTCATTTTGCGCATCCAATTTGTCAGTAAATCAATGAGATTAAAATAGAAAATCAAAAAATGTTTGTAGATTTGGATCTTGTACATCTTTATTTAAAAAAATTATGTACACTTCAATACTCCGAAAATTGTGGATTTTTTAAAATAGTCATCTTTTTTGTATATTATTACCTAACCTTTGAAGATGTGGAATCCACTCTGTGGACTATTATAACTGAACTTCAATATATTGCAATTAATATGTATAATTAATATTATATGATGTTTCTTTTGGAGAAATCCAGTTTCAAGAGTGCTCTACCCGGGAGGGGAGCATTGTACAATGAAAACAACGATTCTACAAACTCAGAGTTTCATGCAAATGCAATCATCAGTGTCAGAATAAGTTTACTAAATTAATAAATCCATGTTTTCCTTACAAGCTCCTTCATAAAATTAACTTAACTAAACTAAATCAAAACAAAAATCTGCCTTACTGAAAAACTTTATATTATTTTAAATAAAGATGGCAATCTATTAAATAGGAGGAGGGAACTCATAAGTAAATGTAGGCACACCAACAAGTTTATGCTGAAGAAATGCTTTTAGGAATATTTTATTTTAATTTTAGTTTTTGTTCTTGTATTTCATTTTCGTTTCAATTTCGTTTCGTTTCGTTTGATTTTGTTTTGATTTAGTTTAGTTAAGTTAATTTTATGAAGGAGCTTGTAAGGAAAACATGGATTTATTAATTTAGTAAACTTATTCTGACACTGATGATTGCATTTGCATGAAACTCTGAGTTTGTAGAATCGTTGTTTTCATTGTAATTAATATTATATATATAAATATAATATTATGCCATGAATACTCAATTTCTTAACGGTTACTGGTAGAGCGATAGATACAACTGCATCAGCTCGCACATCAGAGCACGTGTTCAAATACTATAGTATAGCTACTGTGATGAACACAGGACACATGTAATGAACACTTGACACATGTGATTATAGTAATGAACTGGTATATGCTGGACGTATGATTTATATGTGATATATCACTAGTACTAACTGAGCTATCACAAGTTTGTGTGATTTAGTAGCTCCGTTGGTGGCTCCGTTATCATGCAGTGAGTTGTAAATGTTACGGTTGTGCAACGGCATGGTGATGTTCCTGTGTTCATTGTGCATTCTAACTAGGGGTGCTGTGCGGATTATACGCTGGAATTACTTGAATATGAACTGGATATAGGATATTTCTTAATTTTTATGAGCAATTTTGAAATAAAAATAATTCTAATTAGGCATACAGGGAGAGATTAGCATTAATCCATCATGTATTTTGTCGCAGAGAACAAAATATTTTGTGACATTTTATGGCATTTTATGAGATTTTACGGCAAGCACCTGCTATTTCTCAGCGTGATTTATTATTTATGAAGCTCTTATTAATGTTGTAGAGCAAAGTAAGTTTAATATCATAAATTAAAGACACACGGTTAGGTGAAGTGATTTTAAAATTAAGATCATTTTAATATTAATTATATCTCCATAATATACCAGCTTAAACTCGATGTCAACTTTCCGGTGCTTTTATAATTATATTCCCAATAAATGCTTAACCAATCAACGCGTAAAAATACATTTTTTAAACATTTTAATAAAATTGAACCGACGTTTCACGTAGTTTTCCTGGAATCATTGCGAGAAAGAGGATCATTACACGTTAACACAATGAGTCTATACACTTGACAAGATTAGAATTACGAAGAATAATTCGTGGACTATAACACGTGCAATACACAAGCAATACACGTGCAATACAGGTGTAATATAAATTTAACTAATATGTTAGACCCTTATTCGTCAAATAATTTAATGGGTGGTGTCCTCTCAGTGGGTGGACGGATAATGGCTTCATCATGCTCTTTCAAATATATCGTTATCTTCTGATTGGGTAAAACAACGTAAGTATAGGTTAAAGCTTCACTGATTCCTATCCATTATTATAGTTTGAAGCTTTCTTGGTATTTCTATAACGTCAACAATTAGTACTACATCGTAGTAGTACATATTAGTAAACAATTAGTACTACATCGTTATCGTCTGATTGGCTGGCACAATGTACTACACTGAGGTGCAATATGATCACAGCTTAAACCGAATGTTAACAAATGATCGGGGCCTTATACAATCAGGTGACAGTTAGATGACTGCTTAAACGAATATATATATCATTTGTTATTGAACATATTATGCCAGTAAAACATGTTATCTCGTGTTGCTACCATTACCACGTGTTTTGTATCACGTTTATCATTGTAAAGGTTAACAGAGGTACAATAAGATCACTTTGAAACAGCGAAAAGATAAAAGCTTAAACGAATAAATGAATATGATGTAGTAAAAGGCTTTGTAATATGTATTTTATTTGTTTAAAAAAAGGCTTTGTAATATGACGTATTTTATTTGTTATGTGATCTGTGCCAGTATAAGACTTATGTTTTCTATGTTGCTTATACCGTTAACAATTATTTCGTTGTTTTGTCGTTGGTTGCAGATTGTATAGCTTGTAACTGCTTAACTGCTATAGCACAATTTATTAAACGATCCAAAGGGCATCAGTAAAAGTCGTTTCCCATTATCACTCTCTCGACATATCATTCATTGGTAACCTGAATCACTGTGCTGAGCGTGCCTTCAAATTTTGTGAATCACTCTTAATACCTGTAACTTTTGTTTACTTTCTTCTTTTATTTAAAGAGGGGCTGGACCTGGTGGCCCACGAGAGGATATAGCATATGCTGATATATGATGATGCTTTGAGGATGCTGGGGTTAAATGTGTGGATATGTAAATGTGAAAGTGAAAGTGTGATAGCTTACTTGTTTTCTCTTCTCACGCTTATATCATGTCGCAAATTGTAAAGCTCGCGTGCTAAATGGCACACAGTGTAGGTTGAAGCCGTGTATTATCCCTCCATTGTCGTCTACTTTTACTTTTGTACTGTTCCTGCTGTCTACTGTTGGATAACAAGGACGGTAGGAACTAGGTTTAACTTGTTGTTATGGTAATTGGGCTGGGATTTGGAACACCTATGTGTTGCTGTGTGACAGCTGTTGTTTGTTGCTGCTGTTACTTGTCTGCTGTTGTCTGCTGCTTATCTTGTAGGGTCGGTCGTTCTGAACTTCTCAAAACTGTGACAGTCCTACCTCAAATATTGCATGCAGCTTTGAGTCTCAACTTCTGCTGCATTCTGTGGCCTTATCAATAATCAGGTTTAGCCTCAATTGTCCCTCGCTGTGTGACAGCTGACGTGTTGTTTATTGTTGCTGTTGTCTGCTGCTTATTTTGTAGGGTTCTGAAGTTCTCAAAACTTCTCTGGACAAAACTGAAGACCCGGAGACAAGGCTGGCAACTGCTGGGAGTGGCTGTTTAACTTGTAGGTAATTGTATATTGGAGTGTCTGTAATACGTGTGTCTGTAATACGGGTCCACCTTTTTGTTGTCTAGTCCTTATTGTGTGGTATTATATGTGACGAACTTTCTTTTGTCTACTATGCAGCTTTGGAGCTTTGTTCTTCAGCGATTTAAAAGCATTAGTGTAGGGTGTTGCTATTTGTCGCCTAACCATTAAGGTTTTGTTTTCTTTACATTTATATTTTGCTGTGTAACTTACGTTTGATGGTTTGAAGTAAATACGGAATTAATATTCGAGACGAATATTAAATATCAATCATTAAATTAATATTAACGAATATTAAATATTAAATATCTTTACTGCGTGCTTGCGTGTTACTAAATCATCCCGTAGATCTAAGAAGCTGCTGCCACTATCATTTGAGTCATTCGATAAAATCAGTACTGCATATAATAGTTTATCAGATTCCTCTAGGCATAAAGCTGATCAAGCATACGCATCTGCAATAATGTAGCGTAACTCATATCTGCATTACTTATAGTTGTTAACTATAAGCTGTTAACTATAAGCTTATAAGTGATGCAATGATCGTAAACTTAATTATTGCGCGTGCAATAATTAAGTTTATGTATCATATTGTGTGTACACACTTATCGTTTATACTCGCTGTACATATCGGGTTTACATCGTAGCATCCTACCATTTCTTGTGTGATGTATCATCCTTTTGTGTGTTTGTCAAATGTCTTCTGAAGCGGAATGAGCTAGGATGTACCGGAGCCTGTTTTTACAACATGTAGTACATTTTATTTATTTAATGTAAGTAAGTATTATGTAATACCTCAATTATAAAGGTCAGCGGGTGTAAGGCGTATATGAATTTTTTTTTCTGCAAGCTTTCCTAAAATTAGGATTATGCGTTAACTACTGTGAGATTATAGGACTTTTCTTGTCTTTAACCTTAGACAATTTTTGATACCAATTGATAACTTGTTGTCAAGGTTTCACTCATCTTAAAACTTTAAAAGAATCGCGCTCGCCCTATAGCTATATATTATTATTAAGTTGCCATTTTGTAGTGCTTTATATTAGTTTGACGCATTAATTCAAACAAGCACGCGGTTCAGCTACAAAGTAAACTAATTTACTTTGTACCAAATAATATACCAGTAAACAGTTGATACATTTTTGCAAAGGTTTCACTCTGTTCAAAATGTTTTAAAATCCTTTATTAAAGCTAATATATATAATATTATTATTATTAAAGTTAATATATATACTATAATGAAACTGAACCTATAAGTAGAACATCAAGGTACACGACAGAACTCAACTTGAAACACACGGAAATTTTGCCGGAAAGAAGCCGACACGAATGCAGACATGTTTGATGAAAATTATTTACTGTGACAGTCCTTATTTGGTCCCAACATAAACACCCTACGTGCGTGGGGTGGACTCCTGGGGTGGACTTTTATTCAGCGCGTATTTTGTAGCCTGTTCAACTTGACGTTTTGATTCGTTACTATCTCAATGTCACAGATACACAGAATGTGAGGTGATCATCTTAAAGAGAAACGTCTCAGCTTTCACCTGGTGTAAAGTTTATCTTTGTACTCAAAATATAGCTCGCTCAGTGTGCAATAGAAGTTGACACTACAATAACCACGTCTGCGACCGGTCGTCAGATACCGGAGTGTTGCACAAAATTGGGTCCCTAAATTAAAATTCTATGACACAGTTACCATGCAGAAATGTCTAGGGAAACATTTGGTGAAAGTTTCAACTCTCTACTATAAAAATAGCGATAGTTATTGAAGATAAACCGTGAGAAACTCCCTCTTGTCGAGATCAACGCTCTAGGAACCTCCCTTCTGTACCACGTGACAACGATTTGAGCGTCACGTGGCCGTCACGTGACAAAAGTGCGCGCATCGGATGGAGCAGTCTCGTGGGAAATCCTGATTGCCTGATCGATCTCGTGGGAAATCCTGATTGCTACGGAAAGGGCTGACAACCACAGTTATTTCCCTTCCTCAATTTTCCAGTTCACTTGCTCAGTGCTGTCAGTTGTTTTTTGTTTGCCCTGCTATATAAACTTCACTCCGTCATAATCCCCTACTCTCCTATCCAATGAACTGTTTCTGTTACAGCTGCCATTCTGTTGACTGGACCCTAACTTAGTCTTATCATTTTCACTTGATAACTTTATCCGTGTGCACTTTCTCGAAACTCAACTTATCTTTGTCAAGACTCAGCTAATCTCAGAACTAAATGTTGCCTTAACAGACTTACTTGTCACTGCACTGGGCCCTCCTTTAAATGCAAATATCATATGAGCAGCTGATCGATTTATTGCTTGAACTGTGCATCCTTTTTAAAAATAAATAAGGTCAATTTTACTATCGTGAAACTTAGTCACTGAAGACAACGCAATCTGGCTGTGCCGGTTCCCCTCTGCCTAGATCACTTAGAATATCCATAGTTAGCAATACTTTTATCGTCTAATGCAGCGATATAGCCAGTTATCAATGCTACTTAGTAGATTTTAGCCTGTTCCAATCATCCTTATATCGCGTTAATGGAATTTATGAAATTGCCTACCGTTCAAATCGCTCTCTGTTGTTAGCACCACACTGATTAACTACGATGTTCCAATTTTTTAGAATTATGTCCGACATAATTCTAATTTTTGCTGTTACAGCAGATAGTTATGGTGTAATGGCACGCAGGAATAAGTCATCCCTGTCCTCCAAAAAGCCCATGAAAAGGTATTTGGTAAGCTATGTCTTTTCCAATATCAAATCCAATGTATCACAATCTGTGGACTTTCTACTCAAAAACTAGATTGATTAATTGATAATTCATTGCTGATTGTTCACGCGCCCTGTATGGAAGTATATAAATGGTAATCCGCATACTCCAGGAAGAATTGAAGCAATCTCAAAAGAAAAGAAGGGAATCTGGATCCTTCGTCGGATCGTCAAAGAGCTTAGAGGGGAGCTCTACGCTTCACTGGCCATGCAAAGCAGGGAGAGTGACGGAGGCGGAGGCACTGCTGGCTGCTGGAACGGACATTAACAAGCTGGACAGAACGCAGTTTAACCCTTTCATGGACGCGATCAACTCAGGTAAATCATTCGACCGCCTTAACAATATGGGTTTATTGGTAATAGTAGCAAGAGGTTTTAGTCATGCGTTTGATTACAGCACAGTGTGAAACCCTGAAGCATACGTCGAGCTCTAAACTCTGTTTTGTCTAATAATCAATTATTTGAATATTGAAGGATTAAATTTGGTAACTTGATGATCACACAATTAACAGGACAGGTCGACTGTGCTAGATGGCTGCTGAGGCAAGACGGTTTAAAGCTTCAGACCGAGATATGGTCGTTTTGTAGGGAGAGGGTGCTAGAGTCATTGCTAACAGCTTAACAGAAGGTAAAATCCTGAACTTTTGTTCATTGATTAAAAATCACCATTCAGACATACAATCGTTCAGATGTAAAAATTATTTATTCACTATTTTGGATTACATTTAGTTACAGGACTAACATGCGACATCCGTCGTTGACCTTTGTCTTTAATTCAACAAGGTAGGGAGAGCGATCCATGGCTGTCCCGATAGACCCACTCAGACTCCTGCCGGAAGATACTCCTCCGGTTGATCCAGATGAGACAGTTCTAGCAGATGATCAGTTACAGACTGAAGAACATATCCCACAGATCAATGCGTCAACATCTGCAAATGAAGGTACTTCAATCTGCTCTTCTTGTATATGTCTTTGTGCCTGCGTCTGTGATTGTACTGAAGTGTACTCTGTGTGTTTGTGTCTGTGTCTGTCTTTGTATCGTGTGTGTGTCTCTGATTGTACTGCGTGTGTCTGTAATTGTAATGTAGTGCACTGAAGTGAACTATGTGTGTTTATGTGTGTGTGTCTGTGTGTGTCTGTGTGTGTCTGTGTGTACTGTGTCTGTCTGTGTGTCCGTCTGTGTCTGTGTGTGTCTGTGTTTATGCCTGTGTCTGTGTGTCTATGTCTGTATGTGTTTGTGGGTGTGTGTCTGTGTGTCCTTGTCTGTGTGTAACTGTGTCTGTCTGTGTGTCTGTCTGTGTGTCCGTCTGTGTCTGTGTTTATGCCTGTATGCCTGTATGTCTGTGTCTCTGTGTGTGTGTGTCTATGTCTGTATGTGTTTGTGGGTGTGTGTATCTGTGTGTGTGTGTGTGTGTGTGTGTGTGTTCTTTCATAGAAGTTGTTATTTCCAAGATACGAAGTTCGAAAAGCTAGCATTTAGTAATAGACGAATTTTGCAGCTGATATCAGAATCGACATGATGATGGTACTACACGAGATGCTCATGAAAAAGGTCTCCGTTTGCTTTCCTCCTCCCACGAGCAGTACAAAGTGTGGGTTCAACTTTAATCTGATAGAAGATATCGTATGCGGAACCCAAGCCCGGCCATGTCTGTACATAATAACGAAAGAAACCGGTAAGTTTCTAATCATGTAAATGTTCGGCCGAACGTTTGCATTCATTTTAGACTAGTGACGAAAATCAACAATCGTTTGCCAGTTTGGTTTGCAAAATCGACAAAAAATAGTCCATTCCCCATGGCCATGATATTAGAATTCTGCCCGTTGAAATCGGCCACTCTGATTTTTATCATTGAACTTCACATTGATGACATGTTCATTCTCTACAGGTTATGCTGCGAGGGCGTTTACCTCGATAGATGTTGAAAATGCCCACAGCATTATAAATCATTTGGACCGCCGAGGGGTCCAAAACTCCTCAATCGAAGAGCTTAGTAGACATGCCAGCAACCTACAGAGACTTCAAATTCTCAGGAAACCTCTCTAGGACGGTAATACATTAACTTGTTTAGTTAATAAATTTAATAAGTAGATTTTGAGTGATGATTACTGAATACAGATATCGAGCCTCGAGGTACCATAAAAAGGGTAAATAAACTTATCACTTATGCTTATATGCTTATACTATCAATGAATATCAAATCGCCTTCTCTAGTTATCAAACCCAACATAAGTTAAATCTCTGCCTACAAGGACTATTTGATATTTACAACAGACCGAGTGAATGTCTCAATCTTTTCAGGAAGCTTTATACTCCGACATCCACAATTTACCACGCCCCTGAGATCGACAAAGGTCTTTCTGATAGATTGACTTCCAGCCAATTCGATCTATCGAAGCCGAGTGGGAAGAACAAAGAACTGAAACCCCATGGTCGCAACGATGCTCCTCGCGGACAAGGGAGAGTTAGGGCCATCGGTGGTCACAAGACTGGATAATATTTATTTTTTAAGCGTTGAGGTTGTCACGAAAGCGTACTGTAACGGGACTATCAGATTTGAGTGATTTGATTTTGTGATTTGCAGTTCACGTGATTTTATTGTGATTTTAGACTGTAAAAACTATAAAGGTTCAAGTTGAACTATCGTCGCCATGATTATGTATTTTGGAACTGTTCACGTTGAAATTGCTTCGTTAATCAGCAGTCTTCCTTGGTTACTTTCTACTGTGTAATGCAGCTACGATCAACGATACTTAGCTAGTACATTCATAGTAACACTAACTGCACTGAGAAGAGTAAAAAATTTGAGCTTTGACGGAATAACATTTCCTTGTTTTTAGATACGGTTACTACTCTAGTGAGGGGTTCATAGCTGATCATTAAGGTCTTACTCACAATAATTTGTGCTCTGATATTGGCCGTACTGACGGCTGTTGAAAAAGCCACTCCGTCAGATGCGCGCCGCAAGAGTCCACCCCTGTAGACCCCACTACGTACAAAATTTGAAATTTTCCCAAAAACTTCTGATTAAGCTAGTTTGTTTTCAATAACTTTTGCAATATTTACAGTAGACCCTTCAAATTTTCACCAAATGTTACTCCAGACATTTCTGCATGGTAACTGTGTCATAGAATTTTAATTTAGGGACCCAATTTTGTGCAACACTCCGGTATCTGACGACCGGTCGCAGACGTGGTTATTGTATTGTCAACTTCTATTGCACACTGAGCGAGCTATATTTTGAGTACAAAGATAAACTTTACACCAGGTGAAAGCTGAGACGTTTCTCTTTAAGATGATCACCTCACATTCTGTGTATCTGTGACATTGAGATAGTAACGAATCAAAACGTCAAGTTGAACAGGCTACAAAATACGCGCTGAATAAAAGTCCACCCCAGGAGTCCACCCCACGCGCGTAGGGTGATAAATAATTCAGATTTTAATTCATCACTGTGACAATCCGATAATCTTATATTTGATCCTTCGAACAGCTGTTGAGCAATGAAACGCAAACATAATCTTAGCAAAATGAATATATTTCTTTTATCTTCAGCATTTAATCAGTCACATAATCTGAGAATATCAATGGTTAGTTTGAAAATGTCAAAAATTCTCATCAAAAATGTAGTAAAGTCTCAAAAAATTAATTTAGCATCTCGTAAAAATGGAATAGTTTAAAATCGGAACAAAATTAATGGCATATACTATAATAATGTGGAGTCTGCAGTAGTTCATTAAATCAAAAAATCAAAAAGACGCAATTCAAAAATTGATAGACTGCATATATAAACAAAAATGGACGATTTAAAAATAAAATTCGGGACACCATGAAAAATTAGCTTCCAGAAACTGAATTCACATTGTTCAGGCCAAACGGATAAAGTGTCTTCAATTTGTTAATATAAAACTGTTCTGACTTTCTAATATTATCTGGGGATGTAGAACACAAAATATCAAAATGGAAACTTTCATTGAAAACAGATCTCTCCCTCAAATTATGAACTGAAAAAAGATGTGCCCCTAAAACATTCTCGTCATCAAAATCTCTGTGGCTCTCAACATTCCCCTTACTACTCGCCTCTAAAATCTCATAATATTTACTGCGATGACCATTCACACGTTGGCTGAGGCTGGTGACTGTTTTTCCCACGTATACGTTATTAACAGTACAAAGTTTGCATGTCGCGCCGTACACAATGTTGCGTGTCTTACAGTTACCACCTTGAGTTCTGACTGAGTGTCCATTATTGGAGACCATGGAATTGCCACTAACAAGGTGACAAGTTTGGCAGGGTCTGCCTTTCTTCTTCTCACCAGGTTTGGTGCATGGGTCAGTTGTTCTTGACTCTGAACCTAAGGCAAGCTTCTTTCTCTTGAATAAAGTGTCCTTTAAGTTAGGGGCTCGCCTGGTCACCACTTGGAGTTTAGGGATCCTCTCAGGGTTCTCACTGCTCCATGTACGGCTATTTGAGATGATGTTACTGGCCTCTTTAGCCTTTTCCTTGGTTTCCTCATAGCCCGCACCGAATGTAACAATCCATGGTGTGAAAGAAGGGGGACCCTGATCCTTTGCCTTGTACTGTAAAGTTCTTGGTATCGATCTGACATCACTGATGACCTCTCTCACCATATCAGTAGGATATGAAGACCGTTCAAAAAACAACTGAAGCTCTGCCAATCTCTCATCCAGCAAGACGTCATCATTGATTATCCTTCTGTATCGAAGTGCCTGTGAGAAGACTATACTCCGGAAGGTATGTCGTGGATGGAAACTTGAGAATTCAAGATACCTGTTAGCGTCAGTAGGTTTCCTAAACAGATCTGTTGTGAGTCTCCCTCCAACAAACTTGTACTGAATGTCCAGGAACTGAGTGAACTCCGTGATTGGTTTCACTTCGTATGTAATATCTAAGCCATAGTTATCAACCATCTTACTGCGTAATGACCCTACCCATTCTTCAAAACCAATCATAGAACCTCTCCACATACCTTGGCCCGAAATATCATCCACAAACCGATCAAGGTTCTTGAGCTCCTCTGGTCTAACAACCGGGTCGTAAACCAGACTCTTTAGGACAAAGAACAAAGCAATGTTACCGCAATCCACTGAATTGATACCTCCAGTGGGTACACCGTTAACGACCTCATACCAGTTGTCTGCATTCTTCAAGACTGCCGAATCAAAACTAAGCTGTATCAGTCCCTTCAGCCAAGTCCTGAACTCCTCAGACCAATCTGACAATCCGATATGATGATAGCACTCATTTTACGACGTTTGGTAAATGTTCGTCAGCGAAATCTACCAGTACCTCGAATATTGCATGTAACCTTGTCTTGCCTCAGGTTTCCCTCATTCATTTTGTCACTAGTAGTTTCCCTCATTAATTTTGTCACTAGTAGTTTCCCTAATTCATTTTGTCACTAGTAGTTTCCCTAATTCATTTTGTCACTAGTAGTTTCCCTCATTCCTTTTGTCACTAGTAGTTTCCCTAATTCATTTTGTCACTAGTAGTTTCCCTCATTCATTTTGTCACTAGTAGTTTCCCTAATTCATTTTGTCACTAGTAGTTTCCCTCATTCCTTTTGTCACTAGTAGTTTCCCTCATTCCTTTTGTCACTAGTAGTTTCCCTCATTCCTTATGTCACTAGTAGTGTCACTAGTTCCTAATGTCACTAGTAGTTTCCCTCATTCCTTTTGTCACTAGTAGTGTCACTAGTTCCTAATGTCACTAGTAGTTTCCCTCATTCCTTATGTCACTAGTAGTGTCCCTTATTCCTTTTGTCACTAGTAGTGTCACTAGCTCCTAATGTCACTAGTAGTTTCCCTCATTCCTTTTGTCACTAGTAGTTTCCCTCATTCCTTATGTCACTAGTAGTTTCCCTAATTCATTTTGTCACTAGTAGTTTCCCTAATTCATTTTGTCACTAGTAGTTTCCCTCATTCCTTTTGTCACTAGTAGTTTCCCTAATTCATTTTGTCACTAGTAGTGTCACTAGCTCCTAATGTCACTAGTAGTTTCCCTAATTCATTTTGTCACTAGTAGTTTCCCTAATTCATTTTGTCACTAGTAGTTTCCCTAATTCATTTTGTCACTAGTAGTTTCCCTCATTCCTTTTGTCACTAGTAGTTTCCCTCATTCCTAATGTCACTAGTAGTTTCCCTCATTCCTTTTGTCACTAGTAGTTTCCCTCATTCCTTTTGTCACTAGTAGTGTCACTAGTTCCTAATGTCACTAGTAGTTTCCCTCATTCCTTTTGTCACTAGTAGTGTCACTAGCTCCTAATGTCACTAGTAGTTTCCCTCATTCCTTTTGTCACTAGTAGTTTCCCTCATTCCTTATGTCACTAGTAGTGTCACTAGTTCCTAATGTCACTAGTAGTTTCCCTCATTCCTTTTGTCACTAGTAGTGTCACTAGTTCCTAATGTCACTAGTAGTTTCCCTCATTCCTTTTGTCACTAGTAGTTTCCCTCATTCCTTATGTCACTAGTAGTTTCCCTCATTCCTAATGTCACTAGTAGTTTCCCTCATTCCTTTTGTCACTAGTAGTGTCACTAGTTCCTAATGTCACTAGTAGTTTCCCTCATTCCTTTTGTCACTAGTAGTGTCACTAGTTCCTTTTGTCACTAGTAGTTTCCCTCATTCCTTTTGTCACTAGTAGTTTCCCTCATTCCTTTTGTCACTAGTAGTTTCCCTCATTCCTAATGTCACTAGTAGTTTCCCTCATTCCTTTTGTCACTAGTAGTGTCACTAGTTCCTTTTGTCACTAGTAGTTTCCCTCATTCCTAATGTCACTAGTAGTTTCCCTCATTCCTTTTGTCACTAGTAGTGTCACTAGTTCCTAATGTCACTAGTAGTTTCCCTCATTCCTTTTGTCACTAGTAGTTTCCCTCATTCCTAATGTCACTAGTAGTTTCCCTCATTCCTTTTGTCACTAGTAGTGTCACTAGTTCCTTTTGTCACTAGTAGTTTCCCTCATTCCTTTTGTCACTAGTAGTGTCACTAGTTCCTAATGTCACTAGTAGTTTCCCTCATTCCTTTTGTCACTAGTAGTGTCACTAGTTCCTAATGTCACTAGTAGTTTCCCTCATTCCTTTTGTCACTAGTAGTGTCACTAGTTCCTTTTGTCACTAGTAGTTTCCCTCATTCCTTTTGTCACTAGTAGTTTCCCTCATTCCTTTTGTCACTAGTAGTTTCCCTCATTCCTTTTGTCACTAGTAGTTTCCCTCATTCATTTTGTCACTAGTAGTTTCCCTCATTCCTTATGTCACTAGTAGTTTCCCTAATTCATTTTGTCACTAGTAGTTTCCCTCATTCCTTTTGTCACTAGTAGTTTCCCTCATTCATTTTGTCACTAGTAGTTTCCCTCATTCCTTTTGTCACTAGTAGTTTCCCTCATTCCTTTTGTCACTAGTAGTGTCACTAGTTCCTAATGTCACTAGTAGTTTCCCTCATTCCTTTTGTCACTAGTAGTTTCCCTAATTCATTTTGTCACTAGTAGTTTCCCTAATTCATTTTGTCACTAGTAGTTTCCCTCATTCCTTTTGTCACTAGTAGTTTCCCTCATTCCTTATGTCACTAGAAGTGTCACTAGTTCCTAATGTCACTAGTAGTTTCCCTCATTCCTTATGTCACTAGTAGTGTCACTAGTTCCTAATGTCACTAGTAGTTTCCCTCATTCCTTTTGTCACTAGTAGTGTCACTAGCTCCTAATGTCACTAGTAGTTTCCCTCATTCCTAATGTCACTAGTAGTTTCCCTCATTCCTTTTGTCACTAGTAGTTTCCCTCATTCCTTTTGTCACTAGTAGTGTCACTAGTTCCTAATGTCACTAGTAGTTTCCCTCATTCCTTATGTCACTAGTAGTGTCACTAGCTCCTAATGTCACTAGTAGTTTCCCTCATTCCTAATGTCACTAGTAGTTTCCCTCATTCCTTTTGTCACTAGTAGTTTCCCTCATTCCTAATGTCACTAGTAGTTTCCCTCATTCCTAATGTCACTAGTAGTTTCCCTCATTCCTTTTGTCACTAGTAGTTTCCCTCATTCCTTTTGTCACTAGTAGTTTCCCTCATTCCTAATGTCACTAGTAGTTTCCCTCATTCCTAATGTCACTAGTAGTGTCACTAGTTCCTAATGTCACTAGTAGTTTCCCTCATTCCTTATGTCACTAGTAGTTTCCCTCATTCCTTTTGTCACTAGTAGTTTCCCTCATTCCTAATGTCACTAGTAGTTTCCCTCATTCCTAATGTCACTAGTAGTTTCCCTCATTCCTAATGTCACTAGTAGTTTCCCTCATTCCTAATGTCACTAGTAGTTTCCCTCATTCCTAATGTCACTAGTAGTTTCCCTCATTCCTTTTGTCACTAGTAGTTTCCCTCATTCCTTTTGTCACTAGTAGTGTCCCTTATTCCTAATGTCACTAGTAGTTTCCCTCATTCCTAATGTCACTAGTAGTTTCCCTCATTCCTTTTGTCACTAGTAGTTTCCCTCATTCCTAATGTCACTAGTAGTTTCCCTCATTCCTTTTGTCACTAGTAGTTTCCCTCATTCCTTTTGTCACTAGTAGTGTCACTAGCTCCTAATGTCACTAGTAGTTTCCCTCATTCATTTTGTCACTAGTAGTTTCCCTCATTCATTTTGTCACTAGTAGTGTCACTAGTTCCTAATGTCACTAGTAGTTTCCCTCATTCCTTATGTCACTAGTAGTGTCACTAGCTCCTAATGTCACTAGTAGTTTCCCTCATTCCTAATGTCACTAGTAGTTTCCCTCATTCCTAATGTCACTAGTAGTTTCCCTAATTCATTTTGTCACTAGTAGTTTCCCTCATTCCTAATGTCACTAGTAGTTTCCCTCATTCCTAATGTCACTAGTAGTTTCCCTCATTCCTAATGTCACTAGTAGTTTCCCTCATTCCTTTTGTCACTAGTAGTTTCCCTCATTCCTTTTGTCACTAGTAGTTTCCCTCATTCCTAATGTCACTAGTAGTTTCCCTCATTCCTAATGTCACTAGTAGTTTCCCTAATTCATTTTGTCACTAGTAGTTTCCCTCATTCCTAATGTCACTAGTAGTTTCCCTCATTCCTAATGTCACTAGTAGTTTCCCTCATTCCTATTGTCACTAGTAGTTTCCCTAATTCATTTTGTCACTAGTAGTTTCCCTCATTCCTTTTGTCACTAGTAGTTTCCCTCATTCCTTTTGTCACTAGTAGTTTCCCTCATTCCTTTTGTCACTAGTAGTTTCCCTCATTCCTAATGTCACTAGTAGTTTCCCTCATTCCTAATGTCACTAGTAGTTTCCCTCATTCCCAATGTCACTAGTAGTTTCCCTCATTCCTTTTGTCACTAGTAGTTTCCCTCATTCCTTTTGTCACTAGTAGTGTCACTAGCTCCTAATGTCACTAGTAGTTTCCCTCATTCATTTTGTCACTAGTAGTTTCCCTCATTCATTTTGTCACTAGTAGTGTCACTAGTTCCTAATGTCACTAGTAGTTTCCCTCATTCCTTATGTCACTAGTAGTGTCACTAGCTCCTAATGTCACTAGTAGTTTCCCTCATTCCTAATGTCACTAGTAGTTTCCCTCATTCCTAATGTCACTAGTAGTTTCCCTAATTCATTTTGTCACTAGTAGTTTCCCTCATTCCTAATGTCACTAGTAGTTTCCCTCATTCCTTATGTCACTAGTAGTTTCCCTCATTCCTTTTGTCACTAGTAGTTTCCCTCATTCCTTATGTCACTAGTAGTTTCCCTCATTCCTTATGTCACTAGTAGTTTCCCTTATTCCTTTTGTCACTAGTAGTTTCCCTCATTCCTTTTGTCACTAGTAGTTTCCCTCATTCCTTTTGTCACTAGTAGTGTCACTAGCTCCTAATGTCACTAGTAGTTTCCCTCATTCATTTTGTCACTAGTAGTTTCCCTCATTCATTTTGTCACTAGTAGTGTCACTAGTTCCTAATGTCACTAGTAGTTTCCCTCATTCCTTATGTCACTAGTAGTGTCACTAGCTCCTAATGTCACTAGTAGTTTCCCTCATTCCTAATGTCACTAGTAGTTTCCCTCATTCCTTATGTCACTAGTAGTGTCACTAGTTCCTAATGTCACTAGTAGTTTCCCTCATTCCTTATGTCACTAGTAGTGTCACTAGCTCCTAATGTCACTAGTAGTTTCCCTCATTCCTAATGTCACTAGTAGTTTCCCTCATTCCTTATGTCACTAGTAGTGTCACTAGTTCCTAATGTCACTAGTAGTTTCCCTCATTCCTTATGTCACTAGTAGTGTCACTAGCTCCTAATGTCACTAGTAGTTTCCCTCATTCCTTATGTCACTAGTAGTGTCACTAGTTCCTAATGTCACTAGTAGTTTCCCTCATTCCTTTTGTCACTAGTAGTGTCACTAGTTCCTAATGTCACTAGTAGTTTCCCTCATTCCTTATGTCACTAGTAGTTTCCCTCATTCATTTTGTCACTAGTAGTGTCCCTTATTCCTTTTGTCACTAGTAGTTTCCCTCATTCCTAATGTCACTAGTAGTTTCCCTCATTCCTAATGTCACTAGTAGTTTCCCTCATTCCTTATGTCACTAGTAGTGTCACTAGTTCCTAATGTCACTAGTAGTTTCCCTCATTCCTTATGTCACTAGTAGTGTCACTAGCTCCTAATGTCACTAGTAGTTTCCCTCATTCCTTATGTCACTAGTAGTGTCACTAGTTCCTAATGTCACTAGTAGTTTCCCTCATTCCTTTTGTCACTAGTAGTTTCCCTCATTCCTAATGTCACTAGTAGTTTCCCTCATTCCTTTTGTCACTAGTAGTTTCCCTCATTCCTAATGTCACTAGTAGTTTCCCTCATTCCTTATGTCACTAGTAGTTTCCCTCATTCCTAATGTCACTAGTAGTTTCCCTCATTCCTTATGTCACTAGTAGTGTCACTAGTTCCTAATGTCACTAGTAGTTTCCCTCATTCCTTTTGTCACTAGTAGTGTCACTAGTTCCTAATGTCACTAGTAGTTTCCCTCATTCCTTTTGTCACTAGTAGTTTCCCTCATTCCTTATGTCACTAGTAGTTTCCCTCATTCCTTTTGTCACTAGTAGTTTCCCTCATTCCTTTTGTCACTAGTAGTTTCCCTCATTCCTAATGTCACTAGTAGTTTCCCTCATTCCTAATGTCACTAGTAGTTTCCCTCATTCCTAATGTCACTAGTAGTTTCCCTCATTCCTTTTGTCACTAGTAGTTTCCCTCATTCCTTTTGTCACTAGTAGTGTCACTAGCTCCTAATGTCACTAGTAGTTTCCCTCATTCATTTTGTCACTAGTAGTTTCCCTCATTCATTTTGTCACTAGTAGTGTCACTAGTTCCTAATGTCACTAGTAGTTTCCCTCATTCCTTATGTCACTAGTAGTGTCACTAGCTCCTAATGTCACTAGTAGTTTCCCTCATTCCTAATGTCACTAGTAGTTTCCCTCATTCCTAATGTCACTAGTAGTTTCCCTAATTCATTTTGTCACTAGTAGTTTCCCTCATTCCTAATGTCACTAGTAGTTTCCCTCATTCCTTATGTCACTAGTAGTTTCCCTCATTCCTTTTGTCACTAGTAGTTTCCCTCATTCCTTATGTCACTAGTAGTTTCCCTCATTCCTTATGTCACTAGTAGTTTCCCTTATTCCTTTTGTCACTAGTAGTTTCCCTCATTCCTTTTGTCACTAGTAGTTTCCCTCATTCCTTTTGTCACTAGTAGTGTCACTAGCTCCTAATGTCACTAGTAGTTTCCCTCATTCATTTTGTCACTAGTAGTTTCCCTCATTCATTTTGTCACTAGTAGTGTCACTAGTTCCTAATGTCACTAGTAGTTTCCCTCATTCCTTATGTCACTAGTAGTGTCACTAGCTCCTAATGTCACTAGTAGTTTCCCTCATTCCTAATGTCACTAGTAGTTTCCCTCATTCCTTATGTCACTAGTAGTGTCACTAGTTCCTAATGTCACTAGTAGTTTCCCTCATTCCTTATGTCACTAGTAGTGTCACTAGCTCCTAATGTCACTAGTAGTTTCCCTCATTCCTAATGTCACTAGTAGTTTCCCTCATTCCTTATGTCACTAGTAGTGTCACTAGTTCCTAATGTCACTAGTAGTTTCCCTCATTCCTTATGTCACTAGTAGTGTCACTAGCTCCTAATGTCACTAGTAGTTTCCCTCATTCCTTATGTCACTAGTAGTGTCACTAGTTCCTAATGTCACTAGTAGTTTCCCTCATTCCTTTTGTCACTAGTAGTGTCACTAGTTCCTAATGTCACTAGTAGTTTCCCTCATTCCTTATGTCACTAGTAGTTTCCCTCATTCATTTTGTCACTAGTAGTGTCCCTTATTCCTTTTGTCACTAGTAGTTTCCCTCATTCCTAATGTCACTAGTAGTTTCCCTCATTCCTAATGTCACTAGTAGTTTCCCTCATTCCTTATGTCACTAGTAGTGTCACTAGTTCCTAATGTCACTAGTAGTTTCCCTCATTCCTTATGTCACTAGTAGTGTCACTAGCTCCTAATGTCACTAGTAGTTTCCCTCATTCCTTATGTCACTAGTAGTGTCACTAGTTCCTAATGTCACTAGTAGTTTCCCTCATTCCTTTTGTCACTAGTAGTTTCCCTCATTCCTAATGTCACTAGTAGTTTCCCTCATTCCTAATGTCACTAGTAGTTTCCCTCATTCCTTTTGTCACTAGTAGTTTCCCTCATTCCTAATGTCACTAGTAGTTTCCCTCATTCCTTATGTCACTAGTAGTTTCCCTCATTCCTAATGTCACTAGTAGTTTCCCTCATTCCTTATGTCACTAGTAGTGTCACTAGTTCCTAATGTCACTAGTAGTTTCCCTCATTCCTTTTGTCACTAGTAGTTTCCCTAATTCATTTTGTCACTAGTAGTTTCCCTCATTCCTTTTGTCACTAGTAGTGTCACTAGTTCCTAATGTCACTAGTAGTTTCCCTCATTCATTTTGTCACTAGTAGTTTCCCTCATTCCTTTTGTCACTAGTAGTTTCCCTAATTCATTTTGTCACTAGTAGTTTCCCTCATTCCTTTTGTCACTAGTAGTTTCCCTCATTCATTTTGTCACTAGTAGTTTCCCTCATTCCTTTTGTCACTAGTAGTTTCCCTCATTCCTTTTGTCACTAGTAGTTTCCCTCATTCCTTTTGTCACTAGTAGTTTCCCTCATTCCTTTTGTCACTAGTAGTTTCCCTCATTCCTTTTGTCACTAGTAGTGTCCCTTATTCCTTTTGTCACTAGTAGTGTCACTAGCTCCTAATGTCACTAGTAGTTTCCCTCATTCCTTTTGTCACTAGTAGTTTCCCTCATTCATTTTGTCACTAGTAGTTTCCCTCATTCCTTTTGTCACTAGTAGTGTCCCTTATTCCTTTTGTCACTAGTAGTGTCACTAGCTCCTAATGTCACTAGTAGTTTCCCTCATTCCTTTTGTCACTAGTAGTTTCACTAGCTCCTAATGTCACTAGTAGTTTCCCTCATTCCTTTTGTCACTAGTAGTTTCCCTCATTCATTTTGTCACTAGTAGTTTCCCTCATTCCTTTTGTCACTAGTAGTTTCCCTAATTCATTTTGTCACTAGTAGTTTCCCTCATTCCTTTTGTCACTAGTAGTTTCACTAGCTCCTAATGTCACTAGTAGTTTCCCTCATTCATTTTGTCACTAGTAGTTTCCCTCATTCCTTTTGTCACTAGTAGTTTCCCTAATTCATTTTGTCACTAGTAGTTTCCCTAATTCATTTTGTCACTAGTAGTTTCCCTCATTCCTTTTGTCACTAGTAGTGTCCCTTATTCCTTTTGTCACTAGTAGTGTCACTAGTTCCTTTTGTCACTAGTAGTTTCCCTCATTCCTTTTGTCACTAGTAGTGTCACTAGTTCCTTTTGTCACTAGTAGTTTCCCTCATTCCTTTTGTCACTAGTAGTTTCCCTCATTCCTTTTGTCACTAGTAGTTTCCCTCATTCCTTATGTCACTAGTAGTTTCCCTCATTTCTTATGTCACTAGTAGTTTCCCTCATTCCTTTTGTCACTAGTAGTGTCCCTTATTCCTTTTGTCACTAGTAGTTTCCCTCATTCCTTTTGTCACTAGTAGTTTCCCTCATTCCTTTTGTCACTAGTAGTGTCCCTCATTCCTTATGTCACTAGTAGTGTCCCTTATTCCTTTTGTCACTAGTAGTGTCACTAGTTCCTTTTGTCACTAGTAGTTTCCCTCATTCCTTTTGTCACTAGTAGTTTCCCTCATTCCTTTTGTCACTAGTAGTTTCCCTCATTCCTTTTGTCACTAGTAGTTTCCCTAATTCATTTTGTCACTAGTAGTTTCCCTCATTCCTTTTGTCACTAGTAGTGTCACTAGTTCCTAATGTCACTAGTAGTGTCACTAGCTCCTAATGTCACTAGTAGTGTCACTAGCTCCTAATGTCACTAGTAGTTTCCCTCATTCATTTTGTCACTAGTAGTTTCCCTAATTCATTTTGTCACTAGTAGTGTCACTAGCTCCTAATGTCACTAGTAGTTTCCCTCATTCCTTTTGTCACTAGTAGTTTCCCTCATTCCTTTTGTCACTAGTAGTGTCACTAGCTCCTAATGTCACTAGTAGTGTCACTAGCTCCTAATGTCACTAGTAGTTTCCCTCATTCATTTTGTCACTAGTAGTTTCCCTAATTCATTTTGTCACTAGTAGTTTCCCTCATTCCTTTTGTCACTAGTAGTTTCCCTCATTCCTTTTGTCACTAGTAGTTTCCCTCATTCCTTATGTCACTAGTAGTGTCCCTTATTCCTTTTGTCACTAGTAGTGTCACTAGTTCCTTTTGTCACTAGTAGTTTCCCTCATTCCTTTTGTCACTAGTAGTTTCCCTCATTCCTTTTGTCACTAGTAGTGTCCCTCATTCCTTATGTCACTAGTAGTGTCCCTTATTCCTTTTGTCACTAGTAGTGTCACTAGTTCCTTTTGTCACTAGTAGTTTCCCTCATTCCTTTTGTCACTAGTAGTTTCCCTCATTCCTTTTGTCACTAGTAGTTTCCCTCATTCCTTTTGTCACTAGTAGTGTCACTAGCTCCTAATGTCACTAGTAGTTTCCCTCATTCATTTTGTCACTAGTAGTTTCCCTAATTCATTTTGTCACTAGTAGTTTCCCTCATTCCTTTTGTCACTAGTAGTTTCCCTCATTCATTTTGTCACTAGTAGTTTCCCTAATTCATTTTGTCACTAGTAGTTTCCCTCATTCCTTTTGTCACTAGTAGTTTCCCTCATTCCTTTTGTCACTAGTAGTTTCCCTCATTCCTTATGTCACTAGTAGTGTCCCTTATTCCTTTTGTCACTAGTAGTGTCACTAGTTCCTTTTGTCACTAGTAGTTTCCCTCATTCCTTTTGTCACTAGTAGTTTCCCTCATTCCTTTTGTCACTAGTAGTTTCCCTCATTCCTTTTGTCACTAGTAGTTTCCCTCATTCCTTATGTCACTAGTAGTTTCCCTCATTCCTTTTGTCACTAGTAGTGTCCCTTATTCCTTTTGTCACTAGTAGTTTCCCTCATTCCTTTTGTCACTAGTAGTTTCCCTCATTCCTTTTGTCACTAGTAGTTTCCCTCATTCCTTTTGTCACTAGTAGTTTCCCTCATTCCTTATGTCACTAGTAGTTTCCCTCATTCCTTTTGTCACTAGTAGTGTCACTAGTAGTTTCCCTCATTCCTTTTGTCACTAGTAGTGTCACTAGTAGTTTCCCTCATTCCTTATGTCACTAGTAGTTTCCCTCATTCCTTTTGTCACTAGTAGTGTCCCTTATTCCTTTTGTCACTAGTAGTTTCCCTCATTCCTTTTGTCACTAGTAGTTTCCCTCATTCCTTATGTCACTAGTAGTTTCCCTCATTCCTTTTGTCACTAGTAGTTTCCCTCATTCCTTTTGTCACTAGTAGTTTCCCTCATTCCTTTTGTCACTAGTAGTTTCCCTCATTCCTTTTGTCACTAGTAGTTTCCCTCATTCCTTTTGTCACTAGTAGTGTCCCTTATTCCTTTTGTCACTAGTAGTGTCACTAGTTCCTTTTGTCACTAGTAGTTTCCCTCATTCCTTTTGTCACTAGTAGTTTCCCTCATTCATTTTGTCACTAGTAGTTTCCCTCATTCATTTTGTCACTAGTAGTTTCCCTCATTCCTTTTGTCACTAGTAGTTTCCCTCATTCCTTATGTCACTAGTAGTGTCACTAGTTCCTAATGTCACTAGTAGTTTCCCTCATTCCTTTTGTCACTAGTAGTGTCACTAGTTCCTAATGTCACTAGTAGTTTCCCTCATTCCTTTTGTCACTAGTAGTTTCCCTCATTCATTTTGTCACTAGTAGTTTCCCTCATTCATTTTGTCACTAGTAGTTTCCCTCATTCATTTTGTCACTAGTAGTTTCCCTCATTCCTTTTGTCACTAGTAGTTTCCCTCATTCCTTATGTCACTAGTAGTGTCACTAGTTCCTAATGTCACTAGTAGTTTCCCTCATTCCTTTTGTCACTAGTAGTGTCACTAGCTCCTAATGTCACTAGTAGTTTCCCTCATTCCTTTTGTCACTAGTAGTGTCACTAGTTCCTTTTGTCACTAGTAGTTTCCCTCATTCCTTTTGTCACTAGTAGTTTCCCTCATTCATTTTGTCACTAGTAGTTTCCCTCATTCCTAATGTCACTAGTAGTTTCCCTCATTCCTTTTGTCACTAGTAGTTTCCCTCATTCCTTATGTCACTAGTAGTGTCACTAGTTCCTAATGTCACTAGTAGTGTAATGTCACTAGTTAAGGATAGTGTTAATATGAGATGTGGTAACACTGATAGTAAGATTGCAGCGTGTCTCAGTTGGTATAGTTTTTCTGCTCAGTGGCCTGCTGTAATAGTACTATAATAAGTAGTGCACAGAGTGAGGGGTACAGGGATTATTGCTGCTTTCGCTGGTCTTATCAATAATAAGGTTTCCCTCTTTCCTTTTTGTCACTAGTAGTGTATAAATGTCACTAGTTCCTTTTGTCAGCGTGTTAAGAATTGGTACTGACTCCATGATAGTTAGATTGTTCGCTTTATAAAGTTATGAGATGTATCGAGGTTGACGCAGTATAGCTTTACACAATAATTTGAGAGAGTATGAGCCGGCAAGTTAATGATAGGTATTCAATCCGATGAATGACCGCGGGATTCTAAGGCCTAGTCCAGAACGAGCAATAATTTATCAATCCAAGAGATAATTATCATAGTTAATAATAATAAATTCCCATATTGTATATTCTCATATTGTATGACACAATCGTACTCTCCATATACGGCCGGTATAAGAATAAGCCGGGTAGCCTAAAGTAATAACTCAGCCCAAATCCCGTGTGGTGCAGGAAAGATCACCGGCGGGTTTTTTGCATCATTTTATACTTACTACATCATCAGTGTAAATATCTGGACTTGAAAAGTAACCATGTTAACTATTAACGATGTTAACTGAGATAATTGTAAGTTTGACTGTTCTTTGAAGAGGTCTTTATAAAGACCTCTTCAAAAAAGTATATAAATATACTTTTTTTTACAGATTTACTGTGTTCGGTCGGTAGTGAGATGATTTTTTCCCGATCCATGACTCAAAGTGCCGAAGGCACAAAAGAGTCAAAGACAAGGGTTAGCGAACGAGGTTTTTTTTTGTATATTTTAGCTTTGCGACCGCGTGCAAGCGTGCGTTGCATAAACAATAAACATACGGTTAGTGTTACGTAGAAATGTATACGATTTTCAAGTTTAATATGGAATTAACTGGGCGGCGCTCGGCCTATCACTCCGCCATATCTGCATGCTTATAAAGTATAAACAGTAAAGCCTGGGGTCCTTAGGTTGTATAATGGAATATGATAAAATACGCCATCACGGATCGGGAAATTGAGCGTCCATGATCCACAAAAGAAAAGCGGCCGCATTTCTTGTTTACGGTAGCGGCTTTGAAGTTGGACTAACTGAGCAAAAAGCTTTTAAATTTCTGTGAAGACAGTGAAATTGTATGTATAACGATTACTTTGGACTTATGGACTAGAAACATCGTGAATTTTCAAATTAGTAATGTCCATCATTTTCTATGGAATCTGTAAATTTAGATTGAACTATATAATTACGCTTAATTTAGACATAAGTTTGTCCACGGTTAGAAAAGTACTAAAGTAGACAGGCATCACAATTTTGAGTTATATTAATTGAGAATGTTGATCTACTTAGTTATTTACTTTATAAGTTGAAGTTTACAATAAATTAATACAACTTTTTGTTATTTTTGTTATGTTGCTGAAAATTTCGGCGTCTTGTGAAATGATAATTCGTTAAATTCAGTTAGATTAGGTAAGTACGTACTTTGCAACTACGCTTAAACCGTAAACGCCTTATCCTAACAAATAACCGAACTAGCAGACACCTTTTGTCTGCTTCATGTCTGGCTGATAAAGCCCCTAACCGAGTATGCACATTCCTGGGCCAAATTACAAAAATTTCGTTTCGTCTCGGACAGTACATTCCTTTTAAGCTAGCTTCATGTAATTGGTGGAATGTTGCACAGTTGTATAACTGTAAGAGGAGAGAAAGATGCGTTTATATAATATCAAACGGTTAAACTTGGGGCAAATGTAAAAGCTGCACTCCATGAGGAGAGAAACATTATAATGTCTCGCTTCAAAGATGCGTTTATATCAAACAGTTAAACTTTGCGCAAATGTAAAAGCTGCTACAGTCTACATTTGCTTACAGTTCGTTTGAGCTTCTGGCTGATAAATTGATGGAACTGTAATTCTGAGCTAGGGGGGAGGGAGGGAGGGAGGGAGTCGAGGGAGGGAGGGAGGGAGGGAGGGAGGGAGGGAGGGAGGGAGGGAGGGAGGGAGGGAGGGAGGGAGGGAGGGAGGGAGGGAGGGAGGGAGTTATACAACTAGGCTGTACACTCGAAACCGATAATTCTTCAAAAGTAGTTATCTGTTTTCGTAACTTTAAAGATTTATTGATTTTGTTTTTATTCAGCGCTATGTTGTAAACGTGATCCTTTTAAAGTTTTAAAGGCATCGGTCACCAATTTGTCAACACTCGAACAACATTTTAAGTTAAGATTATATTATATTATATAATTTGTATTCTTTTTGAAATCATGACATAATGCGTGCCGCGTGAGGCATATGAGCAAGCGCAGCCACCTTTTTCTCAACCGTTGTTGATTTATCTGATACGGTCCAGCTTTATTTCTCTGCTTTATTTCTTATTTCTTGATATCCAGTCTTTGTTCATTTCCAGCTTTATAGCGTCAAATGTATTATTAACAATTACAAAAACTCGATATTTATTGTTTTGGCAATGCATTTTTAACAGACTATACATAAGACGGCAATTCGGTACATAACATTTGTAGCAAATAATGGGAAAATCGCGATTCCGCACATGCCGCGATTTCCTTTTGTCCCTGATGCATGTTTGTCTGGATGTGGTTTGTTTATTTGGCTGGAACTACCCACAGTAACCTAAAAAGTATACATCGTTTTAAAAGTAGTATATAGCTTACATGTACATGCAGTGTATGTTTATATGTATGTGCTTTATTTGGTTGTTTGTAGCGACTATGGTTTCTGAAAAAGAACATCCCACGTTCAATAATAACTTGTTTGAAATCGCCGAACCCACTCAAAAGCAATTTCCCATTCACAACAATACATGACAGGGTTCATGGAGCCTGATGATGATATCTTCTATTCGACAGAGTACCCTCAAGGTAGTCAGATTCTGATCGGGATAGTCCTGTACTTGGTGTCTATATTCGGGACTGTTGGTAATCTTACCTTGATACTCGCCCTCAGGAAGAATAAGAGGTTAGTGTGATCACGTGTCAGCTTTTATTAATTAAACATAAAATTCGCTGATATTTTCTTGGATATTCTTAGTTCTTACTTGTTAGTATACTCATCGTCAGTTATTCCATCTTTTTGTTTCTTTTCTCTTTTTTGGTCCTTCCATTAATCACGTTGAAATCAGTAATTGTGATTTGTTATCTGATCAGGTTGAAGAATGCCAGCAACCTTCTGACCATTAGTCTGGCGGCCAGTGATGTACTGATTTCAGCTGTTGCCATGCCAATAAGTGGATACGCTGCTTTAAGTTTGTAAGTAATATTTTACTACACGATTTCGAAAGAATTTATTACAATGTTGTAGTGTAGTAGTGTTAAGTCGGGAGCATCACTGCTCCCTAAAAAAGCTAGTAAAAATATATAATCCACACCAGGATTATCCACATAAACCCCCAAACTGTATTCCAGCGACACAGAAGAGACTATAGATGACACCCACAAGTACAACCACACGCCCACGTGTCGGTCACGAGACACCACCCTCAGACTCTCCCCGTTCCTCTGTACCCTAAACGGGCTCATCATTTACGTGTCCAGTAGGATATCTACTTGGACTCTAGCTGGAATGGCGCTGGAGAGGTTCATTGCTGTAAGTTTATCGTTAATTGTTTCTCTAATAACTTTATAATAAGGAGACGGCTTGTCATCTGTAGGCGTTTTCTTTTTATGGTAAAATGGGTCAATTTTCTGAGAAAATTTAATGTGGCTCTTATTACATTATCTTTTTTAATTTATTAACCAACCTGTTAAAAACAATACAAATACAGTTAAATCTCAGGTCCTTCATCCTCTAAATTACAATAGAATAGTTACAAAGAGACGTATGTTTGTTGTTATCATCACAATCTGGATCATATCTCTTATAGTGGAACTACCCCAGGTTTGTTTAATATTTCTACTAATTGCTCATGTGTCATGTGCAACAGTCACTACTGTTATTTGTCTTTATTCTTTCATCTGTGTCCACAACGTTTTCGGCACCACACAAGATCTTAAGGCTTGGCGATATCTTAAGTTCTGAACAAAGATAACCTCAATTTCAAAAGTCTCTAAAATCTTATCCCCTTACTGCAGGGGGTAAAACGATAGCTTGTAGTAACCTGTAACGTACAAACTACAAGCTTTCAAAAATAATTTTTAATCATCTTACTATTATCTTATTATCTCTATCTAAAATAGTAATAATATGTAGTAATATGTAGTAATATGTAGTAATATGTAGTAATATGTAGTAATATGTATTCCTCAGATTTGTGTTTCCTATTAAACAATGAGTGTTTTCTTCTCAGGTTGGGGGCTGGTTCCCGTTTGTGTATTACCACAACGCCTTTGGGTGTCTCTCTCCTTCGTATCACCATATGGGCTACAAACACCCTGACTTTCTTATCTTCAGTATCAGCAAGAAAGTTATACTAACTCTCCTCCCAACACCATTAATAGGTTTGTTTAATGAAATAAGGATTGAAAATTTATTAATAGATTTTTTAAAATAAGAAACAATTAATATAGGCTTTAGATAGAAAGTAGAAATGTGTAATTATACAATCAAATGACGAATTGAATTTTCTGAGAAAATATCGTGAAAAAGTTCTGAATATTTATCATCTCTGTTATTAAGTTATTAAATGCGATTGTTATTGCAAATTTTTCTTGAGGAAGACAAACAAAACTCATCTAGAATATAACACTAGCCGTAAAGAATAAGCAAATCCCCAAAAGTTTCACTATCTATTTCAGGCTATTGCTACTACAGAATACTTACGGTATCCTTCAAAAACAAACAATCTGATGACACGTTAAGAAAAAGATACGTGGAAAATGGTTATCACAAATCTCGTATTAAACCAGGTAAACAATTACCAATTACATTTTAAATACGTAATAAGAAATATCAATTACAAGTTTTTTGAATTCGTTAGTAGATGAATTGAAAATCTGTTACAGATTATCTTTCTGTATATCACTGTACAGTTCCTCTTATGAAAAGTACAAACTCAAAAGAGGAACTGCGAACCAGCTGATGCGGGACAGGGATATATAGAGGGGGTTATCTGGCGTAGATCGCGATCGGACTTAGTTCCGACATAGTAGTAGTATAGTAGATAAATTACAGATTTTACCGTACTGTCACGCGAACATCAGTGTACATCAGTCCCAGGGCGAATAACTGGGGGTCTCCATCTCCATGAGCAGATCATTCTTTCAGTAAAATTCCTAAAGCTCTCGTTCATCACTAAATAGATTACAGGGTTGATCCACGCTGATATAAACATAATTGACCATGCAAACTCCGCAACTTCTGACGCCAAGTTTTCAATTCCATAAATGTAACAAATACAGAATGGAAGAAATGACACAATGAAGCTGATGCAAATTAAGATAACAATAAGAATGCGTTTCTTAACTATTGGTCGATCTGTCATCTTTACAGCGTAGACTAGAAGTGCCAAAGTAGTTGTCACCATCGTAACACACAACACGCCATCGAGGAATATCATCAGCACGATATTAACTGTCATAAAATTAAAACCCTCAGAGGAGAATACAAGGTATGTAAAGCAAATCTGGAGGATCCTAAGTCGCTTGGGTGAAGCTGCCCACCATGACTTCTTTCGTCTAACCATAAGGAACCATTTGCCCATAGATACAGACTCCAGCACATTGGGAGGGCGCTTAAAGCAGCGGCAATTAATGTGACAGTGAGTCTTTGTCGCCGTGATGAGGATAAATTTCTCAAAGGATACAAACATCTCAAAAGTTTGTTCAGCGATAGAAAATTGAGAAGAACAATGTTTGCAACCATGAATGAGTACCTGTATGTGAAATGGATGTAACAGAAGCTTTCGCCAAACATCCAGTTTCCTTTATATTGAGTGATCAAACTTGGTAGCAAAACTAAACAACTGTTGGCGATATCAACCACGCATACATTGATGATTATCCAAATCGACATCTTGTCCATTTTTATGGCTTTGTGGCACAATGTTGCATAAATCACAAATGTGTTGCCTATGACGCTAAAAAAGATTGTCATCTGATTCCAAATCATTTGAATTACGATCGTTTCTGGTCGTTCCATGTTTTCCGTGTTCATTTCTACAGTATATAACGCAGTAATTGTACAAGCTATAAATAAAGTATCATCAACATTAAAATAATAATGAAGTGTAAGACACAGCGCCCAGTTGCCGTTGGAGACAGCTATATCTACAAAGGTGGACCAAAATGTACTTAGTACTAAATGTACTAGGCTGGATATTTATTAAAGGCTCCACGAGAGCGTACCTACTGCTCTCGAACTAGGCTAGTACTTACCTCCATCATGTCCTCCTATGAATGAAGTATCATCAACATTAAAATAATAAAGACGACATCGCGGTTATATTGTTATTGTATAAAACACAAAATATAAATGGTAAAATGAAAATGTCTAATGATTACCGAATAATTCAGTTTGTTAGTTTAAAGGTTTCCCGACGTTTATCATCTAAACAATTCATGATGTTTGTGTTACCGTACCATAAGTGAGCTCGAAAAATTAGAACAGTGTAGGGAAAAATAAAACATCCCTGGGTAGCAAATTTTTGTAAGATACCAATATTTTACACTGCAAAAGATAAAATCACAGGTAGCAATACAAATAAGGAAGAAAATCCATTATCAAGGTACCACACGTCCGTCTTATTCACAAATAAGTCTTTATCGGTTCAGTAAAAGGCATACCTATAAAACTATTAAGGCTAAAGAGTGAGGTATAACTAATGACCACTGTCCTTAAAGTTAATCGTCGTTTTCAGGGATAATTTGAGGCAAGTGATTATCGGAAATTGTCGTAGAAAATTGATTTTTGTACTACTTTTGTAACGGGAAGCCCTTCACATTCAAACAAAACTCAGCTTTGCGCCAGATGATAGAAACTGTATTTGGCACAAATAAATGAACATCGGAACAGCTGTTCGAAAAGTTCTGAAAACCACATAAAAACTTTCAGCCATATCGAAGGGGCTATCGAAGCAAAGAACTCAGGTAATAAATTTTCTACACTCTTAATCTATCAACAAAGCCATACCTGTATGCTACTGCACCAGATGCTGTATATAATTGTTTAAATCCAACTATAAAGAGTAAAAACAAGTTATATGGAAAACCAGATGCTGTATGTAATTGTTTAAATCAAACTAGAAAGACAAGTTCTATGGAAAAATATTTTATATGAGTACGCCATCTGTCATCTGATGGTTTAATTAAATAATAAAGAAGCCTTTATAGCGTGATAAAACTGAACCATACAAGGGTTTCTCACTTTTTAGTTTTTAGCATCTCCAATCTAACTACAAATTTCTCCGACTCCAACTCCAACTCCAACTCCAACTCCAACTCCAACTCCAACTCAACTCCAACTCCAACTCCAACTCCAACTCAAACTCCAACTGTTATAGTTCTTAACTCTAACCTCTAACTTCTAATCTCTAACCTCTAATCTCTAACCTCTAACCTCTAACCTCTAACCTCTAACCTCTAACCTCTAACCTCTAACCTCTAACCTCTAACCTCTAACCTCTATTATAAGATAAACTCTCCGGAGACAAACCAAAGAAACGGAGAATGACCGCTGCTCACGAGTCGTTGGGGGATATTTTAGCAAAGACAACTCAGAAATACAACTGCTACAAGAAGAGTTTCATTTGGCTGATAATAGTCATATCTTATGTGATATGCTGGTCACCTGTGTCAAGTAACTATGACAACTTCTTAAATTAAATTGATTTTTTAAAGATTAGATTTAGTTTATGTTACTTGATGTTATTTGATTGATTCAAAAATTTGTTTTTATCAAATTGAAGCGTACACTTGTTTTTTATTTTGTTTTAAGTGTACTGTTATTCAGCTATTGTACTTAAGTAATTTAAAAACAATTTCAGTAACCGGGATTACGATGAACTTTTTGGATGCTTATTGTGAAAAGTATTACCCAAAGGGACTAATAATCACAGTATTTGTTATAGCTATTATGAACAGGTTAGTCATAATTTTTCAGCTTTATTGTAGTTTTGGCATTGATGCTACTGCTAGACTATAAATCTGTAGTTTTGCTGAGAATCTATTTTCAGCTGAAGTATTTATGAATTAATCATCATGCGTTTGTTTTGAATTTTTTAATAAACTTATTTAAATAATTTTTACAATAGAAAGATTGATATTGTATTTAAACTAACGTGTAACACTCACAGCTGTGTGAACCCTGTAATATACGGGTTTCTACATCAACAAATCAGAAGGACGTTTCTAGATATCCTCTGCTGCAGAAGCACACAATCTCGCTTACGTATAGAGCAACAACACGTAAGAACCAACCTTATTGGTTTTAATTTGGTCGGCTAGAATAGAGACTAGCTTATAATATACTAATATATTTAAAAAAACATGCTTTTAGGTTTTAGCCGTCCAAATCTCATCCGATAACACATGGGTTAACTAAACTTAGTGTTTGGGTGAACTAAACTTAGTGTGTTATACTTGTGCCAAAAATAGCTCAGGAGGAAACCAATATCCATTGGCATCAATTTGTGGGCAATTATGCACGAATTATGCAAAGATTATGAATGATAAAGTCATTAAAAGATTTTCTAAATATTTTATCCTTTAAAATTAATGATTTCAACATTCTCAAAAACTCCTCGTCAGTATTATAATAATGTGCAACCTACTTCTAAAACTCCCTAAACAGGAATACCTGGGACAGGACACAGTTACAGTTGGTTTGGGAACACGAGCTATCAGCTCAGTCTACCCCACTGATGTGGTGGAGGTGTCATCAGAGAAATCAGTACTCTCCAACCCTCTCACTTACACGTCCTCCTCTAAAAACACTGATAAATCCTCCTCTAAAAACACTGATAAATCCTCCTCTAAAAACACTGATAAATCCTCCTCTAAAAACACTGATAAATCCTCCTCTAAAAACACTGATAAATCCTCCTCTAAAATCACTGATAAATCCTCCTCTAAAAACACTGATAACATTGATAAATCCTCCTCAGTTATTGACAAGACCTCGTCTCTGAAAAACAGCAGTGCCGTGTTAGTTAACCATGACAGTAAACCATTGTTTGACAAATCTCTGGTACTTCCAGTAGTGGAGAGGATCGAGTTTTAATGCTGTGTAGAATAGAAGGAGTTTTAAAGTAGATGTTGCTTATGAGTAATATCATCACAGGGTATTTGGTTCGGTTAGTTTTTTTACCGTAGTTATGATTATTATTAATAGCAGAATAATTTATCGTTAGCTCAAAGGTCTTGGATTAAAATATAAAGTTTTAATCACCAATTTAATGACTGGATCAGGCAAGTTTCCATAACTAATTTTTTGTGATCAGCGGTAATAACCGCTTTTTTTACGCTAAAAAAGCGCTTATTGATAAAACCCACCGTTATTTGGCGATTATAAAGCGATTATAAACGGTCCCGTTAATAAACGGTTAAAAACGATTATAATCGCTTTTTCCATAAAATATTTTTGCAAAGGCGATTATTAGCGCTTTAAAAGCGATAATAAATCGCGAATTAAAATTATTAGTGATAAAAAAAACGCTTTTATTTTAGGGTTGTCGATTATTATCGCTCCGTAAGCGCTTTTCAAAAAAACGCTTATAAACCGTTTTTTGGACCGTTTTTAAAACGCTTTTAATCGACTATAAGCGATTATATTCACTAGGGAAAGTTCCAAATTAAAAAGCGCCTACTAATCGTTAAAAAAACGCTTTTTTATTTTAAGTTAATAAGCGGTTTAAATCGATTATAAAACGATTATAAGCGACAATAAGCGATTTTTTGAAATCTGCTAAAAAGCGATATTTTCACTATGATCAGCGCTTATAACCGCTTTTCTTGAAATTTTCCTACTGAAAAGCGTTTATAAGCGCTTATTTATTTGCTGTCTATAAGCGATTATAAACGATTATAAGCGCTTTTTTACGTATTTGAAACGAGGAAAAAATTGTCAGGTACGAGATATTATAAGCGATTATAAGTGATTATAAAGTATCGTAAATGTTATTGTCTTCAATTGTCGCTTATAAGCGATTATAAACGATGAAAAGCGCTTTTTGACGCATTTTAAAACTATGATCAAAATATGTTTTGATTTGATTTATTTGGGGTATGTAAGCGATTATGTAAGCGGGGTATATAAGCGATTATAAACGATTATGAGCGCTTAATTTTTTATGTATTTGGAACGAGGACACAATTAACAACAAAATTACGCGATATTATAATAATAGTCCAGTTATTAATGGACATTTATGGAAATGAACCTGCAAATTTTCAGATACTCACGAAACTTTGCACAGACCTTCCAAAAGGTATGAATAAACGATTTTCGGTTGGAGACATTTTTTACCATGGGGAAAACCCAGGAGGGCCACGCCCATATTGATCCAATAATGTAACTGACCCTTTGCTTCTGAAAGTCGTAGAGACTTCAAAATAGGCTTAAACGAAGCCGCATATGCATGTTTATATAGAAGTTATTGATCAACACATGGCCTAAAATCCTTACTTTTCGAGAAATTCGCCAAAAACCAATTTGGGCGTGGCGCTGAGCCCATTTTACTAACTTTTGATATGATTGTGATAGAGTCTTCGGATAGAATGCAAAAGAACCGCAATTGGCATATTTATATATGACTTATGAAGAAACATGTGCCTTAAAGTGCTTACTTTTTCAGTTATTGGCGAAAAACTGATTTTCGGTTCCAGAAATCATGCAAAAATATGGGTATCTGGTATTTGAGGGCCCTAGAGATTTTTGAATGGGTGCAAATTGTGCAGAATGGCCATGTTTATATACAACTTATGAAGCAATATGTACCCTAAAATGCTCACTTTTCGATTTATTAACATAGAACGGGAGGCAAAAATGGCTTATATATAACCAATTTTGCTCTATTTCGTGAAAATTTTCTCTGGTTTTCCCCCAAATAACTCGAAAAGTGAGCATTTTAGGGTACATATTGCTTCATAAGTTGTATATAAACATGGCCATTCTGCACAATTTGCACTCATTCAAAAATCTCTAGGGCCTTCATAGCTCAATTTACCAGATACCCATATTTTTGCATGATTTCTGGAACCGAAAATCAGTTTTTCGCCAATAACTGAAAAATTAAGCACTTTAAGGCACATGTTTCTTCATAAGTTATATATAAATATGCCAATTGCGGTTCTTTTGCACTTTGTCCGAGGACTCTATCACGATTATAGGCCCCTTCCAGCCATTGCCACCTGCCACCTAATTTGGCAGGTTTTACATTAAGACTGATAATCAATTTGAAGTCTTAAAATGATTCCTGCAAAATTAACCGAAAACCTGCCTATTTATCGTATTCGTGCAGAGATTTATCTCACGTAATTATTTAATCGAGTTGTTGATTTATAGAAAAGCCTGCAAAATTAACACAAAACCTGCCTCACCTTTCACCTACTCTCGGCAGGTTTGCTCTATTTTGGCAGGTTTTCCGTTAAATATAAAGTCGAATGCTGCAGATTTAACGCAAATCCTGCGTAAGTTGAGATAATTTGAATCAACTTGTGGCGTGATTAAACCTATATTGGCAGGGGTTTTGGATAATTTGAGTGTACAATGTGGAATACTGTAATGATCGTATATAACCTTATTACTAGGTAGGGTGTAGGACTGAGACTTGGTTTGTGCAAAGCTACAGAAGTACAGAATGCTACAAGTACATGCCTACATGGCTCTATAGTTTATACTTTTATACATGCAGTCACTAGTCAGTGGCGAAACGACCGCCCGACACTCCGGCAACCCCTGCTATGCGGAAGGGGATGGGGGGGGGTGCAGCTGCGGCCTCTTAGGTACGTTTCGCCACTGCATATTATCCACTGTTACCAACACGGGGTCTATGATAAGTTTGAGTATAAAAGTACATATAAAAACCGATTATTGGAAAATAACTGTTTGCTTAACTTCAGTTCTTAGGTTGCCATTTTTAGATTAGATTGCTATGTTCTTAAGTAGTGAGGACAGCACTTTTTCAGTTGCAGTGCCTCTACCTGTTCATTGTTCACATTGTAAGATTTAGTGAATGAAGTGATTCTGAAAGAATCTTCAATTACAATTAATATAATAGTTCTAAATATGCAGTTATTTTCAGATTATGAGATATTTGATCGGAAATTTGTCACACGTTAAAGTGACACTTAATAAGTTGGACCTTAATCGAAATTCGTATTCACGAATTGGAAATAGCTCGTACTATAATTTATAGGTTGACCTCCCACATATGCTCTAAGTGGGAGGTCAACCTATAACTCAAATTATTGCTATTTACCAATATTAATTGATCACTGATGTGGCACTTTCAGCGGAAAATTAGTAATAGAAAGCGGACAAACCAGTTTTGGTGAAGGATGTATATCTTATACTCTTATAGTAGTTGTACACTGTACAGCAATGCTAAGGTAATGAGGTAATGCTGTAATGGGACTACTGCGGACCCTCTACCGGCCAAACATATTATCTCATTATTGAAGGGTGTAGACTGTAATATAGATGTAAGAACTTGCTAAATTGGGAGGTGACTGTTTTAAAATGATCAGATGCTTGCTTAGGTACTAACTTATTAAGAATGAGAGGTGATAGTGATTTACTTTATCTTGACAGGACAGTTAAGTATTTAAGCTTAAGAAACCACGTGGAGCTAAACGGTGCAAGTGATATAATACTTGAAAATTGACCCCCCCCCCCCCCCCCCCCCCCCCCCCGACAATTGACCAAACAAATATATTTATTATACTAACCCTAACAGTAACCCGATTGGGCGACATCTGTCCGACAGCGACATCTGTCCGACAGCCGAATTGGGGAGTTCGGACAGATTTCGCTGTCGGACAGGAGTCGTTTTTGGCGACATCTGTCCGAATTTCGGATCATATTGTAATTTCGGTTCACATTCGTATTTCACAAACTCACGGGTAATTTCGTGACGTTGCTCCCATTGTTCGAATGCTGATTTGATCCATTGAGATCTGATCCATCGATACGTGATTGACTATTTAAGGACAGGATTGTGCTAGCCGTACACTAACAAGCTGTCGATCACATCACAGGACACAGCCTACATGAGTACATATAGGATAGCAGCCGTATGGAGATCAGTTATCGCAATCCACAATGGCAACCAATCTTCAGTAAACAGACCCAGATCTGCAGCAAACAGACCCGAGAGATCTGGAAACGCTATCCATTCCTGCAAACTAAATCCTCTCTACCGACAACAGTCCAATGATGCTCTGGGACTCTGGATGGGACGAACAGACTCGTCGATCATTCCTTTTGGGGACTCCTAAGAACGCAGATCATATGGTGGACGCGGAGCATTGCGTAGTCAACGCCCAACGGTACCTTCAAATCCGCACCTAATCTCTTCCATCAGCTCTTCACAGTCCACGGACTCTTCCCTGACGGCTGGCACCTCCCCCTCTTCTAAGGACTCATTCCTGGAAAATCGACGACCCTCTACCGCAACATGTTCGAAGAGATAGACACCTGGGCTTCTGAGGCCTTGGGGCTACCAACCACAATACATTCTCATGGACTACGAGCTCGCCATTCACAACGCAGTTGCTTCATGCCTGCCTGCCTAGGTCGAAAATAAACTAGTAGTACACTATGGCTCAGATCATATCTCAAATTGGCAATGTTACGTATTCAAATTAACAGTTCAGATCACGTCTCTAATTGGAAATGTGTTGTATTGAAATCAGATCACAATTTCGGACAAATGTCGTTTTTTCTGGTACCCTGAGTCGGACAGATGTCGCTGTCGGACAGATGTCGCTGACAGGAGTCGTGTTACCCAGTAACCCTAACCCTGACCCTAACCCTAACCCTGACCCTGACCCTGACCCTAACCCTAACCCTAACCCTGACCCTGACCCTAACCCTGACCCTAACCCTGACCCTAACCCTGACCCTAACCCTGAATTGACCCCAGTGTAATTACATGGGGGGTCAATTGTCGGGGGTAGATTGCATCAGGGGGTCATTTGTCGGAGGGGGGGGGGGGGGGGGGGAGGGGGTCAATTGTTGCGGTACCGTACTATATAAGTATATAGCGTACTATACCTCTCATTTGGAGATTCAGTGCCATGCCATGGTTGTCAGCTTTTTATCAACTCCGGCCAATTTCTTGACTGCGCTAATCAACTCGGTTTTATTGACTTTTAGTTTTGGTGCCAAATAAGCAAAATTCCAAATAACTTAAGAACTTAAAAGAAAGATAAAAGAAACCTGCCAATTTATAAATTTAACGCTGCCATAATAAGATTATAGCATTATAATCTATTTGGCATGGATTGATAATTTTATAACAAATCCTGCAAAGTTAATGGAAAACCTGCCGATTTAACTTTATCACTGCCGTAATCTATCCGGCAAGGATTGATAATTTTATAAAAAATCCTGCCAAGTTAATGGAAAACCTGCCGATTTAACTTTATCACTGCCGTAATCCATCCGGAAAGGATTGATAATTTTATAGCAAATCCTGCCAAGTTAATAGAAAACCTGCCAAATAACAAATACCTGCGCTGTTGATGCAGGATCACTAGTTAATTAGGCAGGTTTTGACATAAAAAATTAAGAGAAAACCTGCGGATTTAGTGTAATATACTGCTGATCTGGACAGGGTAAATTAGATTACTAGGCAGGAGTGGTAATTTCGCAGTCTTCGCTATTAACTGGGCAGGTTTTAGGTTAAATTCGCAGTGGCAATGGCTGGAAGGGGCCTGATTATATCAAAAGTTAGCAAATTGGCTCAGCGCCTCGCCCAAAATGGTTTTTGGCGAATTTCTCGAAAATTAAGGATTTTAGGCCATGTGTTGATCAATAACTTCTATATAAACATGCATATGCGGCTTCGTTTAAGCCTATTTTGAAGTCTCTACGACCTTCAGAAGCAAAGGGTCGGTTACGTTATTGGGTCAATATGTGCGTAGCCCTCCTGGGTTTTCCCCATGGTAAAAAAATGCCTCCAACCGAAAATCGTTTATTCATACCTTTGGGAAGGTCTGTGCAAAGTTTCGTGAGTATCTGAAAATTTGCAGGTACATTTATCATAAATGACTGGACTATAAGCGATTATTGTATAACTATAAGGTATTATAAATGACATAGCTCGGCGCGCTCATACTAAATCGCTCGCCCAAATTTTAAGAAAATTCTTGTGAGAAGGCCCTTTGGGTATGAAATTGATCTGAATCGATGTATTTTTGGACGCTAATTCCGAATCACCCCCCATGACGTAGGGTAAAAATGCTTCCCTGGAGAGTTATAAGCAAAAAAACCGTTTTGGTCACGTGACAGGCTAGTAAAACATGAACTCTAGGGAAGCTTGGGATTTTTTGCACATCTGCCAATATTTTCGCAGCAAATTGGAAATAAAAGATATATCTTTTGCCGTCATGACGATAATTTGCGTTTTGATTTTTAATAATTTGCGTTTTGATAAATTACAACCGCTTCTTAATCTTGAGTTAATTACATTTGTTTCACTATATGTTATATGGAAATATATGGTTACACTGTACACATTGACATAATATTTAGCGATCTATTTTAATCCTTGTTGCCAGAGAACTGAAAGTTTGCAACCAAAAAAATTGTACAACGATGATAAGATGTTGGTAAGAAGGAGAAGGAGAAGGAGAAGGAGAAGGAGAAGGAGAAGGAAAAGGAGAAGGAGAAGGAGAAGGAGAAGGAGAAGGAGAAGGAGAAGGACAAGGACAAGGACAAGGACAAGGACACAAGGACACAAGGACACAAGGACACAAGGACACAAGGACACAAGGACACAAGGACACAAGGACACAAGGACACAAGGACACAAGGACACAAGGACACAAGGACACAAGGACACAAGGACACAAGGACACAAGGACACAAGGACACAAGGACACAAGGACACAAGGACACAAGGACACAAGGACACAAGGACACAAGGACACAAGGACACGGAGACAAAGACTATGAAACAAGGACAATGACAAGGAGACAAGGGGACAAGGAGAAAAGGAGACAAGGAGACAAGGAGACAAGGAGACAAGGAGACAATGAGACAAGGAGACAAGGAGACAAAGACTATGAAACAAGGACAATGACAAGGAGACAAGGTGACAAGGACAAGGAGAAAAGGAGAAATAGACAAGGGCAAGTACACAAGTAGACAAGGAGACAAGGAGACAAGGAGACAAGGACACAAGTACACAAGGACACAAGAACACAAGGACACAAGGACACAAGGACACAAGGACACAATGAGACAAGGAGACACGGAGACAAGGAGACAAGGACACAAGGAGACAAGGACACAAGGAGACAAGGAGACAAGGAGACAAGGAGACAAGGACACAAGGAGACAAGGACACAAGGAGACAAGGAGACAATGAAACAAGGAGACAAGGAGAAGGAAAAGGAGATCAAATGAGGTTATTCTCTTGCCGACACATGAACACAAAGTGTACATCTCTCAGTAACACTTCTACTAATACTTATAGCTATAATCTATATAGAACTAGTAACATGGTCGCCTTTCATCCGTTTACGAATACGTTTATGATACCGCGTGTTTCGGGATTTTCCGTGAGGCCGGGATTAAAACTGATTACGCGTACGATTTATTTAACTAGCAAGCCGTCGGCTAGAGAATAACAACAATTTGATATGATACTCCGTCTCCGTCTCCGTCTCCGTCTCCGTCTCCGTCTCCGTCTCCGTCTCCGTCTCCGTCTCCGTCTCCGTCTCCGTCTCCGTCTCCGTCTCCGTCTCCGTCTCCGTCTCTGTCCGGAGACGAAGACGGAGACGGACTCTGTCTCCGTCTCCTCCTCCTTTTCCTTTTTTGTTTATTCGATTGTTTAGGGCTCGGGTTAGGGTCATGTGGTAAGGGTATCGGATAGCTTCGGGATTATATATTATGGTTGTTAGGGTTGGGATTAGGGTTTATGTAAAACCGTTTTGTACGGCTGCAAAACTATAAAAACCTTGTATCACGTCGTGACCCCCATCGTTACCTGGGGACCCCAGGCTATTATGTTTCATAAAGAATAAAGATTCGGTGGAATGACAGGCTGAGCGCCGCCCAGTAACCCCCATCGCCGTTTCACTATACCCCTGTAGAGTTTCTACGATACAGCCTACAGGGGAGCTGCGCACCTGTGCGCGGCGGGTCATACAACGTATGACAATAAAAACCAAAGTCACATGAAATTTTTGGGCGATCAGCAAATCAGCGAATTAGTAAAAGCCAGTTCGGCAAGGCCCAATAGTGCATTTTGCTGCGATCTACGTTGTACGTGGTTGCGAGAAGAATTATTTGATGCGCGGCGCAGTTCAGTCTAGTAGTGCATCGCTTTACAAGTAATTGTTTTACTTTATTGTATATTCCAGAGTGGTGTTTGGCAATTAGAAAAATTGATCGTGTGTGGTTTAACCGCGGCAAAATTTTTGTTGAAATTCTTGTTAAAATTCTGCACGCCTAATATAAACAATTATAACGTGCGTCTTACCTGGGGACCTCAGGCTATTATGTTCATAATAGAGATTCGGCGGAATGACAGGCTGAGCGCCGCCCAGTAACGTGCGTCAAATACCACTCTGGGATACAATAAAGTAGAACAATTACTTGTAGCGCGATGCACTGCTGGGCTGCGCCGCGCATCAAATAATTCTTCTTGCAACCACGTAGATTGCGGCAAAATGCCGAGCTGGCTTTTACTAATTCGCTCGCCCAAAAATTTCATGTGACTTTGGTTTTATTGTCATACGTTGTTTGACCCGCGGCCGCGCCGCGCACAATCGCAGCTCCCCCTGTAATTGTATCGTAGAAACTCCACAGGGGTATAATGAAACAACAATGTTGACATACGTTGCATGCCACTTTTCGCGCGCGAAGCGCGCGCCGCCGAAGGGGATACGAAACATGTATCAACAACAATGAGAGTACAAGTTTTTTATAGTTTTGCAGCCGTAAAAAACGGTTTTACATAAACCCTAATCACAGGAGGAGCAATGCGTGGGCGCGATTGCAGCAGTTAGTGCCCGTTTGTAGCAGTCAGTGCCCGTTTGTAGCAGTTAGTGCCAGTTTGTGGCAGTTAGTGCCAGTTTGTAGCAGTTAGTAGCAGTTTGTAGCAGTTTGTGGCAGTTTCTTTGCACTTTGCTCCTCCTGCGTAATCCCAACCCTAACGACCATAATATATAACCCCGAAGCTATCCGATACCCTTACCACAACCCTAACCCGAGCCCTAGCCCTAAAAAATCGAATTCAAAAAGGAAAAGGAGAAGGAGAAGGAGAAGGAGACGGAGACGGAGACGGAGACGGAGACGGAGACGGAGACGGAGACGGAGACGGAGACGGAGACGTTACCTGGGGACCTCCGGCTATCGCGTAATTTTTGTTGTTAATTGTGTCCTCGTTCCAAATACGTAAAGAATTAAGCGCTTATAATCGTTTATAATCGCTTATATACCCCGCTTACATAATCGCTTACATACCCCAAATAAATCAAATCAAAACATATTTTGATCATAGTTTTAAAATGCGTCAAAAAGCGCTTTTCATCGTTTATAATCGCTTATAAGCGACAATTGAAGACAATAACATTTACGATACTTTATAATCACTTATAATCGCTTATAATATCTCGTACCTGACAATTTTTTCCTCGTTTCAAATACGTAAAAAAGCGCTTATAATCGTTTATAATCGCTTATAGACAGCAAATAAATAAGCGCTTATAAACGCTTTTCAGTAGGAAAATTTCAAGAAAAGCGGTTATAAGCGCTGATCATAGTGAAAATATCGCTTTTTAGCAGATTTCAAAAAATCGCTTATTGTCGCTTATAATCGTTTTATAATCGATTTAAACCGCTTATTAACTTAAAATAAAAAAGCGTTTTTTTAACGATTAGTAGGCGCTTTTTAATTTGGAACTTTCCCTAGTGAATATAATCGCTTATAGTCGATTAAAAGCGTTTTAAAAACGGTCCAAAAAACGGTTTATAAGCGTTTTTTTGAAAAGCGCTTACGGAGCGATAATAATCGACAACCCTAAAATAAAAGCGTTTTTTTATCACTAATAATTTTAATTCGCGATTTATTATCGCTTTTAAAGCGCTAATAATCGCTTTTGCAAAAATATTTTATGGAAAAAGCGATTATAATCGTTTTTAACCGTTTATTAACGGGACCGTTTATAATCGCTTTATAATCGCCAAATAACGGTGGGTTTTATCAATAAGCGCTTTTTTAGCGTAAAAAAAGCGGTTATTACCGCTGATCACAAAAAATTAGTTATGGAAACTTGCCCTGGATCAGTTATTGATATTTGACGAGCTCTTTTATTTATTGAAATACAGTAATCCCCCTTCATAAAGAGGTTTTTGAAATAACAGATTTAGCGTAAAAAATGATGAAACGGTAACTTATTTTCGTCCTAAGATCAGCTTTTGGCTTTGCACCAAATATTTACGTTGGAGATATTGTGTATTTTAAATATGATGGATGGCAGGAAGTTATTTAGTTGCAACTGGAGAATGACGAGTAATTAGGAATTTTACCTCCGATTTGGAAGGGGAAATTGTTGCGTTGTAGAAGGTGGAGTGGGAAAACAGTAATAATACTATAATAGAATTTCCTTATAATTTCCTAAATTGTGTAGAAATTATAAAATTATTGTGTTTTATTTAAAACAAAATGAAATTTTATTGTGTTCCTCAAAATCACATATTTTAACCTTAATTTGTTTGATCTCAATTTGCATAACTGAATATTATCTGGTACTAAACAATTTTAGATCGAATTCCGGATGATGGCTAATCACTCTACACTCGATTTTCACGTGAATTTTTCAACCCGTTCTCTAGCTGGCTCTGAACGACTTTTCGAAACCCTAACGCTTTAATCTGAATTCTGATCTCAACCCTAACCCTAAATCAATCCCTAACAAAAGCATATGATGAAACCCTCACCCTAACGAGAAATTAGACCAACTTCCTTATATGTACGGTCATATCACGTGATCGAGATAGTTTTTCGCCAATATATTGCCACATTGCCAGGGGATCATATATTTAACGTCCGAAAATACATCGGTTCAAGTTGATTTCACCTGTCGGAGTGTCGGGCGCCCTTTTAGAAACATCTCGAAGATCGAGTGTAAAGTGATTTAGCACGCTCAAACGAATTCCTAGAACGAAATGTTACCTACAGTTACACTACGCCATGATTCATGAAATTAATTAGTCGTGATTCACCTTTTTATCAATTTCAAATATTAGAATATCTATTAAATACAAATAACCTATGATCGAGCGAAAAATGTTGTACCAAATAACGCATCCTGTACTTTTAAGTTTTAACAGTTTATGAGTTAATGAATTAAAAGTATAAATTTGTGTTCTTCCTCCAAGTCTGATCAAGAGAAGCATATTAATATTGTCAGCATGTCGTCCTGAAATTGAAACATATTTAGGTAATTTTATAATAAATTTAGCTATTTTTGAACATATATAGCTATTTTCAACAAAGAGCGTCAAATCAATTCCTCTCGTTCAACTTAAAGTTTGAGTTCGATTTCAATTTTCAAAAATATAATTTGTAGATCAAAATTTAGAAATCAAGTTTTACAGTCTGTCAATTTGTAATATGGGACTTTTAATTCCAACAGAGCAACAGGATATGCTGATATAGTTCAGAGATCGAACCATCTGACTGTAACACTCCCCTGTGAACTTATTGTACGTCAACCCGCTCAACTGTGAACTGACACTGGCTTTTTTTGGTTTTAAGCTTGAAGCTTCTTAATTTCTGTGAAGAATAATAGGTAAGTTTTATCCATATCGCCCAACTTAACCTGATTTAATGTCATTCGGCAACCTACCTCCATTCACCGTCGGCTCTAATTCAAGTATAAAACAAAATTAAATTAAAAATAGTGTAATAACTACTAAGTAGAAATGATTAATTCAATGGTAACTAAAAAATCTGATTTTGTAATTGTATTACGAATCGACGATTTTATTGAATTTGTTCCCAGAAATTCAATAAAATGTCTCTACAAAATTCAATATATGGCCACAGGACTAAAGAACAAAATCTCATTAGAGAGTTAAAAAACACCTGTCTCACTTTAAAATTGAAAAACTACAGAGTTTATTGAATTCAAGAAACCATTGCTCAATCTTTAAAAATAAAACAGGAGTTTTGAAAGTATGAATATTAGTTTTGAAAAACCTGACTGACCTTCCTACTTGTCACCCGGCCTGACAACTAGGTGGTAACTAGATGGTAACTAGGTGGTAATTATGTGGTAACTATGTGGTAACTATGTGGTAACTATGTGGTAACTATGTGGTAACTATGTGGTAGCTATGTGGTAGCTATGTGGTAGCTATGTGGTAACTATGTGGTAATTATGTGGTAACTATGTGGTAACTATGTGGTAAATAGTAACAGGAGTTTTGAAAATGATGGACCAGGTAACTCTAGGTTTGACTTACGTTGACATTTCCCCTTCCAAGATACGAAATCGCGTATTTTGTCGCTAAATTCACTGTCTGACATCTTCATCAAATCGTCCTTCAAAAATCCCTTGAAGTCGATAGAGCCTTCGTCACATAGCTTCTTCGCATAAGAACAACTGAAACGATTATGTTCGTTATATTATTAAATACAATTTCGTTTATTTTGGAATCTGGAAAGGTAGCTCCTGTGATCAGTTCACACTGGCACAACACTCCCTTTATCTCCGATATAGTATTAGATGTGGTAACTATTGGTAACTAATAACTATTGGTAACTATTGGTAACTATGTGGTAACTATGTGGTAACTATTGGTAACTAGTGGTAACTATTGGTAACTATTGGTAACTATTGGTAACTAATAACTATTGGTAACTATTGGTAACTATGTGGTAACCTGGAAAGGTAGCTCCTGTGATCAGTTCCGCACACTGGCACACACCATCTCCGATATGTTCACAACTATCCGGACAGACTCGTTCCGCTTCAGCACATGGTCCACTGGTTATCGCATAGCCAAGGTTTTCGAAGAGGAACTCGATCTCAATATCGCTGTTGAGGACATTCAGTTAATCTTAAATTGTTATCACTTTGATAATAAAAGATTTTGCTGTTGCAGAATGAGGAAAGATCCGAAATAATTGCCGTTAATAAAGTATAATTTTAACTATCAACCTTTTTATGAAAAATTAGTTAACCAGAAAAAATGTAAAATCATTGTATAGCACATCATTCTTACTTAATATCTTTGCTCAAATTGGTGACGACACCATCACTGCACAACTTGAAGAACGCAGCACAGTAACTATCATAAGTGTTTCCTTGACCACCCTCTGTGACCTTGATACAGATCTCTGACAATTCACCCTTCCAGTTATTACAAGAAGGACACACATTTTCCCCTGTTGTAGGTGGTACTTGTAGTACCTGGGTATGTTTATAATTAGGTAGTATTTGTAGTACCTGGGTATGTTTATAATTAGGTAGTACTTGTAGTACCTGGGTATGTTTATAATTAGGTAGTACTTGTAGTACCTGGGTATGTTTATAATTAGGTTGTACTTGTAGTACAACCCGAAACAAGCGCGTCACGCAGTACGTGAGTGGCTAGATTGTAGATTGTTTTATTATAATATTATTTAATTATTTTATTTTGTTGTTATGTCGTGTAAGTTTGTGGAGTAGTAGCAAGAAGGTATCGTATACATTTAAATTTGTTCTCTTGATTATTTATTAATGATTTTATGTAGGGTCGGCACCAATGTTATTATGGTCTTACCACCGTGTTTTGGTTCAGCCGAAATAAATTTTACGTTGATGTTTTTACAATTTGTTTCTCACTCCAGCTGAGTCTGGTAGTGTTGAGTATCATGAATATTTTTCTAGCTCTCTTTTTCCATGTTTTTGCTTCACAGGAGATATTGTGGTCTTTTTATTGAATATAACTGTAATACATTGATGTAAAGTTTATTTGAATTTTGAAATAAAAAAAAAAAAAAAGTACCTGGGTATGTTTATAATTAGGTAGTACTTGTAGTACCTGGGTATGTTTATAATTAGGTAGTACTTGTAGTACCTGGGTATGTTTATAATTAAGTAGTATTTGTAGTACCTGGGTATGTTTATAATTAGGTAGTACTTGTAGTACCTGGGTATGTTTATAATTAGGTTGTACTTGTAGTACCTGGGTATGTTTATAATTAGGTAGTACTTGTAGTACCTGGGTATGTTTATAATTAGGTAGTACTTGTAGTACCTGGGTATGTTTATAATTAGGTAGTACTTGTAGTACCTGGGTATGTTTATAATTAGGTTGTACTTGTAGTACCTGGGTATGTTTATAATTAGGTAGTACTTGTAGTACCTGGGTATGTTTATAATTAGGTTGTACTTGTAGTACCTGGGTATGTTTATAATTAGGTTGTACTTGTAGTACCTGGGTATGTTTATAATTAGGTAGTACTTGTAGTACCTGGGTATGTTTATAATTAGGTAGTACTTGTAGTACCTGGGTATGTTCATAACTAGGTAGTACTTGTAGTACCTGGGTCCTGGGTATGTTTATAATTAGGTGGTACTTGTAGTACCTGTGTATGTTTATAATTAGGTAGTAGTAGTTAGTACCTGGGTATGTTTATAATTAGGTAGTACTTGTAGTACCTGGGTATGTTTATAATAATATGGTTTGTGCGATTAATTAGATTTAACGTGAGTTATTATTTAAGTGAGTAGTTATTTTTAATGAAGCAAAACTAATTTGAAATCAAATCGAGACGTAGTATATTTTCAAAATTACAATTTTCAGATCTTTCATCATGAATACAATAATTGAATATTGATAGAACGTGTAGCTATAAATCAGTAAATATCCGCTCACCATGAGGAGAATCAACATCATAGCAAAATACACTTCAAACGTGAATATGTGAACTCAACACTTTACTACGAGAGCTCATATCTAACAAAGAAAAACATAAATATTACTGAAGCCATCTGGTTTAAATTGTTACACATGAAAAATAACAAATCAAGCTATGGACAGTGAAAGTTTAAAAAACCTTGACAATAAACACAACTGGCACCCTGGTAACAATTGGTAACTAGGTGGTAACTATATAGCAACTATGCAGTGAAATATTACCTGCCAAAAATAAACACACGAAATGTGTGTTCTCACTAGACGAGCAACAACTCCGAACAAAACCGTTATCTAACAAGACCCCATAATTTAACGCTCTGACGGGCCCACTACGGGGACAGGTGGCCCCTGACTGGTTAATGGAGTGAGGTGACTTGCACGTGGGCGGTGTGAGGAGTCTTCACCCCTCCGACCATCTGTCAGGGGACCCGCGTTAGAGTGACAACTAATTGATTTACGCAATCCTGATAAGATTCGAGATTGGATAATTCAGGCGTCAGTGCTGCTGAAAATTTAAAATTTCACACGCATACAGCTTATAGTTGCAGCTGTGGAGTTGGTTACATATTTAGTTGAAGTGGTTATAACTAGGGGTTAATATAACAAACTCACTAGACTGGAACATTATCTGGAGGTTTACTTCATCATTTAGATAGGTTGCAAGTTTCACAAGTCTATATTCTATATGAGCCCGTAATAATTTAAGATACCTACTTTAATCTGACGGCTCTAATACATGGCGGCCCTAATAAGTTAGCAAGTGTACGGTATTGGGTCCTGTAACGGTGTTTTACCTTCGAGTTAAAGACTCGTCATACTCCGCAAGCAACCCTCATAACTTAACATCCACAGTTAACCATATTTTTTCCCGATCCATGACTCGTGCCGAAGGCACAAAAGAGTCAAGGACAAGGGTTAGCGATCGAGGTTTTTTTTGTATATGGTAGCTTTGCGACCGAGCGTGCGTGCGTGCGTGCGTGCGTGCGTGCGAGCACTGTTATCGCCCACGTGACTACCTGCGCAAAGTTATTTTGCGTGATAATCTGAATTATATAATTGTTGGCGCGCGGCGCTGAACCAACCAAGTACATTATTAATTTCATCATGTACGTATCCCACTAGGCACTAATTGATAGCATATTATAATTATTTTGAGTTAGTATTACTATTTTGCACAGATCCGTGTCAGGTTGCATAAACAATAAACATATGGTTACATAGAAGTATACACGATTTTCAAATTCAATATAGAATTATATTAACTGGGCGGCGCTCGGCAGTCGGCATGTCACTTCGCCATATTTGCATGTTTATATAAACAGTAAAGACTGGGCCGTCCCCAGGTTGTATGGAATATGATAAATACGCCATCACGGATCGGGAAATTGAGCGGCCATCCACAAAAGAAAAGCGGCCGCATTTCTTGTTATCCAAGATAACCTCCTAGTCCTGCTAAGTAAAGTGCTACCTCAATCTCTCAATTACCCAAAATAGCGCGCTACTTTAATTACCAAAACCCAAATCCATCTATTGCAATACCTAGGGTTAAATATCAACGATTAAGATTTCTTCTTCTCCGCCCTGATTATTAAAAATTCAAGATGACAGGAAATTACAACTTTGTCATCAGTGTCCTCTTATTGTAAAGAATCATGTTTTGAAAGATCACTTTTGTCAGAGGAGGGTACACGAAAATAAGTAAATAGTAAACCAAATCTACACAGTTTCTTGATGGTCGCAAATGATTCAGTGAGAGAGTAAGCATTATATTAGATCCATATTTGTTTGAAACCTCTGTGTTAGCTTGGTTACTAGTTGATTAAGGTTGTTATGATATAATTTAATTTTATTATACTTTTATTTACTTACGGCTTACTCGGAGGTTATCAAACTTACATTTCGTCCACGTTGATAAATTCTTGAAACGGGTAAATTCAAAACCCGAAAACATAACCGTTACATTTATAAACTTGTACCACAAAACCCGAAAGTTGTACAGTTTCGATATTACACTTACAGACATAGGTAATCATGATTTCTTCTAGATAGTAAGTTAAACTATAAAGTCCTAAAAGCTTGCAATGACGAGCTTCGAATGAAATCATCTGCTCACGGTACGTATGTAATGCAATGTGAAAATATGATCCTCAACATTGTACCGATATAAGATAGCATTACATTGTAACATTACGTCACCAGCATGATATACCGCGGAGTGTAATTTCAAATTTGTAATTATGAGTGTTCACTGTTCAGTATCTTGTTTTGCATTTGCAGTTAAAGAGCAGGCCAGTTGTTCTTTTTCATTTTGGATTTACATTTTAAATTTTGGTCATACTTTCATAACCCGGGCGATATGATAAAAAACATTTTTTTTAGAGTAAACTGCTAACAGTAACTGCTTACTTTTTCACTTGCTCATCGTTTTAGAAACTTTTTTTAGAAATATAACGTTTTAACCCAAAAATAAAAATACTCCTTAACTCTGTCGCATTAGCAGTCCTACTTCTCATCTGCATTTTTATTCACGACATTGAACTGAAATCAGATAGCATTATCTGCATTATTACATCATCAGTGAGTAATTTACTTTTAGCGTCCACCGAGTGTAATATATGCAGAGCTTATGTGAGTTTAGGAGTTATACTATACAACTTGTTTATTGTTTTACGTTTGTAGTTACGTATATACGCGTTGGTAGTTTGCAGTAGTTAAAAGGTTAAAGAGCAAACTGCTAGCAAACATGTAGTTGTGTTATTGCTTTTCATTATGGTTAAACTTGTCATTCTGTCAATATAAAAGTATAATCAATATATAGCCAACTGACTGATTTTAATTATACTGCTCACGTAACCGTAAAAATGCAATCTGTTCATAATTCTTCGGAAAATTCTAGCGAAATACTATACGCACATTTAAGTTTGAATTTTGAATTTTTCGGAATCGCGATTTTAGTTTTTGCTCATGATCCCTCGAAATTGTGATTTAACAATAGCATATCGAGTTACACTGTCTCACTATACTACTACAGAGGAATTTGATTATGGGCGTATCCCCCCCCCCCTGATTATGCGCTGTTGTTAAAATTACTTATTTCATTTCGATCTAATATTCTGCTTTTCACTGAATCGAATACAGAAAAAGGAACTCAGTTAAATCAGGTACTTAGTAACTTTTAGTTACTGACAGGATTTCCTAGCTCATATCATGCATTTTATTGACGCTATGGTAAACATGACCAACAGTGCGGAAGATCCTCGAATGGCACTACTTGGACAGAATTTAATATACGTTATCCCCTCACTTGGTGCCGTTGTAGTTTGTACTACCATTCTCCCTCTTCAACATGTATCTGCTGTATCTTACTGATGGAGAGAGGAGACCTTTACATCTTCTTTACATCAACTTGCTTGGAGCAGGTATAGTTTGAACATTTGTGATTTTCATGTGTTTAGTTTACTTAAACTGTGCTTCAGGTCATTTTTTACCTCAACTGTGCCCCAAATGTGCCCCAGCTGTGCCCCAACTGCATCTGCCCCAAGTGTGCCCCAAGTACTGTGCCCCAAGTAACTTTTTGTCCCAAGTGTGCCCTGGGAAATACAATTTTGTGCCCCAAGTATGCCCAAAGTGTGCCTAGCTAGATTTGTTTCCCGACACCAAGAGTGTTTGACAGAAGCCAGCTTAAACTTACAGTATCGGACATTATTTGAACGGACATTAAAATTAACGCTATGCCCTCTTGCGTCCAATTAATTTCCGCTCAAATAAAATAATTAAGTCCGATAATGCAAGTGTAAAGTAAACACTTAAGGATAGCTTTCGAACAGGATTTCAAGTTTTATTGATCTTCAATCTCAATCTAACCTATAAGTATAATCACAAATTCATTTCAACTGAGTAATAAAATAATATCACTGATATCTTGTTATCCAGATTTGCTGACAGTTCTGGGCGGAATATCCTTGGTTGTACACATAAAAAGGGGGGACATGTTCAGTATTTGGTTATTTAAAGGACCAGTTAACTGAAAAAAAAGTTATCCTCATATTTTGACAGATTGTGACAAATAGCAAACTAAGCAACGAGTCGAAATTCCTAAATCTCTAACTGCTCTCTAACGCGTGTAATTAGCGTTTGTATCATTTTGGCGATGACGTCATAAAGTCCCTTGCGCGCGCAGAGGAGCTCGTGACACTGTATTTTACAGGTAGAAAATGGACATAATACAATGTTTTTCCCCGAATATCTCGAAAAGTAAGTAATTTAGGGTACATGTTGCTTCATAAGTTGTATATAAACATGGCCATTCTTCACAATTTGCATACATCCAAAAACCTTTAGGGCCTTCATAGCCCAATTTACCAGATACCCATAGTTTTGCATGATTTCTGGAACCGAAAATCAGTTTTTGGCCAATAACTGAAAAAGTAAGCACTTTAAGGCATATGTTTGTTCGTAAGTCATATATTAATATGCTAATTGCGGTTCTTTTGCACCCTGTCTAAAGACTCTATCACGATCCTATCGAAAATGGGCTCAGCACCACGCCCAAAATGGTTTTTGGCGAATTTCTCGAAAAGTAAGGATTTTAGGCCATGTGTTGCTCAATAACTCCTATATAAACATGCATATGCGGCTTCGTTTAAGCCTATTTTGAAGTCTCTACGACCTTCAGAAGCAAGGGGTCGGTTAAGTTATTGGGTCAATATGGGCGTGGCCCTCCTGGGTTTTCTCCACGGTCAAAAAAATATCTCCAAACGAAAATCGTTTATTCATACCTTCGGGAAGGTCTGTGCAAAGTTTCGCGAGTATCTGAACATTTGCGGGTTCATTTCCATAAATGTCCATAAATGACTGGACTACACAACTTTAGAGTTAACTTTAGAGAAAGTCATTTATCTCAAATTAAGCTGTTAGTGTCCATGATCAACCTATGGCGACAATGTTTTACGTGAAATGTAAAAATCAGGAGTAATATAATAAGTGTATTTTCAGATTAAAGTGCTAGCTCATAGTTTTAGAATTGTATAGATTAACGTTGGTCGTTTAGCCATCTAACAATCGATCGTGCCGTAATATATGGCCAAAGAATAATAGGGTCTTGGAAATTCTATAGTTGTTCAGTGGGTCGATTGACTGAACACGTTTGCACTTGGTATTTAAACTTACCAGTAGTTTATTTATGTTATGTACCGATGATAATGCAATTAGGATAACAACTAGGTAAGCCGTAAGTCAAATTCAAAACACACCGCACACGCGTACACTCCAATCAGTATTACTATTTGGTAGACCGGGTATTTTGGCGGGAATTCTGTTCCCATGGCACTGTTCTGATAGAAACTACTTCTACTAATGGTCCAAGAGGAACGGCCGTAAAGTAGCCAGACTTCTTGTCTGCTATACTGGTTGACACATGCCATGCGGACTAAAGTTAGAAATTTCGCTATGCTATAAATATATGATTGCTCTCGGAATTGAACAAACTCCTACTTATCTAGATCCTTTCTAAATTCATTAGAGTTTCATGGACTGGGGAAAAACAATCGGTACAGTCTCCCTGCTTGTGTAACTAGCAATGAAAACAATCCAAAATTATCACATATGACATATAAGTTGTAATAGTAGAAACTTTCTAACCGTACATTCACCCGGCACTGTTCAAGAACCTATATCACTGTTTAAAATCATGACGTGAGCACTGTACATCCAATTTGACCATTGTTAATGATCTGGCCCGGCGCGCGCTACTTCGTAGCACTTGCCATCGAGAAGAAAGCGGCGCGCGCTACTTCGAAGAAATTTAGACGAGTAACATCCGTCAACATCCAATCAGCTATTCCTTTAGTTAGGATGATAGCCAAAACTATAAGGATTTTGGAGAACTAGGGAAATAGTCATAATTCTAAAATTTGAGTGAGTTACAGGTGTTTTATTGACAACGATAAACATTTGCAACGTATTACGCTATGCCAGCGCGCACTGAGGGACTTTATGACGTCACGAGGCCACAGCTTATTATTGCAATAACACGCGTTACACGTACGCTAGAGAGTTGGTTCTTTCGGCGATACGATTCTTTACCGGTTTGTCACAGCTGATTTAAATCTTAGCCAAATTTGAGACCACAAATTTTTCAGTTAACTGGTCCTTTAATAACATGATTTGGCTGTCTTTCTACGCAGGTGTACCGCTACTGTTCGGATTAGTTTTAATCAGGGTAGGTGCTCTTTTTGTGCGTTAGAGGTCGTTCACATATTAATTAGTAGTAATTAGTAGTAATTAGTATTAGTATTATTACGTTCACATATTAGTATTATTACGTTCACATATTACGTATAAATCATCTGAAGGGGGAGGGTTCCTAATGATTACGCTAGTGTAATTTTGACACAATAGCTATGTGTAAAACTGATTACAGAGGGGGGGGGGGTAAAAATGTTCCAAAAATGATTACGTAATATGTGAACGACCCCTTAGATTTAACATGTACTTTTATTTACTATTAGCGTTTGATTAATACTAATAGTTAATATTAAGACTTGTAAATAAGCCGAGGGGTACAGGAAAAGTGTCAGAGTTATTTGACCTCTTAGACTTGTTCTCAATTCAAATTATGAAAAAATGGGTTTTGACACAATTTTGCAAAAAAAAAACTAAAATGTAAGACCTAACAAGCATTCCCAAACCGATTTCATTTAATTTGCTCCTTCATAAAATAGAAAAATTATAATTTCAAATTTGGACACGAGTCTTGAAACACCCTGTATATAAGTATAATATACTTATTAAATACCATGATTGCCGTATTATTGATATGACAGGTTACCGTGACTTTAGACTGTGTAATTTTGACTGTATTTATTCTACAATAAGCTTAATTATACTAACTGTATTCATTGCAGAAAACTAACTGTTTCCTTTCTCTAACTGTTCCAGATACTAGCCAGGCACATGGAGCTATCAAACTGGATATCAAACGGACTAGAAGCAGCTAAAGTAAAAGCCTCAATATCCTGGACAATAGGAATCGGAGTAACAATCCTCCACGACAGTATGGACTTTGGTAGGATCGGCTCCGTTGTAAAAGACGTGTGTATCATGTGCGTAGTGATACCCACCTGTGTTTTGAACCTGTATGTTTGGATTACGATAAGAGGAATGAGACACTATAGTAGTAGCCTGTATAAAGCTACGGTGACGGCGCTGTTACTCTTTCTTAACTTTCTGATGTGCTACGCGTACTTTACTGGCTGTTACATCTACTTTATCTACACTGTTGTTACAGGTGAGGTTTTACTGGGGTTACATCTACTTTATCTACACTGTAGTTACAGGTGAGGTTTTACTGGGGTTACATCTACTTTATCTACACTGCTGTTACAGGTGAGGTTTTACTGGGGTTACATCTACTTTATCTACACTGTAGTTACAGGTGAGGTTTTACTGGGGTTACATCTAATTTATCTACACTGTAGGTACAGGTGAGGTTTTACTGGGGTTACATCTACTTTATCTACACTGTTGTTACAGGTGAGGTTTTACTGGGGTTACATCTACTTTATCTACACTGTTGTTACAGGTGAGGTTTTACTGGGATTACATCTACTTTATCTACACTGTAGTTACAGGTGAGGTTTTACTGGGGTTACATCTACTTTATCTACACTGCTGTTACAGGTGAGGTTTTACTGGGGTTACATCTACTTTATCTACACTGTAGTTACAGGTGAGGTTTTACTGGGGTTACATCTAATTTATCTACACTGTAGGTACAGGTGAGGTTTTACTGGGGTTACATCTACTTTATCTACACTGTTGTTACAGGTGAGGTTTTACTGGGGTTACATCTACTTTATCTACACTGTTGTTACAGGTGAGGTTTTACTGGGATTACATCTACTTTATCTACACTGTTGTTACAGGTGAGGTTTTACTGGGGTTACATCTACTTTATCTACACTGTTGTTACAGGTGAGGTTTTACTGGGGTTACATCTTCTTTATCTACACTGTTGTTACAGGTGAGGTTTTACTGGGGTTACATCTACTGTATCTACACTGTTGTTACAGGTGAGGTTTTACTGGGGTTACATCTAATTTATCTACACTGTTGTTACAGGTGAGGTTTTACTGGGGTTACATCTACTTTATCTACACTGTTGTTACAGGTGAGGTTTTACTGGGGTTACATCTTCTTTATCTACACTGTTGTTACAGGTGAGGTTTTACTGGGATTACATCTACTTTATCTACACTGTAGTTACAGGTAAGGTTTTACTGGGGTTGCTGTTCTGCGTTTTATGGATAAATTAGAAACATCAGTTTCCAAGATTTGACACAAATTTACGATGGTTGAAAGAAATCATACCTTATCGTACTTTATGTGGTCAACATTACGTGAACTGTTACGTGGGGACCCCATGGCCCAGGCTATTATGTTCATAAACATAGAGATTACGGCGGAATGAAAGGCTGAGCGCCGCCCAGTAAGTGAACTTTGGAGCTCTGCAGTGGAAGGTTTAGAGCTCTCGTACTGTCCGCCCAAATGAAAGTCCAGCTCCCATGTTCGTTCAAACAAATTGCGTTCATAATATTAATTGTGTCCGCCCAAAATCATATCCGTTCACGTAATATCCCACCAAATTAGGTCCGATAAAGTATTATAATTATAATGCCAATGGTATTGGCAATACTCGCGATTTAAACATTAAACAGTTTTTTTTTGCGAAGATAGCCAAACTGCACTGATCGTTTTAACATTGTGACTACCATTTTATCGGCTGATAGTTGTCATGCGACTAAACATGAGAAATAGAACCCGCTAAATATTTCGTTAAGTTAAATTTGACCAGTAGAATTAATTTTGATACTTGACGTTTTTAAATTTAAGCAACATTTCGCTCAAGATGTTGATTCAGACTGTTTATCCAATTTGACATATAAATCGTAATACTATGATTAAGTTTGGTGACTTGGTACAAAATTAACTGGAAATAGTTTATCTTAGATATATATTTAACGTAAACTTAATCGTAAAAACTAAACGTAAACTTGGTTTTGAAATTAATATGTCTGATCGTTCCATCGCAAAATAGAAGTCTAGTCGGAAAAAAAATGCCCACGATTTTTATGGTTATGGTTTATCAAATTTAGCTGAGTTTTGCGCATCGAGAACGGTAATGGACTTTATTAAAATTAAAACATTAACACCTTACAGTCGATCGTACGGGATTTTAATAAATATTGATAATTCTGATAGAGTTGAATAAGCTGGGAGTGGGAATGCTATGTTTACCCTACGAGACATATCTAAAAGGTACGAAATGCGGTGGTTTTCCGAAGAAAAGACACACCAGATTTTCGGACTACCAAAATTTATGTCACCATAATTTTTTCCCCCAAGTTATTTTTTGCATGTTTTCTTTAGTTCTTTAGTTATGACTTTGTCGATTTACTATCATTATTATAAACTATCAATATGATTAATTTAACAAATGAACACTAGTATTACACCTGGGACTACCCTGGAAAGAGAAACGCCCCTGAACCATGAGAAGTTTTTAAAAATTACACTTTTTTAATCAATTCAAAGGACAGGTTTTTAAATTTAGCAGTTGACTTAAAGTTTAAATAATCTAATCATCTGAAGCTCAACAATTTTTATTTTTTGTTCCTTTGTATGTTAATCCAACAAAATGATCACACACTATTCCGAAGGTATGAAATTACAAAACGATTTATAAAATTTTAATGATCAATATTCAAAAATCCAACGTCTTAAAAACGACTCATATAATATTTCTTCAGTTCCTATTCCGAGGTGCAACAGCTCCCCCTGGTAACACTATAAAATCCCCCAGAGCCCTAGGTAACACTAAATTCCCCTGGGGCCTGGTAACATTAAATCCCCTAGTAACACTATAAAATCCCCTAGAGCCCTAGGTAACACTTAATTCCCCTGGTAACATTAAATCCCCCTGGTAACACTATATCCCCTGAAAACATTAAATCCCCCTGGTAACATAAACACCACTGGTTACACTAAATCCCCTGGTAACACTAAATTCCCCTGGTAGCACTAAATCCCCCTGGTAACACTAAATCCCCCTTGTAACACTAAATCCCCTGGTAACACTAAATCCCCCTGATAACACTAAATCCCCATGGTAACACTAAATCCCCCAGGCAATACTTCCTGCTCTACCTCCACCTGGACAGGACTCCTCTTCTGCACTGACGAAGGGAGACATTACCTAGGAGAGTGCTTCATGCTCCTTCAAAGTGTAGGTAACAACTTGGTGTTAGTCTGGAACAGTGCCAGAGTAGCGAGGATTGTTGTTAGGTTTCATTGGGAGAGGGTCAGGGTGTTTTGCTATCAAAATAGGTCTGAGCAGCATGAGGACCAGCCGTTGCTTTCTCAAGTTTGATTGAACTGGGAAGAGTTTGGTTTAGTTTTTGGGTTTTACATTTTGTATTAATATAATGGAATTTTTAAATGATGAGATTTAATTGTTAATTTTGGTTTTAAATTATGCACTGAGTGAGTGTACATTTCCGATTTTTTCCACTGTCAATAATTATAAAGTTAAATTGTACTTATTTTTGAGTTGGTTCACTCCAGAATCCTTTTCACCTCGGCGGAATTCTAAGTTTATATCTTGTTGTTAAAATCATATCTTAGTTAAGTTAAATCAATATCTGAATTATATGAAGTGTTAAAGAATCTGAGTGAGTAACCATTCCACATCATACTATAAAATCAGCTTCAACAAAATGACAGAATTGATAGCTATAGCATAGATAAAATAAAAAATTGCAAATGTAGCATGGTGATCAGTAATGGATAATTGTGCTTCACTTTAGGGATGAGATGATTAGCAAGGCTATATGATTCGTTGATGATATTAATCCACTTAGGATTGCTAGGCTTATCAATGCTTCAAGGCTTTTATAAGGCCGCTAATTTTTGTAATTAAATCAATTTTCCTTTCAATTGATATCGTACATTTTGCCATCATAAAATAACAATACCATTTATAAATCTGCTCCCAAAAACAAACCTCCTCCAAAAGAACATGTAGGGATGGGAGACAGCACTCCATCAGAGCACTTGACCACTGTTCCTGAACCTTCCATCAGACGGTATCCTGGCTCACAGGATACTTGTACTGTAGCTCCGTCATCTAGAGGGAAAGCTGAGCCGGGTGTGATCACGTGACTCCAGTTTTCAGGTATATTGTCACATGTTCTTCCACCTGAGATATCATTTAAATTACTACTTAAATTTCATTTTGGGGGAGGAGTATAGTACGGTATATCGGGAGGTGTAGAGTAAATTTAGGCACGGTAAAGCAGGGTTGTTTCTAGGTGTTTAACAGTTTAACTTAGAAAACAGAAATAGAGAAATAAAGTGTATGTCTAAAAGATCGTGTGTCCTATACCTTTATACCTGCCTCCTTATATTCTGAGTATTTGTAAAATAACCTCTCCGTTGCTTTGCCTCTGGTTATGTAGTAATGTATAAGCTGAAGGGCTTGGTTTCATTCAGTTTAAACCGGCCTCGTTCTACACCTTTTGATCTATCGGAAACTTACCAGGTTCCGGCTGGACAACATTACAAATTGGTGCCGAGTCTGTAGTCAAGGTAACACGAAATGAGCCATCAGTAGAACTCAGCCCGATTGTTGAGAGAGCGCTGCTTGTAGCTAGAGGTACACGGCCAGCAGTCTTACTTGCTGAGAAAATCTTGATCTGGTCAGCATCTTTGTCACACTGTATTATCAGCTCTGAAGACGCGCTGCTGATCCCCAAATCGGACACCAACCCTCCAGGTCCATCAACTTCATACAAGGTCTTCTTATATCCATCAGCAGAGATAAACTCTTCAAGACTCAGGGCTGAAGTTGTTGGGAGGTTCAAGGTGAAGGTTTTACCATCACTCATCTGCAAGTGGAGTCGAGGAGGGGTTGAGGAGGTTACTTCGTACTTTACACTGAAATTAGCAGCTCCTAGATCAACTTGCTGATCAAAACTCGAGCATTTCTCCCCCGTACCTGGACAATCAAATTTATTAGTAACACTAAATCCCCCTGGTAACACTAAATCTCCTTGGTAACACTAAATCCCCCAGGTAACACTAAATCCCCCTGGTAACACTAAATCTCCCTGGTAACACTAAATCCCCCTGGTAACATGAAATCCCCCTGGTAACACTAAATCCCCAAGGTAAAATTAAATCCCCCTGGTAACACTTAATCCCCCAGGTAACACTAAATCTCCCTGGTAACATAAAATACCTCAGGTAATACTAAATCTCCTTGGTAACATAAAATCCCCCTGGTAACACTCAATCTCCCTGGTAACACTCAATCCCCCAGGTAACACTTTCACTTTAACTTTCACTTTACAATGGTTTTTATGTTTTATCGATACTTTATTATTTGATAACATTAACTTTAATTGATTATTTGCACTCACAGTTGATAACTAAAATTATTAGTCTCCTTCAACTAAACCAATGACTAATTAATTAATTGATTAATTATTTAAGTAAGCCTATAACTAAACTGTACAAACCTGAACTTGTGGTACATCCAAGAAACAGTAACAGCTTCGCCCCGAAAGTCAAGACATTCATTTAAATCTTGGAAGAAACTCCTCCGACAAACTTATGGTAGTTTTTTTGAGTTATCTCGGGAGAATAGTAGAATAGTCACGAATTTTTTTCTCCACCAATCAATACTGTCATATCATCTCTAAACTGAAAGATCTAACTAAGAGAATAATTACTCATCGCAACTGCAGTTAACACGAGTTATACGAATTAAAACTATATCAATTAAGTTGTTAAAAAACCTTAATCGTTTTCGCCCCGAACGTTCAACTTACATGTTAATTATTAAGTATCATTGTGGCAACCAACGTTAAAATTCTAAATATGGCTATGATCTGTAATAGACTGGTAGATAAGCAGGAAATGGGTTAAATTAAATACTTATTAGTGACACCTCTACATCAATTATCACCTTTAGTAGATCAATTATTGTAAGTATAACTCGAACAGTTGAGCCAAGTAGGCAGTTCGTTTAAAATTGATCATATCCTTCTAAATTGTGTTAATTATATTAATTGACACTTTACAGAGTAGGGCAGTTTAAACTCTTCGTGCTAAGTAACGGGGCATTATAAGATAAGAAAATATCGATAATTATACAGGGTGGTCCAAAAGTAACGCTACATACGTTGGGTCTTATATCACCGCCGTATTTCATATTTGAGACCTGCAATTAAGATGAAATTATACAAACTTTATTACGGAATCGGAAGTGGAAAATGAGTTGTTATATTACTCAAATGGACGGTGAAAGAATATTTGAAAAAATAAGATGGAGTGTTATATACTTTGTGAGCTGATAAGACTGTTTAAAGGTTTAATTACACACATGCTTTTTAGATTCTAAACGTTTCTGTTTCCAATAAAGAGTATTTTGTTGAGATATGCTTGCTCGGTAAAATTAGGAAAAATTGTGTTATTTTTAGGAAAAATAAGATAATTGTAAAGTAATTCAGGTTAGGACGGCGTGGATGCAGGATCACCAAGTCAATGAAAATCTTTAAGAGAGTAGAATGTACTCCTCACCTCAAGCTGTTCATAGGAATAAGATTATCGTGCGAGTTTTGCGCTTTTGCCAAATTATATACCATCCGATAGGAAAAATGCTCAATCGGATGTCGCAACAAAAGCGCAACGAAGCGCACGTTCCTATAAAAAGAATTAAAGCAGCCGTATTGATCCTCCAAACCTACATCTTTCAAGAGCTAGGATTAGCTGTATTTTGCCGTTAAAATACAATTTATACTGTTTTACTTCATGATTGGGCCGTAATTCAAAAGCCAATTTGATAATAAGTGGAGCTCATCGGCTCACTTAACATTACTTATCGCTCGGTTGAGCGACCATGTCTTGCGACTTGACAGCAATGCAGGCAATATGATCCGAATACGAAATATCCTTGTGTTTGGCATGTAGTATCCCTAATTGGGTACTTCGTCATCAGTTATGTCTATGATACTCAGGAAAAGTTACTGGCTGGTGGTGGTACTAGAGTTGGTTTAATTTAAACAGACGGTTTGACCTCGCGCGCGACATTAAGCTATTAAGCATGATTTGCACGCGTGGCGCATTCCGATGTCCAAGCAGCTAGCACGTGACACAATTCAGCCAATCAGAGTACAGGAATCCGCAAAGTTAAAGTTGCAAACTTTTGATCGGCTCAAAATGGGACTTTTCTGGAGATTTTGAGATAACTCAACAACTACGTTGTACGACTACGTTGTTTTAAATTTTCCTCCTGAGGAGGTAACGTTACTTTTACAAAACGAAAATGTTACAAAAAACCGAAAGTCCCTAACTATTTTACTTTCAAAATTAGGCCCTATCCAGTAATTAGGGTTTCTGGGAATCTGTGCATGGGAAAAATTAGGGATGATGATTAATCACTCCATCACTCTTTAACAAAGGCATATGCTGAAACCCTAAAGAAACCTAACGAGAAATTAGACTAACTGTACTTCCTTATACGGTCGGTCATATCACGTGATCGAGACATTTTTTCGCCAATATCTCGTCAGGGGAGCATAATTTAAGCCTATGTCATGGGGATGATTCAGATTTCGGAATCAACGTCCGAAAATATATGGATTGAAGTTGATTTCAACTGTCGGGGCCTTTTTAGAACAATCTCGAAGATCGACTGTAAAGTGATTTAGGACGCTCGAAAAATTAGCGATTTATTTGGCCAATGTTATACTTATAGCTAGCGTCGCGCGCCAACAATAAACTAATAAATGATCAATTCAGAAAATCGTGTAAAATAACTTTGCGAGGGAGGAAACTGGTTGCTATGCGTGCAATTAATTTACACATGCTTGGTGTCGCGCGCAGCACAACAGACCCCACATATATTCATAATTATAGGGGAGTGGTCTATATTGCGAAGGAGCAGACTTTTGTCATCACCGCAAGACCGTCGGGCCACCTCATATATCCAAACCCGATTACTTATTCCTTTCGATCTTTCACTATCACTATCAGTTCAATTTATATCAATTAATATAAATTGAACTGATAGAGTGAAGATAATACAACTTACAAGCTTTGAATGCCAAGTGTTATGATATGTAAAAACAAGATATCAGTTGAATCAAAGTCATGAAATAACATCAGTCAGTCATATACAAGAATATAATCCTGTATCAAGTAGGGAATATAATTATCACAGCAGTTGAACAAGTAGGGAATACAATAATCACAGCAGTTGAACGAGTAGGGAATACAATAATCACAGCAGTTGAACAAGTAGAGAAGTAGGGAATATAATTATCACAGCAGTTGAACAATGAACAAGTAGGGAATATAATTATCACAGCAGTTAAACAAGTAGGGAATATAATTATCACGGCAGTTGAACAAGTAGGGAATGCAATAATCACAGCAGTTGAACAAGTAGGGAATATAATTATCACAGCAGTTGAACAAGTAGGGAATACAATAATCACAGCAGTTGAACAAGTAGAGAAGTAGGGAATATAATTATCACAGCAGTTGAATAAGCAGGGAATATGATTATCACAGAAGTTGAATAAGTAGGGGATATAATTATCACAGCAGTTGAAAAAGTAGGGAAGTAGGGAATATAATTATCACAGAAGTTGAACAAGTAGGGAATATAATTATCACAGCAGTTGAACAAGAAGGGAAGTAGGGAATATAATTATCACAGAAGTTGAACAAGTAGGGAATATAATTATCACAGCAGTTGAACAAGTAGGGAATATAATTATCACAGAAGTTGAACAAGTAGGGAGTATAATTATCACAGCAGTTGAACAAGTAGGGAATATAATTATCACAGCAGTTTAACAAGAAGGGAATATAATTATCACAGCAGTTGAACATGTAGGGAATATAATTATCACAGCAGATGAACAAGTAGGGAGTATAATTATCACAGCAGTTGAAGCGTAAACAAATTCCATACGCCAAGGATAGGGACTGCCTTCATTTGAATATGTCAAATCAATAACACTGAAAAGTGTACACTAGTGACACGCTAACAAATATAATAAACCTTATCGGACATAATTGTCACGGACATTACTTTCACGATGAAGACCTTAGCGTGAATAATTGTGTCCGTGAAAATAATGTCCGGTCCGTGAAAAACTTGTCCGTGACCAATTGTGTCCGATAAGGTAGAGGCAAAGCAGTATTGGAACCATGTTTTTATACATTCAGAGTACATAGTATAGTGTTAAAATGTGATTGCAGAAGTGTTCCATTTTCCACTCCCAGTATCTAGGATACGAGAGAAAGTGACAAAGTACTGACAAATTAATTCACCGACAGTTATATTGTAAATGCTTAAATGATTAGAGTTAAATGATCTGCCGATTCATTTAACCGTGCCTTAACTGTGCCTTAACCGTGCGTTAACCGTGTTATGCCACACTACTGAATTGCCGTTGACAGTAACCATAACAGAGTTTCATAGCACGTGCTACATATTATAATTATTTATTTTATTTCGGTTGCCGATTATATGTTCATTATTCACCGATTGATTCCATGATGTGACATGGACAAAAGGAAATCGCCGCATGTGCGGGATCATGATTTTTCCCATTCTTTGCGAAAAATTTTATATGTCGTACTCGTCTGTTTGGCTTGTCAGTTATACTTGATTATAAGATTATGTTTACTAAGTTATATTTCTTCAATAAGTTTAGTTAAAGATATAACAAGCATTTTACAATCTATGCATGGGGTACATTATAGGTTTATAGATTTAAAAATCGAGATTCCAGAAGCCTGAGTCGTCATTATAGCTTTATAGCTGCTGTAATTTCAAAAATAATTATGCACATTTTTACTGACTATCTACTTATCTAGAGTTTATCAAATAGTCCCCTGTCCCCTGTCCCCTGTCCCCTGTCCCCTGTCCCCTGTCCCCTGTCCCCTGTCCCCTGTCCCCTGTCCCCTGTCCCCTGTCCCCTGTCCCCTGTCCCCTGTCCCCTGTCCCCTGTCCCCTGTGCAAATGAGCTTGGTCTCCTGACTCCTCGAGGGGCAACATTTCCTAATTTTCTCCTAGTTCGAATAGATAAAGCTATAAGTATATTAAAATCTACGTCTCCGATCTCCTCGCTCTCCCAATAACTTGCACCCCTAAATGATACAAGCCATTGTCACCTCCTGAAAAGCTCGCTGACTACTCACTAATCTAAAACACTTTACAATCCCCCTATTTAACAGACAGGATCCACATTATCACTGCAATTTTACCCCGCCATTCAAAACCAATCCTCCACTGTTTACTTGTTTAGTGAACCGTAATTTCGGGTCCTCACCATCCTCTTCGAGGATAAAAGAAACGTGCCCAACAAATTTTGCGATAAATTAGTGACAAAGAACTCGGCCTCGACCACGAGTCTATATCTGTAATAATTTTTGATTTGCCTTTTGTTATGCAAGGCTCACAAAAATAATTGTCACCTGCGTTTCAAGCAGGCTTATTTTCTTTGACGCTCTCAACCCCCGCAATTATCAGATGAATCAAACAAACCGGCATGTAGCAATATATTTCAGATAATTGACCATCATCATTAACGGCTGGTAGAAAGACGTATGTAGTCTTTTCAGGGGCGAGTACCATTACACTGAGTCGACCACGCTCTCAGACCACGTTTTTAAAATAACTTGTTATCTAATTAAACATTCCATCTAAAGAGCTGTTAATAGCGGTAAATAGGTAGCTAGAAAATGGAAATGTAGTTGCTCTGCCCAATCAGGTTAAGAAATGTACACTGTCAGGGTGCACGTGAAACCATTAGTATAGCTCTGCTCATGTGGTACCCTGAAAAGAGGTGTTTTTCCAGGGCTCGTGAATTTCGCTTGCTTTGTCCTACCACCTGCCTGCAGGAACACCTACCAATAGGGGGCTAGATCTGAGGACACGTTGGTTAGATCTGAGGACACGTGGGTGCGTCGGGACCCAATCAGGGGCTATATGCAGCGCACCGGGACTGGTTTGATACAAATATGCATGTGTGAGTAGAGATTACGAGAACAAAAGAAGCGCACTTATTGAGGCAGCTCATTGGCCAATGGGCCAATTAAAGCGCTTTATTTCAGGACTGAGAGCAATGATTGGGTAGCAGCTAGTGCACGTGCGCGCGGCTCCAGATACAGGACACGCTAGCCTGCAACCTTGTTACATAAACCCCCTGTCTGCCTTAATCGGCTCTTTACTTACATTGATTTCCAATTAGTAGACGAAGTAATAATCAACAGCACTGTCGCCATTACAGCTCTCTCCCCCACCATACAGCTTCTGAAATTAAAGATTAGTCCCGGATCCCAAGTAAGGAGCATATAAGCGAGGAGAGAGGGCTACAGAGAGGAGGGGAGAGGAGGCGAATGACGAGCTGCTGCCGACATGGCATAGAGGCTGGGTTTTTGAAATAATCGTCACGTGCTGACACCTAGCGGTAACGGGTTGCCACTGCACATTACTTTGCTGGTCTAGTCATGAAGAGCATGCAACTGGTCTATGACTTGTTATTGAGTTATTGACGCACGATTCACCGGAAATTCCCTGACAGTGGGTCTCGGTTGGGGTACAAAGAAGTCGGTTATTGGTGGTGGAGGGGGAGGAGCTGGGGAGGAATGAGTAGTCAGATATATTGTAGTCAATTCCATGAGTCTTTTTACAGTGTTGTGTAAATTAGTTATAATTAAAACGCTTTCGTCTAATCAATGACATGATCAAAACTTCCTCTTGAAATTATAGGACGGTACAAATGCTTAGTAAACTTTCACGTGAAGGACCCGTCATGAGCTATAGTTCAGATGGATATAATTGTGTAGTCAATTTCATAAGCCTTTTTACAATCTGAGCCTCGCACACGTGCACTATCTGCCACCCAACACCCAATCTAAGAGCAGCTCTAATGTTAAGTCCGGTTGTCCTGCAATTGTTCACCCTTACAATTTATAATATATATGACGTCAAGACCATATTCTCTTGGAATGGATGGAATATGTGCTTAGTAAAATTTAGTTTCGTGCACTTCTGATGCAGTCCATTTCGTTATATATATATAGTAAGGCACAATTATTGACCAAGATCAAAATATTGACAAATACTCAAAATTAAATGTGGAGTGGAATATATATTAAATGTTTATTGTACTTCAATATAAGGTCCGACCAAGGATCAAAGATTACGTTTATTATATATACCGTTTCCCTCTTAAAGTCTTAACAATTACATGACCATATTTTTATAAGGAGTTTTATAATCGTTAAACTTAACAAATTGTATACACTGATAATCCCTGACTTTGCCTCAAAGCAAAATAAAATTGATCTCAAAAAACATTCACGGTGAATCACTTTTAACAATTTTCCGATGCATGTTCGTCCAAACCATCATAATTATACTTTGTTAGAAAAGATGTAATGACCGTGAAGTCATTTTCGATCAAACGCCTTGATGAAGCTGTCAGTCAAACTTAAAGGCTAAATGAGAAAGTTGAAGAATTTAATGAAAATCCCGATTTTCTACGTCAATGCGAGACATGAGTTTAAATTAGGTATCGATTTGTGGGGACTTGAAAATGGAATGCGCTCCAATTCATTACAGCCGGTGACATACAATATCCGTTAGAAAATTATATAATACCACATTTGACCTATAATAATGGTGGCACATAGTAATTGTCGAATTCTAAAATCGAGTAAAATGTCTTACCAGTATACGGTCAAATGCCAAATGTCGATTTCCTTAAATGTTATATCCGATCATTTAGTATAAGGTGGTATTGAAAATGTTGACTAAAACCACGATGTTTCCCTATTATTTTAACACACCTAAAATACCTTTTAAAGAATAACCAAAGAATTGTATAGGGCTGGATCTAACTGCACTTGCAGATCGAGTCTGATCAATATTAATTCGAAATATAACTCTATAAGCCTATAAGCCTATATACTCCGCTGACCGCTCTGAGATCTGTCATCTGAGATCCACTCCGATATTCTGTTGTGATATTTAACAGGGATTCTAAATATAACCGTACCCCAAGCTCCCGAAGTCGGCCAAATCTCACCCAGTGACCCAGACAGAATGCACATGGTGAGGATATACGCTATTACCATAGCAACTCACTTGGTTTATGTCACGTGACTACAGAATATCGTTATTAAACCTTACCCTCCTGGTTTTGTTTCGTTTTAGCACATTGGTTTGATTCTAAATATAACCCTACTCCGCTCCAAGGTCCATCTCACCCATTGGGGATATACGCTATTATAACCGAGCCACCGCCCACGTGGTCTGTAAGCCGCCCACGTGGTCTGTAAGCCGCCCACGTGATCTGTAAACCGCCCACGTGATCTGTTTTCTGTGTTTAAGTTCTCACCCAGTCAGCCCACGTGGTGTGTTTTTAAGGTCACGTGACAATGATCCAGACGGAATCCACGCAGAGAACGTGAGAATATAAACTCATTTCTCCCATCTCTCCCCTCTCTCTCACAGTAAGCTATTACCATTCTTTCAATTTAAGGTGTCAATAATATAAGTGGACTTTAGATTCAGTAAAATGTGCTCAAACGAAACAAAAATGGAATTTTTGAGTGCCAAATCTGTCGTTGAGTGCCAAATCTGTCGAGGTAATACGAGAGAAACTGAGTATAATGGTAGGTATTCATTATTAAAGTATTAAGTTATTGTATCTTAGAAATAGATATGGTACTGTCCCGATATTGGGAGTTAATATAATTAAACTCCTTACTCCTCTAAAACGAAAAAAAGACGGGATTTATAAATGTACCAGAGATATGCAGTGCAGTCCAGACTCCAGATTTACAGACATATAAAACACCAGCCTCAGTTGTGGAACACTTAAAACTTTAAAACTACCATATCAAACCAAACATTGCGTGAACGGACATAATTTTGAACGGACAATATTAAAATGAACGCTCAAAGCCATTTATTTCATGTATTCAATTCAACTACCTTGTCGAACTTTATTTGAACGGACATTGCATTAAATTTAAAATGAACGCTTAGGCCTCCAGCGTCCAATTAATGTCCGTTCAAGTAAAAACCGATAAGGCAAATCGCTTTCATAAATACTATGTAATATGTATCAGGATTCTTGGGTAATAATAATGAACTTATACTATGAAGTGGAACTATAGAGTTTGTAGAGAAGTCGATCAATTCACCATATAAACATATAATTAGCACTTTCCTGGTCTTAGGCGATGTGATAGCGAACACTGACTTCGGTTGTTCAAGTTAATTAACACTAAAAACAAAATGTTAATGGTGCAGGTGACAACGATACTCATACATTTTGCTTTCATGAAACCGATTTAGAATTTTTAATCAACGCGGTGTAAACCAAATTAGTGGTGGTTAAAATTTTGAAAATAATACACCTGCCTAATTAAGTGACCTCTGCATATCAAAGTTACTTTAGTTGACCACTAGCATCTGACCAGTGTTTTGGCCAGTGGCGCAATGTTGCCTGTTGGCGCCCCCCCCCCCCGCCCCCCCCCCCCCCCCCGCCGAAAATGCGCCCCCTGTTAAGTTGGCCCCCTCACCTTTTGGCGCCCCTCCCTAAAATTGAACAAATTATAAGGTGATTTTAGAGGATACGCTGGTAAAATCTCTTAAAAAGTGTGTTTGCTAGTACCTCAGTTAAGTTTTTCAAAATTGTCCCACATTCAAACGACGATTTTATGTCCCCCTAAGAGTGAGATGCCCCCCCCCCCCCCCCCCCCCTGCACAGCGGGGCCCATCGTTACGCCACTGGTTTTGGCTCATATTTTCAGGTTTTCTAACGAAATTGGATCGCAAACTTTGAAAATCTGAGAAATGTTTTTTCACTGGCTCACTCCCTCTCTCTCTTTCTCTTTGCGAGTGCAGTATAAGTCTGTATAGTTAAAACTTTAAAATATCTGTAACACACATCAAGACCCTGGCTATAGACGCGTAACTATCTCATCTTCAGTCTCTGTCTCGAGCTGTTCATCTAGATTAGAATTAAAATTAAGGTTATTTGACCTCACCGGGTACGGTGTGATCATTTTATTACTTTAATTTGATAATGGTTCGAGTTTTCAGGTTGTTGTAAATGAGAAAATAATGTGGAGAGCATGGACCTCACCTCATAGGATGCCTGCGTCAGCGCAGTCTCTGCAACTGTCGACGTAAGACACGTGGGCGGAATACCGCTCTCTGATTGGTGCTTGGTTTTAGATACGCGCGCTGATTGGTTGTCATGAAGACGCGCTCCTCCTCCACTCCTCAGCATAATTGCATAATCAAACTCTTTTTTAAATGCCAACAAAATGTTTTTAGTCTGAAGCCAATGATGGTAACCGGCCGGCAGTAAATTTAATTTGAGATTAACCGTGGTAGGAGTGCCTCATGGGGCATTCTATCACCTCCAGAACTACGAGTAAAGTGAAATAGTTTACAAAATAAGAGTTTATCGTAACTTGATGATAGAGGGAGACTGGCCGGAGTAAGCTCCGTTTTAAGGAGGAGCTGAACAGCTGTGTGAGCCAGGAGGAACATGACAGGCATTTAGTTTGAATTAAAACAAGAGCCGGAGATTAGTTTGCATTAAGAGACCTGAATTAACTAAAGTTAGAGGTAGGTGTTGTGAGGTCGGCTAGATGAGGGTAAAAATACTAATATGATCGTTAGACCGTTTTGTTATTCATTATGAATCCTCTGAATCAACAGACAAACATAAATTCTGTGGCCCATTGTAGAGAGGAACGCAAACTTTCCCTGAATGTTATCCGAAAAGAAGCTGTGGTTGTTGTCACAATGTCTGAAAAATCCATGTAGGCCTGGTTGTTACAACTTTAGAAAGCTGACCTACAATCACAGGGAAATACCTAAAGCACCTTCTCTGTAGACCTGGTTGTCAGAAAGCTGACCTACAATCACAGGGAACTACCTAAAAAGTATGATCAGTATTATCTCATACTTATACTCTTATAGATCAGGAGCAATGCTACTTTGCTAGGCTGCTTGAGAGCAGTTCTGCCTCACATACAGGGATCATAATTCCAAGTGCGTGTCCTGGTGAAGAGCACTGCAACCTCCACCTCATTACCTCCCTGCAGACTCTCAATAACACTTGTTAGGTCCCACCAGCCCGGCTAAATACCGTTTTCAGCGACACAGTTTAATTGCACTGTACGCAGCACCACTGTTGTGCTCGTTCAACAGCACTTTGTGGGACCGGATCAACAAGCCCTGTTTTTGGGGTGCTAAACCTCGCACCTCCCCCTCCGATATCAGAGTTAAATTAAACAAAATCTGCGGGTCACGTGACTTGTAAAAGAAACCACGTGGTTGCGATCTATATCTGAGCGGGTCCTGATTAAAATGAAGGGGCAAGGATTGGTAGACAGTTCCTGGTAAACGGTTTTCATTGGCATACATATCCCACGTGACTTGTTTGAATCGCCCACGTGCCCTGTTAGAATCGCCCACGTGACGTATTTGTAGGTCAAGTGGGTTGTTTGAAGGTGCGATGATGGAGAAGAACAGTAAAATTATGACAAGCAAGTTAGAACGGCTCTCATTGGATGATTGTTGAGGTTTCAGGTAGATGGGGTTTATACCAGGGTGAAGAGAGTGACGAGGTGCTAACCCTGCTCCTTAATGGAGTCAGGGCTAGATACTGAGATTGTAACACACTTCATAAGAATAGAGCTAGAAACCTTCCCCGGTCCCTCCACTGTAACCAGCTCCTTAATGGAGTCAGGGCTAGATACTGAGATTATAACACACTTCATAAGAATAGAGCTAGAAACCTTCCCCGGTCCCTCCTCTGTAACCAGCTCCTTAATGGAGTCAGGGCTAGATACTGAGATTGTAACACACTTCATAAGACTATAAGAATAGAGCTAGAAACCTTCCCCGGTCCCTCCTCTGTAACCAGCTCCTTAATGGAGTCAGGGCTAGATATTGAGATTGTAACACACTTCATAAGAATAGAGCTAGAAACCTACCCTGGTACCTCCACTGTAACCAGCTCCTTAATGGAGTCAGGGCTAGATACTGAGATTGTAACACACTTCATAAGAATAGAGCTAGAAACCTTCCCCGGTCCCTCCACTGTAACCAGCTCCTTAATGAAGTCAGGGCTAGATACTGAGATTGTAACACACTTCATAAGAATAGAGCTAGAAACCTACCCTGGTACCTCCACTGTAACCAGCTCCTTAATGGAGTCAGGGCTAGATACTGAGATTGTAACACACTTCATAAGAATAGAGCTAGAACCCTACCCCGGTCCCTCCTCTGTAACCAGCTCCTTAATGAAGTCAGGGCTAGATACTGAGATTGTAACACACTTCATAAGAATAGAGCTAGAAACCTTCCCCGGTCCCTCCACTGTAACCAGCTCCTTAATGAAGTCAGGGCTAGATATTGAGATTGTAACACACTTCATAAGAATAGAGCTAGAAACCTACCCTGGTACCTCCACTGTAACCAGCTCCTTAATGAGTTAATGGAGTCAGGGCTAGATACTGAGATTGTAACACACTTCATAACTTCATAAGAATAGAGCTAGAACCCTACCCCGATCCCTCCTCCGTAACCAGCTACTTAATGGAGTCAGAAAGCTAGTGACTGAGATTGTAACACACTTCATAAGAAGATAAGAATAAAGCTAGGTCAGGGTCAGGGTCAGGGTCAGGGTCAGGGTCAGGGTCAGGGTCAGGGTCAGGGTCAGGGTCAGGGTCAGGGTCAGGGTCAGGGTCAGGGTCAGGGTCAGGGTCAGGGTCAGGGTCAGGGTCAGGGTCAGGGTCAGGGTCAGGGTCAGGGTCAGGGTCAGGGTCAGGGTCAGGGTCAGGGTCAGGGTCAGGGTCAGGGTCAGGGTCAGGGTCAGGGTCAGGGTCAGGGTCAGGGTCAGGGTCAGGGTCAGGGTCAGGGTCAGGGTCAGGGTCAGGGTCAGGGTCAGGGTCAGGGTCAGGGTCAGGGTCAGGGTCAGGGTCAGGGTCAGGGTCAGGGTCAGGGTCAGGGTCAGGGTCAGGGTCAGGGTCAGGGTCAGGGTCAGGGTCAGGGTCAGGGTCAGGGTCAGGGTCAGGGTCAGGGTCAGGGTCAGGGTCAGGGTCAGGGTCAGGGTCAGGGTCAGGGTCAGGGTCAGGGTCAGGGTCAGGGTCAGGGTCAGGGTCAGGGTCAGGGTCAGGGTCAGGGTCAGGGTCAGGGTCAGGGTCAGGGTCAGGGTCAGGGTCAGGGTCAGGGTCAGGGTCAGGGTCAGGGTCAGGGTCAGGGTCAGGGTCAGGGTCAGGGTCAGGGTCAGGGTCAGGGTCAGGGTCAGGGTCAGGGTCAGGGTCAGGGTCAGGGTCAGGGTCAGGGTCAGGGTCAGGGTCAGGGTCAGGGTCAGGGTCAGGGTCAGGGTCAGGGTCAGGGTCAGGGTCAGGGTCAGGGTCAGGGTCAGGGTCAGGGTCAGGGTCAGGGTCAGGGTCAGGGTCAGGGTCAGGGTCAGGGTCAGGGTCAGGGTCAGGGTCAGGGTCAGGGTCAGGGTCAGGGTCAGGGTCAGGGTCAGGGTCAGGGTCAGGGTCAGGGTCAGGGTCAGGGTCAGGGTCAGGGTCAGGGTCAGGGTCAGGGTCAGGGTCAGGGTCAGGGTCAGGGTCAGGGTCAGGGTCAGGGTCAGGGTCAGGGTCAGGGTCAGGGTCAGGGTCAGGGTCAGGGTCAGGGTCAGGGTCAGGGTCAGGGTCAGGGTCAGGGTCAGGGTCAGGGTCAGGGTCAGGGTCAGGGTCAGGGTCAGGGTCAGGGTCAGGGTCAGGGTCAGGGTCAGGGTCAGGGTCAGGGTCAATAAATGGGGTTGCAGCGTTAACGTAATATGTGATTCCTTAGTAATCATGGGCCAGTTTTCACTTAGAAATAATCATACGTTATTAAACTTATCTTGGTAGTCATGTTTGTTCGATTAGAAACATAAAATGTTCCATGAAAAAAGTGATTACAAGCTATGTTTATGTACTTTGGCAACTTGCTCAGGGCGTACTTGCATACTTTGCAAATACGTTTATCACAAGAAATACGTGCATATTCGGACATAATTCAACATTTAAAAATTTGTGTATATCTAAAATTATTAATTTTGGAATCCCGTTTTTAAAAATGATGCTTATTGCTTTATTGGACACTAACTACCGCCTTTATTTTAAAGTTCTGGGTATCGGCCCGAAACTGAAAGTAATCCAAGAGATTTTTACGAGTGTGATTGATGCCATAAACCAAAACTTATTCATTATTACAATTATCATGTAAGCCATGAATGAATGGGAAAAGCGAGCGACATAAAATCTTTGGACGTGCACGTGCGAGTTTTAACACCGTTACCATGGTTATTATGCAACCTTTTGCTTTTTACCTAATTTGCACGTGGGCGGTCGTACAGACAGACAGAATAATTTTCGAATTATTATATTGACTAGAAAGCCCGTGGTAACAAGGATAAAATTAGTAGTATTCTTTGATAGTCAGTTTTTATCGCATCAGAAAAAAAGAAAAAATATCAGTCACAACCGAAAATACAGCTTAATACTTTTATAGCTTTATAGCTTTATGAAAAGATGAAATATTTGCATCATCGCGCGTAGCATTGCAAATAAATCATAACATGGCGAATATTTTGTTAGCGCGGCGAATATTTTCGTAACACGGCCGCAATTAATGTTGCAATCTGGGATCGGGGCTTAATATTAATAAAGCCAAAACTTATAAAATGGACAAACCCACCCGTTTACTCGCTCATATTTGTCTTAGAATTAATGTTATACATGACATTGACAGACAGACAGCATAAATATTTTTCTGGATCATTTTCTTTCTTTCTTTTCTATTAATAGCTTGCATAAAAGGATGGACGGACACAGGTCCAAATTTTATGAAATCGTTGATGGTAGAGCATTTGATATTACTAGTGATGAGTATAGCCTAGGAGTTCACTTAATTGACCACGGTTTAGGAGTACATACAGATTTTAATGAAACTTTTAGAACTTTTATTTTAGAGAATTGCAGTCCCAGTACACTTGAAGTAAAAGAAAATAACTACATACATTTGCTTAATTCTCTTAGACCTTTTGGCCTTAATACTGTCAATCCCTTTGGATTACCTATATTCCATAAACCTTAATATGATCTTTTTACCTTTTTCGGATTCTTAATTTTGTAACGGTTTGAGTTTCACTAACCTTTTAACATTTTTTAGGTTCAATGTCACTGGAGATGACTACAATCGAAATATATTTGGCAAGAATCTGAATGTTTTCAGTGTTGAAAGTTTAGTTTCTTAAAATCCTGGAGTAGTCATTCGTGTCCCTGATATTTGGGTTAATTCTAACTCTCCTATCTTTAATCCCTCGCGGAACTACATGGAACCTTATGATGTCAAGTATGAATATTTCTGATGACACTGGTATATCCCAACCCAGTGTGCCTCCCACGAAATCGCCTAGTTTACTAAGTAAGCACTACGGGGAATATTCAGACCTTGGAAAACTCCAGATTGAGAAAATGAGACTCACCTTCCTTAGAAATTGCACTACTCTCAAAAGGCCCCCTGTTTCCCTTAGAATTAAGGGTTCACAGGCGCTGAATTCCCATCCTCAGAGGTTACTTTATTTTTCACACCTCGAAAGTAAAATGCTTGGACTTGCAATCACTAGAAAAGTCAACATCGTCAGGATCTTGTCAGAGAAAGTGAGCAAATCCCATTTTAACCTTGAACCACTCCCTGGAAAGGATTTCAAATCCCTCCAATCACATTTTGACAATAAGCTTTCATTCCTCAAAATGCAGTGTCCTACTAAATGGAAAGCCTGGCCTAGAAAAACTAAGGATATACTCAAAAATCTGTGTGATAAGAAATCTGCAAACTTCAAAAGGAGAGACAACAAGAGACGAAGGAAAGTTGAAAAACTGGCTAAAAAAGCATTAGATGGTGGTTCTGTTATAGTTCTCATCGATTCACATGAAATACCTTTAGGAGCAGTTTCAGTACTCAGTAAAGGTCTTGGTTTTGTCCCTACTCCTACAGTAGATGTTCTCCAAACAAGACTTGACATGAGACGCACCACCAACAGTATTATAAACTCTTCTAGAAGGTCAAGTGTATCAAGTAACAGCTCTACTGACATTCCAATTGATATTAGTGATGACCAACAATCAACCAGTTCTGAATTCAGACTCCCTTCAAAACTCCGAAAGAAGAACTACAACCTCCCAACACCTAGTGAAGATCGGGCAGTCAATGATATAGTCCAAAGCATGGAATCTGAGTTGGACCAAATCCTCCACACATCAGGACCACGCAAACAAAAACCCAAGAAAGAAAATCTCATACCAATCGAACAAGAAGGATTAAAATGGCTCGAAAAGAAGGTATCAGATGGAATAATAGCAATAACACCAGCCGACAAAGGAGGAAGCATCCTTATTGTTGATCCCAAGTTACTGAGAAATAAGACCCTTGAGAAACTAGAAAATCCTCAACTATACCAGAAACTTGATTCCGACCCACTCCATACCCTCCACGGTGAACTTTTTGACACTTGGGTCGAAGGTAAGACAAGAGGCTTCATTACACCTGAAGAAGCAAAGTCTGTGATGGGTATTTCAGACAACACAAATAAAGCAGGCACAGGCCCGACCAACAGGCCAAGTACAGCTCCCCACCATAAACCGGGAAAGAGCTACTTTTACCCCTCCTTGAAAGTCCACAAACTGAGGAAAGACCAACTTATCCCAGGAGTTGAACCGCCAGTGAGACTTATTACAGCACTTCAAGAAGGTATCAGCAAAAAGAGTGATGTGTTTGTAGCCACGAAATACTTAAGACCCCTGGAAAAAGACTTCTGCCAAGACCTCCTTACAGACACAACAGATGCATTAATTTGGCTCGACGAAATCAACTCTAATAAGCCCCAAGTTGAAAAGAAAACATATAAACCGTTTACTTTTGACTTCAAGGGCCTTTACGACTCACTCAGCCCCTCCCTTGTCATTGAAGCTCTTGAATTTGCCATGGACCAATTAAGACCCGACTGGTCTATGAACTTCAAAGCTTGGCTAATTGACTTGGTGAACCACAGCCTAAAATCATCTATAGGTTTTTTCGAGAATGCTTGGTACAAACAAATACACGGTGTACCTACTGGAGGTTCTCTATGTGTTCAACTGGCAAACATCGCTGTGTTTTATGTCCTTAACAAGGAAGTCTACTCAAACCCCACTCTAATGGACCAAGTAGCATCTGTTAAGAGATACATTGACGACGGAGCAGGTCAGTTTACAGGTACTACCAGACAGTTTTCAGCATGGATAAAGAAGGTCAACGAAAACATCGCTCCCGATGGCCTTGAAATAGATGAATTCCAAGCAGAAAATACAGCTGAATATGTCAGTTTTCTAGATGTACAGTTTACTTTCGACCATCAAGGAGAGCTTCAAACTGATCTATACGTAAAAGAAACAGACTCCAGGTCCTACCTACATTTCAGCAGTAGTCACCCCAATCACATATTCTCAGGAATTGTATACTCCCAGTGTTTACGCCTCAGGAGGATAATCAATTCAAAGGAGAGATTAGAGACCCAGCTTAACATTCTCAAACGGGCGTTTCATGAATCAGGATACCCTAGTAAAATGGCTGACAACATAGCTAACAAAGTCCTTGGCATGGAAAGAGTGTTAGTCAGGAAGAGTACGGTCGAGCCTAATGAACAATCCCCGCTATCAGCCATACCAATCAGAGTCATCTCCAGTTATGGAAGTGACAATGACTTGGTGAATGTTGTCCAGAAATACGAAGGTCACTTGAGACGAACTCGTAGTTTTAGTGAAAGTGAGAGTCAGCAAGCCACAAACTCCACCACAGCACCGAAAGGAAAAAATAAACTGTTTCAGTTTGTGAAGAAAACGGGATCTACGCTTAGATCTCGCCTCGTTACATCTAAACAGCTTGCCTTAGGTGCTAAACATGGTAAAACTGAACCCTGTCACAGAAGAAACTGCAAGTGTTGTAAAATGATCATGAATAAGGACTCCATCACATCAAATGGCAAAAAGATCAAATCAGCCCCTGGTTGTTGCAAGACCTATAACATCATCTATCTTGTACAGTGTTCGATTTGTAAGAAAAACTATGTGGGTAGGACTATTAATAGCTTGCATAAAAGGATGGACGGACACAGGTCCAAATTTTATGAAATCGTTGATGGTAGAGCATTTGATATTACTAGTGATGAGTATAGCCTAGGAGTTCACTTAATTGACCACGGTTTAGGAGTACATACAGATTTTAATGAAACTTTTAGAACTTTTATTTTAGAGAATTGCAGTCCCAGTACACTTGAAGTAAAAGAAAATAACTACATACATTTGCTTAATTCTCTTAGACCTTTTGGCCTTAATACTGTCAATCCCTTTGGATTACCTATATTCCATAAACCTTAATATGATCTTTTTACCTTTTTCGGATTCTTAATTTTGTAACGGTTTGAGTTTCACTAACCTTTTAACATTTTTTAGGTTCAATGTCACTGGAGATGACTACAATCGAAATATATTTGGCAAGAATCTGAATGTTTTCAGTGTTGAAAGTTTAGTTTCTTAAAATCCTGGAGTAGTCATTCGTGTCCCTGATATTTGGGTTAATTCTAACTCTCCTACCTTTTCTGGATCATAAGTAAGATAAGCAAAATAAATGCTGATATGATCCTAATCAAGCTGTCGAATTAGTCTGAAAATTTGCGGGACACATTTATCTTCCGTCGAGCTTAAAATAATTACACGTCTGAAGTTATTTTATAGGATCTATAAACTGCTAGCGTTGGAGCTTGCTGGTATCAATAATTAATACATTTAAAATCTTTTAAAGATGCCTTGGTTTTGAATTATTTCTAATAGTCCAATCAGATCGCCAGTCGCGGTAGTCGTCGTGTATTAGTGATTTTAAGATATCTGACATCTGAGTTTTGACATGGCTTGTGTTTTAGCTTGTATCGGCAACGTTTAACTATATCTCGATATCGATTGCTACAGAATTAATCACTAGATGCTATGCTCCGTACTGAACAAACCCTTTATATCATTTAAAACTCGCTGAGTAGAACCAGAAAATGATGGAGATATGGAGGACGACGCGTCAAATTAATTTCAAAGTTTTCAGACGCTGACGTATTAAAGCTCCTGTCTGATTTACAGCTTGCAATTATCATGTCAGATCGTAAATAGTGTGGCTAGTTTTTAATAAAATCAGATAATATATTATGGTTATTTTAAAACTTGGTGCAAAGAATCGGAATTGAGATCAAATTTTTGGATTGGCTGCGGAAGAATTGTGGATTGTTTGAGTTGTCCGACATATTTCCATATTCCGGAAACTTCTTTTTGAAGTTTTAATGATCATTGAAGACTTGTAGACTTTCTTCTGTGAATAAACTTTCATTTTTCATTTAATATCGATTCACATTAATTTTCACAGCAGATTTCGTAAATGTGGCCTTCAGATATTCAAATTAAAAACAATGTCAATCTCAAAGCCAGCGCCGTGAAGATTCTCAAAATCCCAAAACCCCAGTTATAATAGCCTGAAAGTAAACATTGTAACATCCCAATCTTCTACCCTCTGAAAATAACCCCACAATGTGATACAATTCACATGTTCGATCGTTCGGTAATCAGTAAAAGTCAGATACCCCGATACGATCCCCTGAGTATGTGTTAAACGCTACAGGTCACGTGATCAAAGTAAGTGTCACGTGTTCATAAAACAGGGAATCTGATTGGCTAAAGCTAGGAATCTGTGATTTGATTCTTCAGATTAATGGTAAGATTTGATATCAGGTCGGAGAAGGTCTGAAAATGAAAATGAATTACTGCTGTCTACCCGAGACAACTGTATCTTTGATCATGTGATCTTGACCCTATCACGTGATCTCGGACCCATTGCGTATTGGCGGCGTGTTGTCAGCTGACCAGACTTTAGATGGAACACTTCACCTTGCCATATAACATGTTTTTAGTGTCTGAATGTAATCGATAAGGCGTGTTTCGCGTGTGTCACCCCCACTAACAGTATATGTTGTAATTTGGCATTTCTAATGCTTTAGTCTCTGATTGTTTTTTATTTTATATCATAATTTTCTCGCTGTTGTTCTCAGACTGAATGTCGCCGGCCCAGCATTATCGTGAACCTCTTTCTGAATGTTTCTGAACGCTCAACCAATCCAACATCAGAATGGGGCTTCTTCCTCCAATCACAAAGCTGGATTAAATATCGTCCGACCTTTTCCGAGTGGTGTCACCCTTTTTTCAACCTGTCTCTAATTTGGTAATTTTAAAGACAGTGATTAGAATGGCGTTCCCATGCTCAAAATAATAATCAGGAATGATTAAAGAATTGCCCGAAGTAAGATCACAGGTTTTTTTTTCATCCAAATTTGGACCAGCACATTATCTGTGACTATGCAAAAGTATGACTATGAGTTCATAACAAAATAATATCACGCAACTTGTGGAGATGGCAAATTTCAAGCAGGTTTCTAAAGATTTTTAGAGATTTCTAGAGGTTTCTAGAGATTTCTAGAGATTACTAAGAGGTTTCTAGAGATTTACCTTTCCTTAACTTTGTACTTTGAATCTCAGCAAACTTTTGAGTTTTGCAGCAGCTATAACAGCCTACACTCTCCACAATATCGAACTTGAAGCAACGTCATCCTCTTATCTAGGTTTTCACTTTGGAGAACCACTAAGCTGAGGACTGCAGACTGGAAGACAGGAAGGCGGGACTTAACCTTCAGCGTATGTTTTTAAATTCATGTATCTATCACCATGTTCAAGTTCTGAATTTTACTTTTGAAGTTTTGATCTTCGCAACTCTTGTATGTAGTAGCATCTTTATATTGCCAAACTATTGAAGTATATTGACATTTCCGTTTATAGTATTGTGATTTAAGGACTTAGAAGAATCTTAACTACGGGTAGAAAGGTGTTGTTTTAAAAAGTTAAAACATGATTTCAGTTCTTTACGGCAATTCTGTTACAGTTTTACATCAAACAAGGATCAGTTTTGAGTTAAGCCCCTATCGTCATGTTTTAAAGTTTGTGCCTACGAATTTAAAAAAACGTTTTCAGCTGCTATTGTAAGTTATCTCCACTTCACTTCTAGGTTTTCAATCGAATAAGAATTCCATTAGAGTAAGCTCAGAAGGCGGCGTGGTAGCTTTAGAACTAGTTTTTAAGTGATTTCCCTGATTCCCTGATGAAGCATGTCATTCACATAATTCCTTAAGCATTGACATCTGTTTTCAGCTTTAAAACTAAGAAGTTACCGTGTTTGTTTTAAAACATGATTTAAGTTTTACAGAGCTGGTGTTTTGCTGGCACGTTCCTCCTCCGCAGGCGTTCCTCCTCCTCCTCCGGCCTGCATACCAGTTGAATTTTATTGGAGTCAGATCATTCCTTGTTGTCACAGTCCAATTATATTCCCCATCTCTGTTTTTAACTCTACTTTTGATCTAACTATCAAAGTATCAACTGCTTTAGCTAAACTATTGAAGTATTGACATTTCCGTTTTCAGAATTGTGACTTAAGGATTTAGAAGACACTTAACCTTAGGTAGGGAGGTAGCATGTTTTTAGTTTTACAAACCTACAGCTTCCCCGGTAAATTCCAGAACTCTACGAATCATTCCTTAATAGAGATACCTCGTACACCGTAAGCAAAATCTATTTTCATACACGCCAATATAGAAATTTTGTAATCGTTCAGTTCGGTTATAGATATGGGTTCTGAATGTGGACTGTGTTGTTTTGACACGTGACAGTGACTGATCGGTTAACTTTGCTATACCGTATAGCAATAGTATACGTTTCTGAAGCAAATATGGTTCACCGCACCGTCAGTATCTTGTTCATATGTCCGGCACACTCTACTTAACTTAGGAAGGCTTGCAGTCAATTTCACTAATCCTCGGACCACGACAGCTGGTACAGACTGCCACCACTGAGTTTTACCCTCACTACTTCGAACAGCTCAGTTCTCCATGTCATGTGCCTAGTTTTACTCATGTCACGTGGCTTTACTTGCTTCCTTTATCCCTGATCAGCTTTATCTTACCCCACGCTAAGGGCAAATTAAACTAAATTCTCCCCGCGAAGTTGTGGTCACGTGATTGTGAGGAAGAGTCCTGGTTGGTTGTCATGGTGAATCTGACAATATGATTGGATGGTGTTTGTTAACGTGCGAGACCGTGCTTCTAGTTTGATTTAATTTGTAAACAATCGCAAGATCCTTGTCAAGCTAGATTTTCGTGTGCCAGGGCTAAGGGTTTGTGGCCAGTAATCAGTTGATATAGCGGAGCAGTCTTTATTGTGTTTGATCATCAAACTTATCAACTTCATTATACTTAGGGAATCGTTATAAACATTATGACGGTTATGAAGCAATATTGTGGGGAAATCAAGCTGGTAAAATAATCAACCGTAAAACTTTCAAAGTTTTAGGTTTCCGATCAAAGTTGGTATTGAAAAGAAGTGAAAGCTATCATGGTGAATCATTTTTATTGCCTAATTATATTAATAAGGAATTGATTGAAAAAACTATGATTTCCTAGCACTCAAAAATTTCAATTTCTGAAAATAAGTTTAGTTGCTAAATCTTCACCAGTTCAAAATACACAGTAACCCTGTAAACAAACAAGTCGTAAGAATGTAGTAACTGCCACCTCCTTGTAAGTGTTCACTTGTAACTGTACTTTAAAATTTACTTTAAAATTTACAAATTCTGGAAACGTCTTGATTAAAGCCCGTTGTAATTCACGGTCTACAAACTTTACCATCTGGAAACAATCTTTAAAATCTGCGAATCTAATTAAAAACCCTTAAGGTGCTAATTCTCCCTAGTTAAACTTAAATCTATTTAGTTCCCCGCGATACAAAGTTGTCAATTGTGCTAACACAATCAAGCAGCTGGAACAGTCTAAATGAAATATATAAGATCAAGGTAGAGCCGTGTTCCTCACTTAAACCACGATTACTTTTTAAAAGTCTGTTTCACGTCTTAACTTGTTAACAATGAGAGTGTTTGTTGCAGTCGCTGTTTTAACGGCTTTGTTGGCTTTTGTAGCCGCTCAGGATCAGCCTGAAGATAGATCAGGTTAGTTACTTTAAATAGTAAAGGTTAGTTGGTAAGTTATTAAACTTGATTAATATAGTTAGTAAAGCACTATAGAAAGTTACCATTGTAAGTTATTGAAATCGGTTATTATTAATAGTAGGCAACTATCAGAATTTTTTTAAAACATTGAACATTTACGGTGGCCGCCATGGCGGTTTTTAAAATAATCGTTTAATTTCTAAATGCAATCAGAAAATGTCTGATATCAGTAGATGCTATTTGAAGTGTATTTGAATTTCTCAACAAACCAGAAAACTGATAGGTTTATTAACTAGAAATAACACCCGTCACGAAGCTCATTTCAGGTACAAAGTCTTTGATTTGTTAGTCAGTTGACCTGATCACGTCATGTTATTGAGCTGGATGACCATCAAACTCTCGGGTTAATCCTAAAAGTGGTCACGTTTAAGAACTGAATTTTCTACCACGTCCGACTATACAAATTTCAGTAACTAAGTGCAAGCATCATGTAATAACAATCTTAAAATCTCAATAAGTTAATATCTTTAGAACTGAACAGTTTCAATTCCTACTGTAAAAGTATAAACGCTTGTCGTTCATGAGCTGCTGTATCCAGACATAACCAAAAGAGAAAATTAAAATGTTCGATCCAATTTTTTAATTGAATCACTCTCTTGATATCAGCAAAACTTAATTGAAGGTTACAGTGCAGTAATTGTGTCGTTGTCATGGTTACCCATGCGCGCAGCGCAGCAATTGTGTCGTCGCCATGCAGTTACCATTCGCGTTTTTAACTTTTTAACATAAATCACCATTGACCATGTTAGATAATGATTGTTCGTAAGATATAATCCTTGTACTGTCGGGAAGAATTTGGATTAGCAAATCAATTTATTGAGCCTCAATATAGTGCCTCGCTAACCTCAATAATTGAAATGGTTTGCAGTTATACTTTAACGGAATATTATATTGATTAATTTAATAATGTCTGGTGACAGGTAAACTTTCGCGTTATTCCTAAGTTATAACTTAATAAGTCTTGGTGTCGGTAAAACTAAACTGTAGGTTAATTTAACACTAAACATGCTATTCCAGTTTCGATTTATTAAAAGATTAAATAATCAGATCACGCAATGTTGGTCAGCAAAGTTATAATTGCTTTTTTAGCTTGCTTTCTTAAATTGCCGGCAGTGCGAATGCCAAAGTTTGATAAGTACATTCCAATTTTTAAGATATACAGTGCAAGATTTCGCAGTAATGAGTTAATTATAAGTAATCAATTAACTATTGGTAATTTAAATTAAGGGTAATACTGTAATAAATGCTGAGCGGATATGTCCCAAGAACCTGAAATCAATTTTAGTCTTCATCAGCACTGACCGTGTACCAGTTTAAATTTTTGTTTAATTATTTGTCATACAGTAGGTGTATTAAAACAAAATAAACCTGAAATATCATAACTTTCGGCTTACTCGTAAATTGTCCCGTCTACAAATCATTTTATCTCAGTCTTGATATCAGACAAACTTTAAACTGTGGTAATAGCTTATAGCGCCCGACATGGCAGTTTCCATTCCTTGTCTCAATACTTTAATATATGCTCAACAGCTATATCAGGACATTACATAACGAAGAAAGCTTTAAAATGAGACAGCTTGATCCCTTTTTACAGCAAAAGTTTGATACCTCACTACCCAGTAGAACATTGTGCAATCAAAATCACAATTCACCCACTTAGGTCTTTTTTGAATAGCATTTTACTGTGACGTTCCAAATTATATTGTAAAATTCTCAAAAAATGTTTTGCTTCAAGCAAACAGATTGATCTATTTTTCTTTCGCTGTTTCGCTATTTCACTTTATTTCACTTTATTTCACTTTATTTCACTTTATTTCACTTTATTTCACTTTATTTCACTTTATTCCTCTATTTTCAGCTAACTGTTACTGGGGTGACGCGGAGCCCTGTCACTCTGAATCAGGCTGTACTTACGGGTGCCACAAGAGACTTTGTTGGTCTCAGTGCAACGGCGCCTGCGCTATCAAGGTCAGTTTTATTACTTTACTCTTATTGCTTTATTGGTATGAGGGAAAATGAATTTGTTTTTTAAAACTGCGTTATAAGGAAGTCCGTGTTATAGCGAGGTACTAATTATGTAGTTTTAAAGCTTGTTTCCGCTATTGATCAGCGATTAATGTGGTTGTGATAAGTCTATTCCTAAATCACCGATCCCTCACTCAAATGTGATAAGTCTATTCCTAAATCACCGATCCCTCACTCAAATGTGATAAGTCTATTCCTAAATCACCAATCCCTCACTCAAATGTGATAAGTCTATTCCTAAATTACCAATCCCTCACTCAAATGTGATAAGTCTATTCCTAAATCACCAATCCCTCACTCAAATGTGATAAGTCTATTCCTAAATCACCGATCCCTCACTCAAATGTGATAAGTCCTAAATTACCGATCCCTCACTCAAATGTGATAAGTCCTAAATTACCGATCCCTCACTCAAATGTGATAAGTCTATTCCTAAATAACCAATCCCTCACTCAAATGTGATAAGTCTATTCCTAAATTACCAATCCCTCACTCAAATGTGATAAGTCTATTCCTAAATTACCGATCCCTCACTCAAATGTGATAAGTCTATTCCTAAATCACCGATCCCTCACTCAAATGTGATAAGTCTATTCCTAAATTACCAATCCCTCACTCAAATGTGATAAGTCCTAAATTACCAATCCCTCACTCAAATGTGATAAGTCTATTCCTAAATCACCAATCCCTCACTCAAATGTGATAAGTCTATTCCTAAATTACCAATCCCTCACTCAAATGTGATAAGTCTATTCCTAAATCACCAATCCCTCACTCAAATGTGATAAGTCTATTCCTAAATTACCAATCCCTCACTCAAATGTGATAAGTCTATTCCTAAATTACCAATCCCTCACTCAAATGTGATAAGTCTATTCCTAAATTACCGATCCCTCACTCAAATGTGATAAGTCCTAAATTACCGATCCCTCACTCAAATGTGATAAGTATATTCCTAAATTACCAATCCCTCACTCAAATGTGATAAGTATATTCCTAAATTACCGATCCCTCACTCAAATGTGATAAGTCTATTCCTAAATCACCGATCCCTCACTCAAATGTGATAAGTCTATTCCTAAATTACCGATCCCTCACTCAAATGTGATAAGTCTATTCCTAAATCACCAATCCCTCACTCAAATGTGATAAGTCTATTCCTAAATTACCAATCCCTCACTCAAATGTGATAAGAATATTCCTAAATTACCAATCCCTCACTCAAATGTGATAAGTATATTCCTAAATTACCGATCCCTCACTCAAATGTGATAAGTCTATTCCTAAATTACCAATCCCTCACTCAAATGTGATAAGTATATTCCTAAATTACCGATCCCTCACTCAAATGTGATAAGTCTATTCCTAAATCACCAATCCCTCACTTAAATAATGTGATAAGTCTATTCCTAAATTACCAATCCCTCACTTAAATAATGTGATAAGTCTATTCCTAAATTACCGATCCCTCACTCAAATGTGATAAGTCCTAAATTACCGATCCCTCACTCAAATGTGATAAGTCTATTCCTAAATTACCAATCCCTCACTCAAATGTGATAAGTCTATTCCTAAATTACCGATCCCTCACTCAAATGTGATAAGTCCTAAATTACCAATCCCTCACTCAAATGTGATAAGTCCTAAATTACCAATCCCTCACTCAAATGTGATAAGTCTATTCCTAAATTACCGATCCCTCACTCAAATGTGATAAGTCTATTCCTAAATCACCGATCCCTCACTCAAATGTGATAAGTCTATTCCTAAATCACCGATCCCTCACTCAAATGTGATAAGTCTATTCCTAAATTACCGATCCCTCACTCAAATGTGATAAGTCTATTCCTAAATTACCAATCCCTCACTCAAATGTGATAAGTCTATTCCTAAATTACCAATCCCTCACTCAAATGTGATAAGTCTATTCCTAAATTACCGATCCCTCACTCAAATGTGATAAGTCCTAAATTACCAATCCCTCACTCAAATGTGATAAGTCCTAAATTACCAATCCCTCACTCAAATGTGATAAGTCTATTCCTAAATTACCGATCCCTCACTCAAATGTGATAAGTCTATTCCTAAATCACCGATCCCTCACTCAAATGTGATAAGTCTATTCCTAAATCACCGATCCCTCACTCAAATGTGATAAGTCTATTCCTAAATTACCGATCCCTCACTCAAATGTGATAAGTCTATTCCTAAATTACCAATCCCTCACTCAAATGTGATAAGTCTATTCCTAAATTACCAATCCCTCACTCAAATGTGATAAGTCTATTCCTAAATTACCAATCCCTCACTCAAATGTGATAAGTCCTAAATTACCAATCCCTCACTCAAATGTGATAAGTCTATTCCTAAATTACCGATCCCTCACTCAAATGTGATAAGTCTATTCCTAAATTACCAATCCCTCACTCAAATGTGATAAGTCTATTCCTAAATTACCGATCCCTCACTCAAATGTGATAAGTCTATTCCTAAATTACCAATCCCTCACTCAAATGTGATAAGTCTATTCCTAAATTACCAATCCCTCACTCAAATGTGATAAGTCTATTTCTAAATTACCAATCCCTCACTCAAATGTGATAAGTCTATTCCTAAATTACCAATCCCTCACTCAAATGTGATAAGTCTATTCCTAAATCACCGATCCCTCACTCAAATGTGATAAGTCTATTCCTAAATTACCGATCCCTCACTCAAATGTGATAAGTCTATTCCTAAATTACCAATCCCTCACTCAAATGTGATAAGTCTATTCCTAAATTACCAATCCCTCACTCAAATGTGATAAGTCTATTCCTAAATTACCGATCCCTCACTCAAATGTGATAAGTCCTAAATTACCAATCCCTCACTCAAATGTGATAAGTCCTAAATTACCAATCCCTCACTCAAATGTGATAAGTCTATTCCTAAATTACCGATCCCTCACTCAAATGTGATAAGTCTATTCCTAAATCACCGATCCCTCACTCAAATGTGATAAGTCTATTCCTAAATCACCGATCCCTCACTCAAATGTGATAAGTCTATTCCTAAATTACCGATCCCTCACTCAAATGTGATAAGTCTATTCCTAAATTACCAATCCCTCACTCAAATGTGATAAGTCTATTCCTAAATTACCAATCCCTCACTCAAATGTGATAAGTCTATTCCTAAATTACCGATCCCTCACTCAAATGTGATAAGTCCTAAATTACCAATCCCTCACTCAAATGTGATAAGTCTATTCCTAAATTACCGATCCCTCACTCAAATGTGATAAGTATATTCCTAAATTACCAATCCCTCACTCAAATGTGATAAGTCTATTCCTAAATTACCGATCCCTCACTCAAATGTGATAAGTCTATTCCTAAATCACCGATCCCTCACTCAAATGTGATAAGTCTATTCCTAAATCACCGATCCCTCACTCAAATGTGATAAGTCTATTCCTAAATTACCGATCCCTCACTCAAATGTGATAAGTCTATTCCTAAATTACCAATCCCTCACTCAAATGTGATAAGTCTATTCCTAAATTACCAATCCCTCACTCAAATGTGATAAGTCTATTCCTAAATTACCGATCCCTCACTCAAATGTGATAAGTCCTAAATTACCAATCCCTCACTCAAATGTGATAAGTCCTAAATTACCAATCCCTCACTCAAATGTGATAAGTCTATTCCTAAATTACCGATCCCTCACTCAAATGTGATAAGTCTATTCCTAAATTACCAATCCCTCACTCAAATGTGATAAGTCTATTCCTAAATTACCGATCCCTCACTCAAATGTGATAAGTCTATTCCTAAATTACCAATCCCTCACTCAAATGTGATAAGTCTATTCCTAAATTACCAATCCCTCACTCAAATGTGATAAGTCTATTTCTAAATTACCAATCCCTCACTCAAATGTGATAAGTCTATTCCTAAATTACCAATCCCTCACTCAAATGTGATAAGTCTATTCCTAAATTACCAATCCCTCACTCAAATGTGATAAGTCTATTCCTAAATTACCAATCCCTCACTCAAATGTGATAAGTCTATTCCTAAATTACCAATCCCTCACTCAAATGTGATAAGTCTATTCCTAAATTACCGATCCCTCACTCAAATGTGATAAGTCCTAAATTACCGATCCCTCACTCAAATGTGATAAGTATATTCCTAAATTACCGATCCCTCACTCAAATGTGATAAGTATATTCCTAAATTACCGATCCCTCACTCAAATGTGATAAGTCTATTCCTAAATTACCGATCCCTCACTCAAATGTGATAAGTCTATTCCTAAATTACCGATCCCTCACTCAAATGTGATAAGTCTATTCCTAAATTACCGATCCCTCACTCAAATGTGATAAGTCTATTCCTAAATTACCGATCCCTCACTCAAATGTGATAAGTCTATTCCTAAATTACCGATCCCTCACTCAAATGTGATAAGTCTATTTCTAAATTACCGATCCCTCACTCAAATGTGATAAGTCCTAAATTACCGATCCCTCACTCAAATGTGATAAGTCTATTCCTAAATTACCAATCCCTCACTCAAATGTGATAATTCTATTCCTAAATTACCAATCCCTCACTCAAATGTGATAAGTCTATTCCTAAATTACCGATCCCTCACTCAAATGTGATAAGTCCTAAATTTCCGATCCCTCACTCAAATGTGATAAGTCTATTCCTAAATTACCGATCCCTCACTCAAATGTGATAAGTCTATTCCTAAATTACCAATCCCTCACTCAAATGTGATAAGTCTATTCCTAAATTACCAATCCCTCACTCAAATGTGATAAGTCCTAAATTACCGATCCCTCACTCAAATGTGATAAGTCTATTCCTAAATTACCAATCCCTCACTCAAATGTGATAAGTCTATTCCTAAATTACCAATCCCTCACTCAAATGTGATAAGTCTATTCCTAAATTACCGATCCCTCACTCAAATGTGATAAGTCCTAAATTACCGATCCCTCACTCAAATGTGATAAGTCTATTCCTAAATTACCAATCCCTCACTCAAATGTGATAAGTCTATTCCTAAATTACCAATCCCTCACTCAAATGTGATAAGTCTATTCCTAAATTACCGATCCCTCACTCAAATGTGATAAGTCCTAAATTACCGATCCCTCACTCAAATGTGATAAGTCTATTCCTAAATTACCAATCCCTCACTCAAATGTGATAAGTCTATTCCTAAATTACCAATCCCTCACTCAAATGTGATAAGTCTATTCCTAAATTACCGATCCCTCACTCAAATGTGATAAGTCTATTCCTAAATTACCAATCCCTCACTCAAATGTGATAAGTCTATTCCTAAATTACCAATCCCTCACTCAAATGTGATAAGTCTATTCCTAAATTACCAATCCCTCACTCAAATGTGATAAGTCTATTCCTAAATTACCAATCCCTCACTCAAATGTGATAAGTCTATTCCTAAATTACCAATCCCTCACTCAAATGTGATAAGTCTATTCCTAAATTACCGATCCCTCACTCAAATGTGATAAGTCTATTCCTAAATTACCAATCCCTCACTCAAATGTGATAAGTCTATTCCTAAATTACCAATCCCTCACTCAAATGTGATAAGTCTATTCCTAAATTACCAATCCCTCACTCAAATGTGATAAGTCTATTCCTAAATTACCAATCCCTCACTCAAATGTGATAAGTCTATTCCTAAATCACCGATCCCTCACTAAAATGTGATAAGTCCTAAATTACCGATCCCTCACTCAAATGTGATAAGTCTATTCCTAAATTACCAATCCCTCACTCAAATGTGATAAGTCTATTCCTAAATTACCAATCCCTCACTCAAATGTGATAAGTCTATTCCTAAATTACCAATCCCTCACTCAAATGTGATAAGTCTATTCCTAAATTACCGATCCCTCACTCAAATGTGATAAGTCTATTCCTAAATTACCAATCCCTCACTCAAATGTGATAAGTCTATTCCTAAATTACCAATCCCTCACTCAAATGTGATAAGTCTATTCCTAAATTACCGATCCCTCACTCAAATGTGATAAGTCCTAAATTACCAATCCCTCACTCAAATGTGATAAGTCCTAAATTACCGATCCCTCACTCAAATGTGATAAGTATATTCCTAAATTACCGATCCCTCACTCAAATGTGATAAGTCTATTCCTAAATTACCAATCCCTCACTCAAATGTGATAAGTCTATTCCTAAATCACCGATCCCTCACTAAAATGTGATAAGTCCTAAATTACCGATCCCTCACTCAAATGTGATAAGTCTATTCCTAAATTACCAATCCCTCACTCAAATGTGATAAGTCTATTCCTAAATTACCAATCCCTCACTCAAATGTGATACGTCTATTCCTAAATTACCGATCCCTCACTCAAATGTGATAAGTCCTAAATTACCAATCCCTCACTCAAATGTGATAAGTCCTAAATTACCGATCCCTCACTCAAATGTGATAAGTCTATTCCTAAATTACCAATCCCTCACTCAAATGTGATAAGTATATTCCTAAATTACCGATCCCTCACTCAAATGTGATAAGTCCTAAATTACCGATCCCTCACTCAAATGTGATAAGTCTATTCCTAAATTACCAATCCCTCACTCAAATGTGATAAGTCTATTCCTAAATTACCAATCCCTCACTCAAATGTGATAAGTCTATTCCTAAATTACCAATCCCTCACTCAAATGTGATAAGTATATTCCTAAATTACCGATCCCTCACTCAAATGTGATAAGTCTATTCCTAAATTACCAATCCCTCACTCAAATGTGATAAGTCTATTCCTAAATTACCAATCCCTCACTCAAATGTGATAAGTATATTCCTAAATTACCGATCCCTCACTCAAATGTGATAAGTCCTAAATTACCGATCCCTCACTCAAATGTGATAAGTCTATTCCTAAATTACCAATCCCTCACTCAAATGTGATAAGTCTATTCCTAAATTACCAATCCCTCACTCAAATGTGATAAGTATATTCCTAAATTACCGATCCCTCACTCAAATGTGATAAGTCTATTCCTAAATTACCAATCCCTCACTCAAATGTGATAAGTCCTAAATTACCAATCCCTCACTCAAATGTGATAAGTCCTAAATTACCGATCCCTCACTCAAATGTGATAAGTCTATTCCTAAATTACCAATCCCTCACTCAAATGTGATAAGTCTATTCCTAAATTACCAATCCCTCACTCAAATGTGATAAGTATATTCCTAAATTACCGATCCCTCACTCAAATGTGATAAGTCCTAAATTACCAATCCCTCACTCAAATGTGATAAGTATATTCCTAAATTACCGATCCCTCACTCAAATGTGATAAGTCTATTCCTAAATTACCAATCCCTCACTCAAATAATGTGATAAGTCTATTCCTAAATTACCAATCCCTCACTCAAATGTGATAAGTATATTCCTAAATTACCGATCCCTCACTCAAATGTGATAAGTCCTAAATTACCAATCCCTCACTCAAATGTGATAAGTCTATTCCTAAATTACCAATCCCTCACTCAAATGTGATAAGTCTATTCCTAAATTACCGATCCCTCACTCAAATGTGATAAGTCTATTCCTAAATTACCGATCCCTCACTCAAATGTGATAAGTCTATTCCTAAATTACCAATCCCTCACTCAAATGTGATAAGTCTATTCCTAAATTACCAATCCCTCACTCAAATGTGATAAGTCTATTCCTAAATTACCGATCCCTCACTCAAATGTGATAAGTCCTAAATTACCAATCCCTCACTCAAATGTGATAAGTCCTAAATTACCGATCCCTCACTCAAATGTGATAAGTATATTCCTAAATTACCGATCCCTCACTCAAATGTGATAAGTCTATTCCTAAATTACCAATCCCTCACTCAAATGTGATAAGTCTATTCCTAAATCACCGATCCCTCACTAAAATGTGATAAGTCCTAAATTACCGATCCCTCACTCAAATGTGATAAGTCTATTCCTAAATTACCAATCCCTCACTCAAATGTGATAAGTCTATTCCTAAATTACCAATCCCTCACTCAAATGTGATACGTCTATTCCTAAATTACCGATCCCTCACTCAAATGTGATAAGTCCTAAATTACCAATCCCTCACTCAAATGTGATAAGTCCTAAATTACCGATCCCTCACTCAAATGTGATAAGTCTATTCCTAAATTACCAATCCCTCACTCAAATGTGATAAGTATATTCCTAAATTACCGATCCCTCACTCAAATGTGATAAGTCCTAAATTACCGATCCCTCACTCAAATGTGATAAGTCTATTCCTAAATTACCAATCCCTCACTCAAATGTGATAAGTCTATTCCTAAATTACCAATCCCTCACTCAAATGTGATAAGTCTATTCCTAAATTACCAATCCCTCACTCAAATGTGATAAGTATATTCCTAAATTACCGATCCCTCACTCAAATGTGATAAGTCTATTCCTAAATTACCAATCCCTCACTCAAATGTGATAAGTCTATTCCTAAATTACCAATCCCTCACTCAAATGTGATAAGTATATTCCTAAATTACCGATCCCTCACTCAAATGTGATAAGTCCTAAATTACCGATCCCTCACTCAAATGTGATAAGTCTATTCCTAAATTACCAATCCCTCACTCAAATGTGATAAGTCTATTCCTAAATTACCAATCCCTCACTCAAATGTGATAAGTATATTCCTAAATTACCGATCCCTCACTCAAATGTGATAAGTCTATTCCTAAATTACCAATCCCTCACTCAAATGTGATAAGTCCTAAATTACCAATCCCTCACTCAAATGTGATAAGTCCTAAATTACCGATCCCTCACTCAAATGTGATAAGTCTATTCCTAAATTACCAATCCCTCACTCAAATGTGATAAGTCTATTCCTAAATTACCAATCCCTCACTCAAATGTGATAAGTATATTCCTAAATTACCGATCCCTTACTCAAATGTGATAAGTCCTAAATTACCAATCCCTCACTCAAATGTGATAAGTATATTCCTAAATTACCGATCCCTCACTCAAATGTGATAAGTCTATTCCTAAATTACCAATCCCTCACTCAAATAATGTGATAAGTCTATTCCTAAATTACCAATCCCTCACTCAAATGTGATAAGTATATTCCTAAATTACCGATCCCTCACTCAAATGTGATAAGTCCTAAATTACCGATCCCTCACTCAAATGTGATAAGTCTATTCCTAAATTACCAATCCCTCACTCAAATGTGATAAGTCTATTCCTAAATTACCGATCCCTCACTCAAATGTGATAAGTCCTAAATTACCAATCCCTCACTCAAATGTGATAAGTCTATTCCTAAATTACCGATCCCTCACTCAAATGTGATAAGTCTATTCCTAAATTACCAATCCCTCACTCAAATGTGATAAGTCTATTCCTAAATTACCGATCCCTCACTCAAATGTGATAAGTCCTAAATTACCAATCCCTCACTCAAATGTGATAAGTCCTAAATTACCGATCCCTCACTCAAATGTGATAAGTCTATTCCTAAATTACCAATCCCTCACTCAAATGTGATAAGTCTATTCCTAAATTACCAATCCCTCACTCAAATAATGTGATAAGTCTATTCCTAAATTACCAATCCCTCACTCAAATGTGATAAGTCTATTCCTAAATTACCAATCCCTCACTCAAATGTGATAAGTCTATTCCTAAATTACCAATCCCTCACTCAAATGTGATAAGTCCTAAATTACCGATCCCTCACTCAAATGTGATAAGTCTATTCCTAAATTACCAATCCCTCACTCAAATGTGATAAGTCTATTCCTAAATTACCAATCCCTCACTCAAATATGTGATAAGTCTATTCCTAAATTACCAATCCCTCACTCAAATGTGATAAGTCTATTCCTAAATTACCAATCCCTCACTCAAATGTGATAAGTCTATTCCTAAATTACCAATCCCTCACTCAAATGTGATAAGTCCTAAATTACCAATCCCTCACTCAAATGTGATAAGTCCTAAATTACCGATCCCTCATGCCAGGTTGTGATGAAGAAGCTGATCAAGGAAGGCGGAAGTATCTCCAACTTCAACGATTTCTGGAAGATAATAATGGCAGACGGAACTAACTGTGTGAAGTGTCCCGAGTGGTGTTACGTGGATGATGGGAGTAAGGGGTACCAGTCTTGCAAGGAGAACAGTGATTGTGACTCCTTCAAGGCAAACCAGTGTCTCAGCCATTGTGCTATGATCTGAGTCAGGGATCTGATTTTAGGTGGTAACCATGGCGACGACAGTCGACACAATTTCTGATTTTGGGTCGTATCTTGATCTAGATGAGTTTATCTCTGGGATACTTTTTAGTTTTATTTGTTAACTAATTATTACTAATTGTTCTGTGATATTGATTGTGTTTTACTTATCACTTTATCAAACGTTACCATCATCTGATTATAACACTAATAGTTATCCAATACTTAGTACTTACTCATCAGTAATCTCTGCTGACTGTTCTAAGAATGAGTAACCCACTATTTACTCGCCAATATTTACTCGCCACTATTTACTCGCCACTACTTACTCGCCACTATTTACTCGCCACTATTTACTCGCCACAATTTACTCGCCACTATTTACTCGCCACTATTTACTCGCCACTATTTAGTATTTACTCGCCACTACTTACTCGCCACTACTTACTCGCCACTATTTACTCGCCACTATTTACTCGCCACTACTTACTCGCCACTATTTACTCGCCACTATTTACTCGCCACTACTTAGTCGCCACTATTTACTCGCCACTATTTACTCGCCACTACTTACTCGCCACTATTTACTCATCACTACTTACTCGCCACTATTTACTCGCCACTATTTACTCGCCACTATTACTTCCACGAGACTTGTCACATCATGATAATTCACTATGAATATTAACTGATAAACATTTTCATTAGCTGTTTAAACAATGGTGGTCATGGTGGTTAACAAGTGCTCATTCATCACATTGTAACAAATTGTAACAATCCTCAGAGCACGTGCACACGTACTAGGTTCAGTGAGCACGTGGAACAGCACTAGTACCATGACAACACACTCACTCAGGCCATGCAGGGTATCAACATGTTGTGGCGAGCAATCAGTTCAAATTTACCGTGCATACGGCATAAAGTTTTCAACCAATGATAATTGGAAGGCAAGGCATGTGGCCAATAGGAAGAGTGCAAATTGCCCACGTGCACGCACAAACTATGCACGTGACTGCCACCTGATGATTGACGTGTCAAGTCAGTCCCTAGGGCAAGTTTTTGTTCACGCTACTGAATCAACACTGATTTGAGTGTGGATGAGTGCCAGGATCTCTTTGATGAATTAAATGAAACTTTTTGGTGAAAAGCTTGGGCCAACCTCGAACTTGAGATTCTAGCAGGAGAGGACGTGAATGGTCTTAACCCCGTCTATAGGTCATTAATTTGGGGATGGAGATAAACATTTAACATTTTTGATCATGCAGCCATGACCTAGAATTATGATTAAAATTATAAAGGGTAATTTAAGTATTGTCCCACGTATCAGAAATCTGCATTTATCTGCAACCCATAAATATGCCATTAACTATTAGTACGACTAATACATGCTCGCACAAACTTACCTTTTAAATAGTCGGCACAGTGTTATAATACCAGATCTAAACTATGGTAATGATATCTGCCTCAAAGGTCACGTGCTCAAATCAAAGGTCACGTGCTCGAATCAAACCTGATCACCATGGTTCATCGGAGAGTTTTCAAACACAGGTTATAAAACATTTGTATTCATTTACCCCTTATATTTAAATGACGGTCGACACAGCAGCATGATCACATTTAAAGTAGTACTCAAGTAATATCACGTGACCAGTAGTAGCTATAATGACTATTTTATCACGTGATCAGTTTTCTTGACTGCATTTGTTTTAAAACCATTCACGATAATAGTGATACCTTGATACCTCAGTGCCCGGACAGGGGTGCCAATCTAACCCAAACCAATCATCAACGTTAATGTCCAACCTTTAAGAGGGATCACTGCAATAAAAGGGTAAATGAATACAATTGTTTTACGCTATATATCAGGCGTTTGAAAACTCTCTGACAAATGCGGAGGTGGCGTTTTACCACGTGATGGTAGCACGTGGGCATCACGTGGGCGCCAGATAGGTTAGTGGAAATCTATAGTGGTGAGTTGTGGTTGGTGGAGAGGGGTTTTTGAAAAGCATATCAAACGGGACACCATTGTAGTGCGTGCAGTTTCTAATTTATTGACGATCACCAACGTTTAATGAAACCTTCCAAGCTATATTATGGGTTACCTGGTTCTGAGTTCGGCCTGATTGAGAAAACAGCGATTTATAAACGTTTTAAATAGAAAAAAGCAGCTCAAGATATATAGTGTTTAAGAGAGGAAATAGAAAAGAGCGATATAAAGCCTTCTAGTGAAACTGAATGAAAGCGTTGAGTGCTTTCGTCAATCAATGCTGCATAATCTGCGACCTAAAAGTATTCCGGTCTTTTGTAAAGCTGCAAGTGAAATTACTAGAATGTCTGCCAAATATAGAGTGTTTACTGAAGAACCTTTAGGATCGACATTCGACAGGGTTTATCTGATTTCATAATTCATATTAACGTCACTGTTTCCACTCTAGACCAAAACAGAAAAACCTTTTGCCGATAAGTTGAAAAACATTCAAGTCTTGGCCGATCAGTTAGAATTAAATGGGAAATGCAATAATATTTCATGTTTGTGATACGCAGATGAGTAGATATTTTAATCACAATCCCAAAGCTCTTTTCAATTTCTAAAAAAACTGCAGCTACTTTTTTCTAAGGAACGTGACCACCTTGATCTAGATTCAGATTCTTTGAATCACACTAACAAAGGTCCCCTCCAAATACCCCTCTCCGAGTCGTTATTTTTCTTCTTTGATGCGTAAAATACTCCTCTCAAATGCTTCTTCAACAATTTTCTCCCTGATAAAGGCAGATCGCAGGTCCAATCAGGTCTGAGAGACTGAGAAGTCTGATAATTACGATTTGCTCGAGGCCTATTGTTCGAGCGAACGTTCCTTTTTGGGGGTTTCAAAACAGATGTATTGCGAGCTGTGATCACGTGACTCGGTGGTCACCTGACTGGGCGAGTTGTGATTGGCTGTTGAATCAAAGCGTGATTTTATTCACCAAAACAAAGGGATTTTTCAAAGTGCCTTCTCCTTTTTTTGTCTAATCGTTTTCAGAAAGAGTGCCCCTCTTTAAGTTGAAATGATCGTCATGCTTTCTTATTTTCTGGTACGAGGAGATATTGAATCTTTGAATGAGAGGAGGCATGATCTTAATTCAAACTTTTCTCACGGCTAATAGAAAAGTAATGACACTATTCATTACTCCTTAAAGGGGAGATTTGAGAACATGAGCTCACCTCCTCCCACAACCCTGGTATATTGGAAAAAGTGTTTTAAATCACGACCCAAACCTAACTTTCTCATATCATTCAGAGAGATCATTGGATGAGACATGCATTTAGAATTTAATTTCGTGGCTCGCGGTATGTAAGTATCATCGGAAGGCAATTATAACCATGAGTTTTTATCAGAGAAAGAGAGAGAGAGAGAGATGAAATAGCTTCTAATGTATTTCGGAGATGTTTTGTAATTTTTGAAAAATTGTAACAACCACGTCATCCATAGTATTTACCAAGAAAAACAAAATTTCATTAACTTTTTCTGGAGTACAGGCATGAAGGAGGTTGTAAGTTAAATCAGATCGATCGAAATGATTCCATCAAAATACTTTTTACAAGGAGAAGAGTGGTTCATTTTTATGAAATGAGAAGAATATTTTAAATATTCAAAAATTCGGAAGAATTTGCGTCGCTGAGTATAAAATGGCGACATGAGTTTTTACTAATGCACGCTAAAACATATAGTTTTTCGGTATCAACGTCCGAGGACTCAATGTTTTTGAAAGGTCTCAATTAGGGAAACACTTAAATTGGTTCAAATTGTAGCACGTGACACTCATTTTAGCCCCACATCATAACTTCTTAACTAAAATGCGTATGTCTATTAGTATTACAGTGTTTGTTGTCGACCCTTGTCGCCAACGAGACAGTAAACAAAATGTGTCGCGTTATAATGTGACGTGGGTTTTACAAATTTGGGTAGCTAATTTTATATTTCACAATTAACATGTCTCGCCCATCAATTTTAATTTTAAAAATGATTTGAGATGCAGATTGCAAATGAATATGGGGTGTCTCCCTAAAATATGTGCTGTAATTAAATTTTCAAATTCTTAATATTTTGCTTTTCACTTCAGAAAGCAACAACTCGGTATAATAAACTCTCACTCCCCTCTCATAAACAAGTCATCACGTGTCTTGAACTAAGTCTAATCCAAAAAACCCTCCTAAAACCCACTTTTATCGGCTGGTTTCCCTAGCAACTGTAAATATGGTTGCCATGGTTACCATGGTTACTTTACCAATGCCACGCAACTTCAATCTGGAAACCTCAATAGATTTCCCAGGGATCGAGGTGAACCATGTCTGCGTCAGTGCTTTATAGATTGCTAGCAGGGTTAGATTGGTATCAGAACCCTTACTATTATCAAACTATTCCCAACCCCAGCAGATTCCCTACCAACTCTAACTATAATCTAGCCACCCCATGACATGAACTATATATAATCCGTTCCCAAAATAAAAGCTGGTACATGATACAACGGGTTGATAACTTGATAACAGTGTTAGGTTCCTTGTTGTTATCGAACTTTACCGAAATCTATCAGATTCCCAACTCTAATCTGAAGCTGAGGATTCCCTACACCCACTCTAACTGGCAGTTTACCAGCCAACTTCCATACTGAAATAGCTGAAGTAGTTGATAACGAACCGTACCAAAATCTGTAGTGATAGATTCCAGCGATCTATCAGACTCCCAACTCCAATCTGAAGCTGAGGATTCCCTACACTCTAACTCCACCACTACCGGCCCTCTCCCACTAACTAAGCTATATCCCTCATTTTCCCTCCTCACCCGCGTTCCTATAAGGTTTTAAGTTCTGAGTTATCTGTCACAACTATGAGATAAGAGACGACTCAGTGATAGCTCGGTCACGTGACTTGTGATCGCACACGTGATCACTGCTCGGGGTGTGCCTCTCCTTTTTACAAAAACAATAGGTCACCTGGCGACAGAACGAACCCATAGCAACCATAACGCCAAGCGTAACATCAGATAAAACCCACTGTACCGGGTTGTCGGGGGCAGTCACGTGATGGACACGTGGGCTGTATTCTCGCATCTGGTTGGCAGGGAAACCACAACATGCTCGTTTAGCAATCAGGGATTTATTTTTTAGGGGAAGCCTCATTGCTGAGCACATTCACTCCTCTCTGATAAGGAAAAAACATTATTTGATAGTTGCGAGGAGGGTAAAGAGAGAGTATATACTGATTACCACGTCAAATGCTAGTTAATGTATCAACATGCTCATCTCTGAAGTTCTCCGGTTTTAAACGCATTGTTTTACCCTACCACACTCCGTGACACGCACGAGGACCAATCTCATGATTAGAAGCTGTTTAGCAACAGATAAAAGTAACAGTTCACAGCCCAATCCCTGTTAGTGCTAGTCTACAGCACAAATACTGAGAGGAGTTCCAGAACGTATTCCGTCGACACTTGCTGTCAAAACATAGTCAGGTAGGGGCGAAAATAGCTCGGGGAGAAGAGAGAGAGATAAACGGGATGTTTTGAGGGTTATCCAGGAAGTTTTTTTTATCAGCGAGGAGGATCTGTCAAACGTCTGAATAGAGCATGGTGGCCCTCTCTCTGTTCTTCTAATGAAAACGTCTTTCAACACGCAAAAAAGGGTGTTGTAGGGGTTCGGTGTAAGATATGGTTGAGCACCCTGGTGTTTGGGGGTGGTCAGGTTATACAGAGAGGGTCTGGAATATTCTCAGAGTTTAAATTTGAGGGCAAAGAGAAGAGGAAATTTAAATTAGAAGAAGAAAGGGATAGTTTTCAACATTTTTCAGTTACCAGAGAGGGTCTCGAATATTCTATGGTTTAAATTAGAAGAGGAAAGTGGTCGAAACTCTATTCTTCGGAACTCTACTTTGAATGAGATGGAAAAAGATGTTTAAAAAACCTGGATTCAGTACTTTTTCTCTTTTAGTTTTAATCTAGAAAATTCTTTCCTCTACTTTAAACATAAAAGGCTGTTTTTTTTTAAGACAATGGTTTCGTTCACCAGTCATAATGGGGTGTAAACATTCAGGGGTAATTCCGAACAGGTGACAAAATATCTGTTTCATGATCTCCCCAAAGCTTCAAGGACGATGAATTATTATGCGCCATGATCTATTATAAATCTACAACCACATACGATCCAACGTGATCCTTGTGTTTTCTGGCTCTGGCTCGCATCTCCAACAGAAGTAAAAGTAACGTTATCTGTACCATATTTAAATCTTCAATTACTTGATATAGCAATAGGTAAGAAACAGGCCAGATCTAACAGACAACAGGCCAGATCTAACAGACAGAGAGACCGGATCTAACAGAGAAATAATATTTCCACCGTGTTTTTAGAAAACAGAAGAACGCATTCAGTCTATCTGGTACATTCTCTATAATCAACAACGTGACGAGTATGCGTATTATGGTAGTTCCTTAAATAACCAGCTAATTATCAAAGTTGTAGGGACGACGTGCACAAACTGACTTTTCTTTCTTTAGGAATGGGGATAAACGTTGAGCCCGTTATACTTAAGGTTTAAATAAACCTTGCAATTCCAGTCTTAAGCCTGGGATTATGTATTAGTGTATTATCTTAATACTATGAACTGTTCATGGCATCCTAGAAAGATCGATCTCTCCACGCTTAGGAGATATTATCCAGTAGATGTGTGTAAATAGATTTCTACATATTATTATATAACTAATATGATTGGGGGTATTCCCAAACCCGCCTCTCTCTTAAGTGGCTTGGACAATTTGTGAACGATTTCTAAGAAAATTCTATCCATTTTCAGCCTCAAACGTTAACTCAACTTAAAGCTGTTATACTGTTATAACTTAATAGTCAGCTCATCCTTAACCTCTAACTCTCCATCATTTGAGTTTTGCGTAGTTCCGTAGTTAGGTTACTGGTTTAGTGTCTAGCATATACCAGGGAAGTATTTATTAATTTTTCTTAGAATTTATCACATATCCTCTAAAACATCACGACATAAGTACGTAAATTGAGTTAAGCAGGTGAAGTATGTTGATTTTCGATCGGTCTTATAAAACTGCTCGGAGTTTCTTGCACATACAGTTATCATAACGTTTAGTAATTGTAAATGATTTAAGAGATTATTGATGTGACATGTGACATTGACTCTGGGGTTTTATCGGTCAATAAACTTAGTAGTAACGTAGTTAAATATGATAAATAATGGTATTTTTTTTTGTTAAAAAAAAATATAGAGCTACTTGCCACTTAGGTCCAGGATCATTATAATACATAACGCCGGACTTCTAGGCATGGTGCTTGGTTGACGGTTGTGGGACAGTACACTCAACTAAGTAAGGTTGAGAGACCTCAAATCTCCCTAAAGAGATATGATAGATAATAATGGTATACGAGTATAAGGTTAAATAGTGATAAACGGTAAAACATAAGATAAAATAATGGAATAAAGTAAAAATAATAAATATAATATAATGTAAGGTAAAAATATAAGTTTAAAAAGCATGAACTTTAGTTCTATTCCATTCTTCCTTGAACTTAAATCTGAATCACGTGCACAAAACCATATCTAAAGATCTAAGTCTTACTGTTCACCCCATCACCTTCAGCTGACGACGATTAACACATGTTTATAGAAAGCTTCTACAAGTTAAACCATCGTATCTCTTATATGTTTCTAACCCAACTCCATTCAACTAAGTCTTTTACTGTTGATGATTTGAAGATTTATTCAGACCACAAAGAAAACAATATGAACTATTAACTATTCCTCCGGAACAAAAATTGAACCTTATAGTCATAATCACTCCAACCTTGGTCCTGGTATTTAGTTTCTCCAACCTCTGAGAATCCATTTAGTTTCTCCAAACATTGCCTCTGAGAATGGCGACATGACGTTACCACTTACATCTAGCACCTACCATTGAAGCATTGTGAACTCCCGACATTCAAGGAAGCTGCAGGCCACACTGAATATAAACGGCTAACATTAGAACATTATCGACAATGACACCCATTGATAATCTGTTTCCAAGGTAATCAGCTAGTGTGTTAATCGGTTTCCAAGAATGGAAATCGTTTCCAGTAAGTAGTTCTGGAGAGTGTTGTTCAGAACAATGGTTACATCCTCTCTAGTCCTGGTGGCAGTACCGGTTTACTTGCATAAAAAGAGGGAGAACAGATACTGGAAAAATACATGGCCAATATAATTTAGGGGGTAAAGCTTAGGTATCCTGAATAGCTTTGCGAAATGAGTCAGAAAAATAGGGTAAAATCTTAAAATGTTGTGATACACGGCCACTATAATTAAGAGTTTTGGAATTTCCTGGTGAAGTTGATCAGAGAAATGGATTAAAAAGTTGTAGATTGTCTCAGTGGTCGCTTTGCGAATATTATATGTTCAACATTCAGCTATACAACTCTAAACTCTTAGATTTTCTACCGTTCCTATTCCATTTTACCCTCAATTTTAATCTAAACCGGTATTAATCTAAACTCCACTATAACTAGGAGTTTAGGAATGGATCACTGACTGGTTATCACAGTAGAAGATTGGATAGTTCACGACGTTCCTAATACACTGAATAGTATTGTAAATCATACACTGATGAAGAACAAAGGCCCTTCGTCGCAATCAACATTCCGAAATTGCTCCAAGACGGAAATGCTTCACTCAATCAAACAAAAGCCAAAAATAATCACCCTTCTTTGTCCCATTGTTGGGGTACAGATTCCAATGAGCTCGCTAATGGCACTTTATAATTATCCTGATCCAAACTTTTATGGTAATGATAACAATTACCTCTCCTGAAAAGAGCAGTTTCTCCTTTGTCGAAACAACGTGATTGCCAGAAATTTCGAACATTCAACAGTAATAACAATTAACAATGTTAGATTTTTGTCCGATGGAGCTGGTAGAATAGCTTGCAACAGGAAATGGTCGAGGTTGAAAATCTATTGCTCAGAATTTTGATCAAGAATTTGTGGAAGCTTGGTAAATACAGTAAATTAATGCAACAGTTGCAAGGCTACTGTCACCTGGCAATTGGCATGAAGTGTTCTTGGAGGCCTGTTGGAAGTTTCTGAGATCATATTAATTTTGAGATTATAATTTTCAGCTATCTATTTAGTCTACCTTTTTGTCCTGATGGATATTTAAAAACCTGATGAAGAGGAGACCTGTCTTTCATCATGTTTGATAAGAAATGTTGATCTAGACATGTGAATTTCAAATCTGTTCAGTATTTTCAGTATTTTTGACGGATTTTTAAGAAATAATTACCACCATGTCATCACATTTAAAATCTCCAGAGGCCCAATCAGAGCCCACCATACCGCCCACCTGACCCACCATACCGCCAACGTGTGAAATGGTTTTCAGAATCCCACACAGAATAGGGCACTGAGAACAAGGAAGCTGTACCCTGGCTGTGAAAGAAAATCACCACTTTGTGTAAAGATGAATCATTAAACTGTGCCCGTTTCAGCAACCTGTCACGAAGATGGTATAAAAGTCTTGTTTTTGGAGTGCAATGCCCACGTGATCATTCAATACTTTAAAAGTTCAAAGTTATTGTGAAATGATTTTGTCTGCTCGGGGATGATGGGGACATGTATGAAGGGTCAACTATATAATAGCTCAATTTAGAAGATGTCAAATACTTTTTTTCCGTCACACAGCGGTTTAATCTCAACTTTCAAATTAAATTTTGACAAGATATTTATTCTTTATTCTCGCTTTCAGCGGTCGATAAAGGCTCCATGCTTTTCACGATTACAGCAGACGTGAAACTGGCGTGATACTGATTGTAAATAGCAGAAACCAAATTGTAAATCTGACAACAGTTAATATGGGAGAGAATAGGTTGTGCTGACTGCTCAGATCTAATGGGGATCTTACCATAACGTTCAGTTGAATCGTACTTGAAACTCATATCTATATTTTACAATATTACGAAGATATCAGCACGTGCCGCACCGTCAACCCACGGGCAAAACTCTAATCTCCGGACCATTACCCAATAAACCACCGAGTTAAGGAAATGTCAATACTCGACCCTGTCAAACCCCCTCAAAAGAGACCCCACCGCCAGTTGTTGACCATTATATCGACCAAGCAGGATTAATTACGAGACTAGCTGTTTTGTATTCATATATTGACAGAACTGTTACAATGACAACCCTCCCACGTGACAACCCTCACACGTGACAATTCCCTCCACGTGCAGGCCGTTATACTGGGCACTGGCTGGATTAAGTTCAGTACTTCCTACCGGTGGTTTTGTATCCACCCCTCAAATCAGGCTAGAATTACAGCACTCCCTGTCCGATCATCTCACAATCGAGGCTGGAATTGGACAGGACGCACCCCGTGTGTAATTGTGCTAGGATAATCTCATCCCCTTAGCTGCACAATAGCTAACACGTAGTTTGACAGAATTAAGGTCGAGTAGCAAAGGATGGATCCCGATAACGGCAACCATTATCTGCAGTCCATTGTCATCGAATTGTAACAACTAACAATCCAGCAATCGGGAAGTACTCCGGCATCTGCGAATCACCGCGCGGCACGGCGTCCACGTGCTCCCACGTGCTCGGTTTAGCCAATGGGGAAGATGCTTTTCGGTTACGTGCAGGATAAGATCAGATTGAAGAGGCTTCCCAACCCCGAGGGAAGCCCTGCTATCTCACAATTTCCCTAAATTAGACAGGTTCGATTGGTGATAAGTGCCACAAGAATGGTTTTTGTGAAATTGCAGCCACCGAAAGAGAGGTCATCCTGTGATGTTCCCCAGCGTTGGTTTAACGCACTGAGACAAGCTCCGCCAGCTGTACCACACGTCAGTATTATAGACTGATTGTAAAATCCTCAAGCTGTTTAAAACTCAACCCCCGTAGGCTGGGAAACTTTTAGTCACGTGACTGTCTTCAAAATGAGGGAGTCTGGTCATGTGACCCTGCTCCGAATAGTTGAACCTTTGTTACCTTGGTTACCGTTACTGGACTGAGTTTTTAAAGAAGATGTCATGGTTCTCTCAAAGGACAATTTAAACTGGTGATCGTCGACTATCTGAACACCTTGCCAATGGTTTTGATCAGGGTTTTACCAATCGATTACTTATATCTATAAGACGTCTATACGCTAGTATTTGAGAGCCCGCAAAAAATTGCAGTTTTTGAGATACTTAAATAACTGGGAGATACGTACTGAAAACATGATGTCAGTTCAAACTAGATGGTGTTTATAAGTGTATAACAGTTTGACAGTGTAAATGAGAAAGTGGTTACATGTTTCAAATTAATAACTGGTTGATATTATACGTACTGAAAACATGATGTCAGTTCAAACTAGATGGTGTTTATTAGTTAAATAACTGAAAGATACGTACTGAAAACATGATGTCAGTTCAAACTAGATGGTGTTTATTAGTTTAATTTCGGTTCAGTTAAAATGGTGTTTATATCTGAGTATGTGATGCACTCAACCTGCAGTGTCAGGTAGGAAGGAATGACGTACCTGTCAACTGGGTGACCACCAAATTGTCATTTTTATTGTAAAATTTGAAAGAATCAACCCAATAACTGCTGCTTATTATTTTGATTATAAGACTTCCAACCCTTGCTGGAGATTTAACTTAAAAACGAAGTGTTTAACAGTTTAACAGTTTAAATGAGAAGAAGTTGAGAAAGTGGTAACATGTTTCAAAATGACTGGTTACATGTTTCAAAATGAAAGGTTTTGTAGTTGTCAGGTTGTAGTTATCAGTTATGCTTTTCAACTATCTCATTTGATAGAAACAAGAACTGAGACCAATATCTTTATTTTCTAATAATAATGTATTTTCTCCCTTGCACCCAAATGATTGCCACGCTTTTTTATACACACTAGGGAAGATGTGTTCACAGATCTAAAATATACAGAAATTCCGTTTCAATCCATTCATACCGAACCAGCCATTGGCAATTATGACTAGGGATAATATTCTATCCCTTTTTTCCTTTTCTACCAAAAATTTAAACTATTTTCTGCAGCACCAGACAGAAAATGTATGATTTACAAAATCCATTCCTAACTCCTTTATAAGTTTACAATACGCGACATTTTAACAAAATTACGTGTTTCACAAGTGCACGTAGTGCGCGGCATTACACTGCATTTCAAGTAAATAAGTTATAAGGGGGTATGAGCTCTGGAAACACGCATTTGAAAATGCAGGTACTGGAATCCATTCTGTGGAAAAATATTGAAAGTGGTAGTGTAATCAAGTCTGTGGAAACATATCATTGTAAATGAACTACAAAGAATATCTCTCCCGCTAGAGCAAATGGGTGGACCCAGTAGCCATTGTATCTATAAATATTCCCATTGTATCTCTCAATGCCTGTGACTCAACATAATGCCGAATAGAAAGCTCACAAAATCTGGTTTTATCTGGTTTAGATCAGCCTGGCCACATTAAGGGGGGCAAAGTGGCAGGACTAGGGAATCTACTCCTTCATCAAATAAACCGTCTTTGTTTACCCTTAGCGTTCCTAACCGTGGTATATGTTACTATAATGAGCTTATATGTTACTTAGGCCCTTTTCAATGCTGCCCAGACAACAGATTCCCTTTATAAACTATCTTAAATCTCAGGAAATATCTGTTTGATCGTCTTAATGGAAATCAGGTGTTCTCTGCCGTAAGTCGAGGAATCAAAAAATTATATTTGATTGTGCCGGCAGGAAACCACTTTGAGTATCAGTCGAGCTTAAGGAATCATACAAATTGATAATGGTCCCCGGTGGATATGGTCATTCTTAATGCGGCACAAGACAGACGTGTTGCTGTATAATTTTAACTGGTATCTCCAGATATTATCGGCATGATCACGTGTGGATTGTGGGTAGGACTCGAATATTGATCAGCGGGTATGTTTTATGTTTGAGCATGCTAAAGCTCCTCTCACCACGATATACTACCGCATCACGCATGTGTGGATGTAACTCGAATAACAAGTAGTAACAAGCAATTGCAGTATGAAATTGCAGGGTAACATTTGAACTGGTTGAGAGGAATTGCGGACCCTGCAATATGGGATAAGGATATCTAGGTAATTGGGGGTAGATGAGACTCCGCTTCGACCACGTGATAAAATGTCCTTATAAGGGCATCATGTCATGTGATAATACCTAGTATTAGTAGTTCCAGTATCTTATGACATGTGCGGTAAAGCTCTTACAATAACTACATAATGGTTATTCTGTAATAGTGTAATATATGAGCATGCTGAGCGACTTAACGAGGATTAGTTTAGACACAGCACGTGACAGTGTAATCGGGAGATGTCAGTGTAAAATTCTAACTGGCATCCCCTGATGCTATCTCACTAGCTGCTCTCATGCGGGGTATAACTCGAATAACTAAGTAAGGTATCATTTTAACTGTTATCTCGAGTGCATATGACTCGTGTAAGTAACAGTCGCTTTATGATCTCACTGAAGTGGCTATGATGCTCGTATCTTAACTTCTCACCATGACTACTATTATAACGTTTCTGTGGAATACTGTGAATGGTTAATTTCTATTTTTGCGTGGGATTTTTGGATTCTGAGAAGGATGAGAACTACATATTGTCAGTAGGGATGACTTTCAGTATTTCTTGAAAGAATTCGATATTTCTACTTTTCTAAACGTTAGAGTTAAAGTTTTCATTGGTGTAGCAACGGTAGCTATTAACGAATTTCCAGGCTTGTGGGTGAAATTTCGAATGATGTAATCCGGATGATCATGTCTGATAGTGATATATATTCGGTCTCGTCGAGATTTGGACGTCATGTCTGGGATTTGGTCGGGTAATTTTCGGATCTGCAGGTAAATCAGAATTCAGAAATGTTTCGATTGAACTTCATGACAGTATTGAGTATGGTCAGTTCAAATTCTTACATTTGCACATGCAACAATCTGGCTTACAACTAAGAACCTAGTTTGAACCGGGATCTTTTCCTGAGTGAGATAAACATCTGGAGACATTGAAGTATTCCTTTTCAATATTAACATATTCTGCTCTTTACCTGTTTCCTTGACCGCCAAGCTGCCTCTACAAACTCACCAAATCTAGACAGGCCACAATGGAGAAATCCAACTTAATGTTAATCTTACACGTAGTTTCCTTTTACCAAGTAAACTAGATCACGTTAAAGCACGGCGCCCATACTCTCACCCTCCTACTGAAAATTATCATAAATTCAAACCTTAATTGACCGTCCCTTTGTCCCCCGGGACAAATTAATATAATAAAAGGTTAAGGAGTGAGAGGCCGGTGAATAAAAATCTATTGTTAGCCGGTTATAGCCTTGCTTGCTCGCTCTGAATGATTAATTATAAGCCTTATTAAATCCATTTGGTTTCCCTCTCAATTGAAAGCAGTCATGAATATTAACAAGGTTGGTGAAATGGTTCAACTAGGCTAACAATGGGCCTTTAAATTGATATTTGAATAGGGCCCTAGTCAGACGGCCCTGAAATGGGGGTGAAATGAAAATTAATCGCGCAAAGAACTGTGCTGAGAATTAGTTGCTGGTTGCAAGGGGAATTAAAGAATTAAGGTAAATGATGCATTGTGTGGGCTACTATAGAGCTATAGAGGTAGGTTAGAGACCCACACACACAGTGATAACCTGTTAAATACTAATAGTAGAGGTGGGTGGTAACTGGTACCCACCACTACCCACTAGGTACTTGCACAGGATCCCACACCAGTATAGGTAGGTACTACCCACCACTACCCACTAGATACTTGCATAGGATCCCACACCAGTATAGGTGGGTACTACCCACCACTACCCACTAGGTACTTGCACAGGATCCCACACCAGTACAGGTGGGTACTACCCACCACTACCCACTAGATACTTGCACAGGATCCCACACCAGTATAGGTGGGTACTACCCACCACTACCCACTAGATACTTGCACAGGATCCCACACCAGTATAGGTGGGTACTACCCACCACTACCCACTATGTACTTGCACAGGTTCCCACACCAGTATAGGTAGGTACTACCCACCACTACCCACTATGTACTTGCACAGGATCCCACACCAGTGTCCAGTATAGGTAGGTACTACCCACCACTACCCACTAGATACTTGCACAGGATCCCACACCAGTATAGGTAGGTACTACCCACCACTACCCACTAGATACTTGCATAGGATCCCACACCAGTATAGGTGGGTACTACCCACCACTACCCACTAGGTACTTGCACAGGATCCCACACCAGTACAGGTGGATACTACCCACCACTACCCACTAGATACTTGCACAGGATCCCACACCAGTATAGGTGGGTACTACCCACCACTACCCACTAGATACTTGCACAGGATCCCACACCAGTATAGGTGGGTACTACCCACCACTACCCACTATGTACTTGCACAGGTTCCCACACCAGTATAGGTAGGTACTACCCACCACTACCCACTAGATACTTGCACAGGATCCCACACCAGTATAGGTAGGTACTACCCACCACTACCCACTAGGTACTTGCACAGGATCCCACACCAGTACAGGTGGGTACTACCCACCACTACCCACTAGATACTTGCACAGGATCCCACACCAGTATAGGTAGGTACTACCCACCACTACCCACTGGATACTTGCACAGGATCCCACACCAGTATAGGTGGGTACTACCCACCACTACCCACTAGATACTTGCACAGGATCCCACACCAGTATAGGTAGGTACCACCCACCACAACCCACTATGTACTTGCACAGGATCCCACCCTCCAACACTTCTCTTCACTTAACCGAATTTACCAGGATTTGTAGGAGAATTAACCCGGGGAGAAAATCTGATTGGTTAACAACGGCCACGTGCAGCCCACGTGCAGCCCACGTGACTTAAACCGTGACCTTCAGTTGGCTGGATAAATGCGTAACTTGACAGAATAATTAGACCGATGGGAGTTGGCTTGCATGTTTCTAAATCCTCTTTAAACAAGCAGTTCAGTGGTCACGTGACTAATTAGTGGTTCGCTTAAGTAGACTTAATGAGAGGTAAAATGAACCGTGACGCTAGAATGAAAATCTTGACTCCTCCTAATGGACCGATTATATCTGGCAAATCGCTTTTTAAACTGTGTTTCGGGAGCTTTGATGCGAGCTTGATCGAAAACTTTACTGCTCTTGATTAAGAATTATGGAGAAGGCAGTTGTGGTTGGATGCGGCTCACCACGGGGACGATCTAAATTCCTTGTGATTGGTTAGTGGAGAAGTTAATGCTTGCTCAGAAAACAAGCCTTTGCCCTTCTGTTTAACAAGGAAACGTCCACCAATCACCACTCCGCATTTGATCTCCCAACAGCCAATTAGAGGGCTGGATTTGTAGCGGCTTTGTTTTCAAGTGGTCTATTACAATGAGCGGTACTCTGTTTAGAACATCAAGTGGCTTAAGAGAAACAAGAACGAAGAGCGAGAGAGAGCGAGAGAACAGAGAGAGGAGCCTAACAGTAACTCTGGGCTCATTAAAACCAGACCTGAAACAGTGCTCATTACAAACCAGCACTGAAACAGTTCTCTCTCTCTCTCAAACTACTTTTCAGGGTTAAACTGCTGGTTTTCATTATAAATCAGACCTGAAAGAGTGCTCTCTCTCAAACTACTTTTCAGGGTTAAACTGCTGGTTTTCATTACAAACCAGCACTGAAACAGTGCTCTCTCTCAAACTACTTTTCAGGGTTAAACTGCTGGTTTTTTATTATAAACCAGCACTGAAACAGTGCTCTCTCAAACTACTTTTCAGGGTTCAACTGCTGGTTTTCATTATAAACCAGCACTGAAACAGTGCTCTCTCTCTCAAACTACTTTTCAGGGTTAAACTGCTGGTTTTCATTATAAATCAGACCTGAAAGAGTACCGGCTTAAACTCTTAAATCACTTCTGAAGGGGAAACTGGTGCTCGAAATACTGTTGTTGAAAGTAGTCTAAATACCCCATTACCACATTAACATATTAGCATAACAGAGGCCAGTAAATGGCTGGGGTGCAGCAGCGGATAGAAAGGGTTTCTAGATATTGGAGCTCTTCAGATTATCTCTGTGGAAATGATCCTGAAAGTGGGGGCCGTGTGTTTGTAATGCAACTGTGAGAGGGATGTTAAAACCCGGTTCTTGGACTGAATATCGTACCTGGAAGATAGCTGGTGAGCATGTATGCGTCATTATGTGTACCCCTCTCCGTCCCTTTGTGTCCTTCTGTGTCTCCAATGGTCTAGGTCACCTTTTGTCTCTCTTTGTCACTTTTGTGCAGCGACCATGGCACGTTTTCAGACACTGCACTCTTCACTGAAATTTTAGAAATTTAGAACTAACCCTTTACTGAAATTTCAGAGATTTAGGACTAATTCTTCACTGAAATTTTAGATATTTAGAGGAGCATTGAGCAATTAGGCATTCTGAGTGTTGTGGCCTTAATTGGGACGGTTTAAACTGTGTGGTTACTTTGGGCTGCTTTTAACCATTAAACGGTATTACAGGTATGAGACCGAGGACAGTTCGAAAATGGTATGGAGAGATGTACACGAAGTTTTCATCGATATATCAAAAAGTTGAAATACTAAAAGCCGCAGATTTGTGAGGCAGGTTCTCGAAAGAACGTTAAATTTAGGAACCAGACTTTTGGTGTCATCTTTTCAAAACAGTTAATGTCAATAATGAATATTCAGCATTAATCTTACATACTATTTGGCTGGAATTTACGTGCTCACCCATTTCCATTTTAGAAATCTGCCCAACACCAAGAACCCCTAATCTCACTAGTTCACGGGCCAACAACTGAGAAGGCCGATTCATTTACACCCACAACCCAGGTCTCCCTCTAACACCTCATTATTGAGTATCTGTTGAAGTTTTGACAAAGAATTCCACCCTGGACCATCAGCAGCCCCGTTAAATAACCACGTCCCTTTCAGGGCCTGACACACAGGTTCTCAATGTTTCAGACAGCCCCCAATAGCCAGGTCCCCCAGTGCTGATATCATGGTCACGTGACCTCGTTATCTGGGTCACGTGATCAGCTGTCAGAAGATGATCAAGATACCTTTGCAATACCCCAACTACAGGTTAACCCCTGCTAAACCAGCTCCCACTTATTAAGAACTGTTAAACTGTTTACCGGTACGTGTGAACTCCCCTCAAAGTCAGTTCGGGGGCTGGTCCGGCAGATAATGAACATTGTAACCGTTCAGGAAGAGTCACGTGATCTTAACAAGAGGTGACAAAACAGTGCTCACGTGACCACGCGCACAGAGGTTCTGGAATTAGGATGAACAGATGACATGGTGACCAAACATTCCGATTCTAACTATGTTTTGATGATCCAACCTTTTCTCATGGGACCTCCCCCACACAAATCACCATTTTCAGTCTAACACGGCTCAACTTGTGCCCACGTGATCACGCACAGTGAGCTGAACTTGGACCGTGTAATTATGATTTTTAATTGTTTTCTCACACTGGTAAAAGAGTTTGAGATGTTTAACATGGCGCAATCAAAGAGTCAAAGGTTCGGTGATTTAAACTCAAATGAATGGGGCTAGAAAGGTGGGTCGGAACTTGTATCTAAGATTGTCGTCTTTGATGATAAAATAAGGTACTGAAGTATAGGCGATTATCCCTGCTTAAGTAAATGCATTCGGAAAGTTTTAGCATTAAACTTGTATCTCTAACATTATGGTGTTGTGATGATATTTTAATAAAAAACTGCGCTACAAAGGTAAAGACCATCACTTTTCCAAAGAGTAATGTGTCCTCTTTGATGTTAAAAAGAGGGACTGCTCATCATCAGCAGCTTAAGATAAGTGCCACAAAGAATTGTCACTCAAGTTGCGAGAAATAAAATAATTATAATTCTGTAAGTTGTAGGACCTTTTAAGTTCTGATGATGAAAACTGAATAGGACTAGAAATGGTCCGCTTTTACATCACGATTCTCACCAACAGGACGGTCCGCCTTTACGTAATGATTCTCACTTTATTGAATGGTTTTTTATAAAAATAAGAAGTTCCTCGGGGATGGCTTTGAGATTCCTCAGCATATTTACAAAACATTTAAGAACGCTGCGGCTCGCCGCCTGGTCTAGCACTTGTTGACAATGACGCCAATTACAAAAAGTCAAAAACACACAGCCGGGAATAACTCTCAATCAAAGTTTTAGCCAGTGAAGATTATGTCCTTATTCATAATAATAGAAAAAGATACCTGTACCAACCCTGTCGTTCTCTATCAAGTATAGGTCCGGTACATGTTTGTGCCTCATAGGTTGAATTCTTCAAAAGAGAAACCCGTGCAAAGAGGGAACGTTCCAGCGAACTAAACTTTTCATGTATTGACCTCTCACGAATTATGAAAATTAAAACTCTTCATCACCTTTGTGAACACACAGAACCATGTTGCGGATTAAATTGCATAGCTCTTGCAGTTCAACAATTCAACGGTTGTTTGATTTACCAAAGTTCAACAACACATTTAAAAAGGGAGCCCATGTGATCACGCGCAGTGAGCTGTAGAGGGGTCACATGGTCCCCTGAAAGAGGTCAGATTTTCCTCATCAGATTCCGACAATCCCCCCAAATAATCCAGCAATTTTAAACTTTGTTTTACGGTAACATTAACATTGTAACTAAAAATAGGAACTCCTACACAATGAACCATTGAAGAGAGGGGCAATAAATTTTACGTGACGTCAGAAGATTGGTGAATATGTGGTCGGAAAATTGAAAACATCTAAATTTTAATCAGGCGATTATCGGGTTCTAGGCAGCTGGTCACGTTTCTGGTTAACTATGCTAATATTAGATATGATATTGATTTACTTTAAAGAAAAGTTACGGGGTTGTCCAGTGAAGGAATGATGCGAGATATTGATAAGTAAACTGGAACCTAGAGAGGGAAGCTTATGTTTCACACAAACACGTACAATTTATTTATATTATGTTGCTTGATTCAACAGTTATTAATAACAATATCAAGATTTTATTAACATTCTATCATCCCGAAATGTATAAGCTCAAAACTTTAAGTAAATCAATATGAGGAGAGCACTGCATGTCTCCCTTTGTATACTTGTACAAGATGAAACAGCTTCAAATACTTTAGATTTGTCATGATGTAGCTCCACATTTCAAGCACAGCTTCTTTCTTTATATAAGTTTCTGAATAGTAACCTAATTCAAATTAGTGATGAGAAACACATTACGAAATTCCATTGATTTTGAGGTAAGCTAGCCTAATAACTTTTTAAAATATTCATTTGCTATTCTGTAACCGCACCCTAAAACCGTGACTTGAAACGCCCACCTTAATTTTGAAAACAATCCCAATGATTTAAGCATCGGTCTTCCTCACAAACCTGACCTTATAAAAATTCCACCGACTCTCTTCTCCTTAATAATGTAATAACCCTCAAATTTGAAACAATTTGTTAAAACGATTTTAGAATGCAAGTTGGCTAAATAAAAGCATACTTTTGGAGCAAATTCCGTCAATTTGTGAGTACAAAGAAAACATAAAACGCTTGCTCGCACATATTCTTTGAGGGTCCATGCTTGCCGTTGTGCCCACGTGATAACGCGCCGTTTTCTAAATTAACCCAATTTTTGGTTGAAAAATATTCGTCATGCAGGATCAAAGTGAATTGTGTTTAGGGTAATTATACTAATTAGGGTCATTATACTCTAATGCCAGTAGGCAATAACTCTAAGGATCGGGCTCCCTACGGGTAATTATAATGCCATCTAACTACAGCGGACTTATAAAGTGATAAAATACACACGTTTTGGATACTCGGAATACAGCTGATAAGTTGAACGATTACTGAGCCTCTATTTTCCAGTGACGGTGAAGAGATGAGATCTTGAAGGCATAATATTTATATCTATAGCTAAGCGGACTTATAGGTGAACTAATATTGTGGCTCGGGATAGAGCTGATAAGCTGACTGAAATGTTGAATAAGAGGGATTGTCAGAATCTTGCTTTCATGCTTGAAATAGTTATTTGTTATGGGAAGAATATCATAAAAAAGCCCAGGGTACCATCATGATATTCATGTAACTAGCTTAGTTACTAAGCTAGTTACTAAGCTAGCAGCTTAGTTACTAAGCTAGTTACTATAAAGCTAGCAGGTTAGTTACTAAGCTAGTTACTATAAAGCTAGCAGCTTAGTTACTACTTTACTAATCTAGTTACTATAAAGCTAGCAGCTTAGTTACTTCTTTACTAAGCTAGTTACTATAAAGCTAGCAGCTTAGTTACTAAGATACTAAGATAGCAACTGTAATTGTCATAAAACTCCTGCTCTCTCATAACACTTAATTTACGTCTCCACTACCTAACTAACATTTAAAAATTCAAACGGGAAAACCCATTAACAGAGAATCCTAAAAATGTCGTATCAGTGATTCAGTCGGCAACCCTTTTCGGTGAGCTCCTGCAAATCACTATAACTAGATAGCCTCATATTGTCTAGTCAACTGCAGTATTCTGGTTAAATGGATGCGATTTCAAATGATAGTCGGGTGAAACAAAGGTTTTTGAGGGCCTGATGGGATCGTATTTTTGGAGGGAGAGAGGGTGGGGACTGGGGAGAGGGTGTTTAAAAGAGTCGGCTCCTTATTCCCGGTATTCTTAAGATTAATCAATTGCAATCCCCCAACTTTCTTATTCCTTCACAATAAGATTCTACCAGTTGAGAGTGGTGCTTCCTCGTTGAAACATCACCGAAATCAAACCAATCGTTTATATACCGACTAGACTACACCAATTCATCAATCAGGTTGTCCCGAGAATAAAGTTAAAGAGAAATTAATAGTTTAACTCGAGTTAAAAAGTTTTAAAATACTGCGCAGACGATTTTGTAAGATAATCGCCTGATTTATAAAGGAGCCTCCATGATATGATAAAAGCAAATCACGTGACATCATGAAGGTGAGATGTATTTTAATATTTTATCTTGTGGGACGGTTAATGGTGGTCGATAAAGATGAGTGTTATATGGTTAGAAGATTAGGAAATGGTTTATCTTTTACCCATCACTCAACTAGAGAGGTTAAATGTGGTTCCACTTTCAGTTACAGAAATTTCATCAGGTAATATCTTTTGTTAATCCTGGATGATAGGGGTAGACAATTATTTGCCTTTTTGGTACGGATTAGATTAGATTGGTTTTAACATGAAACAGAAATCTAAGAATCTAACCAACCATCAATTTCAGAGGTGATACCCGAAGAAGATTATTTTATAGCAAAGAACGAATATTCATGTTACTGGTCCTTTAGATTGTTTGCTCTTTCTACCCAGACAAAGGGGGGCGTAGAAAAATATCGTGACAGAAGATTTGGACCAAATTGTATTCACATCTCCTGATCAAGCTTGAGCCTTGTTTCTATTCGGACATACTCTTATTGTAACTGAACATACAACTACAAGGGCGTGAAGTGTACTTCCTGGCTATATTGTCTCCGTCTAGATAATTATCATTGTCTATTTTCCAGCGTGTTGATCAAAGGATACCACCGATAATCTATTCTAGATTAATCTAATGTTATGAAGAGAATTATGATTTATAGTTTTTAAGGGGTATCTAATATCGTAATAAAAGTTGATCTCCAAATTCGTGATCTTATGTTTGTGATTCTCAGCTAAAACATAATTACTGAAACTGCCGCCATCCACGGAATATACTCTGGAATATTGACGTTAAAATTTCGTTGGTAACCGAGAGTGGGCACACTAACTGAACGTTTGATCAATTTCACCAATTTTCGGTATTAGTCTGATCAATTTCGTCATCATCTTAATGAAAACTCTGGATAGATTTCTTTGTTCTAAACCATGTTGAACCCGACCCTGGAAGGTGTGCGAGATAAAGTCTGGTCTCTCTCATCAGTTTGGATTTCAGATCAGCCACACGTACCAATAATGGATCAAAGGTGTTCCAATCGGAGTTTACAATTCTGAGTGTAACGAAGATGATGGCGTTCCACGGATGTTTTAGTACAACATTATTAACCACAGTTTGCTACGTCATTAAAGAGATCTTGGATCTAAAAGAACAAATTATCTTAGACCATATTCCATCCAAATTTCGACGGAATAAAGCCTTTATGACTGCATTCTGCAACTTAACCAGCTTTGTCGGTATATTCTTATCCTGAAACATACTCGGAGAACTTCTCTAAATTCCACTATTAACTCTGCATGGTACGGCGTGTAGCCATTCATTGATAAATGATCATTCTATTCAAAGTGGAGATTGCAGCTCAGATTTAAAAGGAATCCACCCTAGATTTAAAATGAATCCCCCGATCTATTAGAATATAGAATATTAATATTATTATCTATTAGAATATAGAATATATATATAGAATACAGTTTAGATTTGAAATATCTCAATATATCACTTTACAGCTGTAATTAGAACTGATCAGAATCACTCCAATTGTCATCATTGAAACAAACTTTTTTGTAATACTAATAGTTAGAGTAGTCGTTATGGCCGTAGGTCTGATCACAGATTCCGTTTTTAATATATCACAGAGGGGCTGTACCATTCTGCGGACACAATTTGACACCATGTGACAGTAACCGACCAATGAGAACGCTTTATTTACATTACGTGACAGTAACCGACCAATGAGAACGATTTATTTGCAACACGTGATAGTAACCAGCCAACGAGAACGCTTTATTTACACTACGTGATAGTAACCAGCCAACGAGAACGCTTTATTTACACTACGCGACAGTAATCTACCAATGAGAACGCTTAAATAACACCACGTGATAGTAACCGACCAATGAGAACAATTAAGAGATTACAGGGGGGCTATACGATCCTCCGAACACAATTTGAACGAGCTCACAACTAGACGTTAAAAGTTTAAGCTGATATTTTAAAATGTTGTAACGGCAGAAAGAGGCGCGTACCGGAGTGATTATAAATTGTTTATAAATTGTTTATGTATTGTTTATGTATTGTTTATGTTTTGTTTATGTATTGTTTATGTATTATTTATGGATTATTTATGTATTGTTTATATGTTTAAATATAATTGTGGGTTTGAATATTGTAGTACTCATCATGCAAATTGTTCAACCCTGTTCTAAGTACTGCGGTCTAATGAGGAAAACTGAAAATGGTTTGTCTAAGTCGTTAAGTTATGGGCTAGAAAACAATGTGTAGTATAAAAAGAAATATATAGCTATGTTGTGAAATGCTTTTAGCAATGCTGTGAATGAATATTTGTACCTGGTACCCTCTCATTGAGTTTTATTCTCTGGGAGCCAATGAGAACGCTTTATTCAAACCAGTACCACGGGACAGTAACCAGTCAATGAGACTGCTTTATTTACTCTATCCGCTCTACCGGAGGTCTGATATGAATCAAGTTTAAATCAATTGCACCGCTTATATACGCTTGTGACAATGAGCTGGGGACGATTAGCACATGTTATTCTAAACTTCAGGTCGTACCAGAACCATCCTATTTCATTGGGAGTTTATTGGTGGTGTTGAATTGTACACTTTCTTTTCTGATACATGATATAAGTTACAACCACGAGCCCTTTAAATTCCGGGACTCTAAGAGAGAGAACAATTGAATAGCACTGACAATAAAACAATAAGAAAGTAAAGCCGTTTAGAACAAAAAGGTAGAGTAAAACAATAAAACTATGACAATGGGTATCGGGGGTAAGTTGGTCGGTCCGAAATAATGATAACAATTGTTTCCCCCTGGGTTAGCTGGAGAGGAGTTTTAACTTTTTTTCTTGTGTTGTAAATTCGAACTAATGAACAATGAGGATACATGGGGATTGTAAATTGTTGAATCCAAAATGAAAGGAGCGAAACGGAAAACCGCTGTAATGTTTAAACAAATATCTCGATGTACATTTTAAAACAGAAAATGAGAAAAAAAATATTGAACGTTTTCTTGTTTCTGTGACAGTGTAGTAAAACAATACAATTATAGGTATAACAATGGGCATTGGGCAAAGTTAACCGGGCCAAAATAATGATAACAATTGTGTTCCTGTGTAACAAGGGTAAAAAGTTTTAACTTTTTCTTGACGAAATTGTTTAAGTGAACTGATGGAAATGATGAAGGGTTTGAAAATGGTATTTTTGAAACCAAGATGAAAAATAAAAATGCTTACTTTTGTTTTTAACTAAGCAACCTGCTTATGTTACGAATATTGAGTATACTGCCAGAGTGAGGACTGGCTTAACAGAGTAAAAGATGAGATCCTGGAGAGGTTCGCTGTTTATCAGTCTCATGATAAGATAACCTACCGTAGAATGGGGGAACTTCGCCATGTTTTACAGCTATTTCATGTTATTTAGAAAATACGACACGAGTACTTGAAAAAGTTTATAGCTCATATGAACAGGATTGGTAAAGCAAATGTTTTCGTATGAACCACATCAGCCAGGCATAAATAGTCAGCTAGATTGGTGCCACTGAAATCAGGGCGAAGTTACCCTGCAATATGGGGTAACTTCGCCATTCTGAAACTATACCATATTCGGTGCTAAGCACCATACCACTCGAAACTCAATTTTATTTCCTTGATATACCTGCCAATTTTACTTATCTAGCTCTAGCCTGCGTGTTACAATGGGCAATTTGGTCGCCGGGGTAACATCGCCATGCTGCGGGTAACATCGCCGGGATGAAGTAGAAATGTAGTCGAACTTCGCCAATACACGTGCGTGACTTTGCCAGCCGCGCGCGAATTTCGCGCCAAACTTCGCCGAACAGATGGGATCAGAAGAGGGTAACTTCGCCACACACAAATTTGAAAACTTTATAATATCAGTTGTGTGCATCATGGCTAACTAAATTTGCCCTTAAATGAACAGGACATATGCTAATGATGTCACACAGAATTAATTACGGATATAATTGTAAAATATGGGAAATATGCAAGCAGGAAATTTTAGCCACTTTATAGCAATATTTCATGTTGCCTGAGTTTAATTAACATAGTAAACGTTTATTTTTGAATAGGAATACCTTTATAACCATTTGTTCAACACAATACTATACAAAAACTCGATCTCCTAACAATTCAAAACAGTAAAATGATTATTTGAAAAATAGTGGCGAAGTTCCCCGACACGGCGATTTTACCCCAATCTACGGTACTAAACAGTAGTTTCACTTGTCTTACCTAGTCTCTTCTACCAAATATTATCCCTGGAATCAGAGTAACAGATATATTCAAGCCATGTTTTGCCTTGGTGAAAGTATAGGTGAATGAGGGAGATTAAAATCTGTTAAGTTAGATTTGGTTGTAATTAGTGTGTTATTAAATTCTTTGAAGAAAGAATTTGTGAAGTCGATAAGGAAATTTTCTGAGAAGAATTATAAATTGCGTTCAATTGATTGACAAATTTCTTATCTTTACCGGGTTAAGTTCAAATTGAACAGTTTATTGGAATCTAATTTAGTGCACCTCACAACTCGCTAATCAAATTTGACTATAATTGCCTGAATCAGCCTTGCACATATATAAAAATTTTCTAATAAACTCTCCGTTTCTCTCTCTCACTAAAATTTATTCAATTCCATAATCCTCACTCCACCATCCCCACTACCTCGAGAGTTCTATTTTAATAATACCCCAAATGAGGTTGGCAATTTCAAGAATTTCCACCCCCGAAAATATAATATGGAGGTAAGTGTCAGTAAAATGAAAAAACAGTCGCTGAGGCACGTTTTGAAATGGGGCCGTTTTCAACACTTTCTGACAAATTGACGTGAAATTGGTAATGGTGTGACAACCAAATATTCCCTCACTCCCTCTCTCTCTCTCTCTCTCTCTCTTGGGGGAGAGAAACTCACGCCGTTACTGGTGAACTAACTTTAAATAAATGAAAATATCTTGACAACCGTTACGAAAATGTTGGTGGATTTGTACAAGCATGATTTTACTGGTGTGAGATTGAAAATTGGAAAGTGTATTGGTGAATGGTGAACTTACTTTAAATAAATGAAAAAATCTTGACAACCGTTACGAAAATGTTGGTGGATTTGTACAAGCATGATTTTACTGGTGTGAGATTGAAAATTGAAAAGTGTATTGGTGAATGGTGAACTTACTTTAAATAAATGAAAAAATCTTGACAACCGTTACGAAAATGTTGGTGGATTTGTACAAGCATGATTTTACTGGTGTGAGATTGGAAATTGGAAAGTGTATTGGTGAATGGTGGTAAAAAACTTATTTTAAATAAATGATAATATCTTGACAACCGTTACGAAAATACAAGGCGGTGATTTTGTGGTGGAAGTTTGATAACCGGATACACTATTTGTAGACTCGACTGAAATCAGGGGAACCGGGGAACCGGGGAACCAGGGTAACCGGGGGAACCGGGGAACCAGGGGAACCAGGGGAACCGGGGATAAAGCAAAGATTTCAAGCATTATTTAGGTGTTCCCCTTCGTGTCCAGATGCAATATATAAAAAGGGGCTTCATTAACACCTACATATACCTTCCATCTTTTGAAAACTTCTCAGCTCAATAAATCTAACAGCGATCTTATCAACATTTTCATTTACACCAGCAGCACCATTTATCGACGCAAGACTCAGAATGATTTTTGATAGCTCAACAACAACTTAACTCGTTCAATGATTTAACACTTCTAAATTCCAGTTGTGTCTAGCCACAATGATTTCTATATCGATACCCAGTTTAGGGGAAGGTAAGATAATGCTCAATGATAAGTATATTAATTAATCACTATCTGCTCACCCGGCGAGTCCCGCAGAAAATGCCCCGTTTTTTGGTAATATGAGTTTCAGCAACCTCCCTTCTAGAACCTCTCTTCCAGAGTCAGGTCCCTGAGAATTATTTGCTACTTCAGAACCAGCTACTTTAACTCAAGAACTAGAAGCCTCCAAACTCGAGTAACCCCCAATATCCTCATCACATGACTTTATTCTGAACTCACTCCATCCAACTCTATCACGTGACTATTTTCAATGCCCACGTGACTATTTTCACGTGCCCACGTGACTATTTTCACGCGCCCACGTGCTCCTTTCAGACAAATTCTCAACACGCGCCGACCAGCAATATCCGGTGATGATCGGAACTCGTTATCTGTTATTATTACAACTCTACAAACTGATTCGGACAGATTGTAGTGAGATCTATTGTTACTCCCCGCACTGTGGGAACGCACGTTATCTCACTGGTTCTCAGAGCTGTAACGAGCAATAAAAAGCAATTAGAGTTTAATTTGGGAGTCGGGGGAGTTCTTCCGTTGGAAACCGATCAGGATAAAACTTAAAGTTAACGTTCGCAGGATTAGGGTTTTGAGAATCTTATTAGCTCCCTGGTGGAAGTAAGATTGGGAGTTTATAAGTAAGCTAATATTACATGTTATTAACAAGTGGCACACGTGCTGGCGAACAGTACAGGAAGTGGTATTCTTGAAACATTTCTCATTACTTTCCCCAAACTTCCAACATTATTACACTATCCCGCTTCACTTACCCCAAAGTTGCAATATTATTAAACCATTCCCCTCCAGAGTCCCCCTCCTTTTCAAGGTTATATTGGTAGAGTTAGAACTCCTGATAGCAATATTGAATGTGCCTTCATGGTAAACAACATTTAGAATCTTTTACCCTGATTTACCGCAGTACTGTAATTATTATCATCTTACAAAGCTTCTATTCCAGAATCGTTAATTTAGCTGATTTAAAGGAGTTCCGACCATGAAATAGTTTCAGAAATCGATTGGCGAAGCGCTCGGCCAAATATCTATTTACCTGTAATATTACATGATTTAACGGAACAGAACGAAAATTAAAGTCATTAGGTTGAATTAAGAAGGAGGGACGCTGAGAGAATTAACAGGGAACTGAAATTGCAGTTTGTAACTGCTCTCAGTTTGTAACTGTTTTGAGCTTACTTGATTAGGGGGCGCGAGTTAGTGGTGATGGTGATGATGACGCGGACTGGCAGTCACTTTTCAAGTGAGCTGTTATAATGGTGCCCACGAGTTATCTACCCAATACCACGTGCTACCTATCAAATACCACGTGCTACCTATCAAATACCACGTGCTATCTATCAAATACCACGTGCTATCTATCAAATACCACGTGCTACCTATCAAATACCACGTGCTATCTATCAAATACCACGTGCACACTAAAGACAGGGGTTAAGAACTCTATCAAACCCACGTGTACGCTCTATTAAGTATCCCTGTCTTTAATCATACATGTAAATGAGCTGTGTGAAAATTGAGGGGACTGTGTGAAAATAGGGTTTACAATTCTTAGGGTGCATGCTACATGGGGAGAAAGGGGACAGCTACTAAACCCTCACCACACTCCTTCCAAACACCTGTTATATTGGTGGCTCCAGGGTGCTAATACACGGTGTAACAAACTGTTACTGCTTTTATATTGTTAGTTGTTACTGTTACACTGTAACATTGTAACAGCGACAAAATATGTAATATCTCTGAACTATGCAGCACTTGATTCCCTTAAGTTCAGAAGCCCCCCCCCCCCCCCCACCCCCCCCCCCCCCCCCCCCCACATCTGCTCAACATGATCAAATAAATACCCTGGAACACTGTTACAAATTAACAACTTTACCCTGTAAAACATTGTAACATTGTCTCATGGTGATCATACAGCACTTGATTCCCTGAAACTCCCTGATCCCCAACACCTGCTGATCCTAATCATCACGTGACACCTCACAAGCTAATGACCCGTGAACTAACCCTGAACCATTATCCTTCCCTCTCCCACTCCCAACAATATCAATAACCCCTGATTAGCTCTGATTACAGAGAAGAAGGAGAAGAGAGAGATCAGGATGGTGCAGGAGAGAGTTCCGACAATGACTGGAGATTCTTCTCGCTCAGTTATACTCCCTGTGCTTTACAGGTTATGTAAACGAAGGTTGGATTGTTAACCCTGGTTCACCTTTATTTGACACACAGTTTCTAGTACTGAGAACTGGCCATTAAATCCCAATTTACCCAATTAAACTTGAAGCTTCAGACGGTTTTCTAATCGTTACAAATTAGTTTCTTTGATCTTGCATCGGATCGGCGTCTGAGACTGTCTACACACAGAGAGGGTTGTGAGTGGCTGGTTTGTGTCACGTGGAGGGAGTGGAGGGTAGTGGTTGGGGGAGGGGGTAGGCTGGGGATAAAACAGCTTGGAATAAATCAGCAGGTTTTGAATGAGAGGGAATTGTTTCAATCGCCAACCTGCCGACCACGTGCATCTAGTTCGGGTTTACTATTTGCACGTGAAACCTCTCTCCGGGTTTATTATTTACACGTGCAATCTCTCTCCGGGTTTACTATCCTATTTACTGGCTTAGAACTGACGTTTTCCGACTGTGCCCTTAACTCCGGCTATTATCCGCAGACTTTTTAGCTCAGCTATCAAGTTATCAATCATAATTTGGATTTTTAGAGTGCTGCCTAATGAGTCTTAACAAACCAGGGCTAGGAAACGAGTCTGGGGAGGAGAACATAGTGGGGATGAATGGAGAACATAGTCCATTTTCTGAAGAACTCTCTGCTCATTTTCGGAGAGAGAGAGCGAGGGAGAGAGGGAGGGAGAGAGAGAGAGAGAGAGCGAGAGAGGAAGAGGGAGGGAGGGAGGGAGAGAGGGAGAGGGAGAGGGAGAGAGAGAGATAGAGAGAGAGAGAGAGAGGGAGGGAGGACGGTATTGATGTTAAGCGTAAGTTTTTATATTCTCATTAAAAGTCGCTGGAAAATATGCAGAGGTTGTTCCGAGTGAGGGATTAACGAATTAACAAGTTTCATAATTAGCTAATCAGGTTAATTGAAAACGCGATAGTTTTACAGAGTTAGAACTCTTAAATGCGACATATGCTACCAGTAAGCGTGGTTGATTTTCAAAAAGTTTAATATTAATAAAACCAGTAAACCATCACTGATCGCAGAATTATAGAATTATATTTTTATAAAAATTCGTCGAGGTTATGTGTGACCCTGGAATTTACTGGCTGAGTAGAATTGCTTAGGTATATAAATAATATAGGTATATAATATATTATATCATGCTTAATCAAATCGAGGTTTAACTTACAACTCCGATCAACGAAATGAGACGTATATTTTTGGTATTTTTCACTGGTTACCCGGATATTCGGTGTTGCTGTTTTGTTACTAACTGTTACGCAGGCAGTGGTTCACACTCTGTTGATATCTCTTTAGGGAGTTTTCAGGTACCTCAACCTTACTTAGTTGAGTGTGTCCCACAACCTGACAACCAAGCACCATGCCTAGAAGTCCGGCGTTATGTATTATAATGATCCTGGACCTAAGTCAGGTGTAAGTGGTAAGCAGCTTCTATATAAAAAAAATACACAGGATACTAGCTGGAAGCTGATTGGTTAATACCAACCTCTCCAAGCCTGTTCACAGGTATTACTAATTACCATAGAGATATATATGCAAATTAGTGCTTTAGTGAGATAATTAATGGAGACAATTAGCACTCGAACTCTTCATCAGGGTTTTCCTATTCTATTGTTTACTTCCAAGGTCTCGCACAGGAAGAATAATCAACAGATATGCAAATTATTAAGAAAGAGAGACAGTAGATATGCTAACTGTTGAATTACAGACACAGTCGGTTGTGCTATTACGGGACAATTAACTCTCAACTAACTCTCAAGCTGATGTCATTATATTAGCAGCCAGGGTTTGAAATCTGGCTCCTAATTGGATTATATCCAGATACCATCAGCTTCAAAACAGCTTCACTTACTTTTGACTACCACCACCCTTTTCTTCAGAGTCTAACGAACAATCGATTTACTGTATAACAAATAATCTGAAGTTGTGATGTATATAATAAATATAGTTCAATATTATCATTTCAGGTGTTATAAAAAGTGATCAGAATAGATTTCTGACTTTCAGTTCTTTTTTGAAGAATCAACATATATGCAGATTGTTTAGATATGGAGACAATAAAAACTGAAGCTCTTGAATATATATATTTGTAGTGAAGGGTTTGATTTCTAACTCTGTATGGTAATAATTATAATTGTGGTCGTCTCTAAGATTTCTAACCCCATGATCATGTTTACTATCTCACGAAGAATCAACAGATATGCAGATTGTTGTGGAAGAAAACACTTTCACAGCCAATAGTTCTGCTTGCAAAGTATCCAATCAATACCATAAGTCCTTTTAAATGTTTTACGGATTCTAAACAGAGTTTATTTTGCGATCGCATGCACTTTAACCGGCTTCCTTAACAACAACACGTGACGAAAACCTGTGAGAACCAACCAATAAGGCATCACCTTGGCAACCACGTGACCTTTCCCAACTATCACGTGATTATTCGCTCTTGTTAATAGTCTCTCTCAACTGAATGGTCAATCAATCTTTAACACCTCATCAACCTCCAGTGTTTACAGTTGATACCCTAATCTCCTCCTTGCCAAGAAGCCTTCTTTCCCCGGACATTTGACCCCATTTTAAACGCATGGTGAGTACAGAGTGTGATTGGATCGAGTGTTAAAACCACAATAAATCGGCCCCTGTAGATTAATAGGCTGGCTGTTAATGTGACAGAATAAGGTGGGTGTGAGAGAGTGAGTGAGAGATTCTGTTTTGTGGGGAGGATTGCTGACAGCTCTTTTCTCACATTGTACAGCAGAAATAATGTGCCCGTCTAGAATCTGTGATTTCAGGGATGTCAAAAGTTAGTCTGGGTAATAGAAGCTTGGCGATGAAATGGACTGAGAGATTTTAGGACAAATGCTTCCATGATCCCATGATCAGATACCTGTAAGTGGCTGTCATCGTCAAAGACCATCACTTGAAAGGGCGTCCTGATAGTGATAGATTACAGGAAAAATTTCACAACTAGGCACGCTGTTGCAGGCTCATTTTGGTAGAGAGCTAATGACCGATATTTTAAACACCATCCTCCCTCTCAACAACACCTCATGATCATCAACCGTTAACATCTCATTTACCTGGTGATAATAGTTCAATCTGTGTCAGAGTAAAACTTGTGATAATACGATTTTAAACTATGTTTAAAAGCTAACCAGGGCAGCCCCACTAGAACCCTCACCTGCGTGTGGGCGCCCACGTGATACCGCGCAGTGCTTCTCATTGGTCACGCGCGCCCACGTGACCGGTAATGAGCGGATCTCCCAACTATCAGGTTTCTAGCCTGCACGCAGAGAGAGTGCCAACATCACAAGTTCAGACCAGTCCCCATTGTTTTAAAATAGACAGAGTCCGCACACCCCAAAAAACTCAGAGAAAGATTACCGGGCTATTAGATCATTAAAAAGCAGCTAAACAAGCATTTACAGTAGACTGAGACGCGCAGAGAAGATGCACGTGGTGTTTTGATCACGTGACTTGTTGGACATCATGAGGGGGCTGACGCTTTCTTAAGTCACGTGATAATGATTCAGGGTGCTAGAACAACCATCATTAGTCACACCCCCATCTCCTTTCATCTGTTTAATGTAAAGATAGCACCGTAAAAATACTGCAATATATTAGCCCAGACTGGCTTATTCCAAGCAGAGAGGGCCAGGTCTACCTTTCTAAGCATGATTCCTTTCTGTCCTGACAGACTAGACCGGGACAGATGGTTTAGGAGGCTGTTTTGTTGCATGTTTAACTCATTATAGGAAACAATCCCAGCCGAATAGGACCCTAATGGAGCATTGTCGGGCTAAATTTGGGGGCGGGTGTGATAAGCTTTAAAATGGTGTTATTTTAGAAGCTGTGACGTTCTGCCCCGGTAGGTGAGACACCACACCAGATGTGGACAGGGTTTTGTTTGCTGTTCGACTCATTATAGGAAACAATCCCGCCCTAATGGTGCATTGTCGGGTTAAATTAGAGTTACAAAGTGGGCGGGATAATATGTTTTAAAATAATGTGACGTGCTATCTCCCATTCTAAGCAGGCTTCCTTTTTGTCTATAGACTAGACTGGGACACAAAACTATATTTGAGCGGGGTGGTTTTTGTTGTTGTTGAGTGTTGACTTATTATAGGAAACAATCCGATGTTTAACTCTAATAGAGCATTTGGGGGTGATGGTTATACTGTTTTAGAATCGGTGGAATTATCGGGGAGAAGGCGAGATAAGGGGTTTATTTGATAAAGTGGTCGGAATAATGGTGGAAGAGGCGGAATAATGGTGGTAGAGGCGTGGTAAAATTTAACGTGACGTACTTGTGAGTTGGGACAAGTGGTTTAGGGTGTAGCCTTCTAGAGAAAGATCTTGAGGATTTGTAAGCAAGGGGAGAGATCTTGTGTTTGTCTATATTTCTTGAAAATAAAGGGTGGAGACTATGGTTTAACTTTAAGCGGCTCCTTCTGGGACACACTAAAACATTAGGCTTCCCTTACAACAATTCGGAGGGAAAGATTCCAGTTTTTAGGTGCAGATCTAAGGCTCTCTGGGTGGACTAAGACATTGGTGGCCTGAACAACAATTCAGAGGGAAAGATTCCAGTTTTTAGGTACAGATCGCTTGCAGACTAAGACATTAGGCTTCCCTTACAACAATTCAGAGGGAAAGATTCCAGTTTTTAGGTACAGATCGCTTGCAGGCTAATACATTAGACTACCTTTACATTTAGGAGAGAGAGAGAGAGTAAAGATTCTAGTTTTTACAACTCTTTGTCGCGGGGGCAGGCTAACGTTCCACTATTCCTCATCCGATGGAGAGAATAGCTGCTCTCGAAACAGACCCGGTCGGGTTGGACACTCAGACACCCCAGGATGCCGTCATGAGCCCCCAAACAAAGCCGTCATGAGCCCTGTATTGTTTACTTAATACCGCTACCGGAATCTTTCTAGCTCCGGTTTCGTTTTATTCTGACACTCATTAGTACCTGGTGCTCCTCCTTTTTCTGTGTGCTGGCAATGGTTGCTGTAACAGTCATTGGTGCTGTGTAACAGTGTGTGCAGTGGGGGAGTGGGGCTATGGTTGGGGAGCTTGTCTTTCTATATAATGCTGGTGTTTAGTCTGGTAGACACCTTAATTGAGCCAGATTGGTGGTGATAATGTTTCAAACAATGAAAATGTTGTTTCTGGTTAGATTGAGTTCCGGTTCTGAGAGTGGTGTAGGAAAAGTTTGGAATTAGATTTTCTGAAGATTATCTGGTTGGAAAGTTGATGTGGTTTTAGGGAAAATAGAATTTATTTCTTATTATAGAGGGTTGAGATTCAGGTAAGGGTTTAAACTTCAAAGTGCAGCCATCTCAACTAGAGATTATACCATTTCAACCATCTTAACCACAACATTTAGAAACTTGTCATCTTATAATTCGAACCTGAAAACTTCTACGTCGTTATATCTCAAGATAGGAACGGAATTGAGGACATGATTTGAATTTAGATTATTTGTTATATTAACAAATTTGGATTTCTGGGTAATATTTGGACGGTACTGGTTGGGATGTTTTTGATAATGTAGATTGTAAAAGGATAATTATGAAGGAGCAAATGGATCGCTAGCAAAAGATCCTAGCCACCACAACTATGTAATTAGTATACGACACCACGTCAACTTTTAATTTGGACCAGACAAGTTGATCGGGAAGCATTTATAAATCATATCTCAGGTTATTTTCGAAATAATATTATCGAGATTTCTCTCTACGTCAAACCAAGCTTAAATTTGGTTGGGATATGATATTATGGGCTAAGTTGATGTAGATACCGCATAATCTCACTTCTTAGACAAAAATCAACAAAAGTTAAGTTATAATATTAACAGCTGACAATCATAACATCGGTTCCATACTTTATAAAACGATGGCTCATTCTGATAGGCAATTGCAGACATCGCTTAATTTATCAAAATAAGAATCAGTCTGCGTTTTAGTTGTGGATGATTTTCCCAGTGGTTCTCAGTAAAATATAGCAGGTTGAGACTGATATATTCAGGTGGTATCTGCAATTTTTTGTGGTATGTCAAGTTAAGGTAATTGGCTATCATCTGTTAACCATTATTCGTCTGAAAGATGTCTCGAATAATAAAGTTGACTTTGAATCGTGGTGTAAGGTTAGTTTAAGTTTGAATACGTTTACACTTTACAGTTATCATGACACCTATAAGTTAATTACTGATTACCTAGTTTAGTAGTATTGTAGTTAATCAATTAACATTCACTGTTGATTTCACCCAAATCATATGTTTAAATTCCCAAAATAACTATAACTGGACAAGACCTTGCCTCGACATATGTTTCTTGCTCTGACAAAACACACAAAAAATGTTCCTAAACTATCAATATAAATAGAGTTATTACTGTTTATTACTGCTATTCTGTCTGCTATTCCATCCCATACCTTAACTCCTTAACAACGACAATTCCAACTTTTACCTCCCGAAACTCCGACTTTCACTTACAGACTAGCCGGAAGTTGTCCCTCCACGGAGTGTCACGTGGGCGCCACGAGGGGTCACGTGGGCGCCAAGAGGTTACCCACACGTCAGTGAAGTCGAGTTAATTTGATCACGTGACATGAATTCTATCTTAAAGTTGATGTTCTTGCGAGCTAAAAGTTACTGAAGTCGGCAAAAGGCAGATGAGTTTGCGCTGGGTAAATGAGGGGATATGAGGAGAAGTTAGGAGAGTAATAGAGACAATAGGTTTACGTTGTTACGGCGCAATTAACACCCGACACAGTGCAATTATTTGTTGTGAGGGTTTGAAATCTGGGGGTGTTCCACAGACCTTACTGGAATATAATCCAGATGCTAACACCCTCTGTAATCCCATCCAAACCTACTTTGAACTCAAGTATTGCGGCCCCACCAATGGATGAAACATTGACAGGTCATATTAAGCTGTCACATTTCCAACTATTCAGAACTGGCTCATTCTACTAGAGTTTTATCCGCATAATGCTACTAATATAATACATAATACTAAACTCCCCGGTCACGCCTCACTGCGATTCAAACATTCCAACCCAACGAGAGGGGGGAGAGAGAGAGAGGGAGAGGGAGAGAGAGGAAATATAATATGTCATTCAACACACTGAACGGGTGAGAATTATTTTTACGCTATTCTAATTTCTATGGTTGTCAATAGAAATTCTCAACACGATAGATATCCTACCAATAACTGCTAACAGCTTTACAGGTCATGCATCCCATCTCTTTCTTCTCTCCTATTTTGAAAAGTAACGGCCCTCCTCCCTCACGCTCACTGTGTTACAGCACTAAAAGAAATGCCACCCTCTCCTGCGAGGGGTGATGACATTTCTAAGTTAACTGTCAAGAAATTTGACGCAAAATTTTTTACTCCTTTTGAAAATCGACCGTGATTGTCGCACATTAATTGTTGGCTCTGTGTGTGTGTGTGTGTGTTTTCGAGTGTGATAAAGAGATTTAGAGAAAGCCGTAAAATTCAGGGAAACTTGTATAAACTATGAGGTTCAAGGTTGAAAATGCTAAAATAGTAGCACCTTAAGGGGGGGGGGGGGGGGGGTTCACCCTGATTTTTTACAAATCAGGGTGAACCCCCCCCCCCCCCTTAAGGGTTGTAAGTAAAGTAAGTTAGGGTGAGTTTTAGCACCCTTCACGGTTGAAAATGTAATCTATTATTGTTTGCAGCTGTACTAAAGTACTAACTGAGGTAAGTTAGGGGGAATTTTAGCACCCTTTCAAGTAGAAACTAACGGTAATTCATTGTAGATTATGCAGGATTTTTAAGTTGGTCTCAAGCATGTTTGGGAAGTTATTGAGCATGTTTTCAAAGTAATCAAAGTGCGATTTGCTGTCTCCACATCGGCATTTTCAGAACTAATTTTGGTAATTTGTGGCTATTAACACCAATTTGAACTAAGGGTGTCAATATTGTGCACGCGAGTTTCCACAGCACCGTTTTGTCATAACCAATAAATTTCATCGATGGGAAATTCCCCCTAAGTGTTCTCTCAAAATTAGATATCTGACCCAAGATGTTAACTAAATTAGTTCCATTAATGCGCTTCTAATTCTATTCATCAAGACCTTTATCAAATGATTGATTGATAAAAACTATAGCTTCGTCGATACATGACGTGATACTTATCTTCAAAGCTATTCTCATATTTCATTATAATGAGATTGAGAACCACACATTTCACTGCAATACAACTTTCTATTTTCATACTTCCTCCGAAATGTAACAAACTTAACAGCGACTTCTACACAGAACCGGTACTCTACAAACCTCCGTTTCACCTACTTTTTCTAAACGCACCCTAAATAATCTCTCGAATTTTCCCATTCTGCTCAGGTTAAATTACTGATAACTTTCAAAATCTCTCACACAAATCTCATTAAGTCAGGTAGAAGGTAAATATATGATATAAAGAGAGGTCACGTGATCTTTATATAAATATATATTTCAATAATTCTATAGTGATAAAACCTTGATTCGATAATGGGAACTGCCAATGTCCAATAAGCGTGCATGTTAGGATTTAACTCGATTACGTTAATTTTTAATTTTAGAGGGGGAGAGATAAAAAATGTTGAAATTACGTGACACGGGGAGGTAGGAAGTAGGAGGAGGGAGTGAGGGAGGAGGAGTTATGAAGAAGAGTTACGGTTTTTCCGTGGACAATGCGAACAATTGGCGGTATATTCTTTACCGTCAAATATAATGTTTCGTTGAATTTACTGTAAAATTACCGATCACATGGTGGATCACGTGACCACTAAACCCCTTATTGAAGCCTGGTTACACCTCTTCTAGTTGACTTATATAGGAGGACAATATCGGTATAGGAAGAAGCAGTTATACGGAATGACCGACAATGAATTCTGCAAAACTCAGCTCGCACGCACCTGGAAAACTCAGCTCGCAACTGGAAATCCTATTAATATCCAGAGAAAAGCTAAAACCGTATTATTATCCGGAAAACTCTAACATTAAAACGTACTTGTGAATCAGAGGAGGCTGTCCGGGATGACTTAGATTCATATCACGTGACCCAGGATTATCACGTGACCATCCCACGTGACCATCACTGCTGATGATTAGCTCATGTACTAATGTTCTTCTTAGGTGCCATGTCCTAGCCTACACGGTTGAAAGGAGTTTAGTTATAACGTCATATACTGGAGATCATTTTCATTTCTAGTGATTTTCATGTTATTTTCTGATTTCTAGTTTCAGGTTTGATTTTGGAAGGATTCGAAATAATTTGTGTTCGATATTTGATATTCATTGTTTGTTCGGGTGTAAGACAGTGAATAATAAGCGTTATATCCGTTATAAATGATAAAAGTCAATAATTAATTTCATGTAATATCACAATTAGAATAAATTATACAGTAAAATATCCTTGGTCGGCTATTACTATTCAAAGAAACACATTCACAACATTATTTTCTTTCTGTTCAATCAATTATGAAAAGTTTCCCGAAAGTTTCACTGTATCGCACTATGTTTCGTTTTCAAACTTCTAATACAACCTCACTGTTTCTGTCAAACTCAGTATTCAAATATTCTTGCTCATCAAATACACTCGCACGATCGCTGAAATCGTCAGTCGCTAAAATTCTCTGCTCACAAATACCAAAACAAGACTCAAATCTACAGAGCGCACATAAATCGCCCGAACTGTCTATCTTCACTCGTTCTCTAAAATAGTTTTTATCTCTTCGCTCATAAAAGTCCAAGGAGAGGTGGTTCCTTTCAAGGGACACTTGAGTCCACTGGGGCAGCACACGTCTCCGGGCAGCATATCCTTGATCGCTTTTCTGGTGCAAGTGAAGCAGAATTTGTGCGTGAACACCGAGGGACATTGGACAAAGTCCGATCCTTCCAAGAGTCCTTCACAGTTTAAGCAGTGGATATCCTCGGTTAAGGTTGGAGTAGGACCTAGTGTGATGGGCGTCGTTTCTTCGGGTTTAGGGGTGCTGGGTTCGGTTTTAACCGCCTCCATCGTGGCTGCGGCTGCGAGCGTCCTGGCAATTGAGTCCGCTGATGTGAGCGTTCTAGCAATTGAGTCCGCTGATGTGAGCGTTCTAGCAATTGAGTCCGCTGATGTGAGCGTTCTAGCAATTGAGTCCGCTGAGGTGAGTCCGCTTGAAGTGAGAGTAGCAGCGGTGGTTAGGGCTGAGGTCTGGACGGCTGGAACTGTTGGGGTGGTTGTAGCAGCTGAAGCAGTCGGTGAGAATGCGGAATCTGTTTTCAGGTTCGCCAGATTGAGTTGCGAGTAGACAGATAAAGCGTCAGCGTGAAGGGGGAGTCTGTTCCCGAAGATTGGTTGCTGCATCCACAGCTCGCTTCCAGTCCAGCTCAGCCGATCCTTTTCCAGACATATCTTCTTGCTCTCGTTCTTCTGTTCCTCGTCCACTTTTACTCGCTTCATCCGGGTGTATTTAGATGTGTTACACCTAGGCAGAGGAGGAGGGGGCATGTTGGGGAAGTTGACAGCTTGAGGTAAATACCTGGGATCTGGCATGGCTTTCAGGTATCTCACCAGATCGGGGAGAAGTTCTCCGAGAAGCAACCACTGTCCGCTGTTAGGAATACGCTCGTACTCCAGATCTCTGAATCCGTTGCTGGAAGCTCCGATTCTGCCGCGGCCGATGTTCATCCTTTCCCTGTACTCTCCGTACATCTGTCTGGAAGCTCCACTGGCTGACTGGTACACGCTGTTGGACCCGATTGGGTATTCGGTGTAGATCCTCAGCTCGTAGTCTGTCGTCTTTCTGATCGCTTCGAAGCTGAAAACTCGTCCCTTGAGGCTGTGGTCTTTGTTGAAACGCACGATGAAGGGCACACATGAGTTTAGGACGGTCAGGATATCCCGGACGATTGGGGGAGGGAACTGATCGTGGAGAGCTTTTTCTTTGATCATCTGTAGAGCTCTGCCGGGATCGTATCTGGGAGCCAGAGGTGGCACAATCACGGGGAACATCGAGGAAAAGTGGGAATCAGCGCTCCTGTTTAGATGGAAGGAGTTTCCGAAGGACACCGGCAGGCCCATTCGTTCTGACTGGAATTTAGCCATAGTCTTGAGCGCATCAGTAGCAGAGGAAAGTGTGGTAGAAGCAGAGGATTGGTGGAATCCGTGACTAGTTGTGATTGGAGCGATGTGAGCGGGGCTGCCATTCCTGGACATGTTGATGTTCACTGCAGTGGTGGTAGGACTCACTCTAGAATCAGGTCGGAAAGCATCGCTGGTTGGAGTGTTTCCTCTCATTTCAATCGTGTCTGCAACGGGAGACAGGCGCTTTGGTGAAACCTTCGGGGAGGTTTTGGGAGAGATTTCAGGAGCTGTCCTCACGATCGGTGATTGAGTGGGTGATTTCTCTGCAGCTTTAGCGATAGTGAGAGGCTGGATGCTGTTCCGGAACATAGGGTGGTTCATAAGAGACATATGACTCAGAGAACTGGGGAGAAAAGCACTGTTTGGTTCTACTTTCCTGGTTTCTGTAGTTGGTGTAGAGTTCCTAGCTGGAGAACCTCTGGATCTGCCGTTGGCAGCGGCTGGGTACAATGTGCGAAGTCCTCGAGCTCGTTGTATCGCTTCTTCGATTCTATCCACACCCTCGTAGTTGCAACAACCCCGGCAAATAGGCTCGGAGAAGTCTTGAAGCATGGCCCAGGGAGAATGGTTGAAGTCGCAGAGGTAGCACTGTATCCTTGAATTCCGGGACACTGACATGTTATTCGATGCAACAGCAGCCATAGTAAACAAATAAGACTGGTTACTGATTAAAAATGCGGTGGCTCTCTCACTCTCTCTTTTTGCTGGGATAGGAGCTCTCGAGCGGGCCACGCGTTATTTCTCCTCTACGCAGTCACTAACCAATGAGCGCGCGCGCAACGCGCCACGTGACTTTTTCACGTCACGTGTCCCTCTCTCTGTTCTATACGGCGGGCGCGGTGACAATATAATGCTAGGCTTACCTTTTAATGACTTCCATGTATACTTATATTGGAGCTAATCTAAAATCCAGTTGATGTTTGGGAAAGTGATTATCGGAACGATACTAAGTCGGACAATGGTGTCCTAATTAACTTCGTTACCCGTTCTATTGATTGTAATAGTTTTAATTTCAGTACCCTACTCATCATACTAAGTGGCTCAAATCAAATGCCGTTGCCGAATCTCGAATCACAGATTCTCATTTCTTCTGCTAATTAGTATTACAGGAAATGTATAATAACGGTGGCTTTCAGAGCGGTTCATTGTTTCGTTAACGCTCACGCTACAGATTACGGGTGCCAATTGTATCACACTATTGTCTTTATCATTACTACAGGGAGCTGGCAACAAATTTGAGAATTCCCGACATGATAGTCATTGAATTGGGTTTTAAATCGGAGGCAACAATCATGCACTACCTAATGAAAGAAATGGGTATTCGAATCGAGTCTCATGCAACTGAAAGGCTTTTAATTCCGAAACAAAGGAGAGAGGAGGCGGTAAACGGAGAAATGGATCTAATTAAAAAGATTGTGCTCCAATGATATCTCTCAGTTCCACCGTTCAACCAACCAGAGTTAATAACCCACTCATTCTTGGCGGTGTTGGTGTTGATTTTAAACGTGGTAAAGGGTTTTTGGTGGGGGGGATCGTGACCTGGCAACAAGTGTTGAATATACAACAGTCGGGGAATAATCAGAGGCAACTTTAATATCATTCAAACAATAAATTGATTTAGTATCGTTTAACTTAAATGATACCCGAGGAAAAGTATATTTTTCTGGGGAGATTCCTTAGGTATCAGTGATTTACATACTTGAGAGCCCGAGAAAATTACTGGAAATACTGATACGTTAAATTCTTATTGTTTAACCGTTTAGGGTTGATATCACATAAAAGAGTGGGTTTTATTCGAAAACACCATCAGATTATTACCACTAGGGTGCTTGCTATCACCCTGATCTAAAGGTAAAAATACCAGGGCGCTTGCCAGCATACGCCACATACCTGGTTTTTTAATTCCAATGACGATAACAGTGACAGTGATGATCCATGATATAATTAATCCGTTTGAGAGCTGTAGCATCTCATATATCGTGTTATTTACAATTAACCTGGTGGTCCTCACCAGGGCTCGCCCCGGCGGATCTGTTAATGACATCATCCTGAGATTCTGTCAAATGTTGATGGGCGTTCTGGAATTATTTGAAACAATAACTAGATATTGTGTTTTTTTTTGTCTTCAATTCTAACTCTACCGATTAAAATCACCGATCAGATTTATGAAAAGTAGTATAAAGGTTGGTATAAACTTCATTTCAAAGATCAACTGTTTTACATTACTGTAAATAGCTCCTCGAGGTCTAAACTATTTCTAAATCCATATCTCTCCACTTATATGCCCCCTATATCCCCCGATACCCCCTTCCCCCCCCTCCCCCCAATACCCCCTTCCTCCTACATTCATTATTCTCATTTAATTTACTCGCGAGAAGGCATGTCACATTTTTGTCATTTCATGGCGTATGCTATAAACCGTAAATGAAACAGCTCGATTGACACCCCTTAGAGAGTTTACTCTAATCCATATTCCAATATTCCTGGTCTCTCCCCCGGATTAACGGACACTTTTTTGATTTAATATATAACTCCGCTCGACGTTTATAAAACGCCAACCTTTTAATAATAAACCATTAACGGTTAAAGTAAAAGAAAGTTGTCGGACCAAGAAATTGGCTTGTCAAACCTTTCTGTTAATTTACGCTGTCGATCATGCGGCGGTGTGCTCTATTTAAAAGTTTTCCCTTGTAGACTTATAATAATATAATCCTCAAAGTAATAAATTTGGGAGAACCACACATCAGACTATCAAATAGTCCAGACTACCTGACCGGAGACTTATTCTTGATTAAAAGTTAAACTAACCGTTTTTAGCTGATGAAGGCTACAGTAATATAATATAATATACCCCGGTTAATAACCACCCAGTTTGGTATTTTCAACCTACAACATATTAACCGGTGAGAGAGTCGACTTCTGATGGTTTTTATTTTAGTCCCAGATTGGTATTTCAGAGACTGACTAGACATTTTGACGTTTATATTGATTAATACAGTTTTACTAGCAAATAAATCGCTAAGCCGTCTATGCCTAGCAAGCAGAAATTTGCCCGCTTAACTGGAATCCCTTTGAGGGACTCATAAAACCCTCGGTTGGTTGAGATTGATACGTGTTTTAAAACTAAATGACAGTCTACTTGAGCTTTAATGGAAACGTGAAGCAGGGCGAGAAATACTTTGGCATAGTTATTTTTAAGCGACGTTAGATATTAAACCCACCCCCTAGGGTTGTCCGGACAAATTATATTTAACAGTAATGGCCCTAATTTTAGTTTAAACCTGCTATATAAATGGCCCCTGAACCTTTAAAGCCGTATGCTAAAATAATAGATGGTTGTCGCCTGCAGTTAATGAAAATTTAAACGGTAAATTTAAACGATGATTGTTTTGGAATTGAGTTTATGGCGGATCGCATGTATTTGTAACTGTGGAGAAGGTGCCGGGAAGGCGAAACTCTTTGTATAACGTAATGGAAACGATCTACTCCTCCATAAATAATTAACTCTTGTATATATTGTCGGGTGGTGTGCTCACTGGGCAACAGCATGGTGCTTCTAACATAACTGTAGGACTGGAGCTGCACGTACGTAATTATTAATCATAGAATAATTATGGTACCCATGGCCCGTTCTCTTATTTCGCTTATAGAGCTCGAAGGGAAACGTAGTACGTGTGTCAAATTATTAATGATTTATTACGCAATACGGTGATCAGATCTGCAGAAGTGATTCTTAGTTATGTGGTAATATGATAATGTTATATGGCAGTATTCTTCAGTATATGTGTACCGGAGATTCTAGTCAATCGGTCCAGCTGAATATAAAGGAGATTAGAAAAAAAATTGCTGATATTTGATAACCGGACCATACTTTTGTTTGTTTTGACAATGGTTCTGAATTCTGTAAGTTCCACTGTATTGAGGTTTCCTCAGTGATTTTAATTCCTATCACACGAAACTTGAAGATTTCAAAATCCATTATCAAAACATCATAATGCAATTAATACACCATACGTATGTGCATCAAGATACCACAATGATGACAAGAACCTGTTTCTATGATCTCCCGATAACGGTCTCATCAAGATTCTCAAATTTCACATATTTGTTTGCACAACTTGTGCTCCTTCATAATAACAACTTGTGACAAGAAATCTTGTCAGTAGACCTAATCTGATTGGCCCAATCACGGTCCCACTAATGGGCCGTTACTATGGTTACTCAATCTCTTTTAGTCAACCCCGCCTCTTATCGGTAATAATTGGGACAGTGTTAATTGGAAACGGCGAGAAATCCTTGACAAAAAACTAAGTCCCATGTCAACATGCCCTACAATTAGTTAGCCAGATAAGCATTATTTCAGGTTATCATCAGCATTATATGGTATATAGGAGAGTCATGCAGCTGTTGGTGGCGCTAACATGACAACAATATTTTATATCTTTATATGGTAGTGTTACCATGATAAAATAACCTTATATGGTAGTGTCACCATGACAACGTTACTTAATATGGTAGTGTTACCATGACAACGTTACTTAATGTGGTAGTGTTACCATGACAACGTTACCTAATATGGTAGTGTTACCTTGTTAACAAGAACTGCGACTGCAACTACAGCTGATAAGTAGTGCGTTAAGATCGCAGTTTATTAACACTACTCAAGACGCTGACAAGTTCTGATCTAACACGAAGTTTGTTTTTTCAGAAGTGATGAAAAATACGGCATTTCTGCTGTTATCATGTTTGTATTATTCCACTTCGCCAGTGTTGAAACTGTTAAGAATAGTTCTAAAATCTAGCGTGTTGAAACTGCATTGAGAATAGTTCTAAAATCTAGCGTGTTGAAACTGCATTGAGAATAGTTCTAAAATCTAGTTTTTATTTGTGTACAGTTGTCATTCTCTACAGCAGGCCAAGTGTAAGGCAGCCTGTAGAACGATCACCACCATATCCCTACTCCTCACAAGTCTCCGGAGACACTGGGACGACGGCGCTGAAAAGATGCTAAAAACACTGATAGGACCCTGATAAGGAGCACTGATAAGGGGCACTAATACCAAATACTCTCTGACTGCAGCAACCTTGTCTATCATCTCCTTCTTCTAAAAGACACCCTCACTTACTATTGCTTCACCCTGCAGTACCGATTAACTTCAAGCCATTAGCGCCCATTGTGACACCTCAAAACAGCAACACGGGGCCCCCTCTATTACTCCTTTCTCAAACTTTCTATTACTGACCTCTGACCTTGAGTAAGGTTTTGTACTCAGGACAATGGGGTTATACCATCGTATTTAAATTAATGGCAGTGCTGTTCACCTTTACAATGGAGCCAGCAGCCTCCCCCTCATAGCAGCACCTCGCTTACAACCTATTTAATTTCAATAGAAAGTTGTCACAAATACCCAGCAGAGTATCTGCGAACAATTTCTCTGCTAATAAAGCATATGTTTAAATAATGGATGCTTTAAACCCCTTAGAAACCCTCTCCATTCACACCATCAAAAACCTGTCCCCAATCAATCAGTGAGCTCGTGTCGCCCCAACATGTGCCTACTCGGTATTAAACTGTATTATAGTCAGCTGTGACACATGTTTTATTCAAGACCAACAATTGAGGGAAGGTTCTCGTAACGAAGTTTATTATGAAGGAGCAGATTTTGTAGTACTTTTGTTTTGTCAGGTGTTACTCCTTCATAATATACTTCGTTGTGTACTAAGGCGCTCTGTAATCTTGACAATATATATATTATCGGGTGTGACGTCATAGTTAAATCCACCAATGGGAAGGTCAGGTTTTGTAAATATATCTATACTGGTTCATGAAACTTCTCGTATCAAAGCATGCACGTGTCGAACTAACCATCAATTTAATAAAATACACCGTTATAAACCGCGGTGGAAGGTCTATAGTAAATCTCAATGCTTTAACGAAATCTCTAAATTGAGAGTAGACTGGCCTGGTGTGTCTGAGACTTTAGTTCGGTTTATGTCTAGGAGGTCATTACAGAGCATGACATTTTAAGTGCTGGAGAGAGAGGTGGAGGATCTGACAGGTGTTTTACTGGACGTTAATAGAGAAAAGAAGTGGATATTTTTACTGATTTGTTGACTCATCTAATGATTCTAACTGACGTTTGATGACGAGATTGTCAGTGCCAGGGATGTGCATCCTGTTCAAAATGGAGAACTTGGTCCACCTCCAGTTTTATCATCAACACACAGGATTGAGATCATGTTCCGACATATCTTCCACAAATGTCAACTACAAAAATTACATTTGTCCAATGATGACCTCTTACTTCACTATTTTTTGACAACCCCTAATTGATTTTTGAGGGAGATTGCGAATGCTTCACATCAGCTCAAGCCTTGTAATAAATAAATAACATTGAGCATGTTCAGACAAGAACTTCATTGTCAACTACAAAAATTACATTTGTCAAACCCACTCTTACTCTACCATTTTTTGACAATCCCTGATAGGTTTTTGAGGGAAGGCTGCAAACATATCCAACCACAACTCCCATGATCCACAATTGAGTCATCACCAGCTCTACAATCAACCCTGCAGCTACACTATAACAGTTATATCCTTCTCACCCTCTACAATCTAGCTACACTATAACAGTGATATATCCTTCTCACAATAAGTAAATACCCACTCTCAGTACCCAGTCTCATTTACCTGCAGGTGAACAATACCCCGTACTGATCAGTACTTCTAATTCAAATAATCGTTTATTTGTCAATCAGGCAGTCCCTGATCCTTTACTGATGACCTCCCCCTCGTGCTCCTGCCACCCCCTCGCCCTACTTCTGTCAGTATCTCCCCAGTTCTCAACTAGTTCTAACACACCACCCTCCCTCCCTGAACAAGTATCCAACCTCGTGACCTGTTTGTTCTGACCCACCCACGTGTTCATTCTGATCTGCCCACGTGTTCGTTCTGATCAGCCCACGTGTTCATTCTTATCTGCCCACGTGACTACGTCGTTCTACTTGGATATAATCACGTGACCCATCCCCACAGAACACCTGCACACGGGCCATGCTCTCAATAGTGAACAGTTATTATTATTAACGATCTCCCCAGATATAAGTTATAATTGAGACTAGATGTAGAAGAGCTGACCGGTGACTACTGAGTCCTGGACCGATGATCAGGCAGTAATTAGAGCGAGATAATTGCTGACAACCCGACCCCCGCTGCTCCTCAACTAGCTCAAAAAAGAGGGGAAGGACACCATTGTTAACAGGACAGAGACCCGGGTTGATTTTACTCGTATTTTACTAAGTACAGGTGGATTATTAATACAAGTGAAATTGTCAAGGCGGGTGGTGAGTGAGTCCCCTTGTTAATGACATCCCCTGTTGTTTAATCTCGGACAAGTTGACGAGCCAATGAATGAGGGTTATTGTAAGGACGATTACTGAGCGGGAGGACAATAATATAACCGCACGGAGGGAGTAGTAAAATCACAATAAAACGCTGGTGTCTGGTGGTTTGTGGGGTGATGATGTAATGGGGAGGGTTGCTAGGTGACCTGGTTGCTAGGTTACTGGTATTGGTCACGTGATCAGGCAGCTTGTTATTGTGATGATCTATAATAGTGGGGTTAACAGGGGTTTGAGAAGTGGATATGTAGGGGGTCTGGTGGGGAGGTTGTGGGTTAATTACTTGGAAATGGAGCTGACATGTTGGTGCCGGGAATGATGTTGATTAGATTTTCGATTTGGAATTAAAAAATCGAAATGGAACAGTATGTTCGTTTAGTTTTAAGCGGTTTCAGTGGAAGGGGATATTAATGAAGTTTCATTGGTGATTCAGATTGAGACTAGAATACGATATAAGATATTCAATAAATGTTTTTGCCATGAAACGGACCAAACTGATATATAAGCCGATATAAACCGATATAAGATAACCTGTTGGATTATATTTATACAACTCTGGTCGTTTAGAAAACGATAAGAATATGTAAATATGAGAATACTATATTGATATCTAAAATTATTCGCATTAAGTGATGCGAAGATTTCTTCCCAGGAACAAATTCTAGTCCCACCAATTCAAAGTTTCAATATCCAAAGTTAGCTCATAATATGATTCGGATCTAAAACTTACAAGATCTGAAACTTTAGAGTTTTATTGTGTTAGATCCATCATTCCGGAGTCTGGGTAAACTAGGTGACGTGCGGGAATTACAGAGCACAGCAGGACTAGCTCGTCCCCTGAAATTAGACCCTAATCTCGGATAATTTCAGCTGTGAAAAGGGGGAATAATCCAGTTACACCTCTCTCTGAAGGTCCGAGAGAGAGAGTTGTGTTTTTAATAAAAATTATAATGCACAATTAACTATTTAACCTAAGGTGAGACACAACATGGGGCCCCTAACCACCACTAATCGCCCTAACAAAGCAGAGAATTTTAGAGAACATGTCTGAAAAGTTATTACTGAACAAGTACTTAGTTTCAAGTTTCTTTTCGCGTTGGAGAGACACCCGGGCCCCTTATTCGTTCATTACTAAACCACGTGACATGGTCACAAGTTCCTGATTGGATGTGACGCTTGCTCTGTTTCCGCTACAAACCAACTATACTCCAGCTATAAAGTGACAGCTGCCAGGTTCAATAAATAATTACAATAAATTTAGATACAATATGGTCTACCGAGATTAAGAGCGCAACAAAGGGGGCTACTGTTACCGCCCCGGGCAACAAACTATAAAAACCAGACGTATAACTTGAAGGGGTTCTGGGATGATATCTTGAGAGAAGTGTGGTGCGATCTTTAGATTTCCATCGTAAATTATGTAAGACATCGGAATAAGAGGTGAAGTTAACGGGGTTTAAACTTTTAAAAGAACTGTGAGATGGTCGAAATTCAAATTATCAGCTACATAGTCAGAGTCTTGGTAGATCACCTTCCTCTATTGACCAATTAAAACTCAGAATCGTCACAAAATGTGGTCCACCTCCCCACCATGGTATTCCTATATAAGTTTGCCTAGAAAGGATTGTTACAATTTTGTGTATATCATGAATTTAACGTTGAAACCTAAAACTTACTAACTTAAAATCCAAAAGAAGCTACTTAAATGGGTTAAATTTCAAATTCCTATTTCCAGCTACCTGATTATTTTGCCCTACAAGTAAATGTGTTGACATAAAGCTTGTACCATGAATATAACGTCGAATTCCAAACCAGGCCAGCTTTATTTAAGAGCTAGGAGTCGCTATAATAGGTTACGGTCTCTAGGGGTCGCTAGGCTACGGTCTCTATAGAGGTCGCTAGGCTACAGTCTCCAGGGATCACGTGATACTTATAGTGAGCAGGCAAAAGAAGTTGCTTTATAAAAACCCGAAGAAGCTGAGCTTTATTTAAAAGCCCACAAGTTTGTTCAATTATACCGACTTGTAAAGGAAGAAGCCACGGGATTTTAGATCATCCCCCCTTTGTTGTCAACAATCCATTTAGCGGTACTTACGACACCGCATACTTTTCAGAGAGAGGGAGAAGAAACATAATGTGCTTCATACTTGACAAGCTGATCCGCTCACCAGCGGACAGTAATCGGTATAATATGTTTCAGTTTGGAAGGAGCACATGTTTCGGATGAATCTCTACATGTTCCCTTTTTAGAGCAGTTTCGATCTTGAGCAGCTTCAACTACTTCAGTGTTTCATTTTAGTGGGATATTAGAGAGCTTCGTTTGGGTAGGTAAAGTTGGGTTCGTTCCTTCCTTTCCGTAACTCCGCTGCACATTTAAAGTAATTTTATTAGATGCAATAATCAAAATTCTTTGAAAAAATCCCAGATGCTGTCAACACATAATCTCTCGTTCTAAACAAAAGATCGGAATATGTGCTCCATTGAGGTGAAGGGAAGAAGTACAGGAGCCAATCAGAGACAGCCCTACCGCCCACGTGACCGCCCACGTGTTCACAATGCGTCACAGTTTAAACCGGGTAATTCTCTGCTGTACTACGTGTTTTGTTGTGAGCCTGGCATTGGACAATATCCGATCCAACCTGACCTCTCAACAACACGATTATATCCCTTTGTTTCGATTTTACAAGAGTTGCCGTGTTTCTATTGGCTCTTCTGTGTCCTCCTGACCGATCATTGCCTCTAAAAACCCCAGTCGTCACATGACGGGAGGTTTTTCTCTCTCGGCGCGATCAAAAAGGTAAAAATTGACGTGCAGTAATTTGAACAGCTACCTTGTAGGTGCTCTGTGTGATGATAGAATATTTTGCAAAACGCATGTTGGAAACCGTCAAAATATAATGATAGTTTCCCCGGGGAGCGTGGGCTCAACAAAATGTTACAATTTGTGAGGAGAGGAGTTGAAAGATGACGGTTTGGGGTGTTGTTGCGAGAAAAGAGCTGTTGAATCATCACATTTCAATTGATCGTGCCAGCTTAAAAGTGGACCTGTCGGCTTGCTACTCCTTGGCTGCCAAACGGCTTTTAACGAATGCTGACACGAGGGCATCTTCTAAAAAATGAGTGGGATAATGTGGCCAATTCGGATAATTTTTTGGTCAAAATTAGAGTAGGTTTGAGATTCTTTTCATGGGAAGTGGGAAATCTCGTTTCCTTTTTTTGCAGTGACGTTATATACTGCTCTCTCTCCCTCTTTCCTCTCCACAGAATTATCTAATGCTAATATTTTTGTTCTAAATTTTATTGAGATAAAAAGTTTGGAGAAAATCACGTGGGGTAGAGAGAACTGATAGGTGTTACTTGAATCACGTTATATATAAGTGTCATCTAATCGCAGGTCATGCTCGAAGAAAATTTAAACTTCAAATTAACCAATTTTGGCAAATCATATACCCTGTTCAAAGAACAGCAAAACCTCATCCGTTACAATATTTTAATGCACTCTAGAATTTTACAGTATCCATTCTTCTTCTAAAAATTTCATTACCCTTCCCCTGAGAATATTCTCCCTACCCCGGAATGACTCCGGTCACGTGACCCTTCTTTGCAACGACAGCCATTCTTTAAAAGCTGATAAGAAGAAAGAAAAAATTATTCAACCCCCTAATTCTATTTTATCCTCCTAACCTCGTTATAACAAGTAATGTTTTTGACACCGAACAAGAACAAATTATAATTTTCTCTCTCTCTCTCCCTTATATATTTGGCAAATTCGAAGTGTGATAATTTTCACATTTGAAATTATCGCCCATTGTGCCTGGTCTAAATTTTCTTACAAATTATTGACCGTTAATAAGATAAGTTGATAATGAGTCATTCACTGAACTGATTACAACTTTACAAAACGTTTTCTTCCGTACTCCCGGTTAAAGCGAGAACAAGACGGTTAAAATATGGTGCTAGGTGCTAAGTGTGGGGCAGAGTGTGGGGCTGAGTGTGGGGCTGAGTGTGGGGCTGAGTGTGGGGCTGAGTGTGGGACTGAGTGTGGGACTGAGTGTGGGACTGAGTGTGGGGCTGAGTGTGGTGTTGAGTGTGGGGCTGAGTGTGAGGTTTAGTGTGGAACTGAGTGTGGGACTGAGTGTGGGACTGAGTGTGGGGCTGAGTGTGGTGTTGAGTGTGGGGCTGAGTATGGGGCTGAGTTTGAGGTTTAGTGTGAGGTTTAGTGTGGAACTGTATTGGGATTGAATTAGAGGTGATCAGTGGGGCTGAGATGGCAGTTGAAAAAGTTGCGGTAGAGCTGTTGCCTATTGGAAGATTGGAGTTACCTTGATACCAGTTCTCATTCCAACAAGTACAATAAAGGTGTCATATATTATGAAACATCTCGAGGGATCCCTGCTTTTGGCACTCTCGGAACAGTTAATTATTTGTTGAACAACATGTGACAGGAATATGCGATTCAACAGGATCTTCAATGCCTGAAAATGTAATATTTGGAACGTAGTAAGTCGGTAAGTCGATATAGCAGTGGTATTACATGTCCTGTTCCGAGTGAGGAGTTAGATTGAAAGATAATTTGAACTGTCAACAATATGATTGACTTTGATAGTTTAATAAAACTGATAGATCTCGACGAAAGGATTTCCATTTAGGGTCTCACAAAATTTAACAAATGCACCGTTAAATGCAGATTTTGAATTAAATGTTTACAACATCGACCGTTTAAAAATTGTACAATATCGCAGCCTCAGAACGAATTTGATTGAATCCCTCCCCCTCCCTCCCTTCCTTTCCAAAAATGCTTAAAACTGAGCACAAAAAATCTCTTTTTTATTTTATTTTCTCGATTCAGAAACTTCAGACACCTCAATTAGGTCACGCTTTGTTGCACCCGAGAAGAAAGAAACCCTCACAAATCCTTTTACATTTCAAGTCAAAAACGTCACACACCGGGATTAGTCTCCGGCGGAAACCTAGAAAATCCCTGAAATTTCCGAGAGTTACAAATTTCGTAGAGTTACAGTTTGTCGAGCTGGAGATAGACCCTAATTCCAGCTCATTCAGACTGTCTGATAGGGAGCTCACGTGACTATCGGGAGTCACGGTTAGATGCGCTCACGGAAACCATAACAACTGAATTCATCCCCTCCTCCTTCAATACGTTTATCGACTAATAAGAGGCAAAGACTAATGCTGCATTCAGGTCACGCTGAATGGGCAGCTATCCACAAGCGATTACACGGTATACCGTACACTCCGCATTACAGAGGGTGAAGTCAGACTCCTCTGCAGCTCTTCTCGGAATTAGTTTGGTGGAGTATTAGGAAGTTAGAACTAGTTCCCCCAAACAGCCGGGTAACCAGCCTTGGCAACCTGTCTCGTGACCTAGCAAATTCTCACGTGATCTCTTTAGCAACCGCGCGCCAGTCGGCCGTATCAGTTGCATGCAGCAAACGATTAAACACCCTAGCTAGCTTTAACTTTTTTACGGTTTCGCGACTTTTCCGACGGAGAGAGCTTATATGTTAAAGCCGTTAAACAAAACGAGTTTAAGAAAAGTGCCCCTAATTTTCGGGCTTGACACAGATGAAAAGTCGGTAGCCAAGGAAACCCACGTTTCAGGGTCACGTGGGTAACGTGACGTGTCACGTGGGCCCCTTTGATAAATGAGCAGCAATTGACTCAGGGTTCCGGGACGTTTATACTTCTTTCAGCAAGACGATTACCTGACACATTTTCCCAGCGGCAGCCAGAGTGTCGAATAAGTTTGAAACATAACTTGGGGACTCTCAAGCCATATATTGGAGCGTCCGTCTCTTGTGTTGAGCTTGCATTTCTGACATAGTTATCTTGCCAATAGTTTTGTCATCTTAGGAAGAGTTGCTGATGTCATGGGTGGGAAAGTTCGCGATCTCTTTCCTGACGCACACAACTATGAAATAGACTTTAATTGTCAATTTTCTAGACAGCTTCTGAAAATTAATCCTGTCAACACGGTTACCGTATAGCAACACGTTACCACTTACCATAACATGCAATTTGTACTTTCACCGGACGAGAGTTTAATTTTTTCTGTCACAATTTTTGTAGCTTCGTTTTGTCGGGGCACGTGCATCCCCACAAAAAATATCCACGTGTTTTGCGCTTCAGACCCCAGTTCTGCACCAGTTATAATAGAGTTCCAGGTGATATAATGGAGTTGTTGAGCACTAGGGAGTCGGGAATGTTGTTGTAAATACTTTCAGAGTAATTATTAGTGTTGTTAAGATAAATTGAAAGTAAGTTGTAGAGGTAGGAGGAGGGTAGAAATGGAGGGGTTAAAGGGAGAGGTTAATAGTAAGTTGTTAGGTAGGAGGGTAGAAATGGAGGGGTTAAATGGAGAGGTTAATAGTAAGTTGTTGAGGTAGGAGGGTAGAAATTGAGGGGTTAAATGGAGAGGTTAAAAGTAAGTTGTTGAGGTAGGAGGGTAGAAATGGAGGGGTTAAAGGGAGAGGTTAATAGTAAGTTGTAGAGGTAGGAGGGTAGAAATGGAGGTGTTAAAGGGAGAGGTTAATAGTAAGTTGTTGAGGTAGGAGGGTAGAAATGGAGGGGTTAAAGGGAGAGGTTAATAGTAAGTTGTTAGGTAGGAGGGTAGAAATGGAGGGTTAAAGGGAGAGGTTAATAGTAAGTTGTTGAGGTAGGAGGGTAGAAATGGAGGGGTTAAAGGGAGAGGTTAATAGTAAGTTGTTGAGGTAGGAGGGTAGAAATGGAGGTGTTAAAGGGAGAGGTTAATAGTAAGTTGTTGAGGTAGGAGGGTAGAAATGGAGGGGTTAAAGGGAGTGGTTAATAGTAAGTTGTTGAGGTAGGAGGAGGGTAGAAATGGAGGGGTTAAAGGGAGAGGTTAATAGTAAGTTGTTGAGGTAGGAGGGTAGAAATGGAGGGGTTAAAGGGAGAGGTTAATAGTAAGTTGTTGAGGTAGGAGGGTAGAAATGGAGGGGTTTAAGGGAGAGGTTTATAGGAGACTATTCAAATAGAATTTGTGCTCAAACGAGAGAATGATAATATGGGTTAGAAGTAATGCAAATGCAATATCTTATTGCATTTTATTCCGCCAATAATTGCTATTTAGCAGAATATTTAGTAAAACCGAGGAAGTGTTTATTGTTCAAGAATACTTGATTATTTCAAGGCCCAGACTGCTTTGAACTTAATATTTAAAAGGGGAGTTATAGTAGGTGTAGTAAATAATGCGAACAATTTTGGGATGAACAAGTTTAGGAGTGATGTAAAATTGTTTGAAAATTAATTGAACATCTTAAAAAAATGATTTTTTCCGCATTATAACCAAAATGGGTATTTGAATGTATACCAACTATATGCTTATATGCTTAAATGTATTATCACTCTCCTCACGTCCAACAATGGCGTTTCTCTTGTCACTCATATACTTATGTCCTTATAAGTGGTCGGATGAATTCCAAATTTTGATATATTCTCTTAAACGCCAAGAAATAGGTTAGAACCTAATAAATAAACACATAATTTAAGCAGGAAATATTTCATAAACTTTACCAATTTTGGGAAAAGTCCAACAACATGCGTTCTTTGCAATTTTTCTTTAAAATCGGCAAATAGTTTTATGAAGGAGCAAATAGTTTTATGGGAATTAGTCTGTACTCTTTGTGAATATTTAGGAATTCTAATATTGAGATATCTGTCAGTACTCATTATAGGGATGTGTAGATAGTCATTGTCAATAAGTACATCGGGTTTTACTAATTAGCTAATTCACTCTCCAGTGTAGATAGTCATTGTCAATAAGTACATCGGCTTTTACTAATTCACTCTCCAGCGTGCTATCACGTGAATTTTTTCAGTTTTACAGCCGTACGAAACAGTCATACCTAAATCCCCAACCTAACCCTAAATAACCCCGAAGATCGAATAATAACCGTAACCACAATCCAATCCCACGGTGCAGAGTAAAGTAGTTTCAAAATATTTGAACTTCAGAACAATTTTATTTTAAAGCAGTTTTGATTTACTTCAAAGTTGTCGACTGAAAACAGTTTAGTTTTTAAACACTTAAACAGTTCTAATGCAAAGTGATTTTGATTTGAGAGAGATTAGGATTGAATCGATTTATTTCACTTTGAAATTGCTTTCAGACTAAACGGTTTGAGATAAATAACTGTTCAATCATACCTTATTTTTCATACTTTCCATTTCAATTTTCAACTATCATGTTCAGCTGCATCACCTTTAAAAACACTATTTGAAAACTTAATAGATAAAGTTACAAGAACTTCTCAAACTCCACTATAATATGATAATATCAATAACTGGCCAATTATCTAAAACAGCTCAATTATAAGTACAGCAAGACACATAATGGCTTGTTTTGTACCCTTAATTGTTTCACAGGTGATACACAAGTTGCTAATTGTAAAACTGAACTCTCTGCTCTATCCTAAGTCATCTGGGAACATGAATTATAAAAGTATAATGGTTTACAGTTAAGTTTTACCGACAAACAGGTTATTATAGGCTTGTATGGTTTAATTTTGTAGAAGTAAAACGTGAGGATATAATGAGTGTTTTAATAAGTGCACTTTCCTTACTTCACTTGGTTACAGGTTAGTCAAACTACTAACTACCGATTGTAAAAATTATTGAATGAATTTAAAACATTTTTTTTCCGTTTTGACTAGGGATATATAACCGAAAAGCCGGCAGTCTTTTTTAAACTCTGGATAGCCTTGGCAGTCCTTTAGAAACTAAAAGTTGAATTGTGAAGACTGGAAGATTTAGCTAAACCATTCTACCTGACAGACTGTAAATTATAGTCCCTAGTATGATAAGGGTTAAGCCGTCAGAAACTAGTTTGCCGTATAGAGTCTAACTCCTAGAACATGTGATAAGGGTTAAGCCGTCAGAAACTAGTTTGCCGTATAGAGTCTAACTCCTATAGAACATGTGATAAGGGTTAAACCGTCAGAAACTAGTTTGCCGTATAGAGTCTAACCCCTAGAACATGTGATAAGGGTTAAGCCGTCAGAAACTAGTTTGCCGTATAGAGTCCAACTCCTAGAACATGTGATAAGGGTTAAGCCGTCAGAAACTAGTTTGCCGTATAGAGTCTAACTCCTAGAACATGTGATAAGGGTTAAGCCGTCGGAAACTAGTTTGCCGTATAGAGTCTAACTCCTAGAACATGTGATAAGGGTTAAGCCGTCAGAAACTAGTTTGCCGTATAGAGTCTAACTCCTAGAACATGTGATAAGGGTTAAGCCGTCGGAAACTAGTTTGCCGTATAGAGTCTAACTCCTATAGAACATGTGATAAGGGTTAAACCGTCAGAAACTAGTTTGCCGTATAGAGTCTAACCCCTAGAACATGTGATAAGGGTTAAGCCGTCAGAAACTAGTTTGCCGTATAGAGTCTAACTCCTAGAACATGTGATAAGGGTTAAGCCATCAGAAACTAGTTTGCCGTATAGAGTCTAACTCCTAGAACATGTGATAAGGGTTAAACCGTCAGAAACTAGTTTGCCGTATAGAGTCTAACTCCTAGAACATGTGATAAGGGTTAAGCCGTCAGAAACTAGTTTGCCGTATAGAGTCTAACTCCTAGAACATGTGATAAGGGTTAAGCCATCAGAAACTAGTTTGCCGTATAGAGTCTAACTCCTAGAACATGTGAGCCTTATATACCACTAAAGCACTAAAGCGGTTGTCAGATCTTCTGCACGGGAGGCTGATGGGCTGACCAATTCCATAACCTCATAACATCTTGAGCCATTATGTAGCTGAGTCTACTGAATATGCTGTAGAACCGGAAAGAATGTTATACCTTGTATCAGACCCCAATAAACTCACCCTCTGATTAAGTTTCAGTAGTTTCTGTGGAGGTCACCCACATTATGTTATATATCCTCCTCGCCTCCTAAGATAGCGTTTTTCTTGTCTCATATACTCGTATAGACAGATTTATATATTATATTATTATCATTATAAATTATTGCTGTTATGAATTATTTCGTTTAATTATCACTAGTTCAAAAGTTTAAAGACAAAGATAAAAGTATAACCTTATTTTGGACTTTTAACACCTCCCTGGCAATCAAAAGAAATCAAATCATTTATTATGTTGAGGTGATGAAAGCATTAAAACATACAAAAGCTTTGTGAAATGCTTCAGCTGATCAATAAACCTGTTTCTTTAGAAAAAGTCGAATATTCGCGAAATCTTTAAAGCGTCCGCTTTTTTTCAGGCGACTGTATCCAAAAATAACAACTTTTTAACTTTTACCCTTTTACAGATACCGCAGCTTGCGAAGCCTGGAACTATATCGACCTTACCACTTCCAACATCAGTATCAGCTACAAAGTCACCGTTTCTAATCCTCCTCTTGTTGTGATTGGAGAATTACATTTCATTAAGATAGAGTTGCTTGTCATCAGCACACTTGAGATCAAGGAACTTAACCAATCGGGCAGTGAGAAGACAATTTATGACCCGATAACACAGCAACAAATAATGTCTGACTTTAACATGAACAGTGCTGCGCTTGAAATCATCATCCACTTTGACGAAGAGGGAGACCAGTTTCAGATCTACTCTGCAACAAAGCCGGGGTTGCCAGTAGCAACAACCAGCAAGCTAAAAACCCTGGGATTTACTGATCCAGTAAATTCTGTGCAGGTTACCGTCCAGAATAAAGGAGATGCGCATTGCAAAATTGAAAAAAGTAAGCTGCACGGATATATTATAATTTAGCTATCAAAATTTAAAAGTTTCAAATGAATATTTTTGGTTTCTGTTTGTGAGCGCACTGATTCGGCTTCTCAATCGATAGTATATAAGTATATACTCTGATAGAATAGAGTTATCTGAAAAGTAAAAGTAAGAAAAGTAAAAACCCTCCACCCACAGGTGCTACAATCCCTTGCAAAAGTAAACCCCCATCCTGGCAGAACGTACTCGTCCCCACTGAGTCACTCCCTGTACCAGACGGTGGGGTGGTAACGTTATCTTGCTTTCCGGGATACTATCTGGTGGCGGGGAGCATGGAGGTGGAGTGTACCGCGGGGTTGTTCTCTCCGACCCCTAACTGTGCAGGTTTGTTAAAGCTCTTAACGGGGGTGTTCTCTCCGACCCCTAACTGTGCAGGTTTGTTAAAGCTCTTAGCGGGGGTGTTCTCTCCGACCCCTAACTGTGCAGGTTTGTTAAAGCTCTTTAGCGGGGGTGTTCTCTCCGACCCCTAACTGTGCAGGTTTGTTAAAGCTCTTAGCGGGGGTGTTCTCTCCGACCCCTAACTGTGCAGGTTTGTTAAAGCTCTTTAGCGGGGGTGTTCTCTCCGACCCCTAACTGTGCAGGTTTGTTAAAGCTCTTTAGCGGGGGTGTTCTCTCCGACCCCTAACTGTGCAGGTTTGTTAAAGCTGTTTAGCGGGGGTGTTCTCTCCGACCCCTAACTGTGCAGGTTTGTTAAAGCTTTTAGAGGGGGTGTTCTCTCCGACCCCTAACTGTGCAGGTTTGTTAAAGCTCTTAGCGGGGGTGTTCTCTCCGACCCCTAACTGTGCAGGTTTGTTAAAGCTCTTAGCGGAGGTGTTCTCTCCGACCCCTAACTGTGCAGGTTTGTTAAAGCTCTTTAGCGGGGGTGTTCTCTCCGACCCCTAACTGTGCAGGTTTGTTAAAGCTCTTTAGCGGGGGTGTTCTCTCCGACCCCTAACTGTGCAGGTTTGTTAAAGCTCTTTAGCGGGGGTGTTCTCTCCGACCCCTAACTGTGCAGGTTTGTTAAAGCTGTTTAGCGGGGGTGTTCTCTCCGACCCCTAACTGTGCAGGTTTGTTAAAGCTTTTAGAGGGGGTGTTCTCTCCGACCCCTAACTGTGCAGGTTTGTTAAAGCTCTTAGCGGGGGTGTTCTCTCCGACCCCTAACTGTGCAGGTTTGTTAAAGCTCTTAGCGGAGGTGTTCTCTCCGACCCCTAACTGTGCAGGTTTGTTAAAGCTCTTTAGCGGGGGTGTTCTCTCCCACCCCTAACTGTGCAGGTTTGTTAAAGCTCTTTAGCGGAGGTGTTCTCTCCGACCCCTAACTGTGCAGGTTTGTTAAAGCTCTTTAGCGGAGGTGTTCTCTCCGACCCCTAACTGTGCAGGTTTGTTAAAGCTCTTTAGCGGAGGTGTTCTCTCCGACCCCTAACTGTGCAGGTTTGTTAAAGCTCTTAGCGGGGGTGTTCTCTCCCACCCCTAACTGTGCAGGTTTGTTAAAGCTCTTAGCGGGGGTGTTCTCTCCGACCCCTAACTGTGCAGGTTTGTTAATGCTCTTTAGCGGGGGTGTTCTCTCCGACCCCTAACTGTGCAGGTTTGTTAAAGCTCTTAGCGGGGGTGTTCTCTCCGACCCCTAACTGTGCAGGTTTGTTAAAGCTCTTAGCGGGGGTGTTCTCGCCGACCCCTAACTGTGCAGGTTTGTTAAAGCTCTTAGCGGGGGTGTTCTCTCCGACCCCTAACTGTGCAGGTTTGTTAAAGCTCTTAGCGGGGGTGTTCTCTCCGACCCCTAACTGTGCAGGTTTGTTAAAGCTCTTTAGCGGGGGTGTTCTCTCCGACCCCTAACTGTGCAGGTTTGTTAAAGCTCTTTAGCGGAGGTGTTCTCTCCGACCCCTAACTGTGCAGGTTTGTTAAAGCTCTTTAGCGGGGGTGTTCTCTCCGACCCCTAACTGTGCAGGTTTGTTAAAGCTCTTTAGTAGATTTGTAGGTTTGTAAACTTCGGCTCCTGGGAGGTAAAGATAGGTGCAAGTAATTAATTCTTTGTCCTATCAAATGATCAACAATACTTAAATTCAAACATTCATTCATTCATTCATCAATTTAAATCAAATCATTCACATTAATATGTGTAATTTCCTACATAATTTAGCTGAAATCTCACGAATCAAAACTAACCGCTTTCTCTTACATGCTAAGTCTAACGTCATTGTTTATTAATATTGCTTAGTTCGGGCGATATTCTTATAATTTTGGTTAATATTGTTACTAAATGTATTTCAATATTTTTATTTGACATCCTGATAGTTTGAGTTTACCATTTAAAAATTATTTGATTTGCTTGCCGGTATAACTGTACCCACTAAACTATTCGACCATTAACGTGTTATTGTTAGATAATCATAAAGATCAATTGTATCACCATGGTGATGGTGTCACCATGGTGATGGTGTCACCATGTAGACATTACAATAAAAATCCTGTTAAACGACAAGCTGTGGTCGAGCTGTTATTTTATCTATAACGTAAACTTTTGATGTTAACGTAGATATCGCAATTACTCATTTCATGTTTCATTTGATTGACAATGCCAGCTCGTCGCGCGTCCTCATCTGAATACGAACACGAAATTTTACCTTCATGATATGCTTGTAACTTTAAATAACTGCTTTTAATACAACCGCTACGCGATGATAAACTTAAAGTGGTCTTTTCCCTTGAATTTGGTTCGAGGAGACGAGAAGTGAAATACTTTAATTTTGGTACGTGATATCGAGTTTGCAAGTACAATTTCAATATTTCTCCACCCTCACTCCAATATCCAAAACAATGAACAAAAAACTTTTTATCACCCAGAACCAAAATATCCCCTGCCATCTCTCTGGCCTAATCCTAAGTGTACCCAGATAGCCAAAACAATCCCAAACTATCTGTTTACAATCTTTAGTAAACAGTCCCAAACTAAACTCCCTATAAGTGACATAACGAAAACAAAAGTGTTAAAACTAAACTTCTACCCTACCATACTGCACTAAATATTGTGCGCTAAAATCTGCCCTAAAATACTGCGCTAAAAGTAAAATACTGAACAAATACTGACATACATAAAAATTTAAAATATAGCAAACAAAACTAATCAAGATCAGAATATTAGGGGGTGCACCATAAAAATAAACTTGCTCGGATTTTAAAATTTTTTGTACCATTGTTTTCTAAAGACTGTGAGAAATTTCACAATACCAAATTTGTCATACCTTTTTGGAAAGATCAGTGAGTTTTGCCTAGGTGCCATATTTGATGGTGCGCGGCTTTTGGAGCAAAATTAGCTGTAAAAGTCGCGTAATTTGACCAAATTTGACCAAATTCGTTGATTTTTGTCGTATTATTTGGATATATTTTCAGTTTCTTGCATGAGATCCTTCTGAAAATTGGCGACGACCTTCCAATAGGGCTTTTACAACTGTCCGAAAAATTTGGTGGATATCGGAGTTGATATAGTGATAAAAATGGTGCAAAATACGCTGCTTTTAGCTGTAACATAATGTCTGATGGTTGGATATGCTTTAAACTTTTCTTGTAAGTCTATGAGTAAGCTTACTAATTTTTGTTGCAATCGGAGGTCGGGAAGGATACTTAATATCTATTTGTTTGAAGAAAATTGTGCTGGCCGAAATTAACGCTAAAAAACCATCCTACAGTCGGCACGCGCGGCTCACTGTCGATGGCGCACTACCTAAGAATATGAATATTTGAGTCCAACTCTACTTGGTCACGTCCGCGTTTTTGTAGGTTATATTAAACCTACTAAAAAACTTTGGCCCTCTACTTGATTAGAATTGGATTTCGATTAGAATTGGATCACTTTGTTTTTGTTCCTTCATACACTTCACGCGCACGTTGCACAAATCTTTTAAGTCGCGCGCGAAAAATAATTATAAATGCAACGTGTATCACTATATCATTATCAATACTATTATTTAATAGGTTCATACACGTTTTAGGTTTTTACGGTTATAAGGTGACCTGGCCCTGGTGACCGTGAAAATACAACAATTGTATAATAGTAGAGGCTCTTACGGGCATTGTCTGCTCGATACGTTAGGGACCCCAGATACACCTTACTAGACGTATTTTTGACCGTAGAATCGATTGAAAGTGGTTTCAAGATGATTGGACTGATTGTTCTGGGGTAAAATCGCAAAAAACCGATTTTTGGGCCAAAAATAGGCCAAAAAACCATGTTTTTTGATATTTTGAGCAAGTTAATTTTGTTGGCATGTCGGCAAAACTTGCATAAAGATAGCTAAAAGACAGCCGCACAAGATTGTATAAAAATAAAACAAATCCCTCTATTTGTTCTGAGGTAAAAATCCAAAAAAGTGTTAAAAATTTTGACTTTTTTGCTTGAAGTTTGAATAATTTTTTGCAGTTGTATTAAATCAACCCAAAAATAGTCACATCGTGTTTGCCTAAATTTTTCCTTTCCGAGAAGTACCCACTTCATATACTTTATCGAAGTTTGAATATTGTCACTCCGCAAGCGTTTTTGCCAAATTTTCGACGCGCACTACGCGCAAAAGCATTTAGTTGTTATCAATTGGCACCCGCGCGTTCATCATAAATTTCAAACAGCTATAACTCAGCGAGATTATGTCCGTTCTAGCTCATATTTTCACACCAAATAGAAAATGATGTGATCTTATTGCTGACAAAATATGAATATAATTACTCTATTTGCCTTAGAGTAATAGACTGTCAAAGTTTAAAACGCGCATTGGTATAGCACGTGACTAATAAGGCCAAATTTATACTTCTTAACATATTATCGATCCTTAGACATCATACTATTGTGTCCAATTAGCGGTTAGGTCTCTAAACTCGTAGCAGAAAACACGTCTTTTTGCCCGTAAGAGCCTCTACTATAATTGTACCTCAACCCTAAAAATCCCAATTTACGTGTTAAACTGGCAAGATATGAGGTTAATAAATGCGCGCGCGCAAACAAAACCAGGATGGATCACAAAATTAAAAAATAACGTACGCATTGCCATTACGTTCGCAAAGTAAAAATGATAGTTTGCGCGGCGCGTCGAAGCAGCGAAGTCCTCCAAAGTTGCAATGCATACAATTTTTAATTATTTGAATCGGCATAAGTCTAGGGGGTGCACGATAAAAATAAAGTCTGACTTAGCTAACCAATTTTTGTTAAAATTGGATCAAGGGCCGGAAGGTTACTCAGCTCAATACGAATTTGTTTCAAGAATTTTGTGCTGGCCGAAATTACCGCTAAAAAACCATCCTACAGTCGGCACGCACGGCTCACTGTCGATGGCGCACTACCTAGCTAGCATAACCGTAATTGTTACCATATATAACTATAGCTATAACTCTATATTTGCATTTTATTACTTAGCTTGCTATACTATAGTTTATTTTGCCGTTCCCTGAGAAAAGGCAGTAAGTCCATTTCTACTAGCCTTCTCTGAGGGAAGTTTTTCTGTTCCCTGCGAAAAAGCAGTAAGTCCAAACTTTATTTGCAGTTTTTATAGTTTATGGCCTATAAATTTCACAGTTATCCCAAAACCTTCCTTGAGAAAAGGCAGTAAGTCCATTTGTACAGCCTTCTCTGAGGGAACTTTTTCCGTTCCCTGAGAAAAGTCAGTAAGTCCAGACTTTATTTACAGTTTTTATAGTTTTTGGCCTATAACTTCCATGCACAGTTTTAGTTATATTGAAATAATTCTTATGTGGTCGTAATCAGCTCCGCTCCTACTGAATCGCTCGCCCAAATTTTAAGAAAATTCTTCATCTTGTGAAAAGGCCCTTTGTTAATTGGGTGTGAAATTGATATGATCTGAATCGGTGTATTTTTGGACGCTGATTCCGAACATGACGTAGGGTAAAAATGCTTCCACGGATCGAGAGTTATGGGCAAAAAACCGTTTTGGTCACGTGACAGGCTAGTAAAACATGAATTCGATTGTTTAGGGCTCGGGTTAAGGTTATGGTTGTGGTAAGGGTTACGTACGTTATGGCCAACTTCGCGGGGTTATGGTTAGGGTTATATAGTGTTGGGATTATATCTAGCAGTTAGCAGCAGTCAGCAGCAGTTAGCAGCAGTTTCTTTGCACTTTAGTCTCCCTGTGATTAGGGTTTATGTAAAACCGTTTTGTACGTTTTGTACGGCTACTAAACCATGAAAACGAAACTCACGCGAGCAAATTAGTAAAAGCCAATCAGCTCAGCAAGAAAAACAATTTGGCACTAATATTTCGAAATTTAAAGAAATATTATTTTCAAAATTTTTGAACCTGAACACAAGGCCAGGGTCCCCCTGCCTAGTGTGAAATATCGAAAAATTTTGTGCTTTAAATGATGTATGTTCAAATATTTTTTCCCAAAATAAATCGTCTGACAAAGCTGAATATAATATAATGATTGATGCTAGGCTAGCTGTAAATATTAATCCAAAATATTCGATATTTAAAAAGAAATTATCTATTTTTCGTCAAATTATTACACACTTGCAATGCACAGGAGGTTCACATAATTATACTGCAAGGATATGATCAAGAATATAGAAAAGTTTTATTTTTGTGTTGACTTTATCTGAGGAAAAATGAACTTACTGCCTTTTTAGAGAGGATTCGGCGCGGTTGAAATCGATCCTGATAAAAGACAGTAAGTCCGCAATTTCCTCAGAAAATGATGTAAGTCCAATGCAAATAAGAAAATAGTTCAGTTATTCTGAAGAAAAATGGTTTTTATAGATCAGTGTTGGTGAATTTATGCTTTTAAGCATGTTTAGGACATACGACAATAATTTATTTACGCATAAATACTTACAGTTACTGCCTTTTCTCAGGGAACAGCAGTATAACCAGTATTCATTTATTGCTCGAGCTTATTTCATGTCACAAATTGCTTTAACCAAAGCCCTTGTGCTTGCATGGCTGATGGCATGCTCCTCCTGTGAGTGGCGCGCGCCCGCCTCCCGCGCGCGGCCTTCTTAATTGTGTCTGTGAAACGTTTTAAGTTAACTTGAAAAGTATTACATGGTATCCTGAAGTTAACTTGAAAATTGTGCTACAATGGTATCCTGAAGTTAACTTGAAGATCAAAGTACTATATATCAATTAAGGTATCCTGAAGTTAATTTTAAAAGTACTGAAACATGAAAGGAAGATCTCATTAATTTGGTCCGAGAGCAAATTCTTTTTGGTCCGCGTCCGAGAGAAAATCCTACTGCCACTCGGAATTGTTAAATCCTATCTCCGCTAGGCAGGATTAGCGCTCGGATCCGATTAGTTTTTAATTTCCAATCGATCGGTCCGAGAGCAATTCCTATCGCCTCTCGGAATTGACATATCCTATCGCCGCTCGACAAGAAGCTTTACCTTACTGGGCGGCGCTCAGCCTGTCATTCCGCCGAATCTCTATTCTACTTCTTTGATTATGAACATAATAGCCTGGGGTCCCCAGCTAGGTAAACTTTACCTGGCACGCCAGTCAGTGGGGATGATGATTGATCACTCTACACTTTGTAGCGCGATGCGTTACTGTGCCGCGCCGCGCACTTAATAAGGCTTCTCACTCTGGCTAGATCGGCGAGATGCGCTACTGTGCTGCGCCGAGCTGCCATGAATTGACATCGTCAATTAATCTACACTCGACTGTCACGTGACTTTTTCAACCCGTTCTCTAGCTGGTCCTGAACGACTATTCGAAACCTTAACCCTCTAAATTTAATCTGATCCTAACCCTAACCCTCACCCAATCCTTAACAAAAGCATATGCTATCCTCTAAAATGCCAGTCCCTCACCCTGTGCGCCACGCTCTTTTCAAGCTTCCTGGACACGTGAGAGAAGCGAGCAGTAGCTTGACTATCAGTATCACTAGCAAGCTAGGTAAGTGATTTATATAACTATATGTACATAAATTAATTTTGAATATGGAATACATTGCAAATGATTTGATCTCAATTAATAAAGTTTGAAAGAAGTTACTGCCATGCAATGTGCACAATTCGGGAGTGTGTGCGCATTGGCAGTCTGGAGTAATAATAAATAAACTGCGCATTGTTTCTAGTCGACCAAATAGCTACTTATATCACTACGCATATCTTTAAGTAGATATGCATTATGCCCAGCTTCTTTTTTCCATGCTGTGTGATGATGCTCACATTTACATTCATCAGTAATAAAAATGTACATGTGTGCTAAATCACTTTACACTCGATCTAAGTCTAACTTAGCTTAGAGTTAGAGATTTCCCAAAAGGTCTGTCCCTCGAAAATTGAAACCAACTTCAATCTATATATTTTGAACGGTGATTTCGAATCACCTTAAAAATTCAATTGACATATTAAGGTTAAAATGCTATTCTGGTGGCGAGAAGAATTATTATGCAGATACAACGAATAATTTACATTTTACCATAGGGAGGGACGTTAAAACCAGCAAGATAGTATGAGACAAGTAAAACGCCATTTTAGGACTCGAGAAGAGTTAGGACTCTCCATTCGGTTCAATATTTTTATAAAAACGTACACATTTAGTGCAATTTGAATTATGCTTTTTGTTTCTAGATTTAGCATAAACATGGTTTTGAATATTTAATCATCTATAGCGAAATTAGTCAGCGAAGTGAGAAAAACAAATAGACATTTTAAAATGATGAATTCAGCAGTAACAGAAGTTTTGAACAAACGGAAGTCATAAATTCAATCGACATTCAATAAATAAATAAATAGCATAAGGGTTTAAACAATTTATCATTAAATTCTTTGCAGTGAAACTGTAAATATAAATTAACGTTTACAGCAGAAATAAGCTAATGCTAAAGCTAAAGCTATTGCTATAATAAAATAACTAGTAAAATTGCAATTGTTAAACATAATTGCAGGGGTCAGAATAAAGAATAAATTGTGGTATAACTTCCTCAAAGTTTTGAATTTTGAATTAATCTTCAAGTTAAAGTATTTATCAAATTGTTCTCTATCAAATTTTCTCCGTACACAATCTCTGTGTTAAAACAAGAATGATAAAATTAAAATCATAAAATTGAATGATCAAATGGGCGCCAAAATCAAAGCTAAGGAGTTGCACGAACCTACATTTGAATTTAATTATAATAATACAAATAATTGGCTATGATCAGTTAAGATACAGGGCGCCCCACCATAAATTCATTAGTGGGACGGAAAACTACGGCACAGCAGGAGACCTTATAAAATGTATTGCTAGCCTATTATTTAAGATATAAACACTAATAGTATTTATAAGTAATCATTACTATCTATCATAAAATCATAATAATTATCTGACCATCTAATCAATGATCAATAAGTTAGTCTGGAGGGCCCTAAAAAGAGCTCTTATTTCTTAAAGCTATCTGTTTAACTAAGCTATCACTCTCTGTATATAGCTCATGTTCGTCGTTATCTCTCTCCTATGCACAATGTGCAATACACGTGCATTGCACGTGTATTGCACATCTGCCTATAGCTATCTGAGATAGTATCTGAGATAGTATCTCGAAGCTGAGAACGTTCTACGCTAAACACATCTGATACAAAAACTGTTATTCTGACACTACTCTCATCCGTCAAAGAGAGAAGCTAAAGGGTCACTGGTAACATCTCCGTCCTTCAAACACCCACACTCCAGCGTAACGGAAACTGCCTTGAACTTGATCTGGTCCCCGCAGATAACCCTCTCAGGTCGGATATCCACATCGGTGGGCTTGTTGGAGTATCCCATCTCACAGAGCTCTGTGCACAGGAGGTACCGGACAGGTTGGGTCGTTTGGCAGCTTCCTATTATCATGTACGTCTCCGTCTGGGAGAAGGTGTTCAATGTTAGTTTGTGAGGGCTGTCGGGGCAAGAATCAAGATAACCAAGTAGCAGTAAGTTGTAACCGACATATAATGTTCCTTCAAAAGTTTCATAACGAAAGAAAAATCAGAAATAGGAAGGCGAAATCGTGCCAGGGAACGCTACAGTTTTGGCAGGTAGTATATGAGTATATGAAAACTAAATATCAATTAAATATGTTAACTTAGAATCTAAGTTAAAACTTACCCATTTATTAACGTTGTTATTAAGGTTATAAGGGTCGCCACAGGGTTTGAGGTAGCAGTGTGCTGTCTCTGTAACTGCCGGGCAGCGTACTTTGCCTGAAACACGTCTCAATTCTAAGGAAGAAGAAAGTAAGAAATGTTCTGCTAAAAGTACGTAATATGCATACACGTAACATTACGTACCTTGAAAATGAGATCTTTTAAGAATTACAACTTATTTGCATAAAAAGAATTGGAATTTTTCAAACCTTTGAGTTTGTTTTCGCTGATCTCGAGATGCCTCTGAATGAAGCCACTTCCACAATCTTCTGAACAGTCGCTCCATCCGCTCCAAGAACTGCCAGTTACACAGTCTGGCAAATATTTTTGGTTATTAAGTTACACAGACTGAAAAAATCGAAGAAATTGAATCAAAGTTCCTCAAAATTTATAGGACAGCAAAGAATCTAATATGTAAAGACGAAAGAGTTCGAAGTTGCACTGAATATTGATTCAGTGTTCCTCAACATTTAAAGAAAAACAAAGTCACAAAGAATCTAATATGAAAAGATGAAACAATTAATTGTTTTAATTAAACTGTGAAAGCTTACCCTCGGGGCAGTAATCTCCCTTGGGGAGGCTGCCGGAAGCGTAGGAGTATTGTCGGAGTCGGAGGATGTCAACTTCGTTAATGCTAGCAAAACTGTCGACTTCTGGCTGAGGAAACACGACGGAACTGAAATAACCACGGTTAGAAGACATATAGTGTATTAAAACCTTTATATTAATATAGTTATAGTTATTATCTACATTATCGTATTATAACTTCTTTGGACAGTGTTCGGCTATTGCCCAAATAAGAGGTCAATATTTCCAGGACTACTACAGTACTACCTCTCCGTCAACGACATATTCGACAACCAACACATCACCACGATTGTCAATTTCACAAACCGCACCAAACATTTAATTATGCCGGAAGAGCTGGATCAGACCGGGGTGACATAGAGTAAACTCATATAATGTCTCGTCTCATCTTACTTTTCAAAACCCAGCTGGCACTTAAGCGTATCATTTTAACTCATGTCACTTTTAACACCATCCTCCACCATTCACTCTGATTTCTCCGGCAACCTTCCCCAGAGTTGCCACACCCCAGAGGTAGGCAGAGCATCTCAATGCTATCCTCTCGTGGGCTATCTTGGCCAAGCCTCTCTTTAAAAATCCTTTATCTCTACCATAATCAGTTCTTAAACGCATCTCTTTATCTTTTACCCGCAACTTTCGATTGAGCACCAACATCAGATAATGGCTGATCTAGAAGTGTTGTCTTCTTAAACCACACCCTTTTATGCTTTTGTTTTTCAATTTTTCAACTACATGTACTAAATGATGCCAACATGAACAACAACTGTAAATTTAACACCGATGAACTGATAAATGTTTACATAATTAACTGCAGCTGTTTGCTCACTTGTATTGAGATGGATCCCGACTATCTGACAGATAAAAGACCAACTCGGCTCCTGTTGTTAGGTCTCTCTTACACGCATTATTCACTGAAATATAAGGTGTTATTTAATTTCATTATTTAATTAATTGTTTAATTAACATTTCAAAATAATCACAACACTAAAAGGTAATGACAAGTTTATGAAAAGTTCATGACGGGTGTATGACAAGTTTATGACACGTTTATGACATATTTATGTCAAGTTTATGACAAGTGTATGACAAGTGTATGACAAGTTTATAACAAGTTTATGACAAGTTTATGACAAGATTATGACAAGAGTATGACAAGTGTATGACAAGTTTATGATAAATTTATGACAAGTTTATGACAAGTTTATGATAAGTTTATGACAAGTGTATGACAAGTTTGTGATAAGTTTATGATAAGTTTATGATAAGTTTATGATAAGTTTATGACAAGTTTATGACAAGTTTACTCACTTGCTACAGCGCGGATAGTAATGACATCTCTGACATGGTGTGAGTATTTGAATCTGCAAGAAACTGAGAATTTTATGGTCGATACGTGGCTCCTTCTGAAGAGAACGATAAATTAAGTAAATAAAGTAAAAATTAAGTAAAGTATAAAGTATTGATAAAATAACACTTTAATCAAAATTATAATATCGGACTTTAAGTCATCAGTATTTCTGAACATTCAACATTTTTATGTGGGAATAAAAACTGACAATGCCCAAAATATCGGAATGGTGACTCTATCTTTGTCGGAAAAAATATTTTCAATTTTACGTAAAATTAGAAAGCCATATGAGTACTCAACATCATTGAAAATTTGTTTAACTGTTATAATGGCACTGCTGCAGGTAAAAATTTCATTGTTTACTTCTAAGTTATACTAATTTGCTTTATCCATATGGACAAAACATTTGATAAATCACAGAATGAGCATACAAATTGTTTAAGGAATTTATACTCTATAAATGTCACATACCTAGAACTAGTTACAGACACAACAGTTCCATACACAATGGTATCAACTCCGTGCGTATCCAAAACATTAGAGGGTGGCGGAACACACGTGCTATAAACACTCTTCATCACCATGGTGATAATCACCATCACAACTAGGATCATCCTCTCCATGTTATCGGGAAGTTATATACCGGAACCGTAATACTCACAACTATAACCACAACTACAGTACCTATTGTAAGAGGACATGTAAGTGAAGGGTGGTTACTGCAATGAGTTACCAAGGAGTTACCATGGAGACTAAAGTCACCAAGGAGGAAATAGAAAACTACAGCCGAACTGATGGAAGCAGGAATACTGGTTAATTAAAAGCACGTGGTAAACGTTTCCTTGATTCGCACAGAAACTGGAACAACTCCAATCACGGGTTTTCTGTAAAATATTTAAAGATAAACGTTAACAGCTCGAAAAATAAGAAAGACGATCAGGTAAACACGACCTTCAATGTGGATTTATTTTGAGGGACTGCATTATTTGAGGGAATAAGGTGTCAATTGAATCGATTATGAAACAATATCGGCTGTGGTATACTAAAGGTTTGAACGGGAATATGAAAATTTGGAAGCCATACAGGTATATTCAAATTAAGTGCGTTATAACACTAAGTGTATTTCAATTATATTGCCAGCCAACACTGGATAATACGCACAGGTATACCAAAACAAACGCCTCCTCCACAGTTAACGAGCCTAAATAATAAACCACAATAGAAAAAACAAGATCCACTTATCCTGTCCCAAACAAGAGAAACTAAACTGTGTAAATACTCCTTTATAAACTATAAATACTGATTCCAGCAGCTCATTTGTTGGTATTACAGCAGCATGGTACACCAGTAGTAGTCCCCCACCCTTATAACTAGTAGTAGTCATGTGACTAGTTATAATTACCTAGTATACTGTAGTTATGTTATCATGTGACTAGTTAGATTATAGCTAGTCACGCATCACCAGACGCATCATCAGACGTATTGAGACGTACGAACTGTCAAAGTTGTGGTATTAGGTTATTTCGGGAGTGGGGTAAACCTAAAAATGTATTATTTGTGCGGGATGTAAGTGGATGGAGTGATAGGTATGATGGGTAAAAAGGTGGGGAAGGGCGCTGACCTGACGCAGACATAACAGTAATAACGATTATTTGTTAGAACATTGTTCTCTCTCCTCTGAAACCTTCGTAAGATACCCCATTCAGTGGATTTAAATAATAAAATTCGCATTGGATTAGTGTTGGGACGAGGGGAACGATGGGGACGAGGGGACTGGGGAGGATGAATATGCTAATCTTGAGATTAAAAATCTATAATGTTAATAAGAATCAAGAGGGATATAGAGGATCAGTATAATAATGGTGCAACGATTTAGAATTGTCGGTTGAGATCAATAGAAATTATACCCTCTCCACGTTTTTCATTTTTACAGTGGCCCTTTCAACCACCCCCATTCGCTGAACTATATAGTCATACCCCGATTTACCATATTTCGATTTACCATGCCCCGACAGACCCGGTACTATGATTTACCGTGCTCCGAAAATCTATGTAAATCGGGGTTGCGCATAGCTTCACAAGTTAGATGAGTGAAGGAATTGTCTAATGAATAAAAAAGAGGGTTCAAAATACCATAAGAATAAAAATGAAGTTGATTAAATATACGGTAAAGGTAAAACCGTAAAGGTAAAACTAGAAGAAATTGATATTAATTTAATAATTGCAGACGAAGGCGTTTTTAATTTGAAATAAGATAATTTTATACGAAATGAAATGAGATGAAATAATGTGCTTCATGTATACTCATTACTGATTACTGATACTTAATTGCTAGGAACTAATATGTCAGAGCGGTTTTAGTTAGGAAGTATTCAGCAACAAACAAATAGTAGAAGTAGAACACAATTCACATGTTGAGATAATATAAATCAAGATAAGCAGAGAAAAATAAGGAAGTCGTTCTATATTGGATTATGCATTTTATCTGCTTTCATTGCAAAAGATTGGCAATTTATATTATAGATTTAATATTGAAAAATTTCATGAAGCAAACGTCAAATTAAGTCAAAATAAATTTTGTCACAACACGTGTTACTATTATTTGTTTTTTTGTTTTATCTTTGCATTAGTAATATATTTTTTGGTGTTCAGTAATGTTTTAAAATGTTTAGTAAATTTTGTTTTCGTAACCATATTTATTCAGGACGTTACAGAAGAAATTAATTTATTGTAGTTTGAGGATTCGTCACTCTCCTTACATCCAACATGATCAATGGCGTTTCTCTTGTCGCTAATATGGAATTAAACAGGAATTAAACTTCAAACAAACAGGAATTAAACATGAAATGACCAAAGAGAACACTAACGAACTCGTCTTGGTAATACAGCAATTCATAAAGACGATCAGAACTCTAAAAATCGAGAGAATGCTATAAAAATAAAATCTTAAACATTAACCGCGTTACAATTTCACGAGAAAAAAAATCGAATATAAGTCATGGAGATGAGTTAATGACGATGAGTATGTTATATACTCGTTTTAGCAGTTTTAGTACTAGACATTAAACAGTATTTTACCGTAGTATTTTAGGGCATTTATTAGTGTACGACATTTAGTACAGCAGGGTAGTGCAGAGAGTTTTAGGGAAACATAAAGTTTAACATCTCTGTTTTGGTTATCAAAGAGTTCAGTTTAACAACTCTGTTTTGGCTATAGGAGGATAGTTAAAGATATTGTTAAGGGCAGAGAGTTTTAGGGAAACAGAAAGTTTATTTTAACATCTCTGTTTTGGTTATCAGAGAGTTCAATTTAACATCTCTGTTTTGGCTATAGGAAGGATAGTTTGGGATTTGTTTAGGGATTGCTAAAACGAGTGGGAGATTGTTTATACAATCTAAGATATTTAAGAGTGGGCCTGTTGGATGGCAGGACACTTTTTGGTTTGAATACAGCAGACGTTTACCGTTAATGTTTATAGTTAAAGAACTATGCTATTCGAATTATTGACGTAGTATTTGAGGAACACTGAGATATTGTAATTACAATTCTTAACGGTTTATTCAAATTGAAGTATTTTCCCTTGTCACCTTGCAGAACAAAATATAAAGGAAAAGAGCCTTTTATCAACTGGAGCCTGATTAATCAATTGGTTAATACCCTCGAAGTGAATTGAGCATAGATGACTATGTGGCAGTGACAAGGAAGAAAAGGCTGCAGCAGCGGCTGAAGCAGAAGAGGAGTTGGAGAAAATCAAAGCTGAACGAGAGAAAATCAAAGCTGAACGAGAGAAAATCAGAACCGCACTGGAAGAGCTCAAAGTGCAGGAGAAAAAGATTAAAAAAGAGGTGTTCGATGTGGGCGATTCGGATTTGGAGGATAACGAGAGCGAGAATGATCATGACGGATCAGGGAGGATTTTGAATTCAAAATCATCCCGAGCAGCTAAATTGAAGAGGTTTGAAAAAGGAGAAGATTTTTCAATGTTCTGTGAGAGATTTCTCTCATACGTGAGAATAACCAGATTGAAGAGTCCATTACTGAATGAGCATTTGCTCCAAAGTGTGGACGATAAAACCTATTTGGTATTGAGGGCAGTCAAGCTGAGTGATAGGGAGAAAAAAGATCCTGAGCTTTTTTGTGCGCTCTACAAGCGAGCCATCTATGGCAACGAAGCTACAGCACTTAAAAACGAACTGCTTAACTGTCGTCAGCGGCAGGGAGAAGATATAGGTGAGTACGTTTTTCGACTGAGGGCGAAGTCGAATGTAGCTTACTTGGATGTAACAATAGCGGAAGACAATTGTCTTTTGGCTCTTTTACGAGGAGTAAGGAGCAAAAATGTGATGCAGCAGCTCAATGTAGCCAGCTTTGCTTCATTTGAGGAAGCAGTGAAATTGGCAGAGAAAATAGAAGGCGTTGAGAAGATGATGAATGAGAACGATAGAGAAATTCCCGTTTCTTCGATTATGAAACAAACGGCATTTTATGACGAGCCAACCGTTCACGACCCCTCATTTTCGAGGCAAAATAGTCGGGAGGAGCGAGAAGAAGCTACTTATCAGAGACCTACGGGGGATGGCAGATCGAGATCTTGGTCCGGTGAAAATAGGGACAAATGGCAAGGAGATAACAGAAACTCGTCAAGACCCAGACAAGTACATGATAGAGAGCGAGACGGGTGGCGGGGTTACAAGAACATAACGTGCTGGAATTGCAACAAGACCGGACATGTACGAGCTAACTGCTGGAGGAGAAGAGGATCCGGTGGAGAATTCAACCGACAGTACAATGGAAGTACAGGTGGGACAGGAGAAGAATGTGACCAGCATCACGAAGATGAAACCTTATAAAGGGGGAGAGCCACTCACAAAGATTCCTGGAGCGGCTGTGGGATTTCCCAACGGTTGTTCTGGGAAAAGTGAAGGCAACGTGAGTGAAGTGAGCGTGGTCACTGATAGTGATTCAGATGATTCAGATGATTCAGATGATTCAGATGATTCAGATGATTATCACATCATCACGAGGAGTCGGAAGAAGAAGAGGGATCAAGGAATTCCTTGTCCCTCATCTAAGATCAGTAAAAGTGGAGGAGAAGCGTCAGCACCAGTGAGTCTCTCAAGTTCTGGAAATGATGTACCACAAACTGAAGTTGGGAGCGGAGATCCGGCTATTGTGGTGGAAGAGGAGGAACGAGGATTGGATGACACGATAGTAAACTCATCAGTCAACGATGTACCGCGTCAGGAAGAAGATCCACAATTAAATCTAAGTGCAGACACCACCGAATCTTTTCACGATGCACTAGATTCAAGTCAATCTCAAAACATTGACTCTAGTCCGGAAGTAGCGGCTGCATCTGCTGGACCGAGCAGAGAGGGCAATATGCAATTCGGAGAAATAGATAGTAGAGGACTTACTCTTGCTGACATAAGTCGTGAAGAAGACGGCCGAGATCCGAGGAGAAAGTATGAACTCAGACCGAGAAAGAATAAACCGAAGTATGTTTAATCACAGGAGAAATGTCGGAAATGACTAAATTAAAGTCATATAGACTGGAACGGTAATTTGCGTGATATATTTGATAATTGTGCACAATTGTATTTTGTTAAAGTATTTACAGTAAAATCACGGTATCAGGGATTTGAAAAGAACAACCTTGTTGTTACCGTTTCGTTTTAACAGTCTTATTATATTACTAGGTCGACCTGAGTGTTGATTCTTACCGTATTCGGGAGATTAGCTACCTCTTTTTTACATTCAGTTTGAATCATAACAACACTTTACTTAAAGTGATACTAATCAAGATTTTCATTAGAACATGGTTATTTTCAACTTGGTGATGACAATGATTTTGGGCAGCTTTGGTGCCAGTTTTGATAGCTAGAGAGACACATTTTTTTCTTTCAATTTTATGTGGGTTTTAAAAAACACTTTGTAGGTAGATTTGATATATATTAGAATTTGTAAAGTTATCCATTGCAATTGCAACGGGAGAACTTCCACAAAATTTTGTGGGGAGGATATGTTATATACTCGTTTTAGCAGTTTTAGTACTAGACATTAAACAGTATTTTACCGTAGTATTTTAGGGCATTTATTAGTGTACGACATTTAGTACAGCACGGTAGTGCAGAGAGTTTTAGGGAAACATAAAGTTTAACATCTCTGTTTTGGTTATCAAAGAGTTCAGTTTAACAACTCTGTTTTGGCTATAGGAGGATAGTTAAAGATATTGTTAAGGGCAGAGAGTTTTAGGGAAACAGAAAGTTTATTTTAACATCTCTGTTTTGGTTATCAGAGAGTTCAATTTTACATCTCTGTTTTGGCTATAGGAAGGATAGTTTGGGATTTGTTTAGGGATTGCTAAAACGAGTGGGAGATTGTTTATACAATCTAAGGATATTTAAGAGTGGGCCTGTTGGATGGCAGGACACTTTTTGGTTTGAATACAGCAGACGTTTACCGTTAATGTTTATAGTTAAAGAACTATGCTATTCGAATTATTGACATAGTATTTGAGGAACACTGAGATATTGTAATTATAATTCTTAACGGTTTATTCAAATTGAAGTATTTTCCCTTGTCACCTTGCAGAACAAAATATAAAGGAAAAGAGCCTTTTATCAAGTAGGAGACGGGAGGTAACGACTAGGACTTCTTTTCAGGAGGAGTTCGAAGGTGAAAGGATTCTGTGAGGTACTTTCCAAATTCTGTATGTAAGTAAATATAGACAAATTTCGTCGAAAAGTGATTTCGTCGAAAAGTGATTTATTTGTAGTAATTAGTCTTTACTTTAGATCTATTTATTTTAAACAATCATATTTGATTGTTCTGTGGAACTGAACAAGGGCATCCCATGTCCCCGGAACTGTATAAATGCTTCGTACATGCCCTCTCCGAAGAACTGAACGAGCTAGATAACATCGAAGTGCCCATCATTAACTCCATCAAGGTGACACATCTGCTCTGGGCTGATGACTTAGTACTTCTGGCTTTGAATCCTGAAAGCCTACATAAAATGCTCTCTGTTCTGTACGCCTACTGTCAGGAGTGGGGCCTAGTGGTCAACATGTCTAAAACCGCTATCATGGTGTTCAACCGCGCTGGTCGTATACTCAAAGACAGCAAGACCTTCGCTTTTGGTTTAACACCGATCGACTCAGTTCGTGAGTACACGTACCTAGGAATGACTTTCACTCTGACAGGATCCCTGAAGGTCGCACAGTCCAAACTTAGGCAGAAAGGACTTCGGAGTTATTTTTCGCTTAAAAGCATGATAGACTTACGACACATAAGGAAAGAGATAATATTTAAACTCTTCGATGCACTTATTGTCCCAGTAGTCTCTTATGGATGCCAGATTTGGCTCCCTCAGACATACTTCATGGGTGCCTTCTCATCGGGTAACTTTCCCACCCTAAAACAGATCAGGCAAGATCCACTAGAAAAACTTCACATCTCGTTTCTCAAGTGGACTCTCAACGTCAATAAACAAACATCAAATGCGGCAATTTGGGGTGACACAGGACGCTACCCTTTGGCGATAGAGCTATCATCCCAAGTGTATAACTACTGGGAAAGATTAGATAAAATGGAGAAAGCTGGATCTAACAGTCTTGTGCGACATGCCTTCAAAGAGCAACGCAGCCTCAGTCTTTCTTGGAACACCAACATCGAGACCGCACGGTCGGTTCTAAACCAACCCAATGGACATCATCTAAAACTCTCACCTTCACAAATCAAAGAAGCGATGCGTTCCAACTTCAGGCAGATATGGAATACTGAGAGATGGAACAACAAGAAACTAACGTTCTACAACACCATAAAGATGAGTTTTGGCTATGAGCAGTACCTCAATATGAACCTGTCGCACGCTGAATCCAAAAAGCTGGCTCAATTCAGATCAAGCTCACACAATTTCAATATTGAGACAGGACGTCATGGAACCCACAAAAGAAACCAGATCGTACCTCGGATATGTAAAGCTTGCTCAACAGAGGACATGGACATGCTCGAAAATTTCGCAGAAATGCCATTCTTCGACCCCATCATCGAAGATGAGGTACACGTCCTCCGGACCTGCTCCCTGTATGAAGATTACCGACACCGCTTTAGTCAGAGAGCCAAAACCTGTCTTTTCGCTAACTTAGAGGGGCTATTCACAGATACCAGCCTCATAAGAGAGACAGCGAGGTTCTTGGTGAGAGCAAACAACAGGCGTTTCCCGAAGAAGGAAGTCACTAAGAAGGATCTGCTGAAGTCCAGCTGTAAAGTCCCCGCTACACCTCAACGGAACTCCTCTGCGGACACGTGACGGTCAAGTCGAGCTTCATTTAATTTCATATCACGATCAACATATCATATCATTTTGGAACATGTTCATGGGAATTAAATTATTTTATTTGCACTTGTTTCTCTTTCAACAAAAGATGTGACGAAGTTAAATTTTTATGATTTTTAAATTTTTATTTTAAGAAAACTCTTGCACATTATTTATTTATTTATTTCTATTATATTGATGTATAGCCAAGACGTGAGTGTTAGGGCTCTCATTGACAAATTTATGTTTAATCCTGTTTAATCCTGTTTAATCCTGTTTAATCCTGTTTATTATGTAGTTCCCTGAGTATTATAACTAAATATATTATTCTATAATAGTACTATAATAGGTTCATCTAGCGCTATAGTTGTCGCCATCCAGCGCTAGTTGTCGCCATCCAGCGCTAGTTGTTGCGTTTTGACTATCGCAAAAGAATCCTATAATAATTGTAATTCCAAAAGTGAATTCTTTAAATATTAAATTTTAAACATTTCACAAAGCTTCTAGCGATAATGAATATTCGGATTTTAAAAAGTAAAAATTCCAGAACCCGGTCAAAGAGAAGAAGAGAACAATCGAATTTATCCAGTCATCGAATTTATCCAGTCATTATTTAAAGACCACATGAAATGCAATTGGAGAGGATTCATTTTATGACTAGATTAGCGAAAAAGCCCGCCTTAAGGAAATATGAAGGAATATTTGAAAAGTGTTTATCTGTATTTCGGTATTTAAGTAGAATGAAATAAGACGGAACATAACAAAAAACACGTTTACTAAATTTTTGGGTTATTTCCAATTTTAGGATTAAAAGACTCATATTCAACCTAATTACAGTTAAAAGGTTTAAATATGCTCAACAACTTTAAGATGGACAGTTAATAATTCTTCAACACACTTAAAATGGAACATTACATCAAACCACTCGAGAGGAATTAATAATTAAAGATTCAGGTTCTTTGCTTAAATAAAACCGAAGCGATGAAATTAAAAACTCTGATTCCGTGCAAACATTGAAGATCTTGAACGGACAGGAAGAGGTGGTAATTCACGAAAATGATCGTATATACGGATGCATAAGTTTATCCTTTATACGTTGACTTACTAAAGCACTCTGATGTATACAATAAGTACTGTTGTAGTACTAGATAACAGATATAACTCTCATGAAAGATTATTATGATTTCACAGAAACATTATGAATGTGGCAATCTAACTTATTGTGGCATAGCATCTTTGCAAAAGAAGATCGATGAGTGGTAACATTTATTAATGCTATTTTAAAAGCTATATCATAAACATTACTCTAGGAGACTAAACACTGTCTGTGGGCATGTAAACAAAGAATTGATAAAATCGACCTTATTAAAAACTGACACAATCACAAAACACAAAAAAAATAAAGACGGGTCTCCATAAAATGATATACCAGGTATAACTCTTCTATTTTTAACTTTAATATCACGTTTATTTTTATATTAAGTTCATCGAACGTATATTTAGGCACGACTATAACCACACATTGAGTAATACCCCTCCGAATGTAACTCATAATATCTCCTCCCCCTGAAAATATCTAAACTTAAGTACCGCTCCACCCCCATGCCCGGAGTAAAAAAATTCCAAATTCCCACCCCTTCAGCCCCCTCCGCCGTCCCGACACAAATGTACAAAACACCCCGTAATGTCCGGTAATTGCACTACACTGGACTATTTGTGTGAGGGGTAATTGCACGGTTATACTATGATGGGATTACTGCAGACAGGCTCGTTGAGACTTTCCTGCAGCACTAGGATGGAAGAGGACCCGAAATCTTATTTCAAGTTTTATATGCCAAGAGTTTCATTACAAGTGTGGGGGAAGAGTGGTGGTAGAATGCTGTTTAGATCTTTAGGTAGTGGTCCTATACTTAACTTTGAATAGACTTACTCGGTCCTAATCAATTATTTGAATAGACTTATTTTCTATCTTTTCTTTTTTAGAGGGGCCGCGGGTCTGGGCCCCGCGAGAAGATAGCGTCTAGGTTAGCTTCATGGAGTTGCTGCCATAGTACTGAAAATCGAATAGGTTATGAAAAGAGGACGACAATGTTAAATGTAATGTGTATTATATAATATTATATGATATGTATATATTATATTAAGTATAATATGTAAAATAATTGTGGATGATCTTGATCTTGAAAATTGATTTCGTCGAAAAGTGATTTCGTCGAAAAGTGATTTATTTGTATTCATTAGTCTTTGCTGCCTTAGTACTGAAAATCGAATAGGTTATGAAAAGAGGACGACAATGTTAAATGTAATGTGTATTATACAATATTATATGATATGTATATATTATATTAAATATAATATGTAAAAAATTTGTGGATGATATTGATCTTGTCAGATTAGATTCGGCGTTCATGGATGCAGGTTATGATTTAATCTGAGAGGTGGATGAACGAGAAACATTGACAAATTAAGTTGTGTTCCAGAATATCACGTTTTTGCTGAGAAAATGTCACGTACTATATCAAGTTATTATTATAAAAGTATAAAATGTACGGAACTACTGAATGCACTTTTGAATATGAACATTTAGTAGAGCAGTAAACAACTATAAAAACTTAATATTGGGTTATAATGCTTTTGGACACGAAGGGAAACACACAACATAAGGCTTGAAATCTTTGTAAAACTACATTATTAGAGCCTCAAATTATTTGTTATATAGTATAGTGTTGAAAGTATTAAACCAAACCAAACCATTAGGCCAAATTAAAAGTATTATAATGGCTTATATATAACTATATAACAAATAATTTGAGTAAATGGAATTCAACATGGCCGCTAGATTACTGATGACGACTGCTTAAAGACAGATAAAACTATAGTATAAAAGGCTGGGAAGAGTGTGACGAATTGGAATTTATTTATTGTTTTTTCTGAATCTAGAGTAGTATCATTGCTTCATTAGCTATATTGAAATGATGAATGGCCCAAACATTCATATTGGGCTATGAGATATATTGGCAGCCCTTTGAGTAAATGGAAAAGGCGGCACTCTAGCTCAAAAATCCTTAACATTTACAATTGTGATCAGATATAAAATGATGTATCGAAGGTTATTATAGTTTGACCTACAATCTAAAATGATGTACAGTCGAACCGCGTTTTACCAAACCCCGATTTACCGGAAATTTAACTTTTCTCGAGTCATAAACTTGTTCAAATGGAGCCCAAAAGAACACCGATTTGTTTGAAAGACAAAAAACAGAAAATTATGACAGCTGTTTTGTTTGCATAAAAAGAAATTAGCTGTGACAGTTCTGAAAATTTGATACAAAAGAAAGTTGGCGTGGGTGTGTGATACAACCAAAAAGTTAAAAAGGTGAATTAGAAAGCAATTAATAATTACCCGCCCTATAAACATATGGATCCGACCCAGTATTGCAAATAATCAATGTGATATTGAACTTTCCCTGTACGCCATAAAAACACTGCGATATGGAAATGGGTCAAGTTTCATCAGTGTTATTCCTAAAATTTTCCGGCACACTTAAAAATAAACGATATTTGTAGAAGATACGTAGGACCTAAACACGGTTCCCACGGTTCCTACTGATCATTTAATTCATTCAATAAGAAGTTCACATGAACAAGTCTCATAGTGTTTAGGAAGTCAAGTCTGGTTAATAGAAGAATGAAAGCGGTGACAAACCCTCTTTTAATTTCAAATGCAAGGCATAATGGGCGAGAGGGGAAGTACGAAATGAATACGAGATTTTATAAGTTTATATAATGTAGCTAGTCTGTATACTGTATGGTGTAGCTAGTCTGTATAGTGTAGCTAGTCTGTATAGTGTAGCTAGTCTGTATAGTGTAGCTAGTCTGTATAGTGTAGCTAGTCTGTATAGTGTAGCTAGTCTGTATACTGTATAGTGTAGCTAGTCTGTATAGTGTAGCTAGTCTGTATAATGTAGCTAATCTGTATAGTGTAGCTAGTCTGTATAGTGTAGCTAGTCTGTATAGTGTAGCTAGTCTGTATAGTGTAGCTAGTCTGTATGGTGTAGCTAGTCTGTATAATGTAGCTAGTCTGTATAGTGTAGCTAGTCTGTATAGTGTAGCTAGTCTGTATAGTGTAGCTAGTCTGTATAGTGTAGCTAGTCTGTATAGTGTAGCTAGTCTGTATAGTGTAGCTAGTCTGTATAATGTAGCTAGTCGGTATAGTGTAGCTAGTATGTATAGTGTAGCTAGTCGGTATAATGTAGCTAATCTGTATAGTGTAGCTAGTCTGTATAGTGTAGCTAGTCTGTATAGTGTAGCAAGTAGCTAGTCTGTATAGTGTAGCTAATCTGTATAGTGTAGCTAGTCTGTATAGTGTAGCTAGTCTGTATAGTGTAGCTAGTCTGTATAGTGTAGCTAGTCTGTATAATGTAGCTAGTCTGTATAGTGTAGCTAGTCTGTATAATGTAGCTAGTCTGTATAGTGTAGCTAGTATGTATAGTGTAGCTAGTCTGTATAATGTAGCTAATCTGTATAGTGTAGCTAGTCTGTATAGTGTAGCTAGTCTGTATAGTGTAGCAGGTAGCTAGTCTGTATAGTGTAGCTAGTCTGTATAGTGTAGCTAGTCTGTATAGTGTAGCTAGTCTGTATAGTGTAGCTAGTCTGTATAATGTAGCTAGTCTGTATAGTGTAGCTAGTCTGTATAGTGTAGCTAGTCTGTATAGTGTAGCTAGTCTGTATAGTGTAGCTAGTCTGTATAGTGTAGCTAGTCTGTATAGTGTAGCTAGTCTGTATAGTGTAGCTAGTCTGTATAGTGTAGCTAGTCTGTATAGTGTAGCTAGTCTTTATAGTGTAGCTAGTCTGTATAATATGTAGCTAGTCTGTATAATGCAAATGAAGATGTCACACTCCTAGTTATTCCCGGTTAATCTCAGTTGTAGAGTCAATATTATAAAGCTAAACGTTTGATTGCGCAATTAATAATGTCACAATAACAACCAAAATGCCACAATAACATCCGAAATATTGCCACAATAACAACCGAAATATTGCCACGATAACAACCAAAATATTACCACAATATCAACCTCGAGATGCCACAAAAACAACAAGCGAATTGTTACATTGGACTACTGCAGTGTGTCGGATAAATAGTTTTTTATACACTATCCTCTTAGTCCTGGTTATAATCGTAGTCGTAGTGTCGGTATTCAGCACACTTCCCAGCATTTAACACATGGCCTCGACACATTAATCCACATAATGGAAACATGATGTATTCATGAAACTTTGTATTTTTATAGTTGAATCTGGCAGCCGTCACCATGAACGTTGTATATATTTCTAGATGTTTTAAGGTAGTTGTCCTACTGCGTGTGGGGTATTTACAAGAAGTATTCCTCTATCATGCGGGTATATAGTGAAGATTAATCACGGAGATTGAGTATTTTGAAGTATTCAGGAACGAACAATGCAAGTTATAGTAACTGTAAAGTATACCTTATTGGACGTTATTTGACCGGACATTGTGTGAACGGACACAATTTTGAACAGAAATTAAAATGAACGCTCGCGCTTAAAGACATTCAAAAAAAATTAGCAGCTTCCGCTTGATTCCATTTTAACAATTGAGTTTGCCTGAATTGTTAAAATGTACGAGGCTTGAAGTTTCAGCTCGAGTCTTGAAACACCCTGTAGACTTATCACAGGGGGACTAAAGTGCAAAGAAACAGCAGCAGTTAGCAGCAGTGAGCAGCAGTTTAGTTCCCATGTGTTATATACACTCACAGACACAGATGCAAGAAAAGAAAAGAGGCCACGCTTCGTTATATTGTTCTATTTTTAAATTCATCAACTGATCGATGCAACATATAGATTCCAGATCCACTTAGCTGATAAATAGGTAATAAAAGCATCTTTAGCTTTTATTTAAAACGTTTCTATTTAGGACCAGATAGTGTGATATTACAACGAAGCATTGCTGAAGAACCATGGGAACATGACGAAAGACCATATTTGAAAATTAGTACCTTGCAAAGTAGTCATTTAAATTTCAGTTATTGCAAAGCTTTTATGAATATAACACTTTGTTAATGTGCGATCATTTAACTTCGGAGACAATTCTAAATTTTCTGTCTTAAATGCATTTTTGTGGATCATTGTGTTTCATTTTGAAACGTCATTATTACGAATCGCACTTAAAATTCACCATACGGCCTTTCCATGACAATTTCATCCATCGTTCAAGTCACTAAAATTCTATTTTTTAAATGATCATCATTATTATAACTATAAGTGCACCAATATCACGACATTTAAAAACAATAATGTTAATAATTTTTTGTAAAATCTTCAGTCATTCGGCGATGAAATACGCAAAAAAATTTGGGCTTCGAGTAAAAGGGACCAAAAAAGAAAATGATTTCTGCTCTGAACAGCGGGAGGACTGGCTCTGAAACCTAATCGATGTACTGTTTCGTTCAATACTTTGTTTAAATTTTATAAGTTTATACTTAGCAGGGGTACGTATAATGGCTATTTAGATCGTGGGAGGTCGAGAACACCCAACCTGAGATCCTCAATTATATCAAGCTGAATAACGCAAAGTGGAGAGCTACCATATGGGACTGATGGTTACAACAGGCATATTAAAAACCCATAATTCTTTTCTCCGACTCCACGCCCAAGGCTAACGAGCCGATTTCCTAGGAAAACGATCGGAATTCCAAGCATAGACCATTCAGCAAAAGGGCCTTGGTCCGAGCTGAGAGGTAGATAACTCTTTGCCGTTTCAAGTATTTCGTCATAGGCATTTAGCGTTGCCCAGTTTAATATATAAACGATCATTACGCTTCTGCCATGAGCAGTGAAACAATATTTTTGGTCAGAGTGAACGGAATCCAGATATGAAGATTGAAGACCAAAATTGAACACGTGCCAGAAAATACGTTTCAGCTTAATTGGAGTTGAAAAGTAAACATTTAACGCACTCTTAACTTACGGGATAGCAACTATGATACCTTTATATTTTCGATCATTTGAGCTTTTGATGATTCAATAAGACAACCCTCAAAACATCGAGTTAATGTAGACGAAATGAAAGAGTTCAAATTACTGTTCATAATACAAACAAGCGAATAAAAAGTAGAATCGACATTTAATTCCCGTGCTTATTGGTCTTTTCCTTATAAAAAGCTAAAACGTACTGTGAAGTAACAATACTATACTTAGATTGTAATTTTTACTTTTTTAGTCACTCGTTCATACCAGTTATTTGGCTTGTTTCGCGTTGTCTACTTACAACTAAATAAGAAGAAGAAAATGATGTAAGCTTTTTATAATTATTTGATATATAATTACAATATAAGCACGACAAATTATGTTTGATTCATTCGAAATCAATATTGGACGGTTAAAAGAGTTAGAACTACAGCAACTTTCATCGATGAGATTAATTCATAACAACATAAACAATACAAACTATGTTTGAGATCGGGAATAAGGTGTGACTTGACAACAATAAACTTTTTCCTAGCATTTTTCTGCAATAAATACCCACCATAGGGCGTAGTTCCATCGATTGATCCATGGTTACACAATTGGAATTGAACGTGTTGAATTATCAATTAGCTTATACGTCACGGATATATCATCATACCTCAAGAGAAATCTTAACATGTTGGACACGGTTGCAAGGCATTTCAATGGTTCTTTGTACTGTTGAGTATGCGCATAGGCAAAGGAACTAATCAGCTAATTTGATGTTGGTTTTCTTATTATAGTTTTAAAATGATATTACAAAGGAGCAAAACCGCAAATAATTAGAACTTCTGTCAGAAGATTAATCATATCCCATATTTTTGTTGCTTTTTATATAAAGTTACGTCAGAACTTGTTCATGATCAGCTTTTTTTAGCAACTCGTTGTTTGAAAAGGAGTAATCCAATATACCTACGTAGCTATTTATAAACTACTGATATCTGTTTACTATCTCTTCCTAATCGTACTCTTGGCATCAGTAGATAAACATTTTGATGACGACATCGTCGATTATCGAGTTCAATTTTTAGTTATACAATATCTTCCGGGCTGAAAATTTGACGAAACGATCGTTAAGAATTTTACCTTTTAACTTTAAGCAGAAACGAGCTATCGGAAATTGATCAGCAATTTGTCAGCAAGCACGCCATGATTTCCTTGGTTAGAAAGCGCACTCATTTTTAATTCGTTCAAAATGTTTGCAAGCAGTTTTAATTTGACCGGCCATGGAAAGATTGAACTTCGCCAATAGGCAATAAGTTAACTATCATGAAGTTCGATAATGTTATGAATAAATAACTTTAATACTTAAAGGTTATTCATATTGACTTTTAAGTCAACATTTCATGATTTCAGTCACTAGGAAATGAAAGGGATGCTGCCAGAAGAATACGCAGCTTTAGGAAACCTCTCTAACCGAATTTCAGAGATTTTACACATGCCCGCACCTAGACGTAAACTTCAGCCGATTTTGAAACCAATAAAGATTTATAAGCGGCCAAAGGCAGCTTTCAAGAAACGAACCCCATTACAAGTAGATCAAACTCCCAGTACGAAGAAGACTGAGCGACTATGTTTAGATCAGATGCTGAGTTTTCCAGTGATAACGGAGGCCACAATCGAAGATTCGATTCCAGACAAGACGATGCCAACTCTTCCAAAGATATCTCCAATACGGTCTAATTTGTCACAAGGTGTTCCAACGTCAAAACTTAGCTTTCAGCAGTCCGAAATGAGTATTGAAACGTCACTCTTATTTCTTAATGGTTGGGAATCATACAAAAAATTAGATCCGTCTGTTTATAAGGATTCCGTTTCACAATTAAAAACGAGTGACTTGCGATCAGCCAAAGGTAGTCAAGAGAAAGATGAAGAATTAGTGAAGAGGATAGATCATATTGTGCTACCTACAGCATCTTTAGAAACCATTTCATCAGATAATTCCTCGGCCGATAAAACGAAAAAAGTAAAATTTCCTTGTTTACAATTATTACCACGTTCGGCGGAAAGACCCAAAGAGGAAATTAAAGAAAAGGATCGGAGACATTTTGCAGACTCTAGGAATAGTAAACCAAAGTTTAAGAAACGAATAATGACGCTTTTAGAGATGGTCTCTAAAAGGGATCGGTTTATGAAAACGAGGAGCAATGTGGTTAATCCAATGTTTGAAGCAAATCTTGATAGTGATACCGAAATAAATCAAAAATATTCAAACATGAAACTAAATCGTTATAAAAGTCTCGACAATGACAGTCACCAAAGCAAAAAGAGTGGTTTCCTCATGTTTGAAGATTTTGATGATCTTCAGTTCAACTTGAATAGTGAAAACATAAATCCGCTAGGATCACAATTTCCGTTGACTCGAATCTCAAAGTCAAAAGATAGACCTGATTTTTGGAAATCGTCGAAGAGATTATCCGATAGGCAATTGTTCGAAATGCAGAGACGTAATAATAAAAGTAAATTTTGATGTTATGAATATTTTTACCTGGAAATATAGCATTTAAAAGTTTATCTGTCGATTTTATCATTTTTATGTTTATCGAGAAGTCATGATGTTTAACAAATGATATTACTTTATTAGTTTTGTTTATTGGTTTTGTATTTTCATCTAAAGTAAGTAAGTAAATTGTGATGAATTTTGCATCCGATTTTGATCAACCTACTTTTAGCTGTGCATCTTGCTCAAAGCGAATGTAAAAGAAATTAGCTTTAGTTAGGATTACATAATTAATAATTACAAAATTAGAAATTAGAAATTAGAAATTAGAAATTAGAAATTAGAAATTAGAAATTAGAAATTAGAAATTAGAAATTAGAAATTAGAAATTAGAAATTAGAAATTAGAAATTAGAAATTAGAAATTAGAAATTAGAAATTAGAAATTAGAAATTAGAAATTTTTAGCTGTGCATCTTGCTCAAAGCGAATGTAAAAGAAATTAGCTTTAGTTAGGATTACATAATTAATAATTACAAAATTAGAAATTAGAAATTAGAAATTAGAAATTAGAAATTAGAAATTAGAAATTAGAAATTAGAAATTAGAAATTAGAAATTAGAAATTAGAAATTAGAAATTAGAAATTAGAAATAAGAAATAAGAAATTAGAAATTAGAAATTAGAAATTAGAAATTAGAAATTAGAAATTAGAAATTAGAAATTAGAAATTAGAAATTAGAAATTAGAAATTAGAAATTAGAAATTAGAAATTAGAAATTAGAAATTAGAAATTAGAAATTAGAAATTAGAAATTAGAAATTAAAAATTAGAAATTAGAAATTAGAAATTAGAAATTAGAAATTAGAAATTAGAAATTAGAAATTAGAAATAAGAAATAAGAAATTAGAAATTAGAAATTAGAAATTAGAAATTAGAAATTAGAAATTAGAAATTAGAAATTAGAAATTAGAAATTAGAAATTAGAAATTAGAAATTAGAAATTAGAAATTAGAAATTAGAAATTAGAAATTAGAAATTAGAAATTAGAAATTAGAAATTAGAAATTAGAAATTAGAAATTAGAAATTAGAAATTAGAAATTAGAAATTAGAAATTAGAAATTAGAAATTAGAAATTAGAAATTAGAAATATCATTACAAAATTACATGTGTCAGATACAAATCAATTGAATGAAGATTATTCAACCAAATGAAGATTATTCAACCAAACAAAAAACATAATAATAATAATGTCAGGAACATTGAGGTTCAGTGCTGAAGACGATTATCACATCTCTTTCAAAGCTTATGTTACCGACAAACTATCGTATCATTCCTGTTAGGGTGGATCATAGTGACCCTGCCACTTTTCTGATTAACACAACCGCGTTCTTTAAAGCGTTATTATAATATTTATCCGTCAGAAAAATTATTCCTCATCTCGTACTCGAAAAGCGCTGATTATAAATTCAATTTAATAAACAATTTAATTAATGATAAATGATATAATTAAAATGTAACAAATACACCTGAACACAATCGCATAACACATCACGTACTCAGAACACGCGTTGTTTTGGTTCAGAACACAGCATTAGGGTATGTTATATTGTTATTTGATAACTTTATTTGTATGATCCTGTTTGATAATAATAATGCACGTATTTCTGTAGTAGTTGTACAGCAATACTAAGGTAATAGTATTGCTGTACAACTATACTACAGAAGTAATCCCGATAACACTCGACCTCTGCCTGATCCAGACGATGTCACCATTTTAACTTCACACAGGCATCGAACACTGTAAGAAGATGACGATCAGATCTCGTTATTGCACTTATTTCTTGGTTTTTTTTGTTAATTTCAACAAATACACGGAGACAAGTGCATTTTATTCATGGGCCAACAAAGTGATCGGTAAGACGTTAACAATAAAATATTAACCGAGAGGGCCAACATTTGAATCTTCATTATAATTATACTTATAGCAATTTCAACCCTTGCTCGCTTGGTATTTATTTGTTTAATTGTACAGATCTTAATGATTCCCGGATTCCTGTGAATGGCATAATTGAGGAAAGAAGTGTGGTAATCAGTGATTATAGGTAATAGGTGAACTTATTATATTTTTCGATTAGTGAATTTCCAAACTCGATTATGCGTTGCCTACTGTTACCTAACGTTACCTAGATAAGTTTAAGATAGCTATAAAATTAGGGTGATCCTAAATCCTAAGTTGGATCTAACGACTCATTAGTCCTAAATTTGTGAGGTAATAAGTCGCTTATCCTTTTATAGGTGCACGATCAGTGATAGTGAAACGTAAGTTTATCTTTACACCGACAATAATTTTATTTAATTGTACCAACTTAGTTGTTACTGTCATACTGTAAGTATCCGATTTAAATTATTGTTTAATTTTAAGGAATTCCTTTGAATGGTATAATCGCTAGATGAAGTTAGCAGGTAATTTGTGATTATAAGATAAAGGTGAGAGCTACTTAATTATAATCAGTAAACGTGCCAACTGATCCCACTCTTAACAATAATTTCCGGAACATAATAGTATTCTAATTGTAATTATGAATTAATTAAACGAAGTCAAATTACTATTATATCACAAATAGTAAATAAAAAGAACGGTTAAGCATAGAACTGCATAACTTAGGAAGAAGTAGTGGTGTGGTGTGTCCTATCAACGAACTAATGATGCAAAATAACAATAATTTAGTACAAGGAATCCTAATCCTCGAAGCGTCCTAAGATGGCGTTTCTCTTGTCTCATATATACTCGAACCAAGTCTAAAAATATATGAATGATATCATGAAATGACGACGGTTGAGTACAGAATTTAGACATGTTACTTTAAACTCCAGAGATCGTGAACCCCACACGAAGAACACACCAAGAACAAGGATCTCTACTTACGACAACTTCGGGAATTGCTTTATTTAAATCGACGAAAATTAACTAAATAAAACATACAACTACCGAAATTGTAACGTTTACGAAATGATGATCACTGCATCACACGAAGTCACTACTCGTAACTTTAAATATTTTTGGTTCCAGTTATGGATCTCACACGAAGCTATGATCTAGCTCCCTAACAAAGCAGCTACTGCTTCATTAAAATCAACGACAATTTATTGACTTATTACGTAAAACATACAACTACTCAGATTGTAACGTTTACGAAATGATGATCCAATCATGAATGCCATTTCGTTATTTCTAAATTTAAATAGTCTTGATTCCAGTGATCATGATCACCGCATCACACGAAGTCACGAAGTAGCTCCGATACTAATGTAGCTGGAGATGAAAATCTCAACAGCCTTGCGTCAATCGGCACTTACTATTACTTCTACAACTCGGATAATATTGTATTTGAGCAGAAAGGGAAACACACAAATCACAGTGCTGGCAAGCACGACCGGTGCATTTATTGTGGGTATACTATGTACCCCCTTTACTATTATACCCCCTTTGGTACACGTTACAAGCCTCTTTCGTGCACGCGAAGCGTGCACTCCGGCCGGAGGCGGCGGCCGAAGGCCGCCGCCTCCGGCAGGAGTTTTTCAGGCATTAAGACTCATCGGAAGTCGTTCAGCAGATTTATTTTTAGTTCAAAACATTCTAATTTGATGTCAAAGATGACAGGATTAAAAAATAGTTATGTTGAGATTTTTAAGAAATTTGCATAAAATACTCGCCAGCACTGTTATACGAAATTCGGTAAAAAACCCAAAATCGCCATATTCAGGTGCCTTAAAAACCATGTTAAAATCGAGTTAGAGATCTGAAATTTTTCAGGGCGTCTAGACGTTGACCAAATCGACTGCAAAAAAAGTTTCGGGTTTCAGGAACATCGGGAAGTGGGTTTTCTAGAACCCCTGTTTTACGACAGATTGTAGTACAGGGAAATCCGTCTGAAAAAATCGATCTGCTGACACACGAAGCTTTCAGAGGATTTTTGACGTTTTTGAGTCCCATTAGGTGCCCTTTATGGCTGACCAACTTTTCCAAACTTTTCCACGTGGCTTAAGGCCACTTTTTGCCACTTTACCACTTTTTACCACCTTTCTTGATTGTCGAATATCTTTAGTTGTGAACATCGTAAAAGGTTGCGAATCAATCGAGTGTGTTCATATTATCAGGAAGAAAAACTTTTGTTCTAACAATTTTTACGTCAGATAATAAGTTAATTGGATAATTATCAATTAACCAATTAGCAAAATTCTAAAATTTTTTTATTGGCTAAAAATGATCGGAATAGCTTAAAACACGGAGAAAAGTAGTTTTTAGAAAAAATTTGAAAATTTTTCACTTACATTTTTTTTTCGAGACTTCGAAAAATTTCGAAAATTCAAAATATTTTTTTCCGCCAAAAGTGATCAAATTGCATGAAACGCGGAGAAAAATGATTTTCAAAAAAAACTTAGTCAATTTTTCGTTTCAAGAATACTTAAATCACCAATATTTGTAGTTGGAGTTTAGTAAATCTCGGCAGATTTTAGTAATAATCAGGAATTACTAACTCTAAGTGGAAAGGTCTGAAACTGAAAAACGTTAAGTTTAACCATACGATCGCGATATAAGAGTTTCATAACTAATTACAATACAGCCTTATCGATTTTCACAGAAACTGCACCAATGGCACAGTCAAGATCGAAACGATAGCCTGCTGTACTGTCATTTTATTGATTTCAATGATGAATCAGTGGGGTTAAGATAATCACATTTGTAATAAATAAAACCTCTCTGTGCCGTCAATTGTGCTAATCTAAACCGGCCTACCTGTATTACCAGACCTCTTCTTTTCCTCAACAATCAAACCGAGTTGTTCATATCGCATTTGGTGGGTGATGTAAACTAAGTAGTAATACATATCGAGCTATATTCAATCACAATACGATACAGTACGTGTATATTATATGGCTCTTAATGAGGTTTATGAAACGCTTTATACCGTGAGAAACCCGGTATAGAGAGGTTTTACAGTTTATCACGAAAACGTCTACTTGGTCTCATGGCCCATTTACAGTTCGAAGAAGGGCAAGAACAGATCAGGGAAACTGAGGAACAGCCAGGTCCAGGAAGCAAGTGTAAATACACCTTCCAACATCTACTGTAACTGTTTTGTATTGTACTGCATACCGCTTCATTTGCGGGATACCTCAAATCACCCCCATATGTCAGGGTCGGCTAAAAGTAAAATCAACAAGGGTAACATACGGGAAAGGGTAAGATTTAGATACGAGTACAGTGTTGGGCAAGGGGTAGTGAAGAACCGGTAATAATTAATTCAGTGAAATGTTCCACGAGAGTCAGGATATTTTGGAAATTGCTAATAGAGACAGATCCTGATCAGGAAGGATTGTTAATGTTATTGAGGATGTTAATTTGAAATCCGGACGTCGTGAAGTAAAAATACAGGTTCTTCCCGCAGGATATTCGGGGCCCATGATGATCAGCTCGGGATTAATGTGGGACAGATCGAAGACTGACAACTGAACCCAATTGAACCTAGTTCCCACTAACCAATCAGCTTAATTGGTTAGGGTTAGGGTTAGGGTTAGGGTTAGGGTTAGGGTTAGGGTTAGGGTTAGGGTTAGGGTTAGGGTTAGGGTTAGGGTTAGGGTTAGGGTTAGGGTTAGAGTTAGGGTTAATCTTAATGTCTAAATTGGGTTCAGTTGTCCGGTAGCCCGCTCTTGCGAGTTGACATTCTAAGCTTTTTGGTCTTTTCTTGCCTTCTTTGAGCTGTCAAAGAGCCATGAGACCAAGTAGACATTTTCGTGATTAACTGTAAAACCTCTCCATATCGGGCCTCTCACGGGAGAAACGAGAAGTGTACGGTATAGAACATTTCATATACCTCATTAAGGGCCATAATATAATATACACGTGTTGCATTGTGTCGTATTGTGATTGAATATAGCTCGATATGTATTACTACTTAGTTTACATCACCCACCAAATGCGATATGAACAACTCGGTTTGATTGTTGAGGAAAAGAAGAGGTCTGGTAATACAGGTAGGCCGGTTTAGATTAGCACAATTGACGGTACAGAGAGGTTTTATTTATTACAAATCTTAACCCCACTGATTCATCATTGAAATCAATAAAATGACAGTACAGCAGGCTATCGTTTCGATCTTGACTGTGCCATTGGTGCAGTTTCTGTGAAAATCGATAAGGCTGTATTGTAATTAGTTATGAAACTCTTATATCGCGATCGTATGGTTAAACTTAACGTTTTTCAGTTTCAGACCTTTCCACTTAGAGTTAGTAATTCCTGATTATTACTAAAATCTGCCGAGATTTACTAAACTCCAACTACAAATATTGGTGATTTAAGTATTCTTGAAACGAAAAATTGACTAAGTTTTTTTTGAAAATCATTTTTCTCCGCGTTTCATGCAATTTGATCACTTTTGGCGGAAAAAAATATTTTGAATTTTCGAAATTTTTCGAAGTCTCGAAAAAAAAATGTGAGTGAAAAATTTTCAAATTTTTTCTAAAAACTACTTTTCTCCGTGTTTTAAGCTATTCCGATCATTTTTAGCCAATAAAAAAATTTTAGAATTTTGCTAATTGGTTAATTGATAATTATCCAATTAACTTATTATCTGACGTAAAAATTGTTAGAACAAAAGTTTTTCTTCCTGATAATATGAACACACTCGATTGATTCGCAACCTTTTACGATGTTCACAACTAAAGATATTCGACAAACAAGAAAGGTGGTAAAAAGTGGTAAAGTGGCAAAAAGTGGCCTTAAGCCACGTGGAAAAGTTTGGAAAAGTTGGTCAGCCATAAAGGGCACCTAATGGGACTCAAAAACGTCAAAAATCCTCTGAAAGCTTCGTGTGTCAGCAGATCGATTTTTTCAGACGGATTTCCCTGTACTATTGTCGTGATATCTATCTATCTATATATATACATATATACATATATATTCAGGGATAGACGCTTTGCCAGTCAATTGTAGCCTGTATTTAATTGTCCATAGATTCAAAAGTATAAAAGATACAGCCATTTCCGACCACAGGTCTTGAAAATAATTGTTTACACTTTAGTTTACATTGTATAAACAAATTATTTGACGTCATGAACACCCCTTGATGACGTCATCAAGTTAACCGTTTTTAAAACTTGATTTTTGACAAAGTAATAACTTTTAAAAATGATTTTACACCATTAAAAAGTAATTTTATTCAAAATCTGAGGAAATTTTCACCTTAGATAATTGTTCAAGCATTCTGAAAATCTACCGGAAAGTTTTTCTAGCTTGCTCCTTCATAAAGATATTCGTCATTGAAGTTTGTGCTTTTTTGAAGAATTATTTTATAAAAACGTCAATTTTGCGATTTAGTATTCTCTGGTGTTGGGCCATGCCTTGGGTTGTGGAGCTCAGTTCTGCTTCCTATAGATATAAATTGTGCATTAGGCTAGTTTTAAAGTTAAAAATCGAAAAGTTGCACACATGGGGACACGCCCAAATTGATAGAAAATTGCTAAAATCACTGAAAATTGCTGTTTTCGTCATTTTCTGTCAACTTTAGAGTGCCGTTGTGATAACAGTTCTTCTTGAAATACTTTGAAACTTTGCATGCTTATCAAGCTATATATACAACAATTACATGCAAAATTTTACGGCGATTCAATATTGGATGCGCACGCAACGTCCGCTTAAAGTTTGCACGTGCGAAAGGTGAGAATTGTGCTCATTTGTGATTTCCAACAAATTCTGCTTTGCCACGACAGTTTGATGTCATTATAAATGAATTTAATGCCAACTTGAATGAGTATTAAGTGGCATATTCAGTCAGTGATCGACCGATATGCTTACCTAAACACAAGGAAATGTTTTTAAAGGAAAAATTTCGAAATTGTTGAAACTTCCTCCTTATTAATGAAGATATCAGTTTATATTTCGACTTTATAAAGTACCCTGACATTATAATCAAAAAGAGATGATATTTGACCAAAACCCATAATCATGGGTAGAGTGGACCGCTGCCAGTGTCTCTCTTTCCCAAACAAAAGGAAATGATATTAATTTGATTGACCGTTCTCAAATGCAAAATGATACCGAGAATGAAATCGGTCGCTCGCTTTTCCCATTCATTTACAATTGTAATAGATTAAGAAGAACTACCCAAAGGCAGCTGTATTCAGCAATAAAGATTCAATAAACTTCAGCTAATTCAATAAGTAATAACTACCACCCTTACCCCGAAATACTAGGTATCGACCCGAACGCAACCCAAAGAGATTTTTACAGCATCTGATTGATGTACCTAATCAATCGAAACTTATTACAATTCGTAAGCCGTGAATGAATGGGAAAAGCGAGCGACCGATTTCATTCTCGGTATCATTTTGCATTTGAGAACGGTCAATCAAATTAATATCATTTCCTTTTGTTTGGGAAAGAGAGACACTGGCAGCGGTCCACTCTACCCATGATTATGGGTTTTGGTCAAATTAATAATCGGATTATAATGTTCAAGAAATAATAAATCAACTATTTCACTCAATGATCATGACTGAGACGTTTCCAGTTCTAACAAGTGTAACCAGCAGCACTCCAGTTTATTTGGTACCCGTCAGCATTAGCTTTAGCAGCTGAAACTCCAGGGGCATACATCTCGTATCTGCGGGAATCAGAGATATGAACAATTGAGAATAATACCTGTATTGTCCTCATATACTAAGACGCAATGAAATTCGTAATTGCAGGGGGAACGTTTGTTTGAGGGTTGAAATTCAAAATAGGGATAATCTCGGCAATGAATGGCAGTACAAACAGTTGCATTGTAGATCCTTCAATGCTGCATTGTTGAATGAACAACTCTAACTTAGGAGTCCGAGTAGACTAATGGTGCATTGTTATAAAATCAAAACACAACTCATTTCGAACAAGAATGGTGCATTATGTCATTTAGGGATTCTATAACTGTCTCAAACCATTTACTAAAATACAAAAGAAATTTCTCAGACCATTTACTAAAATACAAAAGAAATTTCTATTGTCAAGAATAGTGTTCTGCACTATAAACATTACCTGAAGAAAGTAGGCTGCCCCAGAAACATTACCTGAAGAAATTAGGCTGCTCCAGAAACGTTACCTGAAGAAAGTAGGCTGCCCCAAAAACTTTACCTGAAGAAAGTCGGCTGCTCCAGAAACGTTACCTGAAGAACGTAGGCTGCTCCAGAAACATTACCTGAAGAAAGAAGGCTGCTCCAGAAACATTATCTGAAGAAAGTAGGCTGCTCCAGAAACATTACCTGAAGAAAGTAGGCTGCCCAAAAAACATTACCTGAAGAAAGTAGGCTGCTCAATTCCAACATATCCTGAGTACTGAGAGTAATCCCCGGTGTTCACCAGGGTAGTCTGAACAAGGGCTTTCCTGGCAAACTTGCAGGCAGACAGGGAGGAGTCGATACTTAGGTAGTTACCGTTCTTTCTCCATTTTCCTGTGAGATTGGGTTGGCGAATATGTGGATATGGTGCGGAAGGGTGCGGAAGATTAAATAATAAAAGTGTTAGGACTTGCATGAACTCAAGAAGTAATTTCGGTAAAACTAATATTACATTTACAGACGTTGTTTTTTGGTTTGTCTGAACAGCCTAATTGTTGTCCCGGACAGAAGAAAATAAGAGTTAAACTCCATATTCCATAATTGAGAGTGACGGAATCGCAGACAATTATAATTCAAATTGTTAAGACAACAGCTAATCCAAAGCAGTTCTTAACTTTAGTTGTTAAGAAATTACGTAACATTACATATTGTGACACATCGTATTAGCATATTATTACATTTATTAACAGCGGGCACTATTATCTGAATTTCACAACGTTACGACAGCTTAAGTGTTACAATAATTGTTTTTTGTGACCTCTTGCGTGACACCACAAGGGACACATTGACAATTTCCTGAATGCTTACCATGTTAAACTTGAAAGTGACCATGACTCATTCCTCACTTGTATAGCAATATTCTCGTTACCTATTTGACTTACTTAAGTACTTGAGTTACATGATATGGCGGAGATAATTAGGGCTGGCGAGTGGCGCTATCCTAAATTATACTCGTTGCCCTGAAAGTGAAAGTGAAAGTGAAAGTAAAAGTGAAAGTGAAAGTAAGCCTCCCCCAACTTACCACCGGATTCTCCATAGCAGATCCTGGCGCAGGGTTCAGGTCCAGTCACGTCACTGGACACCAGAACAATATCAGAGACAACCATGTTAAAGGCAAAGGTTGCAACAAGGAGGAGAGAGAGCGAGGCCATTATGTTTTAGGTTGAGATCCAAGAGATGAAGATTGAGAAATGATGGCAAGGTTTGATGAGTGGTATTTTATAGGTTTTGTGCTTTTGTTTATACTTATAGTTTGACACGCTTTGTCGACCAGCTGGTGATTTTACAAACCTTGGATTTTTCACACATTGCTGTGAATCAGCTTTCTTTTCACAACAAACAATACACTTCGCACCCTCCTTATTAATATGAGAACTTTTATAATTAGAACTGATATCAGTTTATCAAAGGATTATTCTATCAGCAAATTTACTTCGTTACTTTGTTGAGTTGATCCGTGGAGCCGGAAAGGTCATCAGATATCTGACCACCTGGATGGCGAGTAGTCAAACAGTGAGTTTGACCAACTGCAGCTGTAGGCAAACATGTCAAAGGATGTGTCAGCCTTTACTGTGTGAGGCACCTTGTTCCACAGCTTCGGTCCTTGAACTTCAAAAAATAGCTTTCCATTTACTTATTAACTCGGTGACAAGCCGACAGAAAGGAGGTGAAACATTTCTTGTGGTCCTCTTTTGTAAGTCACCTGGAGACTACATCTATTGGATCTTTTGTGACCTGTAATCTGCAATCTGCAATCACATGAGAACAGTTAGTGGAGCTCATGGAACTTGTAAGACAGAATAGGAAACAGTTGGTTCCAGTCTGTTAGCGATCTGTTGTGCGGATACAACTTCAGACATGAACAACTCTTTGTCCTAACAAAATATTTTGAAAAAATAGGTAACTGGTAACTGCAACCCTCCAAAAAAACATCATCTCCCAAAAGTTGCCTCCCCCTTCTTTTAAGTTTATATAAGTAGAAGTTTATGACCTCATGAACTCAAAGAAAGTTTTGCTATTAAGTGAAACAATACAAAGCACATGTGAGAATCCGATATTTGAATCATATCATGTCAATGAGGTCATCTTGATTCCATTTTTAGACCTAGAAGTACATTATAAATGTATAATATAATAAGTTATAGTATGATCGTCATGTGACTATGCATGTCAGCTCAAATACGGGTCAACAGCGAGAATCCTGAAATCACCATTCTATCGCGGATAATAACACTCGGATAGCACAATTGTGGGATCACAATTGAAACAGTCACGTGATTATTTCAAGGCACGTGACCAGCGCCCACGTGACCAGCGCCCACGTGCTAAACAAACAACCACTTAAGCCATATGACTGCTGTGACTTGTATTAAGTACTTGAGTACTTGCGAGGTGATTCACGCGAGCTTTTGTTGACGTGGCAGGCTTCATATCACGTGACCGACTTATAACACTGATGTGAGGCTACCTGCTGGTCACATGACATGACTGATGGTGTTACAGATATACAAATATCACCCGCGTGATCTGTCACGCGGTAGTCACGCGCCACCGCGTGATTTGTCACGTGATCGCGCGTGACGTCATCAGACTTGACTGCTGAGAAACTCGGTGTGCTCCGGTGACACAATTTTGTGAATCGTCTACGAAATGTTTGCATGAGGAGTAGGCCATGTTCAGTACTAAGTCAGTTTGTAAACTTGTGTTTTTGCTTTGTAAGGTCGGCTGGCGCCACATGTGCGCCTTTTGCGGCGGTCTTTTCAATGTGGCCACCGTAAAATTGTTTTTAACTTTTAAACATTGTTTTTTGTTGATTCATCCAACCGTGTCAAACTCGGTTATTTAACCATCCATCTGACCACCTGCTTTAGGAGAATGGTTAGATAAAACTCTTGTCGCGTACGTGTGTGAAGAAGATAAAACAGTATTGTTACTTTGATTAATGAGACTTTCAGGCCATTATTACGTTATTAGACTGAGACATTATCTGCAAAATATTCATAATGTTTGTGCTCCTCTCGCTTAACATGGAGGGAAATAAAAAGAATTATTGTCAGTTAACTTTGGGATTTTCAGGCCATTATTCTGGCATTACCTTGATCTCTGTCGTGTTACAAATTTAGGTATTCAACAATTATGATGCATTAATACCCACAGTGTTGTTATGGTAACGCTCAAGAATCCTTGTCGAATATCAAATTTTATTATCATTGTTATTTGTTGTTCATCCGTTGATCGGGTATTGAAATTAGGTGTATAGTTTCATTTGCAGTCCTGCAAAATCTTTCCGGTGTGTGCCCTCTCGCTGTAATTTATTTTAAACGTGTGTGATTTTCGACTTGTAAGACTGTAAGACAACAAATCTATACCACTGAGAGCTTTGTGGCGGGGAACAATCTAGAAGATTCGTAACAATTCATATTTACTTGTTGGTAAAGTGGCATGCACTTTGTTGGTAAACGAGAAACACAGTTTAGTCCTTTTCAACGATAACTTTTTTAATTGGTTCTGATGAAACAGCTCATGATTTGAAAATTTGAAATTTTTTAGAAAATTCCACCGTTTCCCTAGAAATGTAATCTTTTGTCTGAATGTCTGTTAAAATTTTGAAACTTGATAGATTTTTGTGTGCAGGTTTATAAGATAATGGTTGAAAATTCACTTAACAGGTTTATTCCCGTTTAACACAATATTACAGTTACGCTTTATCAACTTATCGAGATTAGGACATGTGTTAATGTTGGTTAGGACATGTTGGTTTTCTACCCCATGACCAAGTTCTTGGCCGAAGCTCCTCGCTTTGTTCTCGTTCTTATTCTCTTCTCTTATCTCTTTTCTTATCTGTTCGCAACAAACTTCACTGTACAGCCGAGTAGATAATGGTTGTTGATGTTGCACCACTCTCCTCGCTGGAAAAAGAAAAGTTTTTGAAGCGGCTCCCTTCCCATTTCACATTCTGGTTAGTACATTTATTTACTTGTAAATTTATTGATTCCCAAATCGTTAGACTTTAAATTAAAGTTACATTATCGAAATTGTTAGGATTGTTGATCAGCAATTTTATTGTGAGTAGATTGTATCGATCAGTCGGTATTTAATGACATTTGATGGCATCTGATTAACTCAAATAAAGTATATAATCATTCTAACGGATTCCTGCAAATCAAAATTACCGACCCATTTCAGAAATCCTAACAGTATTGTAAATGGAATTTGTTTTAGTAATTGGTAAATGCTGTTATTTTCAGTTTAACACTAATTGGTAAATGTTGTTATTTTCAGTTTAACACTAGTTGGTAAATGTTGTTATTTTCAGTTTAACACTAATTGGTAAATGTTGTTATTTTCAGTTTAACACTAATTGGTAAATGTTGTTATTTTCAGTTTAACACTAATTGGTAAATGTTGTTATTTTCAGTTTAACACTAATTGGTAAATGTTGTTATTTTCAGTTTAACACTAATTGGTAAATGTTGTTATTTTCAGTTTAACACTAATTGGTAAATGTTGTTATTTTCAGTTTAACACTAATTGGTAAATGTTGTTATTTTCAGTTTAACACTAATTGGTAAATGTTGTTATTTTCAGTTTAACACTAATTGGTAAATGTTGTTATTTTCAGTTTAACACTAATTGGTAAATGTTGTTATTTTCAGTTTAACACTAATTGGTAAATGTTGTTATTTTCAGTTTAACACTCGACGATGAACGTGGAGCGCTAGAAAGACTTACTTTAATTCTACACTCCGTTCCCCCAGCCTTCAGGTACAATGTACATTTTAATAGTATTTAGGATATTTTCAGGTATTTGAGGTATCTAATTACGTCATGAGTTATAACATCTGAGTATTTTACGAAAGGGCTGCAAAGTGTGAAACAAACCTTTCTGCAGTATGAATAATGATTCTCGACACAAAAACATTTCATAATAATACTGACTTACTACATAACACAATAACACTGACTTACTACATAACACGGCTTTAGATAAATGTGTGACAAATTTGTCGGTGTGAATACTGATTGTAATTATTAAAAATGTTATTAATAATTCTACTCGTAAGTGGAACGATCAAAGTGCAATAATCAAAGCAAATATATTGAAATCGAATCAAGCATGTTTTATTTAAAACTTGATTAATTTTTGCACAAATAATTTCCAAAATAACATCGCAACATGTCGCTGTCAGATTCTTCAGAATGGCTTTGTACTTATTTCTTTGTAGTATTTTACACTTCTTGCCAGCCATCAAATAAAAGTATCGCAAAAAATTATTCGAGTTCTTGGTTGAACCTCCTTACGTTTTTATATAGAAGATTTGTATATTTACAAATCTTGTCTTCTTCACACGGCTGTAAGTTCCTCGCGGAGCCGATTGTTCGTGTCTAGATCAGCGCTTCGTCTTACGCAACCAAACCCCTCGTGATACCCACAGTCCACACCACACACTTCTTCAAGTTACAACACACTCCTCGTAGAACTAGAAACTTGTCGCCCACCAGTGGTATGGGAGAATTAAGATTAATATATTTTTGAATGATTACAATAATTAATTTTAGTTCTTGTCTAGTTCTCTTTTAAACCAGTTTATAAGTTACTTACAACAAGTTCGTTTCTTAAAACAAAAAATAAGTTCTTTCTTTGCCATTTCTGTCCCGTAGTTTAAAGCTATCAGATTCCACTGCAAAAGAAGAACTAGCTTAGAAGAATATCTACTGTATAAAGTTAAGTTGCTGATTTGACTTTATGGCCACCTGCAGATGTTCAAGATTTTTCTAGCAAATGACGCCTCTGAAGAGTGTCTATCAAAAGTGGCTTTGGCAGAATTCCAACTAATAATAATAATACTTTCGATAACAAAAACTTTGATCAGAACTCATAACATTAATCGAGGATATATTCATGCTACATTATTATGGAAACTTCTGATTGGTGATTTTCAGCTACCTGTTGGCTTTTGATTTTGGGAAAAATCACAAATTTAAGTGAGCTCTAAACGTTCAAAAACGGCATTTGCGGTTTTTTGCGGTTAATCAATCATCAGTAATAAAAGTAGATACTAGTGGAGATGTGTAACGGATATGTTTTGACACGTTATACTGACACTGTGGGTTTAGTGGTGAAGACTGGAATCGTTAATGATTGCCCAGATAAATATTTTCTAATACATTACAAAAAGCATAAATAAAAGAACCTTGGCAAAATGCCACCATGTACCGCAGGAGATGTGTTAACAATAACCTAATGTATCTCTTGTACATTTACAATGTACAATAGTAAAATATGTACAATGTATTTGTACAATGTAAAATGTACAGTAGTACAATAGTACAATATGTATAGTACTATACAATATGTATATTACAATATGAATAGTGCAATATGTATATATTGTACTATATATAGTACTATATATTGTATAATATATATAACAATACAATATGTACAATATGTATTTCTCTTCTATTGCGTATTCACCCCTTGTTACCTGTTCTCCTCTGGTCCCTGGGGACTGCTGGTTCCCAGCCAGGGGATTAAATTACCGAATATCTCTAAATGAAATCATGTGTAATAAATTAGTGTTTTTAACTTATTTTCGTCACGGAATGAAGGACTTTTAAGCACTTAAAAACACGGTATTTAATTCTGTAAATTGATTCTGATTATAAGGGCGTTCCAAAATAAGGATAATAGATATATCAGTCAGTATTTAATTCCCTCAACCTTTCGTAAACAAAACGTACAATGTACATGTACATTAAACGTACGTGTCCGTACAACTATTGTACTTTTATTCAATATTTCATTTTTTCAATGAATTATTCTGATGCATGTAAAAATATTTCTGTAGACCTGCAGCCTATTGTTGTGCAGCAGATTGATTTATACTCTGCAGATTATTTAGAAAGGCGAAGCTCAATACTTATCAATACAAAGTTTTGTAAATGCCAACCATATTTGGACCGAATTATTACCTGCAATTAATTTGAAGATGTTTGTTATTAACTGCAAAAGAATCGCTCCCGGCTGGACTTGAACCAGCAACCTTTCGATTAACAGTCGAACGCGCTAACCGATTGCGCCACGGAAGCTTGTTGCGATGTTATAAATAAAGTTCTAGATGGATCATGGACTTTACCAATTTATCGAAGTCAACCTTGAAGGCCTATTCATTTCTTTCTTCTATCACTATCAGCGATGTTTGCACATACAATTAATCATACGCAATTATGATATGTCATAATCTGTAAAAATGGATATTTATTCAGTTTTTAAAAAACACGTAATTTTCTTCAACAAATATATTTCCATTATGTTTTATTGACAATATCAATCGAGCCAGCAATTGTTGCAAGCTTTCCGGCAGAACACGTTTCTAATCTGAGGGCTGTGACATGACGATCTCGTCATCCTGCTGCAGTAAATGTCTCCGAAACCGTTATCACAATCAGCTGAAAAATAATTACGTGATTGAAAACAATTGATTTTTATTTAATTAATCCTGCTTGTCAGTTGAACACTCTCTCAAAACATCTCAATAATGATTACGTGATCTCACGACAGTCGAATTGAATTCATAATCTCCAGTCATTTCCAGGCTTCAACGAAATTCAATCTGAACCGGGCTCCATATAATATAAGAGTCTAAGGAAAGACAATTCTATCAAAGCACTCGAAATAGTCAAAAATATTTGAACAAAACGTTCAGACATTCTGTGGATTATGATGTGATAAAATTACGTTTGAAACTATACAAGATATAATCTAGATAACAAGTAAACTAACGGTCTGGTTTGGGAGGGTCAGGCCCCACAATAGCGGTGTGATCATACAGTGCCTGATTGCCTCCTCGTCCCCCCTCACCCCTCACCCCTCACCCCTCACCCCTCACCCCTCACCCCTCACCCCTCACCCCTCACCCCTCACCCCTCACCCCTCACCCCTCACCCCTCACCCCTCACCCCTCACCCCTCACCCCTCACCCCTCACCCCTCACCCCTCACCCCTCACCCCTCACCCCTCACCCCTCACCCCTCACCCCTCACCCCTCACCCCTCACCCCTCACCCCTCACCCCTCACCCCTCACCCCTCACCCCTCACCCCTCACCCCTCACCCCTCACCCCTCACCCCTCACCCCTCACCCCTCACCCCTCACCCCTCACCCCTCACCCCTCACCCCTCACCCCTCACCCCTCACCCCTCACCCCTCACCCCTCACCCCTCACCCCTCACCCCTCACCCCTCACCCCTCACCCCTCACCCCTCACCCCTCACCCCTCACCCCTCACCCCTCACCCCTCACCCCTCACCCCTCACCCCTCACCCCTCACCCCTCACCCCTCACCCCTCACCCCTCACCCCTCACCCCTCACCCCTCACCCCTCACCCCTCACCCCTCACCCCTCACCCCTCACCCCTCACCCCTCACCCCTCACCCCTCACCCCTCACCCCTCACCCCTCACCCCTCACCCCTCACCCCTCACCCCTCACCCCTCACCCCTCACCCCTCACCCCTCACCCCTCACCCCTCACCCCTCACCCCTCACCCCTCACCCCTCACCCCTCACCCCTCACCCCTCACCCCTCACCCCTCACCCCTCACCCCTCACCCCTCACCCCTCACCCCTCACCCCTAGTCCCTAGATAACAAGTAAACTAACGGTCTGGTTTGGGAGGGTCAGGCCCCACAATAGCGGTGTGATCATACAGTGCCTGCTTGGCTCCCTCCTCAGTCTCCTTCTCTCCATTTGGCTCCATCACAGGGTACTGTGCCCGTAGGTACAACCCACAGTTACTCCAACCTGTGTTGTAAGGAGAGATTTGAAGTAGGATTTAGGTTGGAAGGTTCAAGCATAAGGTCAGTTTTAAGACAGTTTATGTTGGGAGTGAGGTGATGTTAAAAATGTCTTTAAACGTTGGACTTTTATTTTGGGCGGGTATTACGTGAAAGCTAAGCCCTCCAGAGACCAAATAAAGTCCGAGAAGGTATGCTAAAGATAGGGTATTCCGTATTTTGAGCTAATGGTTTCTACTTTTACCTCTCATGAGTTTGAAGAAGCCTGACTCGCCCCAACTTGCTCCCCAGCTGTTCTTCACTATGATGTATTGGGGGGTGTACCCTACCCCCGCTACAGCGTGGTTTGTTTCACTCCAGCAGGTCCTGTCCAACAATATACCTGCGAGTGAGTGGGTTAGACTTAGAGAAACTTGTGGGTTCGAGAAACTTAAGAAATGTTCAGAAGATGTCCTGCAGATCAAGCTTTTATTCTTGTGAGAAAGTTATTGTTTCCATGATCATCATAAATCGTTTGAATACGCATTGAGTTCCCAAAGGGGAAATGCATTAAGTGAGACACCTTCTTTACAACTAAAGCAAAATATAACAAACCTTCTTTGTACTGGTGAAGTGTCCGGGTAGCCTCAATAAACAAAGTAACAGGTTGTATAGATAAGAGTTTTATTGTGTTCTCCTCTGTTTCCACGTGTCGGGAGTTTACTCTACTTGTCACTTTAGCAGCTATTAAACTGTTCTTGTACTTTGTCAGGTCACACACACTCCTGCAATTAAGTAATTAGTGGACATTCATTTTAATAATCATAATCATCATCTGGGACAAACTTAAGTTTCAATGATTTGCACAATTAATATTAATCTGAATTCTGATAAGTAAGTCTAACCTGTCTACATCAGTGGCGGTATAAGGGTATGCGTATTGGCTCGCCATGTGACCAGTCCTCTTGTTAAAGTCAAAGCACACGTGGGCGGCTCCACCGGTACAACCATCTCGTGTTGTGAAGACACAGTCCAGGTACTCTGTCAGGAAGACACTTATTTCAAACACAAGGAAATGTTTTTAAACTGGTTTTAGTTAAGTAATATGATTTTCTGAGTGAACTCATGTGTTAAGGAAATTATAAATCAAGTTACCCTGCTCTGCAAAGTTTTTCAGTACTCCAGTCGCCTTTTTGTGGGATCCCTCCAGAGCAACATTTGATCCGAACGCCCAGCAAGATCCACATCTTCCTTGATCCTTAGCAGGGGTCACGTAACCTAGAGTATAGTTGTGATATAGAATATAGATACATGGGTTGAGAGATAAATATCTGGCTAGTAGTACTAGCCATTACGTGATGGCTAACAAATTGGGAAACTGGAATATATTGTAACCTTGAGCGACCCAATCCACTGCATCTGGAACAGACACTGGAAGAAGTGGTGAAGTATAACTAGTCAGTACATCCTCCTCCTCCACAACTAACGAGGCGTTCAGACCATGGTATTGAGCCAGCTCGCCGTCAGACAGATCCGAGAAACGGTTTATCTCAAGTTTGTAGGAGCTGTGTTTGGCGTTGTGATCTTCCACTAGTTTCACGTTTGTTTTGAAGAGACTCAGGCGGGTTTTAAGGTTTTGAGAGTTTGTCAGTCGTCCGGCTAGTTTCCCTTCGTCACGTAGGTATTGGAGGTATCTTTTGACGATGTTACCTTGTGTAGAATCAGATAGAACTGATGCAATTATCAGTGCTAGAATCAGTGAGAGTCTCATCTTGCTGAACATTTTTAGTAGTTAGTTTCGGACTGATAACAATTTAACAATATTCTGGAAATACTTAAAATATCAAAACAAAGGAAGCACCACATACCATCATTATTTCATGGTCTCACCTAGCATTGACTTGTAATTGCATCAATCAATTAAAATCTTTGAAGTTGAAATTGTAGAAATTTGTGTCAATTAAATTGCGTTTAATCTCGCTATTGTGAAGACAGATATGGCCATGAATTCGTTTATTTTCCTTCCAACAGCTGGCGAATTCTGAAATTTCAGTGCTAAGTTGCTACTCTCGCGTCTAAAAAGAAATTAAACTTAATAATTTTAAGTCTTTAATTTTAAATCCCACAAGGCGTTGACTAGTCTTGATCACAAAAAGTTAACTTCCTGATAACGACTCATCAACAAACATGTTAAAGATATGCAACTTTTCAGTGCCCCGATGTACAATATGTTGGGTTACATTTCCTACCTGAATGAAGAGTACGAGAACGCCATTCAGTACTTCGATGTGTCCTCCTCTCTGGACAAGGTAATGTCCTCTTTACTAGATATTTAGATACTATCTAGCTGTAACTAGATAGTATCTCGTTACGATTGATGTCTAAACTAAATAAGTACCGATTCCCTTGAATTTTAGTGACTGGAGATTGCAATTTACTAAAATTGTAATGTTTGATGAGCCACTGAAAGTCTAGAACAATGTTTTTAACCCCAATATCTAAACTCCAGGATAATTTGGTGGGTATTGCTAACCAGATACACCTACTGAGAAGACTGGAGAAGTTCGAGGCAGCTAACATTACACTAGAGAGTGTGATGGCAGCTACTGCTTCACTTCCTCGCCACAGGGAGAGACAGAAAATAGGTACAGTTTTTATAATTCTGAAACTTTATGTAGTATGTACTTCTGATCTGATTACCTATAAAAAAAACAAATTTAAGATATCATAATCCCTCAGTACTGACAGATTCGAATATGAAACTTTCAATTTTTTGATCGATCAGATAAAATAATGAATTATAATTATCATATTGAAATAGACCAAGATAAAATAAAATGTTAAGACCTAGCATCTTAACTTTAAGTTCCTGTCTTCAGGTCGTTCAATAGCGGACATAGCTTGGGCTCACTCCTTCCTCGGACTGAACTGTGTAGCAGATCGTCTCTTCTCCACCTCCCAGATCTACGAACCTGACCACGAGTTTACTGCACTAGGAGCAGCTCTTGTTCAGTACAACTTTAGTAAACATATTGACAGGTTAGTTGTCTGCTTTGAAACACAAGGATATATTTTGTAATTTCGTTTATTTGAGGGACTTGTGCCGGAGGTTACTCGCTGATATGTGGAACCCTATAACGGTTTTTTAAAGCGTCATAATTTGAACAGAAAACTTATACGACTTAAACAACACCGTTTGCCAAATATTGCTTCTCTCTCTTTGAAAACATCTCTGCAGTATAAGTTGATATTGTAAATATGCTGCTGTCCTTAATGAGAAAAACAAAAAATACTCTGGAATGTTTGATATTTAGCCGATGATTTTAAACAAAACCATCCACAAATGATCGCTTGTCTCTTTCAAAACAATAGAAATTGTTCAAGATGAGATCGTCTACCTCAAATAATCGGCATATTAAAAAGTTTGTCATGTAGCTCCTTAACCACAACACTTGCAATTCCAGAACTTGTACATAGCATTGCCAAGCAGTAGAATTGCTGATTGATAAAAGATTTAAAAATCGTATCTGGAAATTATAGCTTCTGCAGCTTCATATGTTATATGAAAGTTAGAGTGTATCTCAAAGGAATGTAACATGAACATGCACTTGTGATCGGTAATGTCACTACATACAGAATACAGATACTAGATGTACTACTACAATCTTCAGTGTGTTTAAGTTCATGAAACACAATATTTCCGTATTACTGGTACAAAACATACTTACTAAATATTCTTCTACAATGTTTTGAGATGCAGAATATTTCTGCATTACTGATTGGGACCACAAAACAAACAAAAAACAATCAAAGTTTTTCTTTTCAGAATTGCAGTAACTCCAGCAGAACTTGTAAAAATGCGCGGCTCGTTAAGTCTACATTTTCACAATAGACCCCAATCAAATAAGAAAAAGCCTGCCAAGATGTTCTCCTGTAAAAAGCTAACTTTTCAGAATAGCAGAGCGGTACTACCTCACTGAATCCTCGGAGAAACTCCACTCCATCATACAAAAGAAACCAGAATTTAACCTTCCCAAAGTTTACCTTGCACGGTTGCTTAACCGAAGAGATGCAAACCAGAGGGATGGAATGGATCCAAAAGCTAAAAAACTTTTAAATGAGGTAAGAATTAAAAAATATTTTGATAATATTATTAAATATTTCATAACGCTATAATATAATACAATTATATGCGTTTCACAATTTAGGAAAATTAATATGTTCTGTAAATCTACACAGAACGAAAAGATATACTTCTTAAACAATTGCTTAAAATAAACAATTACAATAGCAGTTTAAAATAAACAATTTCAGGCATTAAAAAGAAGTGACCCCTTTACGGATTACATGGTAGCTAAGGAGAAAGAGAAATATGACGATTACGACGGTTCAGAGGGCTGCATACACCTCTTCAACAGATCTATTAAGAAGCACCCTACTTCTTTTGCTTATCTGCACTTAGCGCAGTCTAAGAAGTGTAAATTATTTAAAGGTATACGTTCAAATTTTTGATCGAAATTTCTTCTTTTCGTTATTTGTACTTTTATCGGCGATATCACCTCTCAAACTCTCAAACATCCATTAAGAAAGCAATAAGTTCAATCTTTCTATAGAATGAAAAAACTTATAAGTTTATAATTTTTATTACAGGAAGGAGTCTAGACGAGAGTGCAGAAATAGAAAAGATAATAAATAAACTTGCAGAAGAACGGGAACCACCTGAGGTACATCTTAAAGTCTAGATTCTCATAACATATTCTGCATACAACAAATAATCCTTCTATTTTCAAGTCTCTGGTTTTCAGATTTTATTTATTAAGTGTTTTCTGTCTCATATAAATGTGATATATGAGTTGTCAAATACTTAATATTATTTCATTGATCAGTCATGATTCAGTTTTTACAAAACAAAACACTGGATGTTAAGAAGCAAATTACATTTAAACAATTTTTTTCAGCCAGTGAAAAAGAGTGACAGTTCAAGAGGTGACAGATACAGTAAACACGACAAAAACCCTCCAAAACCACCCACACCCCCACCGCCTCCAACAGTAAGTTCGCAATATAGTATCCAAGCAACCTAATTGGTAACTTAGTAACCTAACTGCAGGTAACCAAGTAACCCCTCCAACAGTAAGTTAACTGATTGGTAGGTCGAATCTATATTCTATAATATCATTTGGGCGGGTTTTAACCCAATTGAGTCACATTACATATTCAATTCCATATAACAAACCTAAGTGTTAATAATAAGCATATTTCACCCTTAACCAAGCTGTAGTCTAAGACTATCATAGGTAACCAAGTAACCCCACTGGTAACCAAGTAACCCCACTGGTAACCAAGTTACCCCACTGGTAACCAAGTAACCCCACTGGTAACCAAGTAATCCCACTGGTAACCAAGTAACCCCACTGGTAACCAAGTAATCCCACTGGTAACCAAGTAACCCCACTGGTAACCAAGTTTCCCCACTGGTAACCAAGTAACCCCACTGGTAACCAAGTAACCCCACTGGTAACCAAGTAACCCCACTGGTAACCAAGTAACCCCACTGGTAACCAAGTAACCCCACTGGTAACCAAGTAACCCCACTGGTAACCAAGTAACCCCACTGGTAACTTAGTAACCTAACTGGTAACCAAGTAACCCCATTGGTAACCAAGTAACCCCACTGGTAACCAAGTAACCCCACTGGTAACCAAGTAACCCCACTGGTAAATCACCCACACCTCTAAATATCATAACTAACAACTAACACCCTAGTCTGAACAGATAAACGAAGAGATTCTCGCTGAGTTGGCGGAGATAACCCGTTATCTTGAGAACGCTCTCATCCTAAACCCTAACCAGCAGAGGTGTTTCTTGGAGCTTGCTAATGTTAGCATTCTGAGGAACAGTAAGGATGCCGCCTTCGCTTACCTCAAACAGGTACACACCCCCATTTACTGCTTACCTCAAACAGGTACACACCCCGATTTACTGCTTACCTCAAACAGGTACACACCCCGATTTACTGCCTACCTCAAACAGGTACACACCCCGATTTACTGCTTACCTCAAACAGGTACACACCCCGATTTACTGCTTACCCCAAACAGGTACACACCCCGATTTACTGCTTACCTCAAGCAGGTACACACCCCGATATACTGCTTACCTCAAACAGGTACACACCCCGATTTACTGCTTACCTCAAACAGGTACACACCCCGATATACTGCTTACCTCAAAGTCAAACAGGTACACACCCCCATTTACTGCTTACCTCAAACAGGTACACACCCCTATTTACTGCTTACCTCAAACAGGTACACACCCCGATTTACTGCGGCCCGATTTACCGTGGTCCGATTTACTGCGCCCCAATTTATCGTGCTTATGTCGTTACCTAGTAACCTAAATGGTAACCCATGTGCAGCTAATAGATATTGTTTTGTACGTATTGCGTTAATACTTTGATAGTAATAGTGACTTATAAGTGAGTCTTAATGTACACCTCATACATAAAACATTTATATAATAGCCTAATTTTAATGCCATCATGTGCGGCTGTGTTTCAGCTATCTTCATGCAAATTTTGCTGATATGCCAACAAAATTAACTTCTACGGTTAAAAATACGCCTAGAAAGGTGTATCTGGAGTCCCTAACGTAACGAGCAGAAAATGCCCGTAAGAGCTTCTAATAAAATGTACACCTCGTACATAAAACATTTTCTTATGTCGTTCAAGTGCCGACTTTAAGCAGTGCTTACCACTCCCACGACACTTTCTAATACACATTGCACTAAAGTACCCTGGAACTGATATGCAGTGCTTGTGAGGACTAAACAGTCATCACAGCTAGCAATTATCAGGCTGCAGAGCTGAAATACAGGCAAATACGCTGTAAAAACATAGTTTTGGAACACAAGGAAATGTTTTGTAAACCACTATAACACTTCCTAATACCAACGAAAAATAGCTAAACCTAGTATAGTGTTCCAGATTTGATAATAGTTTTATGTTCAGGCTGCAGAAGATTCTAAAGACTGTTCAGTAAAAGCGCGGGCGTATAGGAATCTCAGTTACTTCCATTTGATTGACGGGGATGTACCTCAAGCTAACACCTTCATGGAGCAGTGAGTTTACTAATTAGTAACTATAAACTATCAGTATAATACTGAGGACTGCATAGTAATTAGTAACTATAAACTATCAGTATAATACTGAGGACTGCATAGTAATTAGTAACTATAAACTACCAGTATAATACTGAGGACTGCATAGTAATTAGTAACTATAAACTATCAGTATAATACTGAGGACTGCATAGTAATTAGTAACTATAAACTACCAGTATAATACTGAGGACTGCATAGTAATTAGTAACTATAAACTACCAGTATAATACTGAGGACTGCATAGTAATTAGTAACTATAAACTACCAGTATTATATAACTGAGGTACTGGCAGGAATAGAGTCCGGGTATTTACCTGGAGACTGCAGGCTTAGTGTTTAATAACACATCATGGACGATGTGACGGAGATATCGTGGAGTGCCGTTCAGTAACAGGGAACCACCACCACAAAAACCAAAATTATCTTTGATTGTTCCACCACGGCTTGTATAAAGGCCATAATGATGAACTTTGTGGTTTAAGATCGAGTGCCTTTAAGTATTTACATAAAGGCAGTATTGAATTGCCTTGAGGTCAGACAGGGCGTTCTGATGCTTATCAGTTCATGTGCCCTGTACTTGATAAGTCAAAGTGTCCATTTAATCCATGTCCTTTTGGCGGCATTCGGACGAAAGGCTGTCAAAGTCGACCGCCAGAATAATCTCAGTGCAATCTTTTTTGAATTGTCAGTTCTCATTTAATGTGACGTTCAAGAAATGTCATTGATTTTTTCACGAAATAGTTTAATTTCTTAAGCTAGTGCGGTTAAGTTCTTAAAAACCATTGAAATTGAGCTTCCACTTTTTAAAAGCGTTTTAAACGAACTAATCTTGAATTAATATATTTATACATCTGAACCAAAACTTGCCTGGTATTAAAATATTTGTTTTATTCTCTGGTTACTCAATAAAGTATTTAATATTACTGCTGTTCCTCAATCCCTATTTAAACATTTAACGTCAAATTTCCATGTTGAAATATAATCAAAATCTATTTATGAACATGATGCTTCAAGAGCGGACATTTGCTCCAATAAGTTATAGAATATTTAGAAAATATTTCGCAAATCGATAAGTTATCAAAATGTTTTAAAGTTTTAAGAATTCAGTAAAATATTCAAACAAATTGAAAGTAAAAGCAAGTGGTATCTCCATGGTTTCCTAAGTCAATCGACAGCAACAAATAAGCTTTTTTTATATATATTTTAATGATAGCTTGGGTTTGTGGTAACTTAGTAACCTCACTGGTAACTTAGTAACATACCGGCAACTTAGTAACCTCACTGGTTACTTAGTAACCTAATTGGTAATTTATTTACCCACTCACAACGACTGTTCTCATTTACACGTCCATCCCACAGAGCGTTCAAGTACGGTATCAGTACACTGTGTAAATCAGAAGAGAAAGCGAAACTAGTTGGTTTCATTTGTACTCTACTGGAGAATCTGCTGAACACAGGCCAGGTATCAGAAAGTAAACAGTGGGTGGAGTACCTTGTATCTGTGGAGCATCCTGAGGCTCCTGAGTTCAAGGCTAGGTGAGTCTTAATTATTATCAGTTGTCATAATGATACGTCTTCAGATAAAGTTGAGATAAATGCAAACCAAATCCCAAATCAGTTGGAAAAATTCTAAATAAAAACACATGCCACTACAACTTCAATATTTAATTTATCATTAACTACAAATAAAAGATACTCCAGGTACAAGCAACTGAAGGGAACTGGGTCCAAAGCAGGAGGGTTGAAGGTCAGCACTGCTATCAGCAGAACGAGAAAACCACAGAGGACCACGCAGATCACCAAAACGAGTATTACTGGTGATAAGAGGGGATGAGGGAGATCTGGAATTAGTTTTGATCTATATTTATTCACATAGCCATGTGTCTACGCGTACTGCGTGATGTATACTGCAAGCGAGAGGGCTCTGGTTAGAGCAACCATATTTAGATGCAGTGAAACTATCGGACTGCGAGAATGGGGACTTGCCGCCCGATGGCAACATATCATGGACATTACAAGGCTTATAGTCTAGATATGAGGATGTTTCAAGACTGTTTTATTCGGTTCCAGGGGTGGTGTAAACTGCTGTTTAATTTTAACCAATTAATTAAATTAAGTGAATAAATCTACTGAGACTGTTAAGCTATTACAGGGCTTCCGGATGACAGCTTTATAAATTATTACGTCATGCATAATGCTGATGGAAATGAGTTGGAATATTTGTAATTCGGAATATTTTCAATATTTGAATGGATGCCATGTCCAGAAAATGGTAATCATTTATTTAATCTTTGATAGCTTTTTTATTACACTTTGTTTTATTTTAATAACTTCACCAAGCAAAACCATAATCTTATCATTTAATAATATAACATATCACAAGGTAAAATAGGGAATACAATCAATAATTAAAATTTAAAACTCTCTTGCAGTTATTTAAATTAAAACAAAAACAGCTTCCTCGTCAATATGAAAGAAAACGATATAATTCAAAAATAGTGACAAAGGTCAAACAAAACAGCAAATTGGCACTATCCAATAAACCCAAAATATGTATTAGGGTCTAATCAGGGTCAGGGTCAGGGTCAGGGTCTGGGTCAGGGTCAGGGTCAGGGTTAGGGTCAGGGTCAGGGTCAGGGTCAGGGTCAGGGTCAGGGTCAGGGTCAGGGTCAGGGTCAGGGTCAAGGTCAGGGTCAGGGTCAGGGTCAGGGTCAGGGTCAGGGTCAGGGTCAGGGTCAGGGTCAGGGTCAGGGTCAGGGTCAGGGTCAGGGTCAGGGTCAGGGTCAGGGTCAGGGTCAGGGTCAGGGTCAGGGTCAGGGTCAGGGTCAGGGTCAGGGTCAGGGTCAGGGTCAGGGTCAGGGTCAGGGTCAGGGTCAGGGTCAGGGTCAGGGTCAGGGTCAGGGTCAGGGTCAGGGTCAGGGTCAGGGTCAGGGTCAGGGTCAGGGTCAGGGTCAGGGTCAGGGTCAGGGTCAGGGTCAGGGTCAGGGTCAGGGTCAGGGTCAGGGTCAGGGTCAGGGTCAGGGTCAGGGTCAGGGTCAGGGTCAGGGTCAGGGTCAGGGTCAGGGTCAGGGTCAGGGTCAGGGTCAGGGTCAGGGTTATATATTTCGGGCTACATGGACAAAGCATAGAATCTAAACAAAACATTAATTATTCACTCCTCTAACAAGTCTAAACTCTCAAGAGACTGATACGTTATCCTCTTCTGACAAAACACGTGTATATTGGCGTGTATAAGAGCTACCACCACCACAGCTGTTCCGAACACACCAGTACAGATCGGGAACCCGTAGTAATAGGTAACTGTTCCGCTTATAACCGAGCCTGCCCTGAGTCAGGAGTTATTGACTAGCATTTAGTTTTCAAGTGGGTTTAGAATATGGTTTACATAATCTATAGTTTAATTTGATTTATAGTTTAATCTAATTATGTATAATTTGGTTGAGTCCTATTAAATGTTAAATATTTTAACATCAGCACGATCAAGATCATCAAGCTTGCTTTTTAAAAATTACTTGCAAACTCTCGACACTATGAAAAACGGAAATAAACTTTGAGAGCTGATTTTAAAATGTAAACAATTTGTAACTCCTAACCATAATCCTCCGTAGAATGCAAAGTTCTGAAGCGCAGCTAGGATTCCACAAGACTCATCGTCCTTCTTTAACCCAAGAGCAGTGGCCTCTTCGACCATGGCAGGCAACGTCGCACTGATAGTTATTTTAATATCATAACTTCACAGATATAACTGGTAACTGAGTAACCAAACTGGTAACTTAGTAACCTAACTGGTAACTTAGTAACCTAACTGGTAACTTAGTAACCTAACTGGTAACTTAGTAATATTAACCTAGTAACCTAGTATCCTAACAGTGGCCTCCTCTACCGGACCATGGCAGGCAATGTCGCACTGACTGTTATAGTAATGGTTATCATTTGAGAAAACTAATTATAGTTTTAAAACCAATTCGCCAGCTGTTATAATATATGGTAAGTAGACTGAATACCTACAGCTATCATCACTATGTTAGATTGTTAGTATGTGCAGGTCAAACGGATAGAATCCGTATCGAAGTGAATTTGTGAATCGAAAGATGACACAAAAGATCGAGGTTCGACCGGGTTTTGAACCCGGGACCTTCTGCGTGTTAAGCAGATGTGATAACCACTACACCACCGAACCGACATTCACAAAATATTTCCATGTTGTCAAATATAACTATAATGCCAATTCTTTAACTTCCTACTTTTTGCACAATATCACAAGTAACAATATGATGCAATGTACATTTCTCCTTTGCGTAACAACACGTAAGACACAATCTAATTAATTCACTGAAATAATGCTGTCGAGTATAACTGCTAACCTGAATACAGGAGCCTGTCCAACTCCAATTAATATGAGAGATATGCATATCCTCGCCGTTATCCATCTGACAAAGTAGTTGGGATTAATTTTAACAGGAATTTCTATAAGTAATTGATTTAATTGATTAACTGATAATTCAAAAATTACAAATCTGGTCCATGGCTCATCAGTATTGTCTGAACTCTGTAGTAAAATCCTGATTTAACTAAAGCGTAACTAATAATACCAGGTGTTGTCTTACTGTAATATCACATGATATCTTACACAGAACAACAAGCAACAAACAGGGTACATTGGAGAGGTATAATACACCGGAAAAAGGAGTTACTGCGGTGCAGGCCACTCCAACGACTAGGAGGAGACCTTTTCAAGTACAAGTAAGTAAGTAAGTTATCTTACGTGCTAAAGTAAGCTCCAGCTATGCCTATAATAGCATAACCCAACCCAGCTACAATAGCACCACTCAGCAGTACAGTGTTCGGGTTCCACTTCCACGTATCGACTGGAGGGAGGGAGAGGTTTATAATTAATTTAGAGTCTTCTGTATGGTTTTTGTGAGAAAATCAGATTAAAAGTTAAAACTATAGCTAAGGGGTCCTTATATTTGGAAATGAATGTTGTGTTTTTAATCAAGTTAGGTCTCTGGGATTCGAACAGCTGATCGGGCAATCATACCTGAATGGTTTCACCATTTTATAAGGTATCGATTTAGCATTGCACAATGATCGACTTTCATGATATTCTCTAATCATGACCTTTTTATCAATTTTTGAATTTCTTTGACTGAGTACTATGATTGATTTTATCTGACTAATTTATTTCTTTTTTGTAGGCTGTAGCGATGTATTAAACGAAGTTTCCAAGCCAAATTTGTGTGTTTCCCTTCGTGTCCAAATCAATCATTTTACGGATTTAGCATTGCACAACATCAGCAGTGTTCTTAAGGTAACGTAATGCGATTGATAATAAATGATGAAAAGGAATTACTCATTAAAATTTATCAGACAGACTACTTAATCAAAAACTTACTAAGCGATCCCACCGGAGGAGTCCCAAGCGTGAAAGCCAAATCCCTCACCATGTAAAACACTCCGATATAAGCTGTGTCGTTATATCCTGTAGTGTTAGATGATATTTCATTCCAGCTCAAAATGATAGCATCTGGTAACCGTATACGCGGTTGCGCAAACTTTGTAAGTTCGTACGTTTTTCAATAAAAGGTGAAAATATTAAAATAGTAGAACTCAGTAATGCTGCCTTGGAGAATTAGTCAATAATATCGGAATAACACTTATAAATAACATTACAGAGTAGTGTCTAAAAAAGAGCATCACGTGTTAATGTAATACCTTGTAGTGAGAGATATGGGGAGAGAGTTGGGTCTAGAAATGAAGTGCATGCTGTACCAAACATTGCTGTCACCAATATCCACTGAAAATATCACATTTATCCTCAGAATTAGCTCCCTAACTAGGCCCATGTTATTTATCACATACTTTTCTGGTCGTACAGCTCATTTAATCATTTATCGAGTTGATATAAAGCTCAAAACATTTATTTATTCAGAAAAGTCTAGAATAAATAACAGGTGGGTGTCATCGCACAAGTCAATACTAAAGACCAGCCCCATAAACGACAAAAAAGGAGAAACGTCTGGTCACAAGATAACCAGTTGCCTGGCAACGCCAGATTCCAAGATATTTACCAAGAAACGTATGTTTGTAAAGAGATGCCAGGACTTGGTGAAGACGACTTTAGTAGACACCACGTGACTGTCAGCTGCTAGCCTGCTTTCTCTCAGGTTCCTGAATACCAGGTTCACCTGGGGGTATGGGTGTTATTATAACACGCCTACAATAAAGGGGGTGGGGGTAAGTTCACAGCTAGAGAAAGAGAAGTAATGCATTTGGTAGGAAATCAACGCCAATACTTAATATTAAACAGACAAACATGATCGCTGTACAGAAAATCAGTAACCTAACATGATCACAATACAACCTTGCTTATCCGCCAACAAAGAGTTTTAGATCAACATTAATAGAATATAAATTAATGACTATATAGTCATTAATTATGACTTAAAATTGAAACTTTAAAAAGAATGATAAATACCAATTTGATATTAGAGGTAAATTGAAGATTGTAAAAATGATAGCATCACGTACCATAATTATGGAAATGAAGCAGAGGACTGCTGAAAGGAGGAAAGGAAGGGAGAAGTTGGTCCAGGAGTAAAGAATACCACCTACAGGAGGTCCCAGCATGAAGGAGACACCCATACAACTGTTCAAGGTAACTGTTAACCTGTGAAATTAGTTGTTTAATTCAATAGATAGATTAGGATCAACGATATTTAATAATAGTTTGTGTTAGACTCACCTTGCCAAGATGTTTGGTGAAGCGAGAGGAGGCTATTAGTTTGTGTTAGACTCACCTTGCCAAGATGTTTGGTGAAGCGAGAGGAGGCTATTAGTTTGTGTTAGACTCACCTTGCCAAGATGTTTGGTGAAGCGAGAGGAGGCTATTATTTTGTGTTAGACTCACCTTGCCAAGATGTTTGGTGAAGCGAGAGGAGGCTATAGCGAAGACCGCTGTATCTGTTGCTGCACATCCCACCCCTTGTAGCCCTCGCAACACAAAGCTTATCTGATAGGGATTAGGGGTGAACAGTGATAACAACTTTACATTTTGGGGATGATAACTGATCAAGTGATAAGCAGAGAATTTGTCACTTCACTGGAATTTAAGTTGCTCAACTGAAAAATCCAAAAGAAACACTGACAATGATCAATATTTTAATGTACAGTGGATAGAATTAGTTGCAGCTTATCCATGTTTCTTAAATAAAGAAAATAACTTACAACTCCGAACGTGAGACTGTTGTCTATTTTGTCTATACCACCGAACACTAGTGAAGAGGTCCCCACTAGTACTAGTCCCAGCTGAAATAGGAGATACTCGGTCAGTCAGTCAGTCAGTTGATATCATTATCATAGTTGAGCAGGTCGGCAAAATATTTTCACAATGGACCAAGATTCAAAGGATAAGATGTTCACAACAAGGCAGATATTTCCAATGAAATAGGAGGTTGCTACATGATATTAACAAATAAGAGGATCATTTAATTCATCCCAACCTGAAGCAAGTTAGCTTGTCCAATCTTCGTCATGAATATAGCCATGAAAGGAGAAGCAAGAACAGTGGTTGCGTAGTAAACTCCCAGAATTGTACCGGTAACGTCCGAATCCAGTCCTGAGATAAATAGGTAAGTATTTGAACTGTAGTTTTCGGTGCTATGAAAATTATTGTAATTTTGAAGAATGGATGAATAAATATATTAATTACAGATGTGGATGGGGAGCCGAGGTAATTTATTCGACGCGTAACAGCAATAATTGTAAACCAATCAGCCTCCACTATCGACAAATCAAACCCCAGAATCACTGCCACGTGATCCATTTCACCAGAATTTGAGTTTGCATGCTTTGTATCAAAGCTTAGTTAAATAGGAGTCCCACGGACACAATTGATCGACGATTAAAATCTTGTCGATATACGTTGTTGTAAATATTAATGTCATATATTATTTTTTTTTAACAATTGATTTCACTAGAATCCCCATCTACCCAACTGAAAATACGTACCGTGATGGGCAGCACTACGGGGGTAGAAGGGAGCACACATGCTCGATACCAGGTTAGTGCTGAAGATAGACAGACACATCGTCAGCACCATCATCCTGTAATCATTATTATTTATTAAACTTATGAAACTTATTGATTTAATAAAACTTATTTAATGATTAATTAAAGTACCTTGTGCTAATGAAATGTTTGGAAGGGTTTGAATTTTGAAAGGTAGACAACTTTTGATCTTTTTTCACCAAACTTCAGAAGATCAACGTAATTCAACCAATCAACCATTAACTATTCTCCTGAATTATACGTTCGGCTTACGGCGAGAACTATAAATATGTATAAGCTTTTAATGTCGATAAGCGTGGTGTAAAATAAAGGTTCTGCAATTAACAAAGGGCTAAACAAGTTAAGATCCAATCTCCAACAGGACATTAACCAAGACTGCAACATTAATAATGTTTATATAACATTTAATTTCTTAGGACAGACTTTTGGTGAGGGCCTGTATTTCCTGGCTAATTTAGCTTCATCGCTCAAAGTTTTAAAAAGTTGTACATAGGACGCGGAATATTCTTAGTGTCGTAAATACGTATTTCACGAGTCTTTCGGCCACAACGAATTACACATATTTTCTTACGTTAATCTGGATCAGCTCTACAACTTACAAGCAGCGCTTTCCGTAAAATTTTATATTAAAACTTTTATATAGATTAATCCAATGATGCAGATTATTTGCAAATTTTGCACTGCAAAGCAGTATTAAAATTAAATCGACACAAAAATGTGACATAAAATTAAATTGAGGAAGGGTATCTGGAAGGATGTTTTGCAATATTTTGACATCTTGTTTCAGTGACAACCTAATTGTAAGTTGCAAGTCATTTATTACTATATTTAATATTTAATTATGAGTATTAGTTATTTAAATGTTTATAGTCACTGATTTGAATTTCGAGTAACAGAGCTTAATTTCCATTACAAAATAATAATCATCAAATTACGAATATTCACTACAGGGTGTTTCAAAAATAATGTCCTGATTTTAAAAAACAATAAAAATGTTTATAATGATATTTACCTGAGTTTAGTAGAACTTGTAGCCTCAGACTCCGTTGTTATCGGATACTCAATACTATACTCATCCAGCTTTCTCAGAAGGTCTTCTTTTCCTTTCATATTTAGTTCTAACAAGAGAAAGTGAAATTAATTACAAACAATAGATCATCGAACAATTAGTAGTACTAATTTAAATCGATATTAAATTCATCAGGATTCCAGCGATGACAAAACGTACAGTGATTTAAAAAAGTTGAAAATAAACGTCCAAAAGCCTACATGATCTCTGTGCATCTAACTAATCCAAAAAGCTGCAACATATCGTTCAAATGAGGGTATTATATATAAATGCCGCGTCTGAAAAATGATTAAGTCTGTGATGACCGGCAATAGCTTTACTGATAAGATGAGAAATAGAGGGACCAGTACACTAGTACACTAGTACACTAGTAGTGTAGTTCCGAACGTTTAGGCACGGTGCTAGGTTGTGGTACACACTCAACAGACTACCTAGTTGAGTGTGTACCACAACCTAGCACCGTGGCTAAACGTTCGGAACTACCGGACCTATGTGGCAAGCCTGCTCCTTGAACACAGAAAAAAAGAAAACAAGTTTAATTGCGGACCTCCTACACTATATGCACATAAAGGAGTTAGGTTGGTGAAAAGGAGCTAATTCACACGGACCCATTAATTAATCTAATGTCGTGGGGGAAGTAAGTGCTTTTACTATTACGTGTATATTTGTATATTCTACCTTTATATAAATTAAAAAGGGTAAATAAAAAGGGGTTTTAAGGGTTAAAAATTCAAAAACTTATACATCATATTTAATATGTAATTATAAGTATTAATCATTTAAAATGTTGATAGTTTGGTAAAATTTAGAGCCTTAATTTCCGTCGTGAATATTATAACAACTGAACAAAATGACGAACGTTACAGAAGAATCTAACTGCCACCAGACCTGCGTTATAATATAACGTTAAATTAGGGAAATAAAAACTGTAAGGTAACAAACCAAGCAATTATAAAATGACCCTGCCTTCAATCACGATGCTGATTGTTGTTGCATCGGAACTTGCCGGTTGACAGTTGACACGTCATAACGATAACGGTCCAATAAAAGTAAGGCTACCTTCTGATATCTGGACCTCAGACCACTGCTTATATAAGTATATAATATTCGTAACTCTCCTCAATCCGACTCCACAGGGCTCTCTGCCTACAGCAGTCTTACCGTCGCAGCTTCCTTCACAGGGCCTCCCCACACCATGTCAACTTATCAGCCTCTTCAAACCACCGGTGCGTTTATTGATAAAAGCTCTTTGTTTCTAGAATAAAGCTCCAACACGTGCAAATTCTTAGAGCGCATGTTCAGTTAACTTTCCTAGAAGTCGAACAAAAATTGAGAGCAATTTTATTAGTGAACATTGTTCACTAATAAAAACGCTCTCAATTTTTGTTCGACTTCTAGGGAAGGGCAGGATTCGGTTCCGAGAAAGTTAGTTTATCAAAAGGTACAGTGGAGCTGCACGTGCCTGCTTCACTTATTTACTCACCAGTTGGTGTTATGAGGTCCAGGAACAAACACAGGCTCATGAACTAATGAATCCTTGAATGTTTCTACCATTTATTAAGTCTGACTACCTCTTCAACTTGAAGCATGCAAGCTCACCTGGTCCAAAGAGCGGGAAACGGAGAACGAGCTCTGGTGACGTCATAGTCACGTGACCTCAGGCTCATAATCACGTGACCTCAGACCCAATCAATTGAGTTCTGGCCTGTTCAGCCCCCTGTCACCAGATCTTGAGGTGACGTACGACAACTGATCGTTAACCCAATCGATGTCTGGAAGGCTGCAAATTTTCACATGCCAAACTCACAACGGTTTTTCGGAGTTGTGCGAGATGACGATACATAGAGGCCGCAGAATTATGAGGACTACCAGATCCTGGTGGAACCTAAGCGATCCATGATATCACGACAGGCCCTACAGTCTTCAAGGGAAATTTAAGATTTATTCCAAACAATAACCGACAGTGCAGCTGGTTAAAGTTCACATGTTTCTTTATCAGCCATCTGACCGCCTAGTTTACGCTCCAATTCAATGGAGTTAATTTCATCCTGTTGGATGAAATTTCAATTCAAGTAATGCTTTTCAACTCCAGGACCGTAAATTTGTTGTTCCACTAAATTAACACGACCGTCTTGAGGATGACCTGATCAAGCTTCACTGACTGGATATAAAGACAATTATTGCATTCAAAATCTTATTACTATCTGATAGGCCCTTGCTAGGATTGGCTCTAACTTATCTGCAAAACAAGTTTAATTGCGGACCTCCTACACTATATGCACATAAAGGAGTTAGGTTGCTTCACAAGGACCCATTAATTAATCTAATGTCGTGGGGGAAGTAAGTGCTTTTACTATTACGTGTATAATTGTATATTCTACCTTTATATAAATTAAAAAGGGTAAATAAAAAGGGGTTTTAAGGGTTAAAAATTCAAAAACTTATACATCAGTGTAATGTCAAATTAGAATTTTATGAAAAGAATAAAATAATCACAACAAATAGAAGCGTAAAAGTAAAACTGGACCACTTCAGTACATATAAACAAATAAATGTTCTAGTATAATGAAAGTAAATAAACAACTAACTAGATGCTGAAGTTACATGAGGGTGCAGTACTCCGTTATAAAACTAACGTTTTATTCTTAAGCATGCTTCATCAAATCCCATGAGGAGGGCGGTTTGAAACTTGAAATACCTCATACGCTTTCTATTTCCAAATGATCTCAATTTTGTCAGACAGAACTCATACTTTTGTACGGCGAAAGAAACAAAAGGTGTGGCCTCCTGTCAGCTAGTGGTGAAGAAGAAAGTTACGAAACAGTTCGTACAATCACTCTCCGAATAGGCTGAACAGGTGCAGCAGGCCAAACAATTAGAGGGCCGAATCTAAAAAACAGATCATTATAATGCTCCTAACTTAAGCTTTTAATCTTTTTTTTCGAGAGAGAGAGAGAGGTAAATTATTTTTTACTTTGGTGCACCGATTATCCTAGGACCTAGAGTCGTTAGCTGCAGTTTTCGTAGTAATCACGTTGTAGTCGTAGTATTTGGGAGCATGAGGATGGTAGAATATTTGACGTGATTTTGATTACTCTAACTTCGTTGTCTGGGTTGTTGGAGACAGAACCTGTTCTAGGCGCATGACCTGGTGAAACTGTCGATATATAGAGTTATATAATGGAGATTTGGGATCGGGGCGGGATCTTTTCGTTATAATTTGACAGGTCTTCGGTAAGGTGTGCAGAATATTTTATTCGTAAAAAAAACGAAACACCTTAACATAAATTACGATCAATGATTTATAGAATAATATTTTTAGCCTCCGATAGAAAAATCGGAAAGAGTTAAGTTAATTGAAAGTTTTCTATATTATTTTCTGGGTGGCACAACAGATCAATAAATGGTGTTTATGTTCTATTTCTAATAAATTGATTAGTTAATGACAATATACGATTTATTGTCTATAAAACAATCATTACATATTTTGTGGCCGTTATATCAATTGTGGCTCATATTTTTTGTGCTAGCAAGCTATCCGCACTGGTTGCCTCACACTCAGACACGAGCCATGAAATTAATCAAAAGATAACCAAGTACAGTCTCCAGAAACAGGCTCGAACAATGGTACGTGAATGGGTCGGGGACATTAAAGGTAGTCACGTGATCAGTAATAAAGGGACGGGAACTGTTACGGAACAATACGATAAAAAGCAGGACAATTTCACTAATGAATAGTCCAAGAAACTAATGAAATGGTCAAGAGATTACCTCCCTTGAGGGGGCATGATTTCATGAAAAGGACCGACAATCACTTCAACATGATTTCTAATCTTCAGATGAAATCTTCAGATGGATTATAACGTTAATGTCACCGTGTTATTATCGGTCACGTGGGGCGTGTGATTATGATTCAAATCTTGACACTATGATTACTGATTAGCTAAGCTGGGTTGTCATGACAATGGTTTAGAGTTTAGATGTTCTTCAGAATCAGAGTGTGTTCTGACAGTCTCATGGTTCAAATATGTCCATTATTAGATTTCAGCGCACTCTATGGAACTGGCAGAAGAAATACCAACATGTAATAGTATAACTAAAGTTATAATATTATTTTACTAAAGTTATTACTAACTTTAGTAAAAGTTATAAAGTTATAACTAAATTATTATACTAAAGTTATGCTATTATTACTCTATTACGAACTCAAGTTCCTAAAGTAAAGTAACTATAGAAGCAATAGTGGGCTCTTGATTGACACTTCAATCTGTCTGATAAATAATCTATTTCTAGGCTCATATGACATTGAGAATACGTTGGTTCAAGGCTGATCAGTGATCAGTGCACTTTGTAGTAGTTTCCATGACAACCTAGTTGCCATGACAACCTAGTTGCCATGAAAACCCAGTAGTAAGACACCCACTTAGTTATGGATATCGGGTCGAGACAAAATCTGTCAGGCAAGTCAGTTGAAAGTTGTTCAATATCTTAAATAGTCAAATGAAACGATTATCCAAGTTATCATGGTAGATAAGTTAGTATTTTGAACGGAACGATTTGATGTCAGCTCGATGACACTAATGGCAACCATGGCAACCATGGACAAATCCCGAACCCGTGAGAAGATTGATTCAACGATCATGATCAAAGAAATTTAAACAATATTAGAGAAAATTAAAACTTATCAAAATCTTGTCACAGCGATTGTGACATGATGTCAGTGGTTATCGTAATATCAAAGACCACATGGTTACCTTAGATTCTCTGAGTTCCCCGTACGTGACTATATTCACGTACGCTTAACGAAATTAGAAAAATAGTTGAATTGCTATCAAATCATATCATCAAATCTAAAAAGGATCGCGCTTAACAATGAAAAGGGGGCTCGTTTTTACAATGGAAAATAGGGAGCGGTCGATACATTATTGTAATTTTGAGAAGCAGCTGGTACATGTAGCTTATATATACGTTTATATAGAAACTTATATAGAAACCTATATATATTTCAACTTTTAGGGCGGCTGCTATTTAACACCTTGTAATACTCGTGGCACAGATTTTAACACACTGATCTTATTACGTTGAGAGTATAGAGTCTAGGGATGAACTTAATGTCAGATTTCATTATTATATTGAATTTAATACAAACTAATTATTAAATTAATAATATAACCACAACCGCTTTTATTTTTAACAAATAATACTCAAATATAAATCTACATTGGTAGTTTAGCGCTAAAAACAAGCCGTAGAAAATGAGGACAGCTGACTTTGAGCTGTCCCCATTTCCTGGAGATACTGCCACGACACTACGACATGGTGCCACTATCCTAGTCTGTAAGGAAACTGTGTATTATAATTATTATTCTTGATACCTTAATTAAGAAAATTAAAAGATTCACTGATCCTCATGGAAAGTGTGTTTTAAACCTGCGATAGTTGGAATATTGCCATGCTTCAATGGAATATTATTACTTTAAACTAATTACAACACTACAAATCTATTACATTTATTGAGAATTATGTGATGTAACGTGATCATGGAAATATTTTAAACGGGTCATATCCTGCCCAAACCCAAGATGCATAACATGAAGAATTCGTTGTAACTTTATAACATAACATTTGTATTACAATAACTAAAACATAATTTCACAAAAAACGAAGGCACAAGCCTATAAAATAGATGATATAAACGATCTCCAACGATGCGCAGAATACGATTCACCACTCTACTGTGCGACCCTTATGTACTTATGTAGAGCCACAGAATCACCACACTTTGCAGCCCTTATGTCGAGTTAACCCAGGTCTAATTGGCCACTTTTTATACGAGTACTCATGTGAGTATTATATGTTTGCGGTTAAAAGTATCTAATAGAAAGAGAGGTAGTATATTTCCCGTTATTTCTACAGTTTATACACTAATTGGATACCTAATTGGATACCCAAATTAATTGTGGTTGGACGGTATATTTGAAAACCAAATGAAGAGAACTAACCGATTTTTCTGAAAGACGATCAATCAACACTACAAGAGTTGAACCAAAGAACAGTATCCTGCTATAAGTATAACTCAACTCAGAGGTGCTGACTTCCACTTCAAATCTTTAAATAACTCTCCGCTAGCCTGTGGATTATAGAGTTCTGACATGATATCAGATAAACAGTAAACACGTGTACCCTGAAAGCTGTACTGAAACCCACTGCAGATTTGTACAAGAAGCACCTTATATAAGAATGTACTTAGCAGTGATGCAGTGATCAGAAGTACTGGTCACTAGTCACCTGGTTTATAGGAAGATAAGATCGGTAGAAATGGGTTTGAGAACCATTGTTTATTGTCCCAAGTCATAGGTCTCTTGGTTGTGCACAGAAAGGATACTTAAAAGGATTTAAGAATTCTTGCCTTCTTATAATGCTGAAAAGCCTTACCTGAAATATTATGAAGGCACTAAGATTTCAATGCTCTAAACTCTAAAGTCTCCAGAGAGTAATTATTAGGGCCAAAAACAAAAGACCCGAGGAACTAGTCATGCCGGAATACTTTAAACCGTCAAAAATTGTGGCTATCTTTTGCCACGAATTTTGGTGAAACCTTGAATTTAAGTGTATTATTATATCCAACTCGAGAATGTCAAAATCTTTAAATGCTTAAATCCAATGTAATACTAATAATGACGCCCAATCCAATAATGATGTTGTCACCATGCGCTTTGAAGTCCGAAATCCCTTTTTATTGCTCATGTTCTAAATTGGTCTGGGGTGATAGCGGAAAATTTCTAGCAGATTTTCTGGAATGAGCAAACTGTTAGGGACAAAAAACAAAAGGTCGCATATCCATTAGAACAAGGACCTCTTTGAAAGAGGGGGTTATTTTCTATTGTAACAACGATACAAAATGTATGTACATTCTTCTCCGAGAATGGATAATAATAATGATGAATATCCATTTTGTAACCCCCTCTTTCATTCTCTTCGCATGAAGTACAAGCAGTTTGGTTAACAGTATATGACATGTGTTAACAATATATTACACGTGTTAACACTTTATTACAGGTGCGGCAAGAAAAAATAATATTCTTGAATCTGCAGCGTCCTGACGCGTCTGTATTACGAAATTAAAGTCATTTAAAAATAACAAAGACATAATTAGCCCTGAGTTATATAACAATAGATTACATAATGGGGTAAAATTATACCACTTGGAAGAGTTAGTATGATGACATTTGAACATTATTGTGTCGAATCAGGAGGTTACAACCGTGGGGTAAGGTGGTCAGAGGGTTATTATTTTATAAATTAAGTTAAATATTATACTAATACAGATGGGAGTTGAATGAGCAGCTGCAACATTCCAGTTACAGTAAAGAATGTAATAGACTGTAACAATGTTTAACTTCAAACAATACTTTACATAGCGAATTGTTATAAATATAATTTGTACTTTGCTATGAAATATGCTCGGTTTTGCCGTTGACCCTGACAATGCACCTGTCACTGCTTAGAATGGACAAGTCAAAGCTTAACCAACAAAAAAAACATTCAAAAATAATAATGAAATCCCCAAATTTAGTGCACATTAAAATATTCATACAAAAAAAAAACGATTAACCACGCCCTGATTTACCATAAACACCCATTTATTGCAGCCAATTTCCTTCGTTGAATTTTGATCGGAAATGGGAATTTCTTGATTATTCTTAAATATCTCATTGGGATTAGATCGCTTGAACGTGTACATAGTGACCTCACACTGCTTCTTGTTTAATCGAATTATAACCATGTCCCAAAAATTCAATTTTAAATTAAGCGAAGACCCCGATGTTATACTACAACGTGTTCCTTCTCCAAATTTGACGGTAAATTGGGACTTTAATAGAAGATTCGGAAACGCGTGACTCAAAGCAGTAAAGAAGACACGTGACAAAAATAATCTGATAGTCACGCAAAAGAACCCAAATAAGGCAGTTGATTGATTTCCAAGAATTATGTTTTAACTTGTGTCAAATTTATGTCTAGTGGAGTAGTTGCTTGAAAGGCGGAGGTAATAAGCGTTTATCTTGGAAAAGGTGTAATTTCCTTAATAAATGATGATTTTAACAGAAATATGAATAATTCTGCTGTGGAGACAAAGCAGGAAAAATAATAATTCTTAAATATGAGGCGCAACAAATTATTGATATCCAAATTTCAATTCAGACATCATTATCAGTAATATCGATTGATGACGATCGTGTTTAATTCCGCTTTATAACAATGAAATTTATTGACCGATGATGCAAAGCAATAGTTAACAACTTAACAACACGACTCTTAAATTACTCTGACATAATTACAAAATTACCAGACAGATATTGGTAAAAGTGTATTTTATTGTATCAGATGCCATCGTGGAGTAGGTGGTCTGGTGACACAAAGCCAAGATAAAAGCTGGGACCGGCTTAAAATCATAAAGAAATGAATGGCCTTCGTATCCTTCATTCCTGTAAATTTGAGTGCGGAAGGGCGGCGAAAATATTTGAAGAGCTATGAAAAATGATAAGAGGTAAAAACAATCCCCTCAGTGTAAGATCCCTGGAAGTAAGGGTCCTACACGGTGATCATGATTCTATTAAACTTCTGCGCGAAGCACCACTGTCCTTGTTAGAAACTGTTGATTAATCTGGAGCATCTAGGAAATCTTCTGGCCGATATCCTTCACTGCATGTATGGCATAAATGGCATTAAAATCGCACTGTTACTTTTACTGCAATATTGTAAATTAAAATCATGCAGCAGCCGGAAAAACACAACTATGATATTTTGAATAAGATGTGCAATAAGGAGTTGTTATAGTTTTCTGGTGGCCCTTATTCTAATGAGGAACTTACTAATGTTGACGCTAATGGTTCATGTTTGATATAACAATGGATCACCACATTGAACCTATTTAGGCGTGTATGACTGTAAGGCGTGTATGACTGTAAAACTGTGAGGCTTGTATTTTGTGATATGTATAATAAATAGCACTAATTCCGTTTATCCATGATCCTAACATAATAGTCATTAAGAGTTAATAGGACAGCAAAAAAAAAAAAAAACAGTGTTTTTTCAAGGTTAAAATAAATAAATGAGTGGCGTTGATGATACGATTAATTTGATCACCATGGATCTAAATAATGCTCATGGTTTACAATAAAAGTGATGTGATGAGCTACACTACGTCTTTATTCCAGTACTGCAGTGAGTAAACATGGCTCTGAACTGAGCACTATAAGAACCTCAAGCGTCACAACACGTAGCATGACGTCACAACACGTAGTATGACGTCACAACACGTATGCATGACGTCACAACACGTAGCATGACGTCACAACACGTAAGTCGTAAATTGCTCTGAACTGAGTACTATAAAGCTATAAAGCTATAAGAACTATGCTAGGTCGCAATAATGCAAACTTAAAGCAAAAATGATTAACTTCACTTCACTCTGAAGGTTTTTTTCGCGGGAATTCCTCCAACAATCTTGTAGGATAAATTGTAGGATCCTTCTTCAGAGGTTCACAAAGTTGAAGAACAAAATTAGCCCGAGTTTCGCAAGAAAGAAACATTTCCCTCCCTCGCAATGCACTCATAGGGTAACGGTTAATTTGTAACTCACATTAAACTTTGAACTGTTTGTTAATTAATCGAGAAAATGTTCAATCTTGCGCTTCTTTCTCCACATGTCCCGAGCCACCAATAGTATCACAATTGCGCTATTGCAATATTGCAAATTAAAATCATTCGTGGCCGAAAAAAGATGGCTTCTACTTTTTTACTACGTAATACAACAATCAGTTTACTTTAACGTATACTGAAATGGAATACTTAAACTTTAACTGAACATTACTCCAACCCCCAACAATAGGCAGTATTTCTCCTGATCTGTTGTCGATATCTTCGGCTCCCGGCCTTTGTAATTTCCCAAATAAAAACCGTATATATTATATAGTAGTTACTACAACAGGGCCTATAGTTTTGGTTCCTCTGGGAGAAATTTAAAAGGTGGTGTAAAAAGAGCTGGACTAATGTTTAGCAGTGAGAAACCTGTTGAGCAGTCATCCATTGTGATAGACCGGTTAATAATATATTGTGGTTTCGACCAGCTGCCGTTCTTTAAAGAGTCTAACTTTTGAATTCAGGCTGGTCTTAGCACCATGAATTGTAGAGTCAATGATTGCAGAGAAATGATTGGATTATACACCATAAAGATAAGTAGTAAATCAAAAAAACTAAAAAACAAAGATTCCTTCAAAGTAATTATTATACTACGGCCAAGACACCGATACACGATGGTTACCCCAAACTAACACGTTCAACCAACACATAACCAAACTCCAGCAACCCCCTCCCAACACGCTACCACACTGAAACCCGGGCAGATCCAGACCTCTCAACTCTAAATCAATAAACACCGTTAAGTTTATTCGAGCGCAACGGTCATTTATAAATGTTGCCCCTTTTCTCAACGCTTAAACTCAGAATTGTGTAAATGTGCAGTCTAAATCTCAGTCTAAATATATCAGCAGAAACTTCGAGTTTATTCCAGAATCCAGGAATATCATGAATCAACTATAAGAAATATTTATTTGAGAATTAATTATTATTGATACTTAATACTAAAATAGGCACCGAAAATAAGTGAGGAACAACTAACAGCACGCACTACAAAGGAGATCCTCCAAGTCCAACGGGAGAACTCCAAGTTCAAAGGGAGTAATCCAAAGTAGAGCTGCTGAGATTTCTGTTTTTTTTCTCTCCACGATATCATCACTTAATATTTCATTCAATTTTTAAGAATTTAATGAAACTTAAATTTAATCACTTAATGCCAAAGTTCACAAACTTAATGACAATTGTGATACCAAAATATTGCAAAATAATTTCATAGGTGAAACTGAAATATTCAAATAGGCGTACAAATGAAGACAGATGACCCCTATCGATACCAAAATTAGGCTTAAAAGAAAGGTTTACATTAAGGACAGCAGTCTTCTCTCCTGCAAACAAACAGCCACCATATAATCAAAGAGCAAATGCCATGCAATTATCATGATTCGATTGCACTTGATGGCCGCGGTCCCTTGGGACACCATGAGCTCGTGAAGAGTAACGGGACTGTTAGAAATGGTAGTCTGTGAGAGTGGGGTGTGCATGTCGTGGTTATAGGTGTCACGTGTTGCCATGGTGTCACGTATTGCTATGGTTATAGTTGACACGTGTTAACTGTTAGGTGACACGTGTCACAAACGAAGACACGTGCAACTTTAATCAGCGTAAAACGTTGATTTTGGCTGGCAACGCCTTCAAGCTGAGTTCAAGCTATTGCTTCCTGTCATCAACAACTTTATAACTTTATAATGCTAATAACTTAATAAAGTAATAAGTTTAGAGCAGGTGACAGAGACTCAGAAAAAGGCCCTAGTCACTTTTAGAGGAGTAATTGAAAACTCAATTAGGCTAGGTGTGAGTCGTGAGAATGAAATAATGATATGTTTTTAATTTTTACTACTAGATTTTGAAAACCTAATTTTTTGCAAAAAACCAAATCATTATTATTATTTTGTTATGAATTTTGTTATGAATTTTGTTATGAATTTTGTTATGACTTTTTTGTTTCGAATTTTTGGATAAAGTTGATTGATTAAAAATAAATTAATGTACACAAATTTTGCCTCACTTTACGTTTTGAATTTTTAACACTTGTTTTTAGATCATGAATACGATGTAGTTACAGTAAACTCCTTTCGCTAATAAAGTAATAAGAGCATTTTCACTTGTCGCAACAACCGGGATAAAGATAATTTTACACAGAATACATTATTATTAGTACAGTCAAATACGTGTTTTTGTCGGACATAATTCGCAACAAAGCGATTTCAACGCGGCAAATTAGTTAGTTAGATACTGAGCTGATAATCATAAAGAATGTGTAGTATAGACTTACCTTCCATATAAAGTTGGTTTCATTCAAAAATATTGATATTTGACAAATTTATGGGCCAAAATCGATCAAATTTGGTGTGTATGCCCAAAAATATGGTCGTATGGTTTTTGGCTCATTACTCAGTTATTTTTTGTCCAATCTTGATGAAAATTCATATACGAGTTCAAGGGACCACTAGCTACAAATAGAGCACCTAAAATCTTATATAGAGCGAAACAGATCTATTCATTCCTCTAGCTAATCTTATATACTTACTTACTTATATAGTATATACCTCATATTCACGCTGTTATCAATCTACTTTTTTGTTCGTATTGATTCGTGATCAAAGGGACAGTTCCAATATTCCGTATTATCACAACCTGTTTCTGACCATACATTTTTTCCTTTTCACCCTTTTGAAAAAAGGCAATAGTGAAAGGTTACGAATGGAGGTTTTTGCAGAAAAACGTGGATTTTGGAGATTGCAGTAGGTGGGTTCGAACATGTTGTCGGTACGTACTTCCGTAATCCGTATGTTACCAAGCAACGAAAAAGTTGCGCGCGCGCGAGGATTGCTTGCGGAGATGTGATGTATAGATAGCCTTTAATGGGCCGCGCTCAGCCTGTCATTCCGCGCCAAATCTTTATGTTAATGAACATAATAGCCTGGGGTCCTCAGGTAAAGATAGCCTGTGATCTATGAATGCGCGGCGCGAGTGACGCGCGACGGTGTTTTAATGTATATGATGCATGTAATGTATAATATTACTATTAGGTAATACGCCCAATTTGTACGTGGCACACGTAGTGTATTGATGTGTACACGAGTATAGTTTACCTTGGCTGATAATTTCTTGAATTACAGATACAAGTTAAGTTCTACGGCAATTGAACTGAATTTCAAGTGTTTCCCGTATTTGATGCATAATTTATCAATATTATTAATTATTATCATGAAGATTGAAGTGAGCTGATTGGAGCTTATACTTAAATTTATAGTTAATGCAATGTGAAATGGAAATCTAGCGTCCGCCAAAACGAAACAACGGGCGCAATTCTTGTTCTTGTACGATTTTAAAGCTTTTTTCGAGTATGAGTGGTGTGCCTTATAATTTTATAACTTTATAATATGGTAAACAATAAGTTATCTGCTTACCTTATAATAGCTCATAAGCTATCTCAAACCTGTACATCCGCAAGCAGAAAGCTTTATTCAAGGAAATTTAAAATCAGTTATGTTATAGTTTCTTGGCATCATCTATCTATCTATTTATGATCTAGCTCCGTAATATAAATTCTATGGATTTTTATTTGCCAATAACAATTAAGGCAAGGTATTATTTAAGTATTCCCTAATCGATACTTTTTACTGCATCGAAAACCATCAATCACAACCAAAGTTGTGGATAGTCATATCGTAAATTGTAATGTGAGCTAGTTCTGACGTATCATAGAGTATGGCAATGCGCGTTGCTAATCTGTTCTTGCTCGCGCACGTGCAATCTCTTGATGTTGCTATTAGCAACGGCGCAGGTAACCTTTGATAAAATTACGAGATTTTTTTAACGTTTTACCTCACTTCCAACGTTAATTAAAAAAAATCTAAAGCCCAAATCAAAATTCTAAGAATGCTATATACTATTCCAATCCTTTTTACAACCCTGCTAAAATGACGAGGTTTTAACTCCATTTGCGAGCTAAAATTGGTGTTACCAGAGTCATTTTTTGGTCAATTTCTGTTGCCGGGGGGATTTGACGGATTTCATCAAGTTTAAATATAATATGTAACCTGGCAGTAACGTTGTAAAGGACTTTGAGGGGGTCTGTAGTCCCCCGCATAGTATGTTTGTGTGTCACTGATTTGTATACTGAAGACGTAAATAGATCAGTATATATCTTGATAATATCCCAAAAGGTTATAACTTTATAATACTCAGTTGTTCAATTCCGTGCAGATGTTGTACAGGTGTATAATACCATACCGTAATACTCTAATATTTACGGCTTTGTCTGCCGATATGAAATTACCCATAAGATTGATTTTCAGAAAGATAGCAAATGGTACAAGTTTCAGATTTCTTCCAGATTTGGACAAATTTCATTATATTAAAGTGCAAATTGAGATCAATAACATTGATTTTTTTATTTGAGATAAGAATTGATAAGATTAATATTTTTGCCAAAATCTGAGCGAATAAATTCTTACTTTACTTGCACTTGTACTTGATTAGGTCTCCTCAATCATTCGAGTGGCCTGCACCAATGAACTCCCGTTTGTGACGTATCATCTCCCTCCAAAGTTTGCGGTCACTAGCCATCTCGCTCGCTCCTTCTAGGTCTATGTCAGTGTTTCCTGTAAACGCTGCAGCATCTTCCAGCAATCATTTCCTCCAGTCCTTTCTTGGACGCCCCCTAGATCTTCTCCCATGGGCAGGGGTCCAGTTAAGCAGGTACTTAGGAAGCCTAGTGTCTGGCATTCTGGTGACATGGCCAAACCAACGCAGGCGGTTTGCACCTATGTACGTCTCTACTGGATTTATCTTTGCACGCTCCAGCACTTCAGTGTTTCTAACCCGATCAAGCTTATCCTAAGTATTCTCCTCAAGCAACGCTGAATAAATTCTGTAAACAAATAATAATTGGTTTGTTAAAAAACTGATAAATTTTACATGTTTGTCTAAAATCTGCCCCAAAACCGAAAGAAATGTATCATTTAAGTATTATATCAAATTTCACGAAAATTTGTTCGGTCTGTTTAATTTATCCAACCTGTATCTCTGTATGTCCGGCAACTGCAGTTTAAGTTAGACAAATCTAGTTTTATATGATAAATCAACCTCTCTGTGACTTTTCATTTGAGAAATAAAAAGCTATAACTATAAGAGTATAAGGGATCCGTCCTTGAGCTCTTTGGACATTTGTACTCGCTCTTAATGTAATTTGTTCATCCTATGTAAATAGGATAAAAAATCGTCGAAATAAGAAAATACAACCATGGCCGCATTTATCAGGGTGCATACAGTAATTTATATTTTTACATACCTTAATTTATATTCCAGCTTGTTTTTAACAATAATGTACCAAAAATCTAGAAGTCAGTCAAAACATGGGATGATCGGCTTTCAGTATTTTTCACTTTTATTCAAACCATTCCCTGAAAAAGTGTGGTTTACATGGCACGGCTTACATTTCATGTTTAATTCCTGTTTAATTCCTGTTTAGTGTTTGATTCCTGTTTGATTCCTGTTCAATATCTGTTCAATTCCTGTTTAATTCCTGTTCAATTCATGACATCGTTTGTTAATCTTTTACTAAGTCATGAAGTCATATCTTTTGGATTAATGAAATATTCTTTTCGGTATTCTTTTCTAATACTATACCTTTTATCTGACATGAAAAATTATATTCATTTTCTTCCACCATTTGTTTGTTTAGGGACCGGCTTTTGGTACACCAGCCAAATGTTTTAAAAAATCATATGGTAGTGGTACATAACAATATAATTTTATTCAATCTTTAAATATAAGTGATCACCGTGATCATGCATTTCTTTTTCAAACTTTGATGGTGATTGGAAAAGACGCATCAAGAGGTTACCCGCTTGTGATTGTAAATGTATTTAATTGTTGTTTCACAACAACAATTGAATACATTTATTAAAATGAAACTTCCTTGTGGATGGCCGTAAAAAGCCGACACTAGTCGAGTCAGAAGCGGGTCTACACTGGATTATTTTCCAGTTTAATACAATCATCACTGACTTGTAGATTTCATACGCAACATCAGCTATAACGCTCATCACTTATACAGTCCTTCTTTATTTGACATATACACATATTCAAGTCATAAAGTCATCTGTTTGCATCAATGAATAACCCGAACCACTGACTGTACGTGTCGAACTATATAAACGCAGTGAGTACGTGTTCGAATATAACAACAGTTAAATATGTCTTCTGGTTTCGAGTGTAGACTTGTTTACTTTTTATCAAGCTTCTGTTTTTGTTGCAATCGATTTCAATCATAGTCGATCAAGTAGTTTATAGTTATTTGCATGTAGTTTTGTTTTTTTACAACAAGAATTTTTGTATTTTCCTGTAGATGTAAATCATTTCTTATTATGATTTACTCATTTCCCAGTATGAACGCTGAAAAATTATCTTAAAATGAATATTGCATATGAAAATAACAAGCATAATCTAGATGTTATGGATATCCCTACCATGAAGTAGTAACATACCTTTAGGTCAAACTGCTAAAGTGGAACTGTCCAGGTTACCTAATCGTATAACAATCACAGAACGATATATCCAAACACCTAGAACTTTGGTTTAAGAAACCTTAAGAGCCCCAAAAAATAACTATTTTAGAAAGTTAGAATGAGCAGCCGACTATAATGATGTCGGACTATTATACGTGCGAAACATATTATCCAGCTCTCTGAGTTTCAGTAATTAGTGTGTGTTTGTTTCATGTATGAAGTTCAAAAGCTATGAGCCAGGACCACCAGGAAGTACTTGCTGAAGTTAAAATGTACCAGCCTAGTTTATACTTATGGCAAAGTCCTTCCGGCGTCACTTCATAGGTGTCATGTAATGGTGGCTTGAAAGTAAATTGAATTGTCACTCGAAAAATAACGTTTCTATTCTATTTTAACATTGAAGACCCACGTACTGTTGCCGTGTTACTGTTCGTAGTTAGCTCGATATTTTTTTTACGTGAAAATCCGATCCTCGATACTATATAATCATTTTATAGTCACAAGATTGGTTGCAAATAGTACTGATTGTTTACTTTTTAGCTTTCGTAAGACCTGGCAGCCTGATGGAAAACTACCGTAATCTACAATCTTACAATGGTGGGCCAAAAGTCAGTACCCATACGTCTCAAATATAAAACACAGCGGAGGTATAAAGACCTGTATAAGACCCAACGTATGGGTACCTACTGACGTTTGGCCCACCCTGTACAATCGTGGACACTAACATACTTAGTTTAAGTTAAACCTAGGACGGAGTACTTTTTTAAGGCTTCACCAAAGCGCTCCTACTGCTCTTGAAACATGATCATGCCATTCCATTCATCACCTCGGCTAAAATCTTACATGTAGAAGCTACACAAACTGTCGTCCTGCCCAAAAGTCCAAAAGTCCCGAAAGTATAAACTCATAGAAATGTGTTAGTAAGGGAACTAGAACGAACACCGTTGTTCGTTCTAGAACACCGATGTTTGCATCGGTGTTCGTTCTAGTTTTTAATGTTTTCTTATTGTTGTCTTAATGTTGTCTTATTGATGTATCGGTGTTCGACGTTCGTTCTAGTGGCCGTTAGTAATATTCAGGATTGCACCTATAAATCTTCCATCTTTTATTTATTTATTCATCATTATTTTTTTCTCGAATTGTTCTATATTTCCTGGTTAGCTCAATAGTTATACCAAGTAGCTAAGCTCCGTTAGACTTGTTCATTGTTCGTGTGTCTCGTCTTATTAATTTATTAAATTTAACTCCGCTCATATGACCTTCTCGACCTCGTGTTGGCTGCTTTTCCCAGAGTTCGTTTACAGCACTCGAATTTAACTTTACTCAGGAACCAAGTAGTTTTATACAGTTCAACCAAGATTTCAGCCAATACAAAAGGGAATCGTGGCATGTGCGGAATTGCGAGTTTCCCCATTCTCCGCGACAAATCGCGATTTTTTCAGTTCTCCGCGAAAAATCGCATTTTCCTTTATCCTAAATCTGAGGGCCAAATATTATCACGTTTTTTATAAGTAGTAAAAGCATATGGAACCAACCACAGCCATCCGAATGTAGGTACGGACTAGGAGTAGGAACCGACCGGATGTTCGGCTGAAAAATGCACAATTTGCCGCGGAGAACTGAAAAAATTGCGATTTGTCGCGAGGATCTGAGAAAATCGCGATTTGTCGCGGCAAACGTCAAAAATTGCAATTTGTCGGGGAGAATTGGGAAAGCAGACACGTAGCCAGTGAGCGAAAATAAGAAATTTTAAACATTGAATTTTCCATTCGTGGAAGGGTTCTAATTCTGCGATAGCTAGCGCTATCTAGCGCCAATAACCTAATTTGAATTAGTGCTGGATAGCGCTGGATGTCACGATCCAGCGCTAACTAGCGCCATTTAACACTAGCTAGCGCAAACTATAAACTTGCTAACTATCGCGTTACATGTACACTACCGCACATCTCCCAGTGTGGAACTGTACACACCAGTTTACCTGAACAATGTATCCTTCAATTAATTATTGTGGAATTCAATTGCGAGCTTTAGTACGCGATACAATCTTCCATCATCCATGATGAGGCATTTTTATTCTTCCTTCTCTGATTTCTTTGTTTATTGTTTACCCTTCTGTTAGCTTTGCTACAATTACAATTAAAATTCTTCTATTTGTCAAGACGTGTTTTCGACTGTATCAAATTTAAGCTCTGAGAAGCCGTGATTTTTGCTACTCAACTCAAAATTTTGACGCTTATCTTGAATCTCGTTACGTTATAATTTAAATGTTTCATATTTATTTTTTTACCTAAACTACATTTCATTTATTTGTTAAGCGTGGTTTTTGAAAAAAAATAAATATTCACACTTTTAAGTGAGTCATATGCCCCATTTTAAAAAGCATTTTTATCATATAATGATGTTTGGAATCATTATCCCCACTTTACATATATATGTCTCATCACTCCATAAACCCATTCAACTATTCAATTAGTTAATGCAATATTGTTTACATTGGCATACGATGGTTTAAAAAAAATCATTGCCGCCATTACCTGTTTTTACCCCAAAAAATAACAATTTATAGCCTCCTGCAGAATATTGTGCATATTTATTTGTCGTTGACTGATTTCGAATATGAAATCAAATCCCCGGCCGAATCATGCAATTTAAATTGTGGGTTTTCGACGGTTTTGTGATTTGTCTCTCATTTTTGAAATGTCTCTTATTTTTGAAATGTTTGAACAGTATCAACTATTACGAATCGGGGGCAAAACATCATGCTCAAATATCATATCAAGATAATATCTTAATAAACTTCCAACGAACTAAAAATATAAAATGCCACAGAATTACTTACCAACTCATATCTTTTGTCCAGCAGGAAGGAGTCAACATGGAAAACAACATAATAATAGACACTGACTGTGGGGTGGACGACACCTTCTGTTTAGCAAACTTTCTCTCTCTTCACCGAGCTAAACGATGCAAGGTGCTAGGTAATGAATAGTTAATTAACTCTTGGTTACTAAACTTAAGTTACTTAGTAACTTCAGTAACCTCCTCGCAACTCAAGTTATTTAGTAACTTCAGTAACCTTATCATAACTTAAGTTGCTTAGTAAGTTAGTAACTCCAGTAACCTCCTCGCAACTTAAGTTATTTAGTAACTTCAGTAACCTTATCATAACTTAAGTTATTTAGTAACTTCAGTAAGCTCCTCATAACTTAAATTGTTTAGTAACTTCAGTAACTTTATCATAGCTAAGGTTACTCAGTAATGTGATTCCTTGGTTACTAAAGAATTACTCACCAGCCTCAGTAAACATGGGGTAACTTATAAAGGTTACTGAGTAACCACAGTAACCCAGTGATAACTAACGATACTCAGTATCCCCTGGTTAGTGGTTACTAAAGTTTCTTAGCAACCATTATAAGGAAACTCCCCTCGCTCCACCATGCTAAACAGTACAGGTTACTAAAGGTGGCTAGTAAGAAACAGCAAATTTCTGCAAAATTTCCCTCAAGACAACATGACCCTCCATTTAATATGTAGTAGGAGGGTAGGTTGCTCGTGAAGGAACCCTCCAGTTAATAAACCTAATACGTTAATATTCTGATTGAGTGAGGGTGCCCTTCTCAGTGTTTTCTGTGCCTGGAGTCGGACCCATTGTTTGCTGTGAAGTCCATCATTTGATTGCGAATATCTGAATAACCATGACTAGGGATAGCAGCATATGTGTTATAATACCGCCTGCTGTAACAAGCCAACAAAATAAAGCAAAAAGCAATCAGGTCCCCCTCTAGCTTCAGCTTTGGGCTCAATTTCCGCTGATGTTTCCTAGAATACTATTTATAGTTGAGTGTGATCTTAAAACTACTTTCAAGGGTTGGTGCTTAATCGGAGAGTGTGCCAGCAAGCGGGACCGCGAGGGATATGATCATATCTTAAACCAGCCCTAAAGCGGGACCCGGGGGGATATGTTACTATCTTAAACCAGCCCTAAAGCGGGACCGCGGGGGATATGTTACTATCTTAAACCAGCCCTAAAGCGGGACCGCGGGGGATATGTTACTATCTTAAACCAGCCCTAATGTGGCCAACAAAGAAGGTTTAAAGGTTTTCCGACCCACAAACCGGATTTTTTGGGCAAAAACGTAAGAATAAGTCATGTAGCTCTGTAGAATAAAGGGCAATAGTACGAGTTTAATGAAACAATCGATTAACAAAACTGTTGTGAAGTACAATAAACGCAACATACCTATGTATTATAGAGGAAAACGGAACCTTATTACGAACAGTACTAGTAGCTCTAGAGTTACTCTTAATCTCGCTCAAGGGGTCTGGTAGGATATGCCAATTGCATATCATTTCTGATAATAACTTGTCTACTCTTGTTCCAACGTTCTGCTTGTTGATTTGATATTTTACAAATGTCTACTGAGCTAAGCCTAAACAGTAAACATCATCGGTCTGGTCGTATAGCTCTTAGAAATGCGGAACTTATTGTGTAATTACAAACTATGGCTCATAAGGATTAATATCATAATTGATAATGACAAAAGCCCAATAATAAGGATTAATTTAAATTTTCCGGCAAGATCCGGCACATTCCGGCAAGCTTATATTTGCCCTTCCTAACAACCGGTTCCGATCCGGCAAAATCCGGCTAACCGGATAATAGATTGATATCCGGCAAAGTCCGGTCCGGCAGCCAAAAACCCATTCCGGTCGGTTCCTAGTCCTGAAGTATAAAGGGCAATAATACGAGTTTAATGAAACAATCGATTAACAAAACTGTCGTGAAATCTTTAAAATGTAAAATATATTTCTTCGGCTTGACGAGACAAGAACAACTATAAATATTAGCTAGCATAACTACCAGATACCGACAAAACATGGATTGGGCTGAAGAAAGTAGCGCGCTGAATAGACATGCAAATATAATAAATTGAGCTAAACTTACTTTAAATTAATCTCGTAAATTTTGAGACACGCCCATAATAAATTACGACTCTCACCTGGGGGTTCAGAACAAGTTACGGCGTCTAGCAGCAAGTGTTTACATTGTCATTATGGACTTTTAGAAGTTTGCTAGACAAATGACGCCATGGTTAGGTTAGGTTAAATAGCCATTAGGCAAGTAAACGGAATGAGATAGAGAGACGGTTCAGCTCTATCTAGGAGCAGAAAATCTAAATTCAGTTTTCAAGCACTACTAATGCATGGTACTAGGGTGGAACTAAATCATAAGTACTCTCTTTGTCCCTTTTATTGGAGATGAAATTCTGAAATACATCGTGGAAGTTTACTCGACAAATGACGCCATATGTTAGTCTAAATTAAGTAGCCATCAGGCAAATGAAGCCGAAATAAATAAAGAAACGTTTCAGCTACTATACAAAAGTATAAAATTTAAATTTAACTCTCACTACGTGCTATTAAATCCCAGAATTAAGTCCCATGTATCGTAGTTCTCACTTTGCTAAGATAGCATTAATTCTATCGAGAACGAAACAAATAGATTTACGTACTCTAGTTCGACAATGAAATGAAGCGCAGAAAAAACCAACTAATTATCAACTTAAAAAGTGACTTATGCGGCTTTTCAGGAAATATAGTGAGAGTATCTCTACAAGCGTGTTCACTAGTATTATAGTATTATAGTAGTGTTACCCACTACAGTAAACCCCGATTTACCGCGGCCTGATTTACCGCATATAGTGATTTTGACATCACCTGGGTCCATTTTTCGGGACCTAAATTATTTATTCCTTGGCCAATTTTTTATTTCTTTATACTGATCACCCTAGCTACATAGTAAGATAGTAGTCAAACCTATACCAAACCCTTCCATCTTCATATCCTATATCTTTATAACTTTATAAACTTACAGAAACTTCACGTGAGAGCCCCCCCCCCCTATATCCTATATCTTTATAACTTTATAAACTTTCAGAAACTTCACGTGAGAGCCCCCCCCCCCCCTATATCCTATATCTTTATAACTTTATAAACTTACAGAAACTTCACGTGAGAGCCCCCCCCCCCCCCCCTATATCCTATATCTTTATAACTTTATAAACTTACAGAAACTTCACGTGAGAGCCCCCCCCCCCCTATATCCTATATCTTTATAACTTTATAAACTTACAGAAACTTCACGTGAGAGCCCCCCCCCCCTATATCCTATATCTTTATAACTTTATAAACTTACAGAAACTTCACGTGAGAGCCCCCCCCCCCCTATATCCTATATCTTTATAACTTTATAAACTTACAGAAACTTCACGTGAGAGCCCCCCCCCCCTATATCCTATATCTTCATAACTTTATAAACTTACAGAAACTTCACGTGAGAGCCCCCCCCCCCCTATATTTCTTTATAACTTTATAAACTTACAGAAACTTCACGTGAGAGCCCCCCCCCCCCCCCTATATCCTATATCTTTATAACTTTATAAACTAACAGAAACTTCACGTGAGAGCCCCCCCCCCCTATATCCTATATCTTTATAACTTTATAAACTAACAGAAACTTCACGTGAGAGCCCCCCCCCCCCCCCATATCCTATATCTTTATAACTTTATAAACTTACAGAAACTTCACGTGAGAGCCCCCCCCCCCCCTATATCCTATATCTTTATAACTTTATAAACTTACAGAAACTTCACGTGAGAGCCCCCCCCCCCTATATCCTATATCTTTATAACTTTATAAACTTACAGAAACTTCACGTGAGAGCCCCCCCCCCCCCTATATCCTATATCTTTATAACTTTATAAACTTACAGAAACTTCACGTGAGAGCCCCCCCCCCTATATCCTATATCTTTGTAACTTTATAAACTTACAGAAACTTCACGTGAGAGCCCCCCCCCCCCCTATATCCTATATCTTTATAACTTTATAAACTTACAGAAACTTCACGTGAGAGCCCCCCTGTTCAGGAATAACGACAGTGTGTGGAAACATACCGACCGAAAGTGCCTACCAAAGTACCAACATGCTCGTGAAGGAGGTACTGAAGGTGACTGACGTGCCCGTGTTCCGATCTGCTAGTTCTGAGTTTAACGACACTCACGCCTCCTTCTTCTACGGGACTGATGGCCATTGCGGTAAGATATTGATAAGATTAATTGATTAAAGTTGCTGTTGAAACCCATTACATCTCACATTGATATATTCATGCACTGCTTTTCGACAAAAGCAAAACTTCCATGATCAATATACAGCTTATACCTAAAATTACGATATCGATGGTAGGTTAGGGTTTTAAGAGGGAAATATTTTCAAAGTTCTAACATACATAGCTCTAACATATTATATAATATTTATATTGCAATTTAGAGTAATATAGAGCAACGTAGGTGCTCTATAGGGTCCACAACCTAGTGGACAATAGAGATCACTTAAACTGTTCTTTTATTGCTCCGGTCCCTCATGTTCCAGACACCCTTAACTCGATACTTTGACGTATGGCTTTGGTTTGTCCATTAAGATGAATCAAATCATATCATCATGGACTCGTCAATTGAATCAATGGTTTATCCGAGATACTGGCAAACGGTTTGCATAATGTCTTAATTTGTTAAATTGTATGAGCCTTTTTTGTGCAGAGAACTTAAAGATTAGGTTTAGCGCAAAGAAATAGCCCATATTTACTGTTTAAAGCTTTGTAAATAGTGATTGACTGATTGGGGCATGTCCATCATATACCTGCTGAGAGGAATCATTACATCTTATAGCTGTTACCAATCAGATCTATAGAATAAAGAAATCAAGTCAATTATACGTTTCCAGAGTCACATACAAAGATACAAATAAATATAATGCCTGCTAGCTCAACTGTGCCACTCAACTGTGCCACCTAATTTAGGAATAGTTTTATATCGAATATTTTTAATTAGCATGTGCATGTTGGCTATAGAAATTAGAACGTGGTATCAAGGGATCATCCAATTAACAATAACTCGACTCCAACAGTCAGGGAACTGAAAGATTAAGTTTAGCGCAAATAAATAGCTCATATTTACTGATTAAAGCCACATACAAGTAAATATAATGCCTGCTGGCCATCATGAACACTCGACTGTGCCACCTAATTTTGGAATAGTTTTATCTCGAATATTTCTAATTAGTACGTGCAATGTTGGCTACAGAACGTGATATCAAGGGATCGTGCTATAATCAATAACTCGTCTCCAACAGTCCAACAGTAAGGGAGAATAACAAAGTCAAAATTAATACCGCTTGTTTCCGTTTTAACCCATGAGTTACACGAGCAATTGCTCACCAAGTGTTTCTTTTAATTTTAAATGGTTATATTATTGTTACCACTATGACTAGATTAAACACTGCTGATTATAAGTTGTATCTTAATAGTGGTGTTATTTAAACTTATTATTACCAAAACCGTAACAGGAACCCTAAAGAAGCAATCAACCCGCCACTTTGACTGTTCGGACACCTCATCAGAGCAGTTCCTCCTGGAGCAACTCACAACTAGAAGCAATGTTACTATCATAGCTATAGGACCCCTCACAAACCTCCACAGAATAGAGGAGATCTCACCAGGCATTCTGAGCAAGTGTAAAGATATCATCATTATGGGAGGTTTGTGATGTTGTTACTTATTTTTTTAAACAAACCCGCAAACTGAAACATAGAGTGCCCAACTCACGTAAATCTATGTGAAGAATCTGTGTATAGAATATATGTTTATAATCTAGAGTATGTATATGGCTGGAGTAGTTTCATACTCCTCCTTGCAAACAAAAGTACTTACTGCTTATTTCAATACTTTAATGTTACAAAGTTGTTTTGCATAATTAAACAAGTACTCATGGGCCCGCCAAGGGAGTACATCCTGCATTTGTTGAACCTAAAGTAGATGGTCACATACGTATATTACGGGGTGGAAATAGCTAATAATATGTTGTACCATGTCACACAACAGAATGATTCATGAGTTGAATGAATTAGTAATATTTGCAAAGTAATCATTTAGAGGACAATATGATTATTTAGAGGACAATGGAGGACTATTTCTTCAAAACCATATTCGATATGGATACAAGAAAAACGGCACTCTTGGATGCGAGGAGGAATAGGACTTCTCGAACTGCATTAAATTAATTCCTCAATAAATATGTTTATATATTAAATTAGCATAATAATGTAACAATTCAACACTAACGTGTTACAAATCTTGCCCAGGAGCGATTTACGAACCAGGGAACTGCCCAAAAACCAACATGGCCTCCGAGTACAACTTTGGTATGGACGGGAAGGCAGCGCAGTGTGTACTGAGAAGTGGGGCTAAGATAACACTGTTCCCTCTTGATATTACTCATACTATTAGATTCGATATCAATACCCTTATCAGCAGGTAGAGGCTTAATCTTTTACAGATGGTGCATCTTCAGTTCGTTTATAAGATTTTAAAAAAAATTCATTGCTGTAACCTGTAACATTTTAAAAGTATTTAATACAAAATATCGACACCCTTATCAGCTTAACAGCAAATAAATCTAAAACTAATTTTTGGTGGTTCAGCTGGTTGATTTAAATAACTGTGAAGTGTGATGAGAATATTGACTGTAATCTGATGAATCCAGCTCGAAATAAATAATTTTTAGACCTGCATTTTCATCTTTAAAAACGATAATTGGTATTGATATTGATACATTTAATAAAACGTAACCAAATTTTATCAGGGCATCACAAACAAAACAGAAAGAATTCTACAAGGATTGCATCGAGGGAACCTTCAAAGCGATGGGTAAAACAACTTATAATTTAAATAAAACTCTATTAGTCTATTAATCAAAGAAACTCTTTTATTTAAGTGGCATCCGCTTTTTGCCTCCTTTAAGCTTTTAAAGTTTTAAGGGAAGGATTACGCAAATAATGATTAAACGTTGATGATTCGATCAATTCCAATGGCAAAAGTATCGCTTTCGTGCGATTATTCGTAGCTGATAATACAATTTCGCTGAATTCTAATTTGCTCATCATTGATCATTCCCATAAGATTTAAAGTAAATTAAAACAAACGTGAAACGCGTTACCTATCAAGCGTGCAAGATTACTCAATTTGCTAACCCTTTGAACATTAAATCTGAAATCTGTTTAAGTCACTTTTTGATTAATTAAAAACTACCAGTTGACGCCGACATTAAATTTAAATACCTTGGTAGGTAAGCAGTACGTCAATCTCAGTAATAGATTAATAAATATATTAATGGATAGCAATCGAAGATAGCTAATTAAATTGATAAGTGATTCGTCCGACATCGAATATTAAACAGAGGATTAATAAAACCCAAAGATTAGTATGAAGAATTATAGACTGCTGATTGATAAAATTAAATTAACTTTAACAATTATCCGTCGGGACTAATTAATCAAATAAGCATAATATAAGTTGACTTATTGATATCTATATTATATTTCAAAGAATTATTTCTGCTGATGATGATGATGTACGACCGCCCACGTGCAAATAAGGTAAAAAGCAAAAGGTTGCAAAGTAACCATGGTAACGAGGGTTGTTACACACACGTGCAAAGATTGTTAAAACAGCATTTTTATCGGTTTTGTTGATATTAATGTTGTGTTTAGTGCGAGCAACATTTTAATCGGCTGTATCTTCGATTGTGTAGGATATTTTGACGCGATTTAAACTTACTAACAAAAAATACTATTAGCTTCCTCCCTGTGACCACGGGTTTTCTAGTATTACCATAATATCTGGGATATACAGGGTGTTCACGATACATTGAAACGGTTTTAAATGCCTATAAAAACATTCATGAAAGAGCAGTCCACTATATTTTCTAGTTACTTTATAAAGTTCCCCATGACGCTATTTATAAAAAAAGGGATTTGTAGGCATGAATATTATGTAACGTGATGGAACGGTTTCAAACAGGTAAAGCCAGTCCAAACCCTGGCTCCTTTTAATTATTTGTATTGAAAAGCTTGGATGAGTCAAGCTATACTAAACCTTTTATCAAGTTTATTATTATTATTACAACATTAATAATAAAACTTACCCTCCAGTTTTCTACGGTGAATCGAAGCCAGAAGACAGGAGACTGACAATACACGACGTTCACTGCTACGTTTACTATATGAACCCTGAACTTTACACAGGTTTAAACTTTGAACTGCTCTGTAACTAAAGAACTAGCATCTTTACCTGGGGATCCCAGGCTATTATGTTCATAAACAATAAACATAGAATAGAGATTCGGCGGAATGACAGGCTGAGCGCCGCTCAGTAACTAACATCTGTTCTCTTGTAATAATCTCGACTCAATTTAAAAATAGCCTGGACTTATAAGGGTAATAGCATGGGTATTTCAGCTGTATGTTACAGCATTAGCTGATTTATTTTCGGTTAGTGCGAGACATTTATCATCTACTGTCCGTAAAGTGAATCCCAGTGATATTAAAGTATCAATTAACTGTAACAAACTGAAATTTACAGCACAGGGCAATAACAGTATTATCTTCTTAAGAAATTTACAGAATGGCCGGGGAGGCTGAGGGTACCTTGGTTTACCTTTCTTAGTAATCTTGTGAAACTTTTAAGAGCCCCCCCCCCCCCTCCCCCCCCCCCCCCCCCCCCCCCCCCGTATAACTAACCCAATATTAATTTAACATTAATAATATATAATAATATAATATTACAATCCTTCAGTTGAGGATATGTACCTAAACGTGGAGGACAATGGACGGGTAGTAGACGCCAAAAAGGAAGACAACAAGAGCTGTGCTAAAGTAGCCTTTACAGGGGTAGATACCCAGCAGATAACGGAACTGGTGCTGATGATGTTCAACTAAGTAATATAAGTTACTAAGTTAGCAACTATAGAGACATAGAGTTATGGACCTCGTGACAAGAGTTAGGAATATTTTAAACATCATTATTATAGATTAAAATAGAAAGAACTCAGATTATACCAAAGACATTGAACAGGTATCATAATATATTATAATGCGTACTTTATACTTGTATAGCTGAATCAGCTGATATAGGAATGTTTCATGAAATTTAAAATGATACCATCGTGATATTATAGTGGCAAATAATAAAATGGGTAATTTGGCGGAGAGGCGGATTTAGCGGGTGATACTCGTAAAATATTTGTTCCAAGACCGTCGACGAGTCCAACTCGGCGAGAGTCTTGGTGGGTTATAAACCTACAAAGACGGAAAGACACTTTTTTAGTTGATAACACCAGCGCAAACGAATTTGGAGTTGCGCAATCCCATACTGCAGTTGTGAATGAGCTGTACCGGTAGGTGCTGTGGCGGAGTCGCAATCAGACAGTAAATCGGCTTCCCAACTTCGGTAGAACAAATAATTTGTTAATATATTTCTATAGATATTATACTGTAGCATCATTTTGGGTCAGTCTTGTCAAGACAAGATTATATCAAAATAAGACAGTAATTATCAATGAGTTTCGGTGGTTCATTAATCATTTAAGCCATAGTAATATTCTATTCTAGACAAGCGCGTTATTCTTTACCTAATACAACATCAAAGCAATCGTGGCCATCTGGGTAAACTTTATATCGGGGCCAATAATTCATAAGCATTAATAAAATATATGCTTAGTGTGCTCCCATATAATATGACGATAGAGCTATACTCTATAGCCATTGATCTACCATTAATGGTATCTACTATTCATGCTCATATAAGCATGACGACCTTGGAGCAACTGCCATGCGTTTGCATGCATAATCTACTGACAATACCGGCACATCAACACAATGGTATAGTTACAGCATATCTGATATCATACAACTTAAGCAGTTAAACATGTCATACTCCACAAGTACCGATTATTTAAGTGCATCTTATCCCAAAAGTACTCAAACTCTTAATAAGAACCGGGATCTTAAACTATAATCTCAGAATGTGTGTGTGTCTGATCGTCTGTATGTCTGTCTGTCTGTCTGTGCGTGTGTAATTTCCGGTCGGTTATATTTTAAAAACGGTAAGAGTTACGGGACTGGTTTTTTTCGGTAATATAGTGCCGACAAAACTCTGCTGAAGCCAATAAGCAAATTTTTTTAAATCGGCCGGTGGTAAGTGGTTTAATTGATGGTTTTGTACCACTAATGCAACATAAAATGGCTCACTTTTTCTCCCTCTTCGCTCTCTCTTTCATTACTGCATATTATGTAGCGTTGGTAATTAGGTTAGCCCCGCAAGTGATATTAGGAGTGGATGGCACTGATTTCGGTCTGTTTGAACTGTAGAGAGAGTTTATACTTTCATACATGTTTATGCGTGTAATACTATAAGCTTATTAGGGGGGGGGGGGGGGGCACTCATTGCGGTTTGTTTGTTTACTTTCATACGACAATGTAATGCATGTTTTCAAATATAAGGCGGGTGTGGTGCGGAGTTAATAAGGGTTAATTTCTAAAACGATTTAAAGTGGTTTAAGACGGGAGTGATGAGGTGTAATAGTCATTAGTCATGGTACAGATACTATTGGATACGTGAGGGCTCCGAATATATTAATTGTTCACCTAATGCGGGTTTTGACTCAGCGGGTAAATACTCCTACCCTTTTTAACTGCTGCAGTGAAATCCCGGCCGAAGGCCGGGTTACACTAGTATATTTTACATAAAGAGATAAAGGGAGATATATGGCATAGATAGGATTCACTTCCAACCTATTAGTATAGTTGTATAATTTTATAATAACATAATATGATACAGCACGATCCAGCGCTAACTATAAGCGCTAGCTTGCGCTAGTTATCGCAAATTTATAGTTTGCGCTAGCTAGTGTAAGTACACTATCACAAAAGAACCATATTACCTGTCCTCCAGACAGCATAATTAATACAGATCTTAGAAGCTTGGAGGATAAAAAAATGACCGCATCTCACTGCATACACTAAACTGGAATGAATCAGAAATAGTATCTGACCCCACCCAGCATCAAGCCCTCCTCCCACCAGTAAAGCGAGGAAATAATATTTCTTGGAGCAACGCACTGAAATGTGTGGACACTAAAATATGAAATGTTCAGAAAGTGAAATGTGAAATGTTTAGAAAGTAGAGAGCAAGGCGTCTGCCAACTATTCAAAGTACAGCCCGATTAAGTCGTTACGGAGTTACCCGTACCTGTGATTTCCGCTTGAAACTGATAATTAGCACCGTGTGGTTAACCCCCATTTTGTGGGGTCGTTTAGTATTAGGCAGTTTCTGCTTGATAATGACAGATTATCATATTTATTGATTGGATAAGGGTAAAACGATGACGATTAGGTTGGTGGTGGTGCAAATGGCCCAGTTTTAATGCTAGTTTGTGATTTTCTAACTTTGCCAAACCCATTATCTGATTTATGAAATGGTTAATGAAAATGTTGTGAAAAATGAAAATGTAGCCGGGACGGCGTATGTGGTGGATATGACTGAGAATGATAATAATTTACTTGTATCTTCAACTCTTCAAGCAAATCTATCAACTTTAAACTTGACGGTTTATGATTTCAGTCTGTTAAACCAGATTGAGTTACGATATAAAAAACTGTTAGATAAGTATAAACATGGGAGATATGTTATAAAATTAAAATAATAACATATAAAATAATAACATGATGTTGTGATATGGTATTATTTAGTGCTTATAATTTATACTTTTAAGCAGCCTGTTCGTTAATTATTCTTAAACAATGATGTGAAAGACTTAGTGTCTTCAACGTAAAGCATTTCAATATATTCAAATGACTTTAAATGGTTTATCGAAATTTTCGACGAAATCCTATCAAAATTAGGATCTCACGGGAGAAAGCAGATTGTTCTAGCGGGTGACTTTAACATTGATTCAATAAAGCACGAATGTGACGAAAAATCCCAAAATCTGATTGACAAATTGCCGCTTCCTATATCCCGACCTACCCGCATAACTGACCACAGTGCCACCCTGATTGATCATGTTTATACCAACAAAGTTGAAAAAATTATAAGCTCTAGCGTATTGGCACTTGACTTATCTGATCATTTGGGTACATATGTTGAGTTATGCCGTAATGATTAAGCTTGTTTAGAAGTATATCGTGATCTACCATATCGAAGGCCTTAGAAAAGTCGATGAAGAGGAGAAGAGAAATTTGCTTTTTATGCATTGAGTTAATAAGGATTAAGGGTGTATTGAGCATCCAAAAGTGCATGTTCACAAGATCTACCGGCCTTAAATCCATACTGTCGTTCGTATAAACTTGAATTTTGATTCAAGAATTCTACAAGTCTAGCGTGCATAACTTTTTCGTAAATTTTGGAAAATGCTACCAGTAATGAGATTGGACGATAATTAGAGACGGTTGATTTTGAGCCGTTTTTGTGTATAGGAACAACTCTAGCAAGTTTAAGTGCCTGTGGAAACACTCCCTCTTCTAGCGACTGTGAGATTGTTCCAGTAAGTGCATTAACAAATTTAACATCTTCAGTTGCTAGTTTGAGTGCAGAGATTTTAGTATCCTTGGTACTTTTGTTTTTTAACTTTTTGACAATGTCATAAATTTCCGAGTTACTAGCTGGTCTAATAAAAATAGAGAGGGGGACGGGGTCGTTTACGAAGGCCTCGTAGCTTCTATCGTCATCATGAGTCTCAATTTCGCCTTGAGATCACTCGCAATATTGGAAAAGTAATCGTTGAATTTTTCTGCTATTTCTGACGAGTTAGAAACTACGTTGCCGTTTTCATCTACGAGTTTATTGATCCCAGTATTCTTTTTGGTTCTATTAAGAACACTGTTGATCATCTGCCACTGCTTGCGAGAGTTATCGCTGTGCTCATCGAAATACTTTTTGTAATACCTGCGTTTTGCATTATTCTTGTGCTTTTCGCAGAACTTTTTCATCTTATCATACTTAGTTTTATTCCGAATAGTGGGTTTTTTGACATAATCTAAGTAAAGTAGATTTTTACGATTAAAGGAGTCCTCAAGCCATGGTATGATCCAAGGCTTTGGAACAACCCTTTCATGATTTCTGCGAGTAACGAGTTCGTTTAGTGTTAAGGGGGTAGGCGGTGTTGTATAATGGTCAGTGTAAATTTCACAAAATTTTTCGTAACGCGTTTCTGCACATAAACCATCAAGCTCCCATGATTCATCATGTATCAACCTTTTAACTGTTTCGTTATTTGCCTCATTAAACATCCTATATTCATGTTTTTTATTGGTCTGAGTACATTTACCAAGCTTGGGTCCAGAAGGTCGTGCAGCTCGGTCGAAAGATGGAGCGAGGGAAATGCGTACAACTATAGGAATCCTCTTCATTCTGAAGACCCTTTCAAGCAGGACTTTGTAAGAGTTATAGGTGTTTTACAGTTACTGTGTGACCGAAAATGGCAATGTTTGCATCGTGCATCATGTGGAGGCGCTTAAATCTACAAATCGTAACCGTGATCGTTTGTGATAGAATTAGACACGCATCTTTTTGCGCGCACAAAGGCTCGCTAGTACAGATCAAGTTCAAGTAGAAATTTATCACTTATTTTAGTTTTAATCAAAAGTTTTATTGATCACGTTTTATTTTCAGTTATATGTGGCTTTAAGTCAAAAAACATCTCATTTTAAAAACATTTAATACTCAAAACATAACAACAGTATTACACAATTTCTCTAGTAATGATGATTTAACATTTCATGATTTAAACTTCTGCTAAATCGGATTCTTGAAAACTCATAAACACAAGATTATTCGTTCAAAACTTTATCCCAAAACTTAATCTCTAGTCTGTATTATAATTTTAATACCCATTATTTCAAAACAATATTCAAAGTCCTGTCTATACGTCCAAAAGTCCTTGTCCTGCCTCAGTCGTACAGAGTCGTACGCGATGTCGAAGCCTTCTCGTCCTTCAGAGTCCTCTTTAGATCGTATCCTTCTAACTCCTGCTCCCCGTGTAAATCGGCTACCTCTCCAGTTTTACCATCTGAAAAAGTTTTTTATTAGTATTACACAATCATCGACAATACAATAGTGATACCCAAACGGGTTCATTCTTTAATTAAACCGTTAATCTCGACTTGCATATCAATCAATGATTTGACGGGTATAATACCCGTCTTGCTGCAGCTCGCAAAAAATCTTTCTCGCGCAGCCTGAAACCGTGACGAGTATTACCCGTCAATCAATGATAAGAAAAGAGTTATACCAATTATGAATTATCGCTAAAATTCATTCAAAATCAATCGGAAAATTTGGAGCGGTCGGACTTTCTTGAGACATGGTTAAAGAGATCATGAAAATTCTCGATTGGGTAGTGAGCTAGGCTTAGTAATACTAATAGTAATTCTGCCACAATCCCAAAATAGCTCCGTCGTAATGCTTCACAAGCTGAGATAATATGGGGTATATTCATTACATTTTTCCAAGTAGTGAGCTAGGTGACGGGAGAGCATATACGGACTTGTGTAAAAACGCCTGATTTTAATTGTCCATAACAAGTTTTCTGTTGGTTTTTTTGTTGAACGACAGATTTACATCAGGTTTAAAACCATTTTATTCACATATCTTCCTAAAATTTGGTTGTACCAGCGATTAATCTAGTTCCTACACAATTAAAGACAGCTCACTTTATGGCTTTGAAGTGCTAGCACGATCAGTGTCAATTTTTTTACTTTCGTTCTGTACGGTCTTTGTATTTTAAAGCTTGGCGAATGTCTGTGCTTTTTGAATAAAAGTGTAATGTGTAAACAAGAACCTAAATATGTATCCGTAGTCTCTACCCGTAGATAAAGTCTTACTTCCAATATAAAGATTAATAATAAGGTCAGAGCTGTTACAAAAATTTTCGCGTTTGTTGTCGACTGCGGCACGTGTTTTCAGAGTATCAGTAGCTCAAGCTTTGCAATTGGATTGAAAGGTTCGATACGTTTACTTCATCATGTGAAGTGTCGGAGATCCGGGAAAAGTTTTCAAACACAGATGGATCAAGGTATACGGGTTTTATCAGTATCGGAACTAATGATGGACATATTTTGCCATGATGCTAAGTACCAAACAACAAGTGGGAGGTGGATCGTTGGTATACCATTAAATCGATTTTAAATCACCGCAATTCCAGTCGCAAGCCTGGGACCACTATAGCATAGTTCACAATTATTACAAAAGTACAAAGCTGCCATATAGCCTGACATGACACATTTTCTCGACTGACTGGACAATGTTTCTTCTTTTTCCCCAGTTTAGAATGAGATAAAAGATTAGTACATTTTAGCCTTATGATTAAGGAGAAAATATATCTTTTACCTTTAGTTTACTAGATAGCAAAGGTAAATGTTTGTATCCCAAGAAAAAAATATTTCTAATTAAGGTTATTTTATGTAATAGGTTCTTGTCTAACGTGTTTTGTTATTTAGCGTTTGGTAATTGGATGTTTTTTCTTCTAAAACATTACACAGCAGTACGTAAAACTTATAAGGGACAATATTTGATGCTTGTGTCCATTATGCACAATTTACTACATGTGCCACATCTGCCTTCGTCTCCCACCGCATAAAAGTATCTCCTAAATATACGCCAAGTGTCGTTAATTTAAAAGATTTATCAAGCGCTCTCTCGCGCGGCGCCACAGCACATGAATAGACAAATGTGCATTTTAACACTGTTCTCTCTCCCGCGCACGAGTGTCTGACAGTTAGCCAACTATCCAACAAATTAGGGCGATCTTCCTGTATCGTTTTCACGCGAAAATAATCAATAAGTTACGAATCTGGGAATTCCGAGCCTATTGTTATATAGTGTTTCTAAGTAGATGCAGTATATGGAAATGTTTTTGTGTCAGCTCAGATTTATAATTTTCGGGGACGTCTGTATGTCGCTCGCTCTCTTTCAAGCCCATACACTCTCTCAAAAATACTTGCACGAAACGGCCCTCTAATTTTGGATGCAATCTTTGGGAAAGGGTGATCAACTTGGCCAACTCTATCATCAAGATGAAAATCTTGAAATTTCAGCTTCCTCCGCTGCAATGTAAAATAGCCTTTTTTGACTGAACTCCCAAATATCATGATGCTTACAAATCGTTAACAGTTGAAGTTACGATGGCCTTAAAGTTTCCATTTCCATGCTTCGATTTGACAAATTGCTTGAACCAGTGGTGGTAGTAAGTCATACCAGAAAGAATTATTAAGAGTTATTACAATTGTGTACACAGTGACTGAGCTATCAAGGCCAACGTATTAAATTTTAGATGCGGGTCAGTCACGACTCACGATTCGGTGACTCAAAATTAAAGCGTAATGTAGGATTATGCCCCTGCTAAAATAGGTGCCTCTGCTCCGACTGATAAGGAGTTACTAATACCTTGATGAAGGCCTGCGCTTCGCTTCAGTTAAAAAATCTCAAATCGTGCAGGTACATGTGCATAACTGACTGTACTATTGGATGGGGGGGGGGGGGGGGGGGTCAACCTCATTTACCTCGTCCAAATTTTGCCTTTTTAGGCTACCCGAATGAGGTAAAATTACACTATTTGCTGTGGAACTTGTTCTGCTTAATAATACTTTATTTATATCGACTGGTTTGTCTTATATAAATAAATAAATTCTAACATTTATTACACGCTTCGACATTAAAATATACCCAATAACGATGTAAATGTAAGTCATTCAAGCGAGACTTAGTGTTGAAATACCAAGATTATGGACTTTTTTATCAGTTCAGATTTTATGAACAAATAAAGTAAAATTATTTATCTGAGTAAAAGGACAGTATTTGACGGTCGAAAGGCAAAGTTTAGCCTATAGACATTTGATCACATGTTCAAACTTCTATAGTTACCGCCTCCCGGGTGGACTGCCACTAGTGCAAGCCCGGACCCATTTGCCTTTTATAAAAACAGCTAATTTTCATATTAATAGTTGTTAATAGAACGATGAGCTGTTTTTAATTTAAGAAAAATCCGAGATTCAAAATTACAGTGTAAAATTTATCTTTGATTTGACTTACATGTCACTGGTAAATTTCTGTTAGTATAATGTTGACAAATATCAAGCTAGCAGAAATCGACCGACGACATTAAGGGAAGCATAAAAAATACTGGTTACGTTGCTCATACAGAGAAGCCATGTTATCCACACAGGATTATAGAGATTTCTCACACAGAGAAAACCATGTTATCCACACAGGATTGTTGAGATTTCTCACACAGAGAAAACTATGTTATCCACACAGGATTGTTGAGATTTCTCACACAGAGAAATCCATGTTATCCACACAGGATTGTTAGTAACCCCTAAATGCCTGGCAATGGACAGCTATTTTTTATTGTGGCATAGTTATAACATGGTTAATATGAGGCCTGTCAGACATGACTATGTTTACAACATAATGCCTTCGGGATTCTACTATATGGCCATGCATATGACATATCAATCTAACTGCCCTCGATAAAATTAGGTCTATGAAAAATTGAGAAAGTATTTCCTTCATAATAAGACACTAGGATTGCCGACTTGCAGTGACGAAGTTTATCAATACCAATCTGGTCAGTCACCCTACATTCGAATCTACCATAAGGAAGTCTAAGATTTGCATTGGTCGCAATAACTTCGAATAAGACATAGGTTACTTGTGTTGAAGGGGTGCTGTACATCCCATGGATTCGGCCGAAGTTATCTGTGGTTGAACTGTATATGTAGCAGTCCTGACCCTGTGACTTACTTTGCAGAGCAAACTGGTGGGTCGTAAACTTGCGTGAATTAAATAACAATGAATAAGATGAGCGGAGTTCTGCGAGGTCCGAAGTAGGACAGACCCCTCTAAGGATGGAGAAGTGGTTTGCTTTGTATTCACCAATAGCACCAAACTTTATTCCCTTCTGTTGGACTAAGACAAGTCCGTGTTGCAAAGCTGGGGAATATGGCTTTTCCTTCCTCACCCTTTCATGCAGAATATGGACTGCCCTTCTTTGTGATAAGCGCTTGGCTATCTGAAGCCCAACTGAATTCGAACCATTGTAAGAGTTTAGGATGGTCCTATTATATCCCTCAAACTTGAACATCGACGTTGCCCAAAGAGGTCCGAGATACTCGACTGATGGTGTGAGGTGCAGTAACAGATGTACGTTATATGTACAACATTCCTCCCCGTAGATGTCCCGCATACATGTTACAAACGATTTCAAAGCATTTGATGACATCAAAAGGTTATTGGCCGAGATTTCCTGTTGGTTCAAAAGGGACACACCAAGCAATAGATTAAACCAGTGATCTGCAACTTCTGGCCCTAGGAATTGATGTTTTACTAAGCTTTTCATTATTGGCATAGAAAAATAGAAAAGGTAATTCCTATATTCATGCGCTTTCCAGTTCTTGCACTCGGTTAAACTCCTAGCTTTTCCTCTCTCAATAAACCAGGGTGCTTTAACTTCATTAAGAATTTTCTCAGCTATCTTCAATCGATCTTCTCGCAACTTCTTTGGGACAATCTTAGTGTCGAAGAACAAGACGTTCACCAAATATTTTACCACTCCAATGTATATCCCATGCAAAGAGTCTAGAGATGTTACCTTGTATAAAACATCTGTAAGTGCAGGCACTTGCAAAAATACAGAGTCACTGTCCTTGCAATCTCTTGGGGTACCATGTTCAGTAAGAGGCCAGACAACAGCTCCTCCTTTTCCTTTAGGTACAAAGACTCCGTTACAATGAGCAATGGGGCATCCATCTTTACTGGAGTGTCCTGGAATATTGAGCAATTTGCTCTTCACCGGGGCGTCAAGGCATAATGTTCCTGAGTAAACTTTGGTGTTTTGTTTAGTACCATACTTATCTATCCAATCTACCCCATTTAACTCTATTTCGCCCAGTTCTTTGACCAATATAGATACAATTTTTGGATGGAATGGGACAGTTTTTGTTGAAGTGAAGAACAAAGGTATGATAATTTTGTTACTTCTTTGACGAGGGCACATTTCGTTGATGGTTATCATTGCAGGATACATTGACTTTGAAGCCGAATTGAAGATTTCTACTCCATCTATGTTAATGAAAATTGTGAGAAAACTTATGGTATTATCTGCACGATGACTAATGCCGTGTCGTTCCTCGTGTATAGCTTTTATCTCGCCATATCTTTTAGAATCACAGAAGTCTGACAACCTTCCTTTTTCTATTGTTTTTTTCTTTTTCCATCTCAAAATTTCCATCTGGTTCTCTTCAGTCTGCAGCAAATACTTAATTGTCGTTTTAAGTTTTGTGTATACGAACTGATTTTTATCTTTAGGTAGTGAAGCTCCACACGAGCAATTTTGAGGAACAAGTGCTTTTTCGTAGTACATGAAACATGCGGTACAAAAATAATATATTTTTATTGGCTCATCAGGTGCCAAACCGCTGAAGAATTTATCAAAGAGAAAAAGGGAGCTAAGAGGACCATTAAACTTTCCTGTAAGTATTGCTATAAATTTTATTATGTCCTCAAAGGCCAGGTCAGTCAAGCCGTGCCTTAGCCTAAACGCTTGGAGGTACAGGACAATTTCTTCATTTGAATAAAGATCATTTGTTTGTTCTTGAATGAGTCCTGAAAAATTAATTAATAGTAATAGTAATAGTTATATAATAATAGCAACAACCCATAGCAACAAACACAAACAGAACCCCTAACGTCTGCTAACAATTTTCTTCTTAGTAAAACAAATTATTTTAGTAAAACAAAGTATTTTATTTATTAGCAGTGCAATCAATTCATATGATATAATTATAAGAATATAATAGTATGTCACACCTATTTAACTGTTACGTTTGAGTAGTCGTGCCATGGCTAAATCTAACTAGGACCAGTGCAGTGGTGTCGATTAACATTTAAAAGGTGAGTCTAAGTGAAACAAATGGAAAATTTTAAGAAAAGACGGATCAAAACACAGATCCAAGGACAAGGAGACCCCACTGCAGGACCATACATGATGCTATTGGCTTGTGCATGGCCGGCCAAAAGGTTCCAGTTGTCCAGGAAACTGTACGTATAGTAGCTGGTCAACTAGTTTTGAGTTCAGACTAGGCATTTGTCGAATATTTTATCAACCAAACTGTTCCATATATATATATAGTCGTACCTTTGACGAAAAAATTGTGTTTAGAAATGTCAAGTTTGTGTCGGGGGACCTGCATAGTTTGGCTACATGTTCTGGAACTTGTTTGGAATAAACTTGTCAGAGAGATGGGTTGATGCAGTTTCAAGATTTTAAACAGTTCAGTGGATATATGTTGGGTGTACAGGTTGTGGATTGACATGATTTTCTCGGTATTGAATATTGGCTTAGTGTTTTCCAAAGCAAAGCTCCTTTTTGCGATGTGTTCACTGTATGGTCTTACACGTGCACATGTTTCATAGTACTCCGCCCGGTCAAAGCTTGGTTCACTTCCAAATAGAAGGCGCACGCATCTTTTTTGGATGGAGAACAGTTTAGATAGTCTAAAAGGTGTGACACCACCCCAGCTACTGATACAGTAGCTCATATGAGACGTGAATAAGGAGTCATACAGTTTAAATGGTACTCTGTTTCTGGAATAAACTTCATAATACGTTTAATTTTTTTTTTTTTGAAAATTCAATTAATTATTATTTATAAATCAAGCATTACATTTCAGCCATGCAAAATTACAATGACATATTTTGATAAACTAATTGATAAATGGTACTGCAATATAAGTTGCTTAATGTTTGGCCGGATGACAACTAACTGAAAGAGAAAAATAAACTTGATTACATAATAATTAATTCGGCTGAACCAACACATAGCAAGAGCCACATTAACGTTGGGGCCGTCATAATAGCTATACTTGGGGCCGTCATAATACAGTGTATTGGATATGCCCCGCTTACTAGTTTAGCTCTATCTAGTCCCCTGCTACACGGCATGTAAACAGGGATTGGCTAGTTAGAGGCGGTCCGTGTAGGCCTTACACTGTGCTTTCAGTAATACTCATAGCTTTACTTGTAGTTACTTTACATTTTATGTTATCTAGTTGGGGTTCCCAGGATAGTTCATGGTCTATGATAACACCAAGGAATCTCACTTCATCTACCCCCCCCCCCCTCCCCTCCGCGAACTTAACCATCAGTAGGCCAACATATTTAGTTTAAGCTTAATTTCTTTACATATTATGGCACCACCATGGTGCCCAATACTTTTAGTGAAGGTCTGATCTAGAACAGTTAACCAGCAACTGTGGTATATCAAAAAAACCATGTTAGTACGCGTGGGCGTACTTAACCACCTGGTATGGCACAGCATCGAGATATCACCATAATTCCAAAAGCATTCAGGTGCCCACAACTTTTGGCTATGGTCTCAATACCATAAAACCTTAGATGTGGCCTCAATGTGGTTAAAACATGTTTATTTTGGACCTTCGGTCAACAGAAGCCATCACAAATTAACCATTATTCAGCAACCACCGAACTTTTGGTGCCTTATTTGTTTTGATATTTGATTATGAGAGATAGCTGAAGGATAATAAGTGATTTTAAAGAAAATGCAACAAAATGTGTGGCCGTATGGCGGTTAAAACGACCAAAAACACTGATTTAGGTCAATTTTAGACCTTTATTAACCATGGACGCAACAAAGGACTCAGCAATGTTTCTGTGCATATAAATGAGATGGTAGTAATATATCTAGATAATGCAGCATTATTTACAAAGCTAATATGTGCTCTAAAAATGGTTAATTAGTGCAAATTATGCAAATATATGGTATTTTCTAGACATTTTAACCACCTTAGCTGCACATTGATCGGAATGCATGAACTTCGAGTCAATTATGCATTTGGATAAAAAGGTAAAAAAAAAAAAGGTTTGGTTTTGGTTTGGTTTTCATAAAAAGGTGGCACTAGATATTGATTTTTCACTGCCAAAATTGTGTGAAGCATTTTGAAATACTTGTTTCTCAAGGAGTATGATATGAAAGTTAACCAAATTGTAATATGTGGTCCAAAAAGATTGAAATGTCACATAATTAAGTCATTCATCTCTTTATATCTGTTAATTGTGCAGATATGAGCCAGAAATCACAAAATATTCATTTCTTGCACCTCTAATGATGAATTAACATTCTGTGGGTTAGTCCTGCTTCTCAATGTGATTATTGAACCTTTTTGAGTGTTAAAAGTGCAAAGAATCACCGGTTAAATGTGGAGTTACGATGCAATTATCACACACAGGGTTAATTCTGACTAATTGTTTTAAAATGATGAATGTGATATGAATATCAACGGAATGATTGTAATAATGAACTCTATCGATCACAATTATAGCATGCTAACTAATATTTAGAGAATTTAGATAAAGTGCCATAATGAGTCAAAAATCACATTAATGAGCATGTATTGAAATGATGCTGTATCAGGGGAATGTATCACTTTTTGGCTCTATATCAGGTTGGTATTCATAGTAAATCTGCAGTGATTTGTTGTGACACTTGTTTATAATAAATAATAATAATAAAATTTGGTGATAAACCACAAAACCTATGCTCTATTGTGTGAAACAAAGATACTAGATCAAGATGACTATCAAGGAGTGTATGCATAGGACATAAAAAGTTTTGGAACGAAGATGACATGCTTATGAAGCGAGCTAACAGTCTAATTGCTAATAAGTTCAAAAAGATCAAGACATTAGGTTGCATCCTAAACAGTTTAAGCAAATAACATAAAGTTATTTTGTCAATTAATCGCTTATGCCATAACTTTTCTTAAACAGGTGAGTTTTTAATAATGTTTTGAACAGATCAACATCAGAACAAGTCTTAATTTCAATTGGTAGTTGGTTCCAGATTTTCGGAGCAACAGTCTGAAACGCTCTTGGGTGCGATCTTGTAGATCCGACAGGTAGGTGTAAGGAGGAAGTTCTTCTGCTACTCGAACTAACAAATGTTACTAGATCACACAGATATGCAGGAGCAACACCATTGACTGCTTTGAAAATCAGTAAACATAACTTAAACTCAATCCTTTCCTTCACCTTGAGCCAATGAAGGGATTTGAGCTTCTCCTCGACTGAGTCTCTCTTCTTTAATCCAAAAACCAGACGGCATGCTCGGTTCAATTCTGAATGTTCTGCAGCTGCGTAATTGAGGCTTGACTACAACCATAGTAAAGCGCATTGCAGTAGTCAAGCGATGAGATTACAATTGCTTGAGTCAGTGTTCCCATCTGTTTGGTTGTGAGGAATGTTTTCATCTTAGCAAGGTCTCTTAGTTTCAGAAAACACGATGTTTTAAGTTGCTTGATTTGCTCACCAAAGTTTAGTTGAGAGTCGAGACGAAATCCGAGGTTCTTTGCAACAGATGACAGCCTGACACACGTCTCAGAGTTAACAAACACGCCCCCTATAGACAGCTGCTGGAGAACAAGCGGTGTCCCAAAAACAAGAATCTCAGTTTTTCCTGCATTGAGCTGTAGATAATGTTTTTTCATCCAGTCATTAATTTCTTGGAAACATTTGGGAACATCGTTGATAAGGACGGTGGGCTCCTCGTTTGGCTTGAAACTTTTATACAGCTGATGATCGTCGGCGTAACCCTGGATGGAGAAGTTCAAATCATGTGCTGCTGAGTACAAAGAGCGAATGTAGATGTTGAATCCAAAAACCAGACGGCATGCTCGGTTCAATTCTGAATGTTCTGCAGCTGCGTAATTGAGGCTTGACTACAACCATAGTAAAGCGCATTGCAGTAGTCAAGCGATGAGATTACAATTGCTTGAGTCAGTGTTCCCATCTGTTTGGTTGTGAGGAATGTTTTCATCTTAGCAAGGTCTCTTAGTTTCAGAAAACACGATGTTTTAAGTTGCTTGATTTGCTCACCAAAGTTTAGTTGAGAGTCGAGACGAAATCCGAGGTTCTTTGCAACAGATGACAGCCTGACACACGTCTCAGAGTTAACAAACACGCCCCCTATAGACAGCTGCTGGAGAACAAGCGGTGTCCCAAAAACAAGAATCTCAGTTTTTCCTGCATTGAGCTGTAGATAATGTTTTTTCATCCAGTCATTAATTTCTTGGAAACATTTGGGAACATCGTTGATAAGGACGGTGGGCTCCTCGTTTGGCTTGAAACTTTTATACAGCTGATGATCGTCGGCGTAACCCTGGATGGAGAAGTTCAAATCATGTGCTGCTGAGTACAAAGAGCGAATGTAGATGTTGAATCCAAAAACCAGACGGCATGCTCGGTTCAATTCTGAATGTTCTGCAGCTGCGTAATTGAGGCTTGACTACAACCATAGTAAAGCGCATTGCAGTAGTCAAGCGATGAGATTACAATTGCTTGAGTCAGTGTTCCCATCTGTTTGGTTGTGAGGAATGTTTTCATCTTAGCAAGGTCTCTTAGTTTCAGAAAACACGATGTTTTAAGTTGCTTGATTTGCTCACCAAAGTTTAGTTGAGAGTCGAGACGAAATCCGAGGTTCTTTGCAACAGATGACAGCCTGACACACGTCTCAGAGTTAACAAACACGCCCCCTATAGACAGCTGCTGGAGAACAAGCGGTGTCCCAAAAACAAGAATCTCAGTTTTTCCTGCATTGAGCTGTAGATAATGTTTTTTCATCCAGTCATTAATTTCTTGGAAACATTTGGGAACATCGTTGATAAGGACGGTGGGCTCCTCGTTTGGCTTGAAACTTTTATACAGCTGATGATCGTCGGCGTAACCCTGGATGGAGAAGTTCAAATCATGTGCTGCTGAGTACAAAGAGCGAATGTAGATGTTGAACAGGACCGGACCCAGCACAGAGCCCTGTGGGACTCCGAACTTAATCACTATCTCATAAGATTCCTCATTTCCAACTTTAATCGTTTGACATCTACCTGTGAGGAAGCTGCTGAACCATTTCCAAGCTGTCCCTGTTATTCCCAACTCATTTCTGAGGATGTTCAGTAGTTTGCAGTGGTCAACTGTATCAAAAGCTGCGCTGAGATCTAGGAGAAGAACAACAGTTGCCTTGCTTTCTGTAGATGCAATGAGCAGATCGTTAACAACTCTCACAAGCAGAGTCTCGGTGCTGTGTTTTGATTTGTATCCAGACTGCTGTGGGATGTTCAGGTTGTTGTTTTCTAGATGTTCATTTAGACGCCTGAGCACTACTCTTTTTATCAACTTGCCTACAAAACTAAGGTCATGGAGAAGTTCGTTATTAGAGTAATAGTGGAATCAATAATCACAAAACACTGATTTTAAACTGAGTAAACTAGGCAAGTACTTTTACAACTCAAGCCATGATAATTTTGTCTCCATAATGTGACAAATGAATCAATCAGTATTGTATAATACTTAATTGAATTTTTGAAATGTGATTATCGATTCATTACCTTTCCTTTCAAAATGTCATTACAACTTGAACATTACATATGATTCAATTGTCACACTTTAAAGAGAATCACATATTTGGTAGCTCGATTTATGTGATTTTTGAATCATTTAAGGACTATGAATGTTTCTAGACACTATCCTTTTGATATTGAGATATTGGTATCTCAGATCACGTGTACATCGTTCCTTTTTTATGACACAGTAATTTATTGACACTCACAGCTATAATTTTAATCACTGAATCTGTATTTTTATCTGTGCTCTGCGTAATGCATCACATGAATCAGTTTTTTTTAAATCTATTAACTTATTACACATTTGTGCTCTGCTTTAGCATCCCCTGACTATTTAAAAAAATTGTTTGTTCAGGCCATGACCTCATAGTCAGCCAATTGGCCATTGCTATATTATGTGTATATTGTTTGAATATTCTTTCTTCAGTTTAAGCACCCAGATCAAAAATTATCGCTCAAAGACCTTCAATATGTTATATAAGCTTAGACATGGATTCAAAAATCACATCGCCATGTTTGAAGCTCTCTCATCATCTGTTCTACTTCAGAGGGTAATTTATTTTATATTTTGAAATTGTTATTATTCCAGTATAAAAAATAAATTTTCTAATCGTGTAAAAAATCGTGTAAATTGTTTAATTCACAAACCTTTTTCGACAGATAGACTTTGTTGCATATTCTGTGAAACATCCCGCAATCTCTTTTTGCTTGACATCTATCGACAAAATATTAATTTGTCCAAGTGAAATAAAATTGGTGAAGTAGAAATAATTTGAAAGTTTAAATAACTTATTTTCAATTAACATTGGATTAACAAAACAAGAATGTGTTAGATTAGATTTGATTAGATTAAGAATAATGACATAAACATCATCACTAGTGTTATCTTGTGAAAATTTTTGATATAATAATAATACGTTATACAGGATGGCCCATAAAACACTACCCATCCTTATCTCTTAAAATTGTAACAGCTCGCTGAGATTTTGCTAATTATTTTAAAAACAAAAAGTGGCATACTTATGTTTTGATAAATATTTTTGCTTCTTAATTTCACAGAATGTTAATAACAAGTAGCTAAACCTTTGTGGCAAGTTTCGTGTGAGTGAGAGCTTCGATGAGCTTATTTGACCAATTTAGCCCCTGAGCGAGCTAGCTTGAATTTCTCACCCAGAACTGTTTACATTGGTTAATAGAAACCACCAAAAAAATCCTGGGTAAATAAATCAAAAAACCAGCGATTTATTCACGTTTTACCAATTCTATTCACCATGATCCATCGCACATTCCATTCTCTCTATATTTTAACTGATAAGGACTATCACAGATGATTCTTCCTGCTTGTTTATACTGTTCTTCTCACATGGAATGTGCGATGGATCATGATGAATAGAATTGGTAAAACATAAATAAATCGGTGGTTTTTTAATTTTTTTACCCAGGAGTTTTTTTGGTGGTTCCTATTAACCAATGTAAACAATTCTGGGTGAGAAATTAAAGCTAGCACGCTCAGGAGCTAACATTGTCGGACAATCTCAGACTCACACAAAACTTAGCACGAAGTTGTGTCTAATTATGATCGACATTCTCTAAAAATTTGAAGCAAAAATATTAATCAGAACGTAAGTTGTGGCGCTTTTCCATTCTGAAATAAAATAAATAGCAAGATTTGAACAGAGAATGTTATTTTATTGCGGATGAGTTACACATTGAAAATATTGAGATAACAATGGATGATGTTGGCAGAGAACTGAAAAGAATTAATATTAGTAAAAGTAAAGGGCCAGATGGCATTCATCCTAAATTATTAAAAGAACTTGAACATAATTCAAGTTTTGTTTCTGCTGTGACTAAATTATTTCAAACATGTGCTTCAAGTGGAAAAATTCCAGAACAGTGGAAGACAGCAAATGTTACATCTCTTTATAAAAAGGGTAGTCGGAAAGATGCCCTAAATTACAGGCCAGTGTCACTTACATGCATTTTATGTAAATTATATGAAAAATTAGTAAGGAGGCATATTATGAGTTTTGTTAGTAAGAAGATAAATCCAAACCAGCATGGATTTGTAGAAGGTAAATCTTGTTTATCTAATCTATTAGAGAGTGTAGAATGTATCATTGAACTATTAGAAGATGGTGCACCCGTAGATGTGTTTTACTTAGATTTTTGTAAAGCATTTGATAGTGTTCCACATCATAGACTACTTACAAAAATGAGAAATTTGGGTATAAGTGGTAACACCTTAGATATTGTGAAAGACTTTTTATCTGGAAGAAGATTTAAGACATTTGTTGGTGGAGCATATTCCTACCTTCGTGATGTTTTATCAGGCGTCCCACAAGGGTCTGTTTTAGGTCCTTTATTGTTTGTCATTTTTATCAATGACTTGCCTGATTGTGTTAATGGTATATCAAAACTGTTTGCAGATGATCTTAAAGTTATTATGGATGCCAATGACACTGAAAGCACTTTCAATATGTTAGAAAGCTTGCAAAACTGGCAAAATGTGTGGCTGTTAAAGTTTAATCCTAGCAAATGCAAAATAATGCATGTTCCATTTAATGAAAATCCCCTTCAAGAATATGTATTTAGTGGTGTTACACTTGAATGTATTGAAGCAGAGAAAGATCTTGGAGTTTTAACTTCTTCAGATTTGAAATGGTCGAAACATATTAAAAGTTGTATTAGTAAAGCAAACAGTATGATTGCATGGGTTACAAGGAATCTCATTATAAGAGAAATTAATGTTATGAGAAATGTTTATAAAACTATAATAAGACCCCACTTGGAGTATTGTGCTCAGTTGTGGTCTCCACCTGCCTGCCATGGGAATTGGGCTTCTATCATTGAACTGGAAAATGTCCAGAGAAGGTTCACACGCCTTATTGATGATATTGGAACACTTCCTTACAGTGAAAGGTTGGATGCCTTACAGATTACAACACTCGCAGAGAGACGGGTTAGAGGAGATTTGATTGAAGCCTACAAAATTTTAAATGGATTGGTTGAGTATGGAAAAGATATTTTCAATTTAAGTAGATCGGGAGATAAAATTGTTAGCACTAAATCTAACAATATTGATAGAAATATTAAAACCTTGTCTAATAATTTTTTATCAGAGCGTGTTATCAGCTTTTGGAATAAATTGCCATCTTTTGTTAGAAATTCAGTGTCTGTTATTGATTTTAAAATTAATCTAGAAGAATTTAAAAAGACTAATAATTTAGTAGACACAGGCAACTTTTGGGAAGTGTCAAATATAGTTTTAGCAAAAATAGAGGGTGTAAATTATATCGAAAAGAAGAAGCAACAAGTCCAATATTTATATAAAAACCCTCGTGTTGCCAAGAGAAAGGGAATAAATATCTCATGAATTTATTTTTATTTATTTTTTAAATTAACGGTTTTTAACTTTTTAAACTTTTTTATATGTAAATAAATTATGACAATTATGTTAGTTATAGAATTTGTTTGTTTTTTAATGACGAAGGCTGTGAAATGTTCACAGTTCTGATAATGAGGAAATCAGAAAGAATGTTTAAAACTAGTGATGATGTTTATGTCATTATTCTTAATCTAATCTAATCTAATCTAAGATCTCAGCGAGCTGTAACAATTTTAAGAGATAAGGATGGGTAGTGTTTTATGGGCCACCCTGTATATACGTTATATATGGGATAAATTATATATATATAGAGTCAATCGCAAAATGAAGCAAAAATTATTAGTAGAGGCTCTTACGGGCAAAAAGACGTGTTTTCTGCTATGAGTTTAGAGACCTAACCGCTAATTGGACACAATAGTATGATGTCTAAGGATCAGCTAGAACGGACATAATCTTGCTGAGTTATAGCTGTTTGAAATTTATGATGAACGCGCGGGTGCCAATTGATACCAACTAAATGCTTTTGCGCGTAGTGCGCATCGAAAATTTGGCAAAAACGCTTGCGGAGTGACAATTTTCAAACTTCGATAAAGTATATGAAGTGGGTACTTCTCGGAAAGGAAAAATTAAGGCAAACACGATGTGACTATTTTTGGGTTTATTTGATACAACTGCAAAAAATTATTCAAACTTCAAGCAAAAAAGTCAAAATTTTTACCACTTTTTTAGATTTTTACCTGCGCATAAATAGAGGGATTTGTTTTATTTTTATACCATCTTGTGCGGCTGTCTTTTAACTATCTTCATGCAAGTTTTGCCGACATGCCAACAAAATTAACTAGCTCAAATTATCAAAAAACATGGTTTTTTAGCCTATTTTTGGCCACAAAATCGGTTTTTTGCAATTTTAACCGCACTAACTCAGTCCAATCATCTTTAAACCACCTTTAATCGATTCTACGGTCAAAAATACGTCTAGTAAAGTGTATCTGGGGTCCCTAGCGTATCGAGCAGACAATGCCCGTAAGAGCCTCTACTATATAACACTAATAGGAGCTAAGTCGAATAAAACAAACAGGCAAGAGCCTATAAGAATTTCTTGAAACTCAGGGAAATTCCAAGAAAACCTGGGAACTGATAAATAAAATTCGTAATAAAGAGAAACATAAGTAATAAAGAGAAACATAACAATTATCTTTGGTTCCATCCTTATGTGGCAAAGAAGCGTTTTATAAATCTTTATTCCACTGGGAAGTTTTTAAAATAGGATAATGTTTTTGATGAAATTGTTTTTAAATATTGTATTTGATAATTAATTAATGTTGGTGGGGAAATATTTATTATATGTTTTTTCACACAGTGCGATGATAGTTTGTAGACATGTGTGGTGATGTGATGTCATAAATTTTACTTTACTTTACTTTACTTTACTTTGGCAAACAGAAACGTGACATCAGACCTATATTTACTGAAGACAATGAAAAGATACCTAATCAGAGAGTTATAGCGAATGAATTCAATAGGTGTTCTGTATCCCTGGTATCTAACCTTAATTAGAGGGATTCAAATAAATCGAAGTTTCTACAACTACTTACATAAATCGAACATAGCTAATATATATCTACATGACTGCTCATCAGAACTTCAAAATGGCAAGGTTCGTATATTTTTAATTCTCTTTGCTGTATTGTATAATGTACTATTTGTAAAAGTTTCGAATCAAATCAACATACCAGTACATGTAGTAAAGGCAGTATCAGGCCTGATTAACCCACTAATATCTGTATTGTACAACGAATCTATCCAACAGGGAGTTTTTTCCAGAAGACCTAAAAAATCAGTGTTACTTTAGAAACTGTCACGATAAACTGCATAATAAACTGAATGATTTTGGGATACGAGGGACTGCAAATAAATTAATATGCAGTCAACTTTCCTGTAATTGTTGTTTTCCGAATATGCAGTATGATCCCTTGCTTTTCATTATCTGTATCAAATGGAGGAACTGTTATTGAATTAGTGTTAGCTGAAGGCCCCATCATCTAAACAAGTTTCTAACATGTGCAAGAACAAGAGAACTTGACAACCAGGCACTTGACCATACACATTCTTCCAACTAGAGCACTTTAAACCACTTTTCAAGCAACAAAACATCCTGGCTTTCAAAAAATGTATATACATATCACACAATTATGGAAGTTTTCGAAATACTAAAATTAAGGTGCCCAGTATCACTGCAACAGCATTATCAGAAATCTTCTAGAAATAAAACCACTTTCATTTCACAACTCCCAACTAATGACCTTGTATCAAGATCCACCAAAATTTGGAGCACAATTTTACCTAAACTTAAGTTTCTTGACTACTCCTAGAAGATTAGCCTTGCTGAAAGAGTGGGTACGAAAACCCCTTCGTGCCAAAAGAAGAACAGTGGTACAGTTAATGCTTTTTCAGTAAAGGGCTCAAGCCAATTATAAGTAATCGGTAATATAATGATTCTAGTGTGCAAGGTTTTGTAAATGCGCGGCACCTTCAAGTTGATATCAGCTCGGTGCTCATCCATTTATAATTAGCTTAAACTTGTCATACGTTGCAAGCCTGCTGCGCGGCCTCGCACTAACTTAGTGAAAGTAGTAAAACGTCTAAGGGGAACGTGAGGTAATATAATGCATACAAACCTAAACTAATAAATTCAAAATAAAACTTTCAAAAAATCATGCCGATGAGAATAATTTTTTTACAAACTTGTTTTTGAAATGTAAGATATATAATCAATAATAGAGACCAACAAAACATATTAAATATATGTGTATATATAGATATCATAGATAACCATAAAAAGCCGCGCGTTGGCTGATTGCCTTTTTACAAAGTTCGATGATACTTTATAAAAATGTGAAATGATGTTATGTCATAAAATTTATTTTACTCTTCTTTCCTGTACTAATAGACCCTGCGCGGCGCTTATTTGTGGAGGCGTTTGCGAAGGCCGGGTGATGTGGTGGTAACATAATTGCCTCCCAAGCAGAACACCCATGTTCCAATCCGGTCGGATACAAGTCGGCCAAGCTGTGATTTAATACAGTTTTGGCTGTTGATACACACTCTCTGGCTCGCAGTACTAATCCTTTACAGTTAGTAAAGTGCCCGGCACAGATAAGAGTGGCTTAGGGTTTCTGAAAAGGAGATAGGCACCTCAGGCCATCCCAACGTTCGGAAGTGACCTGCCCTTGAATCTGTATTGCTTGCGACAGGCTGAGTATTTCGTTGAATTGCAACATTTTATTTATGTATAAATATAAAATAACATGTCCTGGTTGTTTATATATGGCAAATTTAAAAAATCATTTTAAAATTCTCCCAATAAATGAAAATTAATAAAAATTGTATTCTTTTTTTGCTATCAATACATTGATTAACAATGTCACCCAATTAAAATCAAAGCTTACGATTATTGATGGGTTGATTTCAATAATGGGTTGACTTCGATGCGCAGCAACAATGACAGTTCGCGCGGCGCGTCGAAACGGCAAAGTCCTCCAATCAATACATTGTACTATATTTTATTCGATTTGATTAAATTCAATTAATTATTATATACACAAATCAAGCGTTACATTTGAGCTATGCAAAATTACAATTAAATATTTTGATACACTAATTGATGGTAGTACAATATAAATTGTTCAATGTGTGGCCGGATGACAACTAATTTGAAAACAAAACAAAAAAAATTGATTATAATTAATTCGGCTGAACCATCAGATAGCAAGAGCCAAATAAATGTTTGGGTCGTTTAGAATACACTGTACTCAATAAAATAACTTCCACTTTTGTATCCTTGTTGTATCCTTTTATCCTAACCTTAGCCTATAAGTATCATCTCTCGCTTTGTGAAGTTTTTTTTGCTGGAACTTCATATTTCGTTTATGGGTAACTTAAATAATACTCTCAGGCTTTATATTACGATCTAAAAGTAAAATTGAATTTTAAATATAATAGAGATGTGAATATTATATCAAAATTTAAAACTTTCAAAACGGAGGCTTATAAATATTATTATATTATGATTGTAAAATAAAGGATAAAATTTTAAATTTGTTTCACTAAAAAATTTGTTTCACTTACCTGTTCATGAGGTTGACCCCCAACAAGGGTGTAAGTTTTCCTGTCTGAACTGTTAAGTCACAGGAAAGTATATTTGAATTGCTTTCAATTTGTTTTAGCAACCATCGAGAAGCAGTGGTCTTCCGTAATTGTATATTTAACTGGTAATAGTAAAGTCAAATATTTCGTTCTATGAACATCTAGCCTAGTATTCTGAAGTGTTGACGATTTTAAGATCAAATATAATATAAAATTATTCAAACAATATACACATAATATAGCAATAATTTCTACTTTAATATGTAAATAAATTATGACAATTATGTTAGTTATAGAATTTGTTTGTTTTTTAATGACGAAGGCTGTGAAATGTTCACAGTTCTGATAATGAGGAAATCAGAAAGAATGTTTAAAACTAGTGATGATGTTTATGTCATTATTCTTAATCTAATCTAATTTAATCTAAAATGACCCTATATGAAATCAACCCTCTAAGAATTTAAAAAATTCCCTTAACAATCAAAAATTACCCTTGGCCTTGTGGCTCCAAGTTAAGATCTAGACTGTTTATATCAACGATGTTTTTTCTTGCACCTCTGTCTCCACGGAGTGAAATCACTGTTGTTCTAAGGATTTCAAAGCGAAGGCGCTTTCTAATGTATCCTACAGCGTCTGAGTACCTCTGGCCAGTGTGGTACTCTATCTTACTGGCCAGCTTTTATATGAAATAATATTGGCAGCAGTGGACAATTTCCGTTTCCTCTGTATAAGCGAAAGATAAATCTAACGAAAAGATAAGGATTTATTATAGCATTTAATTTTGTTAATTTTGCTACTATTATGATCAAGGATTAAATACCAAGCATATTGAAGTGTAGTATAGTGTTATTGGACTATGTTTATTTGAAGATAATACTGATATAATATCGTCTCTTCAAGTCCTTCTTTGCCTTCTCTTTCATCTCCAAAACGAGCAGATGTTGTCTGGCTTGCTCTTCAGGTGACCAATCTGGAGAAGTGTAAACTGTTTTGTGGTGCTGACTCCGTCTCAGGTTCTTCGATTTCAATAATATCTCGTGGACATTATTGGAATTTGTGACCGATATTTTGATAGGTCTGGTCTTGTCGGCTGATCTCCTTCCAATCCTGACAGCTTCATACCGTGGTTTCACTTCGATCTGTTCAAACAGTTCGTCTACTTTATCGGATAGTTTTTCATCATCTGTCTCCATTAAACCAAACACGATTTTACTGCGGTCCTCCTTCGATACAGCACTCTGAACTGCCTTTTTCAAGCCCTGTTTGGTCAGTGCAGTTTCCGGCGGGTCCTTTAAAACAGCTTTACTGTATGACCTGATTTCAGCTTGTACAGTTTCCTGAACGGCAGATTTGACTGTGGTCTGAACAGATTCCAACTGCTCAGATTTGCCCTCAAGAAGTTCACTCTGCAGTTTGATAACCGAGTTTTGTGACCGAATAAGAGAGCTCTTCAACTCCTCTTCAACTCCTCTTCAACTCCTCCACATCTTCCTTCGGTGCCTGTCCGGGTCGATATATCAGTCAAGCTTCATGTATGTTATGTTGAGCATTCTCAACCAGCAGATGTGGGAACTCCCACGAAAGACCAAAACAGATCTAAAGAGACACTTAACAACATTGGAAAAATAGACTTCAATTTTTTTATATAATTTATAAAGCGTACATTATTGCCCACGTTAAGGGGCCTGTTAATAATTTATTCAATTATTAGCTATTTTAGATTTAATTATAATAATCCTTTATTTTGACAGCTTCTCTGACAAATATCTTCGTCTCTTTGTACACACTGTACAACAACTTTGACACAAATATTTTTATTAATTTTTGAATGGTAGTAATATACATCGTTATCTCAAATTATTTGTTATATAGTATTGTTGAAAGTATTAAAACTATATTAATATAACACATTTATATATAATATATATTATTAAATACATTTATGCCACTTTATTGACACTAAATTTTATATACAACTAGATGATGAATGTAACTATAAAGATTATAGACGGATCCAAGTAAGCTGTTTGATTCATAATGTTAAGAGCATGAGCAATTCTAATTTGATTGTTTACCATATCATAGCATCTCTATTTTTTCCAATAATGTGCTCCAAAAGTCAAATGTTCTAACTTCTCATTTTTAGGGGAAAGGTTAACGCAAAAAACAAGAAAAAAATCTTCCAAAGAACATGCTACTCGTAAGATTTCTCTTCTTTTAATTTATAGAAATTAGCTAGGTGGCCTTGTGGTTAAAGCATCAGCCTTCCGCGCAGAAGGTCCAGAGTTCAAATCCCAGTGTCACTTAGTCTAGGGAGTGCAAGTGGCTAAGGATCCATTGGATCTATGCGATCTCATCAGTCTACTAAGCTGAATGATAGGAAACTTGATTGAAACTTCCATTCATTTAATGTAATATTTTCAGATGTGGATCACGAGGCCACTTGGCCAAGACATGCAGGAACGGTACGTACCAGTTTTAAGTTAATTATAGAAGGTCAACATAACACTGCTTACAAGCAAATTTTATACACCTAGAACAATAAATCATTTAAAGCTGGATAATGGCATTAATCCTGGCAAAAGTCCAGCACATCCGCTAAGTTTCTCGATGTAATCCGACATTATATGGTCCTAAATGTCGAAGCGTGTAATAAATGTTAGAATTATTTATTTATTTAAATAACACTAACTACTCGGGTACACTTTTTCACCAGTGGGGCATTTCGGAATCACACCCTTTTTTACCGCACCCATATTAAGTGAAACAATTAAGAACCCCACTAAGAACCCCACTATAAATTATCTCAGCTTCTGATTGAGATACAGATCTCAGACATGAACCAAAGTTTGCCTAAGATGCATGATTATATTAGTGCTATCAACATAGTAAATAGTTAAGGCTTAGGAGACTTAGTTTTTGATTTTACTGAGAAAATATCCTCAGACATGAACCAAAGTTTGTTTGCCTAAGATGCATGTTTATATGTGCTATGAACATATTTAAGGCTTAGGGGACATAGTTTTTGATTTTACTGAGAAGAGAATTGTTTTTGAGAAAAGACAATTTTATTATTTATAATATTTATTTACAATAATACACGCTGTCAACTATAATACTAGCAATCTCACGAGTAACAATTATTACACTTATTTCAAGATATCTCAGCTTCTGACTGAAGCTAAGCGCTCATCATATTGTGTGGGGTAGAGCATGGTTTTAAAGTCTTCAGACATCAGCTTCAGGTTGTTGAGTTATTAGGTCAGATCCCATTTTTACGCTCTCGCAAGTACTGATTAATGCACTTATTTAAAGATATCCCAGTTTCTGATTGGAGCTAAGAGTTCAATTTGGGCTTAAAAATGGTCAGATTGTGTATGGTAGAGCATGGTTTTAAAATGGAGTAGAGCATGGTTTTAAAGTCTTCAGACTTCAGCTTCATGTTGTCGAGTTATTAGGTCAGATCGCATTTTCACGTTCTCGCAAGTAGCGACTTATATGCACTTATTTCGAGATATCTCAGTTTCTGATCGGAGCTAAGAGTCTATGCTGGGCATTGAATTGGTCAGAATAATCACATTCAGCGGTTTGAAACATGTTACAAGAGCAGAGGTTTTAGTGAATTTTACTGATCTTAGCAAAACAACTTTTTCCTAGCGATTAATGAAGGTCCATTCAAAAAATATTTTCACCATTGCATTGCATTGCAGTAACCATACTTGCAAGAGCGTAATAATGGGTTCTGACCTACTTATTCAACAACCTCCGGAAGTCTTAAAAACCTCAGGAAGACTTTAAAACCATGCTCTATTACACTCAATGAGATGATTCTGCCCATCTTATGCCAAGCATGAACTCTTAGCTCCAATCAGAAGCTGAGATATCTTGAAATAAGTGCATAAATCGCTACTTGCAAGAGCTTAAAAATTGGATCTGACCTTACTATAACCCAACAACCTGAAGTCTGAAGACTTTAAAACCATACTTTAGCTTTACCCCCACACAATGTGATGATTCTGACTATTTCAATGCCCAATAGGAACACTTAGCTCCAATCAGAAGCTGAGACATCTTGAAATAAGTGCATAAATCTATACTCGTGAGAGTCTCCTAGGCCTTAAATATGTTCATAGCACTAATATAAACATGCATCTCAGGCCAATTTTGGTTCGTGTCTGAGGTCTGTACCATGTACCATATAAATACCTATTATTCCTTCTGATTTAGGTATGGATATTTATGAAGTTGACGTTCCCCCAAATCATTAACTGCTTTTTGACCTTTCATGCCACAAATCATTATTTTCCAGACAACATTTTTAGTTAAAAATTGTGTGATTAACAAAATCATCCACAGGTCGAAGTCGACAAAGGGGTAACGAAAGTGAAAGAACCTATTCTAGGTAAATATTGTCTCAAAATAAATATCTCTCACATCTCGATTCTTTCGTTGAAGCTTCCAATTCTGTAATTTCATCAGTGGATTTCTTAGTGGATAGCTATTTTTAATGCCAAACTGATCAAGTACCTCTGGGCTGCCGATACAGTCTTTCCAGAAATGTGTTTTTTGCTAGTTATAATTATGTCTGTCCGATTTCCTGTCCGCTTGACTCCCCTAACTTTCTTGTGCATTGTGACGGAGCAAAACATTTATAATTATTTACGATATGTTTCATTTCTTGTTATTTCTTGCTTGATTTATGCATATATAATAATTAATTGAATTTTCTAATAAAACTATAAATTGTAAACTTTTATATTTCAATATGCTATAATAAGGCAAATTTTGTATTTTTTGACTCCACGACAACAAACCATTCCATTAGAGCGCCCATATTTTCATTGGAACCTTAATAACATGCATAACTTCAGGTCACGATCCCCCCACCGCGACCGGACATCCCCAACAACCCCAACACCACAGGTTCATTCTTTAGTACGAATTGGAAACTTATCAATTTTTGTTTGCAGTTTTTTTTGCAGTTACAGTGCTTAAGCTTAGTGAAGGCATATCATGGTGCATGTTAGAGGTTTCACTTGCACTATTAGAGGTGCCATAGCCCATATCTCAAATTGGTGATTTTCTAACAACCAACAAGATAGATGATTTTTTATTTGAAAATAGCAAAATATACACAAATGTGCAGCCGACCGACTTATAAGTGCTAAAAAGCGTGTGTCAGTGAAATAAGTACAAAGGAAACCTTTCAAAACAGGAGTTTTAGGGCCCACCCAAAGTCTAAATAATCTCCACATATAATATTAAAGTTATGAAATGGTGAAACACTGAAAAATAGTGTATGTATAATGTATATAGGGGGGGGGGGGGGGGGGGGGGTCCAAGGGGAACTTTGGGAAAGTCCCAAAGATTTCTGAAGTTCCACAAAAAAAAAGTTCCCCAAAATTCCCCAAAATTATTCGAAATTTCTCTAATATACATTAATACCCATTAATGTTAACATGTATGTTATTTTATGAATCTTAACTTACTTGTTTGATACTTGCAGCATGATAATTTTTTTGGCATGATAATTTTTTTGGGGGATTTTGGGAGTCCCCCAGGTTTCCTGAAGGTCCCCAAAAAAAAGTTCCCCAAAGTTCCCCTTGGACCCCCCCCCCCTATATAATTGTCTCTCAAATACAGATAACGTTCAAAAACTCTCGAGATACGATTATCACACTTAGGGACATGAATTGCTTCAATGTGGCTTCTTAACACAGCTACAGACCTTCCCGTACCGGATATGATATCGTTGTCGAGATGAGTCTGTTCAGCCCTCTTGAAGGCCAGCAACCAGATGCTTCCTTGTTGCTTGTTCTTTGCTGGATCTATCTGGACAGATCCACACATCGTTGTAGGTCTCGACTAGCCTCAGTCTCCCTGTTTTCATCTCATGAACTGCTGTTGAGCTTGGGACGGCAATCTTGACTGGTCGGATAGCTGCTGTACTACCTGTAGCTGTAGTTGGTAGATCTGAGGCCAAAAATAGGGTATGACCTAATAAAGCAACAACCTGAAGTCTAGACTAGTCTGTAGACTATGAAACCATGATCTACCCCACTTAATGTGATAATTCTGGCCATGTTTATGCCCAAGACGAGCCCTTAACCTTTAGCTCCCATCATGCCAAAAGCTGAGATATCTTATAATAAGTACATAGATTTCGGCTTGCAATCAGCGTAAAAATAGGTTCTGAACCTGAGCTGAAGTCATTTGTATTTAAAACCATGCTAAACGCTCGATGTGATGATGCCATTTTTATGCTCAAGATGCAATGAGCCCTTAGCTCACACCAGAAGCTGAGATATCATGAAATAAGTGTGATAATCGTTACTCGGAAGAGCGAAGAAGGGCGTGGTCACATAACTCAACAAGACTTTAATACCAAGTCTGTAGACTTTAATACCATGCCTAAATGTGATGATTCTGATCATTTTGATACTCAAGTTGATCTCCTTTCTCCAATCAGAAGTGGAGATATTATGTAGGTTTACATATCGCAAAAAAAGGGCATGCTTAATTGTACGCTCAATTGCGCAAAACTGCCCATATTCAGGAAGTCTACCCAAGCGAAATTTGTTCCTTCCAGCCAACTCAAGTAGCTTGGAAATGAGCTTTGTCCCAGATCTCCTCCAAAATTGCGGTTACCAGAGCTGGAAGCTGTTCTTCATCCTCTTCTTTCAGCCCAAACACAATCAGATTCTTGCTCCTGTCCTCTTTTGCAGCAACACTCTTTCTTCATCACGTTTTTCAGAATTTTAGAATTTTACTGTCACATAGCGTGTACAGCTGCAGTTGCACCCTAGCTCTTTATCCCTGACTCCACCATACTATTGTTTGTACTGTCTCTTCAACTGACATCTTAAGTAACTGTAGTTCGTCTTTCTGCACCATCAGCTGGCCCTGCTGTATGAACACTTTTTCCTCGTCTGTAAGTTAGCGCTTCTGTCCTGAAGCACTCTATGATCTCCATCATAATGCTCATCAAGGTCTACTGCATACGATAGTCTTTTAATAAACAGACGGATGCGCTTCGCCCTGATTTTTATCTGTCCATAGTTCCGTCAATGCCATCGTCTCTATGCTTTTTCAGTTTGTTTCTATTCTCAATGAACCACACAGAAACCAAGCCCTCCACATCTTCCTGTTCATCATATTGGAACTCACAATTGTTCCCCGAGATAGGGGAAATTCAGTCCATTCTTCCATATTGTACTAAGTACTTGTATAGTAATGAAAAAATACACACAAAAGCAAACTAAGCCACAACGGGAAACTAAAATTAAAGTTACAAGAGATAATTCAATGAAACAATAAGTTTTGCGTGAAACAATAAGTTTTATTTCGCACACTTTAATCATAAATAAAATAGGAGTGCCAGGAATAAGGAACCAAACCGCTTGGGGCTAACAATGGCTCATTTACAAACCACTTCAGACATGTTATGTTGTTATTGATGCTCAATTCGTCTGGAACTGATCCTATTGACCTCTAACATTCTATAAAATCTTTTCTTAAAAAGCTATAAAGATGCATAACACAAAACACACGAACAAAATATTTATAATCCATATATACATTTTTTATAGAACTTTTAAATTTCTAAAAAACTAATAAGCCTATTATATATATATATTCATTTTGCACCCTGAGAAGAGGTGATCACAGAGCAGAGGAGAGCAGAGGTAGATACGATAGCATGTTCATGACTAGGTGTGGGGCTGTAACATAAGCCACACTGACTACACATTCACCTACATAATTCTAACACCCAGCCTTATTTTCAGAAATCACAAAGCACAAAGTCAACACCACAAAATCAACACCAACACCAAAGCACAAAATCAACACCACCCTACCCATTACCCTACCCACATGCACAGTTTCAAGACCCGAATCCGAATGTTGTCATCCGAAAGTTGTCAAGATCAGAGATAAGACTTGAACAACAAGTTGTTGTTGGGACGAGGCCCAGGGCCAGGGCAAGATCAATATGAATTGTTGCTGCTGTGTTATGGTCAAGTTCGGAGACAACCTGTACATTTTTTACTTTTTTAGAAGTGTGTGGTGGAGCCAGCTCAACACAGACTGAAACTCCTTGATTATATGGCTGACAAGACATTTTTCAGGACTTTCTCTGAGTAAAAAAAAAATTAAAAGGTTGAACGGTTGAGCAGATACAGGTGGTATTAAACAAACCCTTAAAAGGTGGAGATTTAAGGTGGAGACTGGCTCTGGTTGAAGAAACTTTTGATTAAGGTGGAAAAGGTTATTGGTAACACAAACTACATCAAATTTGCAATCTGATAGTTTTATCAATATTTTATTTAAGTGCTCAACCGAGGTGGAGAAATTAAATGCACTTTTCAAAGCTGCTCAACCGGGGGTGGAGAAAGGTTTAGAGAGTTCTAGGTTAGCTAGAAAGTTGCGTCTCGGCCTTTTCTACTTCCCGTTAAATTTTGTTTTTTCCATTGACGCTCAACAGGGTGGAGATCTTTCATTAGGAAACAGTAAAAAGCCTGTCAAACATGCCTAAATTCATTGGTTTTATCACTAATTCTAATCTGCTCTGTTAACTGCTACTGTAGGGGATCATAAAACTGTTACCCCTTCTGTCTTAAAGCAAAGTGTTCTAGCAAATGAAAAAATTATCAAAGTTGTGAAAAGGTACTCAACAAGGTGGAGAAATTGTTGATTAAACATTAAAACATTAAAAAATGCATTAAAACTGGCCCCACTGGGTTGAGTTGAGCTTTGGCAGTTGATTTTTGGAAGAAATAACATTGGGTGACCCTTTAGCATGTATACAACTCATCAAACTAGCCATCAACCACTCAACCGCGGTGGAGAACCTTGACTTCTGAGGTCAAATTTACGCCAAAATTTGCCAAATTTGAGTCTCCACCTATGTTGAGTGTACTTTTCAGCAAGGATGCCTTGTAATATGAGTTGGTAGATGATTTAGAATCATTGGTATTGCAAATGGACTGCCACAGTCACTCTACAGCTCCTAAACTACAGAATAACAGATTTTGAACTGCATGTTATGCTGTCTCCACCTCGGTTGAGCCGATTCTGAGGATCCTATTCTATGAAATATGATTGGTATAACCCATAATATTAAATATTAGGACTTTGGAGCAATTAAAAAGCATGAGAGGGTTAGTTCTAGTCACTTATATTAGCTCATGTAGTCAGTGAGCTGCTCCACCTGTGTTGAGCAGACAAACCTGCTCAACCGGCACTTTTTGAGTACCCACCTGTCTTACTTTAAATTGTGAAATTTGGAGTACATATTTTTTTCATAAGTGATTTACAGCTCCTTTATTTTTGTAATTTTCAGGTGGCCACTGTCTCCACCAAGGTTGAGTTATTTAAATTTTGAACCCAGATATCATTATAGAAAGGTTTGGAGTATAATATCTGAAGAGCCTGTACCCCTTGGACTTTCAGAGGAATTATAATTAATTTTACCGTTTATGGCAGTGAAATGAGTGTAATTAGTGACTGATTTTATGTACAGGTTGTCTCCGAACTTGACCTTATTATTTCCTGTGTGAATTTAAGATTATTTCCTGATGTTAACTCCTAAAAATTAACCGAAAAGATCTTCCTTGATTTTGCTGTTGACCAACGGGTACGGTGATGAATAAAAAATGAGACTCCCTTCTTTTAAGCCCTCAGCTTCCACCTACCACAACCACCAACTTTACCCTCAACGATACTCGAACAGTTTCCGCCCCCATTTGATCAAATTGGTTGATCTTTGTCCCCGATAATGGTCTCGAACAAGGGGAGGGGTCCTATAAAAAAAATTGTGCAGTAAAGCACTGTTCGCAAAAATCGCCTCACAGGTAGTTAAAGCTTCCATAAAAACATTTTAGCGGAGAGTATGCCTAAACTTCCTATCTATCGCATCCTAAAGCGATTTTAGCAGCAGAGGTCTGTAGCCAGAAATACAGAGACAAAAAGGCCATCCTGTATTATGGCACTTTCGAAAATGACCCAGTAGGAACTGCTGGTGAGCCACATAACCGGCACCCTACCAAGATCCCAGATCTGTTTTGGCTGTACTCTCGGTTATATTTCCAGGGCAGTCACATGACTAAATGTTTGTTGTCTGAAAGTTGTCAAAGCCCCTAAGATCAGAGATAAGACCCAAAAATGGGAAGTCATGAGCAAATTTGAAAATATGTATAATATTGACTAAACGCTATATTTTGCTATCGTAGAGAAGAAGTATTTCGGTCTGACTGGTGTCCATACGTCAACAAGTAGGGAATTTTATGCTTGAGACTAGGGTTCATCAGCATAGCTAAAACCAGCGAGAAGATATTTGAGCTCAAAACCACTTGAGGGGTAAAATTTGACCGTGTGAAAGATCGAGGCTAGGTCAAACTATCGGCTTTAGCATGGTCTATTATAATGGTACCACGTAAAAATCAAAGTGCCTGGAGTCTATCTAGTGCCTCTTACCTCCTACATAATGGGCAGGTTTTCGAAAATTTATTATAATTTATAAATTAATTAATTCATCAATTTATCACTCAATTATTCAATCAATTTATCACTCAATTTACTGTCTCACCCAATCATTATATCTCTTCCAGCTATGAATTCACAGAACACACGCAACATGTCATTTCACGAAGCCTATAAGGTTTCAGAGAAACTATACACAGCATGACAGCAGAATAGGCTACACGTTCCCGACATATGTACACCTCCCGATAGAAATAAATCTCCAAAGACTGCATGAGAGTTTTTGCAGGCATAAACTTCACCACAAGAGTGCAATGTGGTCGATGAAACGTCAGTTTCGTTTGTCCCAGTCGTCTGTGACGAAAAAAAGAAGAAGAAAAAAAAGAATATTTACGTGTTTCACTAATTTATATTGACTGATAACGACCAAAAAGCTGGAATCTCGAACTTGACGCTAGGGGGTCTCATCAAAATTCTTTTGAAATTGACTTATAGTTGTTGCTGATAGACTAGAGGGGGGGCCGGGGGGGGGGGGGGTAATACCTATCAGATGCTTTTGGTCCCATGAAAAAATATTGTTCCTAGCCAACATTATTGCGGGTTAAAAGTCAGTGTTTTATACGTGTAATTGTATTGCACAAGCGATTTTAAATCGATTTTAGTAAACATTTTAGCTCATAACTTTTATCTTATAGAGAATGAGTCACACAAAGTCGATAATTAAAGACTACTCCATCGTTGAATGGAAGGTACCGAACTTAAACTCATCACCAATAGAGATTATCGAGACAAAGGTAACTTGATCGAAGATAAACTTAAAAGTGTATTCCGAATTTTCAATAAGCAAGTGGTGCTATCTACGCATCAACAAAGTAGGGTAATAAAATGAATATCGATGATATAAGATAAAATTAAATTGCCATATCTTAAGGCCATGCACATATTTGTAACTGCTCAACTTTTTTTATAAATAATAATGAGGTTAACCAATTCTTACAAAATTGACTAAACAACATTGAAGCTAATAAAATCAAGTTTAAGATGTTATTACACACAATTTTTTGTCATTTCGGTCAGCAAATGTTAACTCTAAATTATAGATTCCCCAACTGGCCTTAAAACGGGTTGTAGGATTTTACTAACAAAAGACTAATTTCTTTTAGTTTTTGAGTTCGTACTGTGAAAAGAATACAAAAAATAAGAGTAAGAAGCTTTCAAACGGGAAGTTGTTTGTAAGAGGAGATCTGTGCACGTGGGCATGTGGGAGGAACGTTTGGATTGCAGCATTAATCCACTGCACTACGGGTTTGTTTGTTTTCACATAAAATTGGAATTTTCATTTATTTATAATTACCATTATAAACTATAATAAACTTGGCTAATAAACATTCCCTATGGATGATAAGGGATAAAAGATAATATAGATAAATAAATTAAAGCTACACAAAGTTAATCGTCAAATTTTTTATTAATTTAGTCGTGATTTAGTGTGATTTGACTTAATGCGACTTCAGCATCTAGCTGAACTCTATCCGACATAAGTCCTCCAATTTCTTCCAAGTCGTTGATACCTGCTGACACAGGATTTTTCTGACCAACAGGTAAGTTTTTATGATTATCTGATCTACTAAAAAACCAACAAAACTCTGTTTTCAGAAATGGATAGAGCCAAAAAGCCTCACAAAGAAATCGCAGAAATTTTTCATAAAAAAAAATTGTCTTTCTTTGATGCTAAGGAGAAAGCCATAAAAGAAGTTCTGGTGATATTGTAAGTACTGAATACAGTAATGTACAGTAAAACGCCCAGTTTAAAAATATAAGTTGTTATAAATGGGACAACGGTTGGGGGGGGGGGGGGGGGAGGGGGTATCGGTATATCATATCAGGCCAGGGTTTCCGGTAAATCGGGCGTGGTGAATCGTGGTTTTACTGTATGAAACCTGCTATCGTATAAGGAACATTTGTTGCCATTACAAGTCTAGGTGTATTTCCTCTATCTTCTCTAAAATAAATATCTATTAGAAAACCTGCAGTTGCAAGACCAGTGGCTCCGGCTCCGCCCAGTGTAGATGTAAGACCAGTTGCAGTGGCTCCGACCAGTGAAGTTGTAAGACCAGTGCAGTCAGCTTCAGGGGAGACATTAGGACAATCTGTTCATGTAAACCAAGATAAGCCAAGTCCTACAGAAGACATCCTCCGTAAGGATTTAGAGGTATGTTATTGTCATTTAATGGGGAATTCCAAGGGGCTTGCGCAGGGGGGGGGGGGGGGGGGGGGGCAAACAGGGCGGTCGCCCTCCCCCCAGTGGAATAAATTTTAAATATGACTAGGAATCAAGTTTGGGAAGAAAAAAAGGCTATACATTTGACTGGTCACTGGTCAGCTCTTGTCCCAGGCCAAGATTATTTTGAAATAGTTATCGTATCCAGTAGAATAACTAGCAGGATCCGTCTAACCCTAAAGCGGTGTCATTGAACATTTTTGAACATTTAAAATATAATTTGGAACATTACAGTAACGTTATTCAAATCTCAAACAGAAAAAAGTATATTTCAAAGCTTTGTGTTTTGATCATTATATTATTATGGGTGTATAGTGATTTTGATTGCATAAATTTGATTGGGCAGTGATGGTGAGTGAGAAGATGATGGGAGTGCCAGCCAGTAACTCAGTCAAATGAACAGCCCACTGAGGAGCCCAGGTCAAGATTTATGCGATATTGCGAGCCAGACTCATCGCACAAAATTTGTAAATAAATGAGGAAACAGAAAAAGTTTAACTTAAAAGTTGAGGGAATTAGGAACTTTCAACTTAACATGTATTTTATACTCTTAACGTGTATTTTATCACTTGTTTATAACGTGAAAACTTCGACGTAACGCGAGCGAGATTTGTGCCAGATTTTTGCGAGTTTCGTTTAAATCTCATAGCTAGGCTCACGATATCGTGAGATTATCCGCGAGATTTCGGCACCCTCTTTCAGCACTACATATTCGGTCGCGCGCTTGCATTTTCATCGCTTTTCAGCGTGTTTATTCTTAGTTTATTTACAATGCAAGTGATGCAACGGCCCCATAATACAATTCCTCATCTTACTGGCCTTTTCGTCTTTATCATCAAGCCGACTTTTCATGGTCAATGAACTTTTGGTATTGATTGTTTTGAATTATTACTGGTTGTGACTTGTGTTAGTCTGACGGCTTACTTTTCTGTACTGTTAGTGTCTAAGTCTTAAAAGATACTAGTTGTTGTTGATACTAATCGGTTTATAAGATCAAGATTTACAGTGGTTACTATAGTTACCATGGTTACCATTAAAGGAGGTCCGGTAACGGTCGAAATCTCAAGGTACTATTCCTGGCTACAGTCGACTCCATCTTTCTCAGAATATACTTGATACTGCCATAGGCATAGTGAATGTTTCTTTATTAAAAGTTTGAGAAAGGGTCTCTTCAACTGGAGAACTGACTTATTAATCCTAGCAAGTAATTAACTCTGGATCCTCATCACATTGATTTCATTCTAAATTCTAGCCATAAACAAAGCAAACATTACCAGATAACTCCGTTTACCATAATTTGACAATTGACGTGTTCTAGTGCGAACGAGGCCTTCCCCGGACAAATCCTTAAATGCCAGTCTTCTCTAGCTGAAGTACAAACAGTATAATCTATCGGATAACGTAAATTACAAGGTGCTCTGATGATAATTTTAGTAAAATAATTAATAATTGCCAAAAAAATGACTGTCAACGAGACTCGAACCCGAGACAACTGCATAACGATCGCGCCCTAAACCATCGTGCTACGAAAGTCTTATCCCATTTACAATATGTAACATAATATAATTCATAAAAATATGCACGTAAATTTTTCGTTATTTATGGATCCAATAATATAACAGCGACATACTTACAATTCTGAGAAATAAACATCGAGCGACATAAAGCAACTTACTTACAATTTCGCTTACGAAGGGACTCGCGAAATCTTTTTAAATAGAAAATAATTTGTGGGGCAAGAAATCTTGCAGGCTGGGGGGGGGGGGGGGGGGGGGGGGTTGGTGGGGAGTACATTTCGCCACTGCACGTGACACGTGAAAATCGCACTTTTAGTCTCAAAATCCAATCTCATCGCACTTTTTTTAGAATCTTGATAGGGGCTGAGGAGTGGGTGAGCGCAAGCGCGAGAATGGCAGAGAGGGTGGCATAAAACGGAATACACGGCCACAGAAAAGACACAGAAACTAAACCGTGCGCAGTAAGTTAGCCAGTGTCTGAGAGCTAGTGTTGCCCGGCAAGAGGCATCCAAAAGAGGTGCCGTGGTGAACTGTGCATGTGGAGGCAAAGTTCGAATGCAAGGCGACGCAACTCAAACTGATGATGAAGAGGTAGACTGAACAGGAAGTAAAGAAAAAGGAAAAGGAGATCCAGCTGAGGTCTGGCTGAAAAGCTCACAGACAAAATCATCCGTGGCTGTCTACCCCGTACGTAGGCAGTGTCCGAGATTTCAGGAATCAGGATACACTCGAGCAGTGCAGAGCTGATTACAACCAGGGTCCTCACGGATACCCCGCCTCGGAGGTTGAGCCAATGCCTGCTTTCGATACTTATGTCAAGACTCAAGAGACTAAAATAATTATTACCTATTTAATTCGCGTTTTTGACACCACTTGGGAGTCCAAATTTTGGCACTAAAATTCTTATTCCTTGGCCAATTTTTTATTTTTTCATGCTGATCTGAAGGCCATCAAAGCATTTGCCCCAGTAAAAAAAATTCAGTTGTATGTCGGGGTCTTTTACGGTTTTTGCAGAAAGTCGCGATAAAGTTGATTCCATGGTGTCAGTAAAATGGCACGGATCCATATTATATATATATCGTCTCGCTTTATATATAGTAAGATTACCGGATGAATATGCAATTGTAAATTTTGAAATTAAATAAAAAATATCTGAGAATTCTTTGATTCATTTGAAACGCAAGGATATATTTTTGAAGCAGTACCCTACAAGAATCTTTTTTTACCAGTTATCAACAAATTTTGACTAGGTGTTAAATTCCTGGACGCCTGACTATTTGCAACTGCCCCCCCCCCCCCCCCCCCCCCCCCCCCCCTTTTTGAAATGTTGACCTAGAATTTTTTTGAAAATTGCCTTCTACAGCAACAAAATATTTTTGCAACGTAAAAAAGATTTAATGACATCAAACACAAGTTTTATTGTGAACGAATATAGTGCCTTTGAACTAATTAGGCCGATACAAATGCCTTGTGCATATAATATATTTCCATGAGTTGGCTGTCGCTATATCTAGGTAGCCAATCCTTCATGGTCGGGTGGGAATCGATGAGGCTCAAGAGAGATATATGAGAGGCAGATTAATATGGGAAAGGACTGAGGTTCAGAATATCAAAATCATGATCATGGGACATCACGATCCAGTACCAAATAGCGTATGCTCAACCTTACTGCCACTCAGACTTAACTGGAGATATTCGAAATAAATTAAAATTCGCGCAATCTTTATTTTTAATTTGTCCAATATTTTGAATCCAAATTATTACCTAGTGTCTAATCGACTACTTTGAACCTTCTGTATTGATATCCTATTGGTCTATCGTATACAGGGTTACCAGGGGACCTTAAAAACCTTAAAAACCTTATAATTGGCAATTATACAATTTTGGGCAAAAAACCTTGAAAAATACGTGAAAAACGGGCAAATTTTCGGGTTTTTAAGGTTCTTTAAGGTTTCATACTTAATTATACTTAGCTTGATCTAACTAGATTTTCCGGATTAATAACATTTTCTGAAATTATACCTAGCTTGATGTAGATCTGATAAGTTTTCTGAAATTTTGTACTTAGCTCGGTATAGATCTGATTGGATATTCTGATATTATACCTAGCTCGGTGTAGATCTGATCCGACTTTCTGAAATTGTACCTAGCTCTGTATAGATCTGATTGGGTTTTTCTGAAATTATACCTTCCCCCTGTAGATCTGATTGCAATTTCTGAAGCGGAAAACCTTTAAAAAACCTTGAATTTGAACTTTATTGCATTACGTTTTTCCAAACTTTCGCACTTAAAAACCTTAAATTCATTTCCAACCTCATTTAGCCTCATTTGGGGTATTTAAAATCAGCAAAATTAGGAAGAGGCAGAACGAGGCAAATTAATCTAGTTTTCAGACTTTTTGAGATAAGAGGCAACATCGATTAATTCGAAGTCATTGCACTATAATTCGAGACTGTAATGTATCCCTCCAAAGGGGCACAATTATAATATCCTGGAGCTAAGCTGGGGTCAGACGATATCCATGAGAACTTATCGGAAAAGTTCACCTAAAAAAGGGGATGCTGTAGAAGGGAATGGTCAGTGGACTCATTAAAAAGCCTGGTACAAAAGGGATTTTGTGACTAAATTAAAACAAGTGTCTCTTCAATCACATGACATTCTAGGGTTATTAACCCTTAACAGTTAACAACTTTATACCCGGGTACCTCCGGAATTTTGCCAAAACTGTATGTTTAATTTGAATTTGAGGGGAACTTAAAATAGCACATTATTTACAACTGAAAGGCCCTTAATAATTTTAGACCAAAAAGATGAAACTATATTAAACTAATTTTTATCTTACCTTATGCGTACAGCCATAATAGTTACGGCAAGACTTAATATTTCTGTGAAAAATTCGTATCAAAGGTCATCTTTCAGGAACCCATACGTATACGCCCCACCCATAAAATTGGTTATTTGGCTCCCGAAGGTCTTGAGATCTCAATGTAGGCGGTAAAATTGGGGCTTTATTTTTCGAAATAAATGGAATTTACGCTCTTAATTTTACTGAAATTTCGAAAAATACACAAAAATCTTTCATTTTAAATCATAGAAACATGGGACTAAAATTAACCATTTTCCACAATTTCTATTAGAGTATGACACTTTCAGAGCCCTGAAAACACACTTGCTTCATCCCTAAATCGGCAATTGCATGAATTTGCACCGTCAAAATATATTATGACAGTTAAGTTCGGTTCTTATGTTAGATTATAAGTCGAAGGGTAACATTTCTCCATCCCTTTCGATCTATAGCACCACTATGGTACAAATGAGGATTTGAATCAAGGTTTTTAAAAGTTTTAATCGTTCTAGTAACATGATTTAATTGTAAAATAATTTTTAAGAAATTTATAGACGGTTGACAGGAATGAATTAATATACTGAAGCATTTCGATTATGAACACATTTTTCAGGAACTAAAAGAAGCTCTAAATGGATTAATGGAGAAATTTGAAAACTCGGAGATGGAAAAAAAAATCCTCAAAAGAACCGTAGAAACCTTGAAGGATGAGCAGAAGGTCGTGTCCGATTACCTTGTCGAGATGAAACACACTGTGCGGGGGTTAAAAAGGACTATTGATGACCTACAAACGCCTGTGGAGGATGCAGCCTATCAGACTCCCCCTGGCCCTCCTGCCAAGAGATTGTGTTCGAGTAGCGAGAAAAGCAAGAAATCAGACCTTCTGCTCCCTGCTTATACCGACGGGGGAAAGTTAGAGGAAGAGTTTAAACTTGTCCTTTTGAATGCCTTACCAGCCTCAAAAAAGACTCATACCACTGTATGGAGGCTACTCATTAATCATAAGTACAAAAGAAATCCCAACGCAATTAATTCCTTAAAGTTGCCGCCAATAAATGGAGCAAGGAAAGAAAAAGTTAAAGAATATACAGAAAATGACTGGAAATACATGACCTGGGATGTAGTAGTTGCATTGATTAGGGTAGCAATGGATCACCTACCTAATACTTTTGAGGATGTAAGAAGTGCGAGGAGATTACTGATGAATTTTTTGGACAACAGCAGGCAGAAAAATGGAGATAAGCTTGCAGAGATGTCACGCAGAGATGCCATTAACCAGTCGATCAATATCACTCCGACATCTGCTGCGCAGGTTAATCAATTCGTCCCCAGAATGCATCCTATACCTATGCAGAACTACAATTATGACGAAGAAGACCAGCATACGACAACAGCAGCCGTCGGTTCAGCAGAAAGTAACTACTAAATCAAAATGATTGGCTACCCTATGTGGGTGACTAGGCTGTGTGATAAAACTCAACAACCCTGTGTGGATAACATGGTTTTCTCTGTGTGAGAAATCTCAACAATCCTGTGTGGATAACATGGTTTTCTCTGTGTGAGAAATCTCAACAGTCCTGTGTGGATAACATGGTTTTCTCTGTGTGAGAAATCTCGACAATCCTGTGTGGATAACATGGTTTTCTCTGTGTGAGAAATCTCAACAATCCTGTGTGGATAACATAGTTTTCTCTGTGTGAGAAATCTCAACAATCCTGTGTGGATAACATGGTTTTCTCTGTGTGAGAAATCTCTATAATCCTGTGTGGATAACATGGCTTCTCTGTATGAGCAACGTAACCAGTATTTTTTATGCTTCCCTTAATGTCGTCGGTGGATTTCTGCTAGCTTGATATTTGTCAACATTATACTAACAGAAATTTACCAGTGACATGTAAGTCAAATCAAAGATAAATTTTACACTGTAATTTTGAATCTCTGATTTTTCTTAAATTAAAAACAGCTCATCGTTCTATTAACAACTATTAATAGGAAAATTAGCTGTTTTTATAAAAGGCAAATGGGTCCGGGCTTGCACTAGTGGCAGTCCACCCGGGAGGCGGTAACTATAGAAGTTTGAACATGTGATCAAATGTCTATAGGCTAAACTTTGCCTTTCGACCGTCAAATACTGTCCTTTTACTCAGATAAATAATTTTACTTTATTTGTTCATAAAATCTGAACTGATAAAAAAGTCCATAATCTTGGTATTTCAACACTAAGTCTCGCTTGAATGACTTACATTTACATCGTTATTGGGTATATTTTAATGTCGAAGCGTGTAATAAATGTTAGAATTTATATATTTATATAAGACAAACCAGTCGATATAAATAAAGTATTATTAAGCAGAACTTGAACAAGTTCCACAGCAAATAGTGTAATTTTACCTCATTCGGGTAGCCTAAAAAGGCAAAATTTGGACGAGGTAAATGAGGTTGACCCCCCCCCCCCCCCCCCCATCCAATAGTACAGTCAGTTATGCACATTTACCTGCACGATTTGAGATTTTTTAACTGAAGCGAAGCGCAGGCCTTCATCAAGGTATTAGTTACTCCTTATCAGTCGGAGCAGAGGCACCTATTTTAGCAGGGGCATAATCCTACATTACGCTTTAATTTTGAGTCACCGAATCGTGAGTCGTGACTGACCCGCATCTAAAATTTAATACGTTGGCCTTGATAGCTCAGTCACTGTGTACACAATTGTAATAACTCTTAATAATTCTTTCTGGTATGACTTACTACCACCACTGGTTCAAGCAATTTGTCAAATCGAAGCATAAATCTGTGTTCATATTTTTCAAATGAAGGTTCATTTTGGCATTTATTTGATAGTTTGGATAGTTGGATCGAGCCAAATTTTATTGAATTGTGTTTGGCCATTTAAATTACGTTTGTCCTGAAAAAATGAGAGTTATAACTTCTCAGATGACCGACGCGAGATAAAAAGCTTAACGAGGTTATTCATTATGTGTGATCAGGTGATTGGGGTGAGGCAAGATTCGCATTATGTGAATCGTGCAGAAAGCCCAATTACGGTGTCTTAATTGGGTAATCATTAAGTACCCAATCAATTTTGCTAAGGAGATAAACAAATTGCTTGATAACTTCGTCATTTACTCAGTGAGATAATTATCATCTGTAGAATGTTTTAAAAATACCATAAAGACGTTTTATTTCCACCTAGCTTTTGATAATATTTCTAGTATCTGTCCATAATGTCTAAGCTGATATGAAAGTGTGCATTATTCTGGTCACTTCATACAATTATTTGTCCATAAAATCTGAACTGATAAAAAGTCCATAATCTTGACATTTCAACACTCGTTTAATGAATGTACATCTTTGTTGGGTATATTTTAATGTCGAAGCGTGTAATAAATGTTAGTATTTATTTATTTATTTAAATCCGTTTTGCACTATCTTTTTAATTCAGATTATATTCCGGATTAAATAACCTATTGCAATATGTTACAACAGAGCCTCTAACATGTTCACAAACACGGGTATAAGCACTTCAATGTTGATTGGGTGTGGCCCCTTAAAATCGAACTTTATTGACAGAATCCTTGAAAAAGTAGGCCTAAGTACAGTATGCCATCTGCAAAGCAACAACCTGCAAATAAAAAACACGGCGGTTGTATAAGGCCCAACGTATGGGTACTGACTTTTGCCCCCCCCCCCCCCCCCCCCCTGTATAATTCAAACATCAAAGATAAGCTATCAAAGTTCGTACTCTTCACAATACAAACTCTGGGCTGTGTCTAAGCTGGTGGAGTGAAGGAGTGAAACTTTACTTCGCTGTGAGGTGGTCAGAAGGTGATTGCTCTGTCAATTGCTTTGACAAAACTCAACTTAGCTGAATAGGTGAGTAATGCCCAAACTTCACGCAGTTCAAGGTCGAATCTGTTTAATTGATTGTATCATGACATCTTGAATTTTAGTAAGTATAAAATTAAAAGTGGTCATTCCAGTTAAAGATTATAGATTTGCATAAGTCAAAATAATGTGATTTACGATCATGGATGCTATTTTTCGCTATATTTCAGACCACCCAACAAGAGACTGGTGCGGTGACATATAGAACACATATCAACTACTAAGATGCATGGACGGCGGACGTGAAGATTGCAGAATATCGGTAAATTTTATAATGTTATTTTATTCAAATAACACAATTCCACATAATCGGTTCAAAATTCGATAGTTTCAGAACTTGGTAACCCTGCTATTGTACTTGATTGTCAAAGTAATAGCGGAGAACAATTATTGTGTTGTATAAACATATTTGTCTAGACTAACCTACAATCATTACAATAACTACTGCTCTACTGGATGTAATTTCTACATTTTGTCAAATTTGGGTATTTATTAATTAAGATTTGCCGTCATGAATAATTGTATCGCAAATGATGAATAATTGTATCGTTAGGATCGGAGTTACCCTGAAGATACCAACAGTTACTTTTTCGTTACTTTGTCGAGTTCTTCCGTGGTGCCATGCCGGAAGGGTCATTAGATCGTATCAGGATCGCGATCGGCGAGGTCTACATTAAAGTCTCAGGCAATGATCAGTCTACCTGGAAGGTGAGTTAGACTGTCAAGATATTCATCAAATTCCCGTAAAAAGTCTGACATTTTGGACATTTTAGCTGTACAAGATCGATAGACACAGCAAAAACGAAGAAGGTCGTTGTTCAAAGGAGTTATGGGTCTTTTTAGGGCGTTTATTGAAGCTAAGATCTTTCTTAAAGGCAATAGCGACACCACATTCTCTACCGGCTCTAGATTGGTGAACAATATTATAATTTATAAGCCTAGGTCTTTAATAGAGCAATCCTCTCAATTTTATAATTACAGTTTTAGACATCCATTCTATGCAGTGTTTCCAATATTAGAATTTATGATATGGTATTGGTTGAATAATCGGTAATACATGCATTTATTAACTTTATACAAGTTTTATTAACTTTTGTTTTATTAGATATCTGATCACCTGGATGGCGAGTAATCAACCAGTGAGTTTGACCAACTGCAGCTGAAGCCTGCTGAGGGTTTTCCGGTATCAAAGCAAGAAAGTTCGACAAACTACACAGCAGTTGAGAGTAGCTGATCAATAGAGAAAAGTGAGTTTTTAGAAACAATGTACTACAAAATACATAGGTTAAACCAGAATTTAGGCTTTCAGGTATTAAAGTAGTGTTGAAAGTATTAAAGTTTTAATACTTTCAACATTACTATATATACTAGGTCAAATCATTTGTTATATAACAAATAATTTGAGCCTGAAGATGGCGTTGACACTGAAAATTTGCCTATATTCCTAACTTTTTCCGTTACGTCGGACGAAATGATCTCCGGAGGGACTCCCAACCCACCGCTTCGGCGGGTAGTTGATTCACCGTTCACAAGCAAGAGTGTGAGGTGTTCAGCTACATGGGTTGGGGGTCCTTATTTTTTTTTGGAATCCACGGTTAACTTTACCGCGCGCGCGGAAACCAAACCTGTATTTTATAAGTAAATGTTTTATGGACACAAATATACGTGATGAATATCGCGCGACGCAAAGTTTTGGAAACTCCCATTAGAATGAGGGTTAAACTGTCATTATTAGCTGTCTTAGCTAGCTCAGTTTTTTAAGACAGCTACCTACGACAGCTAGCGCGCAGCAACCCTCATTTTTAGCTGTCTTAAAAAGTGCGGCCTAAGACAGCTAATGCGCGCTAGCCGTCTTAGATTTTTTGTAGGGGAGTATTAGATAAAGAAGTAAGGTAGTAAAGTAGTAAATTAAGCAGTAAAGGTCGTTAGTACTTTAGTAAAAACAGCTGGGACAACATCCTTATCTGATCAGTTTAAAAACTGTTTGACTACTTTTGCAGACATGGTTTTATTTACTAGTGCAAAGTCTTGATTTATTTGAATGGACACGACTAATACTCCAGTAGCAGGGAGTGCACACTCCAGTAGCAGGGAGTGCACACTCCAGTAGCAGGGAGTGCACACTCCAGTAGCAGGGAGTGCACACTCGACCCCTCTCTGCTACTGGAGTATAGTACGTGGTGCAACCACAGAATATAGATTGCCTACTGATAGCCTACGCAGTAAGCCCCATAGTTGGTCCACATTTAGCAATTACACTCTCGTCCGTTTAACAGAGTTAAGACTTGACATATAATTTACTTTCTGCTATTCAGTGACCAATATAAGTGACCTGGACAACGTAAAATATAGGGCTCTTTAACGTATTGTTAGTTACCCGAAGGAACAATGAACATACAGTTTTATAGACTTCCGTTCGTGACGAGCTAATACATTAAGATCAAGATACATATATTGATATATTGTTAATTATAATAATGAGGATATTGAATCGGTCGTTCGTCTTTTCTTCTTTTGTGAGTTTATAATTACTAGTTTGACGTAGGTAAGTCAGCACTCAGAAAATATAATTATGTCCTTGTTTAAACCTTTATACTATTTAATAGTTTGCAGCTTAATAAATCAAATGGGGGTTCACGAATCCATAGAAATCCTTCTTGATACGTGCCTGTAACCACGGTGTAGTAATTTACTTTTAGTGTTAACATAAAACTGTGTTATTTTATCTTGATTAAGCAATTTTACTTTTTTTTAGAATCATGATGTATCCAAGGCTTGTGTTGATGGCTTTGGTTTTCGTGACGTTAATCGGACCTGCTGATGCTGAACAAATAAAAGGTATGGACTATGCATAATTGATACTGATACTAAAATTTATCAATTAATAAGAACAGCTTCGATTATGATTGAATATACCTTATTGGATATCATTTGGTCGTTGATTAAGTTATCAAAATGTTCTTTTTTACCTTCTACAATAATAACAATTTGACAATATTTTAATTCAATTTCCACTCAATTTCACTCTGATAGTGATAGTGATAAAATTTAGAAATTGATCAGATATCCGACTACCTTATCGAACCTTATTTGGACGGACATTACTTGAACGCTGGAGGCCCTAGCGTTCATCTTAATGTCCGTTCAAATAAAGTCCGTTCATTTAATGTCCGTCCAAGTTAAAGTCCGTTGAATTTTTTTCGAAAATGTTTCCATTTCGAACTTTTTGTCCAGAATATGACAACTTTTAATTTCAGTCAATTTCAATAGCTATCAGTATCATTAAACTAAACTATATCGTTGAATCAATGAAAACTAGTTATTGTAAAATTTTAACGATCTAAATTGTAAATGTCACATTATGGCATTATCAATATCTTGATCTACATTTCTTTCCGAAAGACTTTGAGGTTATTTTTAACGAAAAACATTGGGCAAATGAATCTACAACAATACATTTTATCGAGAACATCATATAGTGCCGTATGTTAACGACGAAAAGTTCTCCTTGGTCTGCCGGAGGCACAGAAAACTTTTCTAGTATATGATGTTTTCAAGGATCACTTCAAGGGACGGAAAAATTCAACGAAATTATGGCACTCAACAACATAGTTCATGAGCTAGTCCCCGCCAACATCACACACTTGTTTCACATTTCAGCCTCTAGATATTACGTTAAATCGTGTTGCCAAGAACATTGTCCGACGTTATTATAGTTCATATTACTCAGGGGAGGTAATGAAACAGATAAGTGTTGGGAAATTGAAAGCTCCACGTGATGTTAAGGTTAACCTAAAGTTGTCTTAAATAAAACCACTTCACGCCGAATTGCTTATACTTATAGTTATAAAAGTTTACACTGAAATGTAGGACCGAGGTAGTTTGATTAAAAAAAAGGTTTCCAAAAAGCGGGTATTACTGATGCTTTAAGCATGGAATATTTAATGCACGAAAACCCATTTGATGAATATGATATGTGATAGAAGACAATAATCATGTACACATATTTTAACATGTTTACTGATTAAAAACTGCTTTTTTTGCTTACTGTATGAAAAATGGGTTTGAAAATTATTTGCTAAAATTTAAAAAAAGTTTTAAAAAAGATGAAAAAAATTCGGATTTTTGATGGTTTTGATTGCCTTCTAGCGTTCATATTAATGTCCGTTCATAATTATGTCCGTTCAAGTAATGTCCGTCCAAATAAGGTCCGATAAGGTATATAACTACTACTAGTGTAACCCGGCCTTCGGCCGGGATTTCACTGCCGCAGTTAAAAAGGGTAGGAGTATTTAAATTTACCTACTGAGTCAAAACCCGCATTATCTGAACAATTCTATTCGGAGTGCCCTCACGTATCCAATAGTATCTTAAACTTTATTAACTCCGCACCACACCCGCATATTTGAAAACATGCATTACATTGTCGTATAAAAGTATGAAAGTATGAACTATCTCTACAGTTCAAACAGACCGCTATAGGCGCTCACTCCCCTATAAATAAGTTTAAAGTATCCATGACAGTGTAATAATGATATATGTACCAACGATACATAATATTATGCAGTAATGGGAAAGAGAGCAAGCCCTGTAACTCTTACCGATTTCTTGATTAAGCTGCTCAAGCCATTTTATGTAACATTTGTGGTACAAAAACCATCAATCAAACCACTTACCACCGACCGATTTAAAAACCCTTTACCATTTGACTTCCTCGTAGTTTTGTCGGCACTATACCGAAAAAACCAGCCCCGTAACTTTTACCGTTTTCTTGATGAAGCCGCTCGGAAATTACACGCAGACACACAAACAGAACACACACACACACACACACATTCTGAGATTATTGTTTAAGATAACTAAAGTAGTTTGAAAGATGTTTGGCCGGATATCATAACAATAATTTCGCCTGATTATGATCAGGGTAGCATCAAACGTACTAAAAAGTGTTTCCAGGGAAAAATGAGAAAAAAGGCAAAAAGGGGGGGGGGGGGGGGGGGGGGGGGGTCTTGATTACGGTTGATTATTGAGGAGGGGAGGGGGTTAAAAATTGCCAAAATATTTATTTCGTAATATGTGAGAAACCCCTAAGTATACAAACCAGACTTAGCTCCACATCCCAAAGGATGACCCGACAGGAAAAAATACTCAATCAAGCTTTAAAAACGCTTAACTTGATGACGTCATCGTCCATCGAGTGATGATAATAAAGTTAAAATATTTTTGCATATTATTAAAACTTAAGTTTAGAGTAGAATACCTTAGTGATTGTTTCTAAACTTGACATCGTATGTTTTCCACTTCGTATAAACAATAATGAGCCAGAATGCCAGATATTGGAAAATATGTTTTTTAATCATCATGAGGCTGCCACGCCCTCCTAGTCCTTTAATGAACTAGAGGTCTGAAAATGTTTGCATCGACTCCAGAGGTCTTACAGCCTTTGTAGATCATATACGACATTCTCCGCGCGCTCCGATTCACAGATGTCCGATTAACCTCGCCCTGGCCTTGTTTACAAATTCCGATTTACTTCGTTCCAATTTACCGCAAATGCAGATTTACTGCGCTCCAATTTACCGCAAACGCAGATTTACCGTAAACCCCAATTTACCTCACTATCAAGCCATCGTTTATCAAGAAACTACTTTTATTCATTATTAACGTTTCTAAAAAGATTAACAAATGGGTTAACTCCAGCTCCAGACGAGTGTGTTGGTAAAGCGGATGGATCAGACTACAGGGGAACTGTATCTGTCACAGTATCAGGACACGTCTGCCAGAGATGGGACTCTCAATCACCTAATAAACACAGCAGAACTGCTGAGAGGTAAGTTTTCTTGGTGCTTCTAAGGCACAACAGGTATAAGCTAGTCTCACCCACAGGCGGCAACAATACGGCATAATCCAGATTTAGATTTATTCTTCGAAATGTTTCTAAAAGGGCTCTCGGAAGAATCCAAATTGTTAGTTACGATTCACAAAACTACCTACTTTAGGACAATAGCTTATTACAAAAACATTTTCAGATACTCTGATTCAGGACTGCAAGAGAACTATTGCAGAAATCCAGACGGGTAAGTCTTCAATATCTGATATCTGGTATCTGGCAGTGTTCCATAATCATTGTTCCATAATAAATTCTTCATTATAACATGTGTCATCATTTTCCTCAGTGAATCAGGCGCCTGGTGTTATAATGCTGAGGGAACTGTGCCTCGATGGGAGTATTGTGATATACCTACATGCAGTGGTAAGTATTTTGATCTTAAAGCTAAATCATAAATACTCATAATATTATAGCTGAAATCATGTGTGGCGTGTGTCTATACTCTCAGTTCCGAAATTTTAAAGGTTGCGTGTGGGTGCAGTTACTTCACTTAGGGGTTGTTCACAAAAAATTGTTTTTTCTTTTTTCTTCTTTTGATCCTAAGTGCAGTCAAATTTTGAAATAAAGATATGAATTAATATTTTTTTCGTTTCAGTTGAAAGTGATTGTCACGACGATGCTGCTGATTGCATTCAATGGGCTTCTTTGGGGCATTGTGACACAGGTTTGTATAATTTCCCATTTTACACTGAGAAAACACAATAAAAAAGACATTGATTGTATTCAGGTTATATCTCTTCGGGGAATCTGTTGGAATTATCCAAATGTGTTAAGTTAAGTAGTAATACAAGGAGGAACAGGAACACATTTTACACATGATTCAAAATTATATCCAATGCGATAACTATAAATCATCCAACAGGAGATTACATTCTGTACATGAAAGAGAACTGTAAAAGAAGCTGCAATATTTGCACAAAAGGTACAGTTCTGTTTTGAGAATTATAATTGCGTTTCCCCGGGAGAACGCAATTATAATTCAGATCAAATTTATGGGAGAACTTCTCCCATAAATTTGATCTGAATATTGTTCAGGGACTGGGGAGGTTGGGGTTGTTACTAAATACAATATTTCGTAGCATAATATATACATTTCAATTTTCACGTCCACCAAATAGCTTTATATTGCATTATTTGCGATTATTCAATCAATGAAACAAGAAATTTTTCAATGAAACAAGAAATTTAATTTTAGCACATTTTTACAGAATAAAAAGATGTAAAATAATTCATAAAATATAATGCCCATTTGGTGTATGACTTTTTGTCCTGACTGCTAGTTTGGTTTATGAAGGACAGGTAACTAACGGGGCAAGGAATGCGCGTGCCTGGAAGCTTTTGCACACACCGAAACGCTAGTTCAGTTAAGTTTTTAGAGACAAGGCTCAGATTAGGACTAGAAGAAAAATTGTTAGCAGACATTAGAGGTTCTGTTTATAATTGTTACTATAGGTTGCAGTCTTGTTGTGACAAAAAGTCTACACTAAAACATGATTTAGTTTATATTTAGGATATAAAATGCAGCTTCAAGGTGGATATTGGAGAGCTGGTGAAAGATTATGGCCTTTGTATCAATTGTTATAATAAGCTATAAATATCTTAAACTATACAGTGCTAATTAAAAATTTCTTTAACCTTCATTCTCAAATTAGATTTTTTAAATTCAAAAATAAATATACAATGATTTTATTAAAACTTTCTCACACATACTTTACTCACAGGACAAGACTTGGAAAACAGTGGCCTAGCGTAATTTTAATTGAGATGTGTGTGACCAGCCAGTTATGTTTGGACAATAACATTTGTGCAGTCAAAATCTTTGACGGTCCAATCAAGCAGGGCGTGATTATGTTGATTAGCTAATAGCGCACGTTTTAACTTACCTCGCAAGCACATTACACTAGTAGTAAAGTCAGTCATTCTGAACTTTGGGGTTAAAATGTTAAAAATTTTGGTTGATCTAGTGTTGTGATTGTCAGGTGGGTCTGCCTGACAGATTAGAAGACAGGGTTTCCTTGAGGAACATGTGTAACCCTCATGTAGGGATATTGGAGCACGGAATTTCATTATCTTGTAGAGCTCGAGGTAACTGTGGTATGTATAGAGATTTTGTATAGATAGAATATTATTATGCTTAAATATCGGTTTGGTGTGCTCTTTTATGAAAAATTTTTGGTCAAGTTTCTGGTGTCCTATGGGCCTAGTACGTGCACAAGTCTTGAACTTATCAAGGTACGCCAGCCTGTCACCAAATAGTACTCTGAGACAGTACTTCTGAGCAGTAAATAATGAGCTTATACGTTGTTTCGCTGCCCCACCCCATACAGATATACAGTAGGAAAGATGTGATTCGAACAGGGTATAATATAATTGTTGGTGTAGAAATTCTGGAAGGGAGCAGCGAAGTCTACATAAAGTGGATGTGGAATGATTTAGAGTTCGCTTAAGTGCTTTGATGTGATCATCCCATGATAGGTTCTCGTCAATTATAACACCCAGAAATTTTGCGGATGAAACCTTTTTGATTGGAAAGTTGTCTATAGTTAATGCAACTTCAGGGTGTGATAAAGTCTCTGACTTAGAACCTGCCATGGTGGGTTTGAAGTGTATGTAGCAGCACTTGGACATGTTTATATGTAACTTATTCGCTCTCATATAAGACTTCAATGATGACAAAAGCTCATTTCCTCGTTCATATGCCTCACGTTTTGTTTTGCCGACAACAAATATATTGGTATCATCAGCAAAGGTAACAAATGATCCTAGTTTAGAATTGTTTGTGATGTCGTTCATATAAAGAAGAAATAGGAGAGGTCCAAGAATTGAACCCTGTGGGACACCAAATTGGATAGATAGGGTATCTGATTTTTCTCCTACAACTTCGGTGTATTGTTGCCTGTTTGTCAAGTAGCTTTTGATGAGGTTATTTGCAACTCCTCTCACTCCACATCCCTCTAATTTTATAAGAAGTGTTGAATGGTCGATAGTGTCAAAAGCTTTGCTTAGGTCAATGAATATTCCTAAAACATGATTCTTAAGTTTAAGAGATTTCGTAATCAAATTTACAGAGTAATTGACTGCATGAGATGTTGAGTGAGATTTCCTAAATTCAAACTGTGTCTTCGATATAACTCCCTGGGAGCTAACAAATCCGTATATTCTAGAATATATGAGCTTTTCAAAGATCTTACCGAAGACGGACAGTGTGGAGATAGGACGGTAGTTCTCGATTTCTTCTGGGTTACCTTTCTTATATACAGGAGTTATTTTACCAGTCTTCAGGACATCTGGAAATATACCTTTGGTCATAAGGATATTGAAGTAATTCGATAATACAGGTGCAATTACATGAGATGACTTTTTTACTACACTTATGGGAATGTCACTGGCTTTACCATTTTCGAACTCGCTTATGATTTTCAATATTTCGTTCGAGGAGCAATCTTCTAGCCTAATATTTTTTTCATTTCTTGGGTTCAGGAAGTCATAGAAAGTTTTCATGGGTAATATAGGCAGACCATAAGATAGATTATTCAGTGTCTCATTCAGCTTTGGTGCAATAGAGACAAACCAAGTATTGAATCCATTAGCAATAGCTCTTCTATCAACTATTCTTTGGTTGTCAATGATAAATGGGGGCTTGGTTTGCCTCTTCTTTTTGCCCCTGAGTTCGTTAATAATTTGCCAGGTTTTCTTGCTATTTTCACAGTTGTTTAGGATTTCGTTACAGTAATGCCAACGTTTGGCAGCTTTAATGATAGCTTTAAGCATCCTACGATAATCACTAAATACTTGGTAGAGCAAGATATTACCACCAGGGTTCTTATTAGTAACGGTGTCAGACCACTCCTTACGCAGTTCATGCTTTCTTTCTACAGACTGGATGATACTGTCTGTAATCCATGGGTTAAGTTTGGGAGTTCTTTTTGTCACTTTTGGTACCTCCAGTTTGCAATGTTTGTCAAATACCTGGTCAAAACATGCCGATTATTTGATTCCTTCAAGTGCTTAAAACTCATACTCTAACATTTTTAAATTTCACTTTCAGTGTATTGTCCTCCACTCTCAGTGGAACATGGATTTCTAAGTCCGGGTGGTGAAGTCCCCGCAGGAGTTTCAGTCACGATATTCTGTGATGTAGGATACAGACTTGATTCAGAATCAAATACCACTGCTAAATGCACGGAGTCAGCTGTTTACAGTCACAAAATAGATTCGTCGACAACATGCATCCAAATTACAAAAGGTAATACTAAAATAATACCATGAATACCTTTTGACATCAGAGGCACATATTAGGTGCGATGGGTGCGGGATCGCACAATTTACCGTTTTCCGCACATGTCCGCATAATTTATTGTTTTCCGCACATGTCCGCACATTTTGTAATTTTCTGCATATTTCCGCATAATCTAGCATTTTCCGCGTGATTTCGCATAATTTTGAAATTTTCGCGTTAAGATTTTCGAGTGTAAAAACCAAAATATGTTATAGTCGGGCCCTTTTAGGACCGTGTCTCAGGCCCTTTCGGGACCCTGACCCAGGCCCTTTTAGGACCGTGACTCAGGCCCTTTCGGGACCCTGACCCAGGCCCTTTTAGGACCGTGATTCAGGCCCTTTCGGGACCGTGACCCAGGCCCTTTTGGAACTCATACCTAGGCCACGTGACCCAGTTACCTCGTGACACAGGCCCTTTCGGGACCCTGACCCAGGCCCTTTCGGGACCGTGACCCAGGCCCTTTTGGAACTCGTGCCTAGGCCACGTGACCCAGTTACCACGTGACACAGGCCCTTTCGGGACCCTGACCCAGGCCCTTTCGGGACCGTGACCCAGGCCCTTTCGGGACCGTTACCCAGGCCCTTTTGGGACCGTGACCCAGGCCCTTTCGGGACCGTTACCCAGGCCCTTTCGGGACCGTGATCCAGGCCCTTTCGGACCGTGACCCAGGCCCTTTCGGGACCGTGACCCAGGCCGTTATGAAACCCTCGTCGTTACCATACTTTGATTATAGTTTATCAGTTATCATTCGTAACTTCACCACGTCACTGTTCTCAGATAACTGAATCTCAATATAGGTTCAATCATGGTCTTAGTAAAGAACTACACCCTCAGTAACACATAAACAGACCTATTTTTGATAAGAGCGGCGGTTATACGTTTAGAATTTCCAAAGTCCTTGAGAAAATGCAAAAGAAAACTGCACAATTCCCGCACAAATTTCGAAAAAATCGCCGCACATTTGCCGCATAATTGGTAAAAATTTACCGCAACTTACCGCACATTTTACCTTTATAGTCGGGTGCGGTACCGCATAATTTCGATTTTTTTACCGCACCTAATATGTGCCTCTGTTTGACATCTATATAGACAGAATTGTAAAACTTCACAGGGTATGATCATATTCAAAATAAAAACCTTTGATACTTGTTGTTTGTGCACCAGCTTTTGCCTTTGGTACACTGGTTAATATTTACTTTAATATAAAAGTATTTCATATAGAAGAATTACATAAAATTAGATAAATATATCAAATATTCTACCTGTCAGATGAATATTTGATATAACATATTATACATTTATCACATGCCTTCTCATGCGATATCAAAACTTTCGCCCACGAGGCTTGCCGAGTTAGCGAAAGTTTCGATATTTCCCGAGGCTTGCCGAGGGTTATATCGACATTTTCAATCACGAGGCTTGCCGAGTTTTGAAAATGTTGATATCGCATGAGAAGGCATGTGATTAATGTTTTATCACACTTTCTTTGGAGCCAAATTTGGCCGGGAAAGCAGAATTTGATCAAACGTTAGAACTTATAAATCTCACCAAAGCAAACTAGACGTGTCGAACTTATTTATGTTTATAATTTCCAAGCTATATATAGCTCTTGATGAGTTAGTATTTCAGATATCGAAGATACAATATGTAAAATTAGGATCTCACGTTCCCACATTTATGACACAGTGAATGCTGTATGCCGCGCCCAATTTGCTTTCTATAATTGGTACGTAGTGCATCGAATATCAATATATTCACGCCTATGGGTCTTGTACTTATTGCATTCTAGAATATTCCACCACGAGCGCGTATTTTAATCATAAATTATTTCCTGCATATCAATCGATGTGAGGTGATTCTTATACTTTATTTCTATTAGATATATTTTGAGTCATAAAACTGAAGATGTATAATGTATAGAACAGCTGTTTTAGTGTTGATTACATCCTAGTCCTTATCATGTAATACTAATCTGCGATAAGGTGATAGTATTTCCTGGTTGTTATATTTGAATTGGGCTGTGGCGCCATGATTGTCTATTCATAAGAAGCAGAATTTGATCAAACGTTAGTTATAAATCTCACCAAAGCAAACTAGACATGTCGAACTTATTTATGTTTATAATTTCCAAGCTATATATACTTATAGCTCTCGATGAGTTAGTATTTCAGATATCGAAGATACAATACGTAAAATTAGGATCTCACGTTCCCACATTTATGACACAGTGAATGCTGTATGCCGCGCCCAATTTGCTTTCTATAATTGGTACGTAGTGCATCGAATATCAATATATTCACGCCTATGGGTCTTGTACTTATTGCATTCTAGAATATTCCACCACGAGCGCGTATTTTAATCATAAATTATTTCGTGCATATCAATCGATGTGAGGTGATTCTTACACTTTATTTCTATTAGATATATTTTGAGTCATTAAAACTGAAGATGTATAATGTATAGAACATCTGTTTTAGTGTTGATTACATCCTAGTCCTTATCATGTAATACTAATCTGCGATAAGGTGATAGTATTTCCTGGTTGTTATATTTGAATTGGGCTGTGGCGCCATAATTGTCTATTCATAAGAAGCAGAATTTGATCAAACGTTAGTTATAAATCTCACCAAAGCAAACTAGACATGCCGAACTTATTTATGTTTATAATGTCTAAGCTATATATTTATATATTATATAGATCTCGATGAGTTAGTATTTCAGATATCGAAGATACAATATGTAAAATTAGGATCTCACGTTCCCACATTTATGACACAGTGAATGCTGTATGCCGCGCCCAATTTGCTTTCTATTGGTACGTAGTGCATCGAATATCAATATATTCACGCCTATGGGTCTTGTACTTATTGCATTCTAGAATATTCCACCACGAGCGCGTATTTTAATTATAAATTATTTCCTGCATATCAATCGATGTGAGGTGATTCTTATACTTTATTTCTATTAGATATATTTTGAGTCATTAAAACTGAAGATGTATAATGTATAGAACATCTGTTTTAGTGTTGATTACATCCTAGTCCTTATCATGTAATACTAATCTGCGATAAGGTGATAGTATTTCCTGGTTGTTATATTTGAATTGGGCTGTGGCGCCATAATTGTCTATTCATAAGAAGCAGAATTTGATCAAACGTTAGTTATAAATCTCACCAAAGCAAACTAGACATGCCGAACTTATTTATGTTTATAATGTCTAAGCTATATATTTATATATTATATAGATCTCGATGAGTTAGTATTTCAGATATCGAAGATACAATATGTAAAATTAGGATCTCACGTTCCCACATTTATGACACAGTGAATGCTGTATGCCGCGCCCAATTTGCTTTCTATTGGTACGTAGTGCATCGAATATCAATATATTCACGCCTATGGGTCTTGTACTTATTGCATTCTAGAATATTCCACCACGAGCGCGTATTTTAATTATAAATTATTTCCTGCATATCAATCGATGTGAGGTGATTCTTATACTTTATTTCTATTAGATATATTTTGAGTCATTAAAACTGAAGATGTATAATGTATAGAACATCTGTTTTAGTGTTGATTACATCCTAGTCCTTATCATGTAATACTAATCTGCGATAAGGTGATAGTATTTCCTGGTTGTTATATTTGAATTGGGCTGTGGCGCCATGATTGTCTATTCATAAGTCCAAATTTTCAACTGTTCATGTTGTACTCGTACTACAAGCCCTAATACATATATCAACAATATTATCGTCCGTCTTGATTGTCTGTTATTTCAGAATGATTTATCACTGGAACTTGTAATCATTGACTTTTATTGAATTTTATCGAGTATTATAATAGTCTGCTTATATTCATCTTGCCATTATTTGCTTCACTAGAAATTATCAGAACAGCCGTACTAATATAATGTATCTCTTCAATACAACTCTAGATTGTTTTAATATCAAGAGCAGACATCCGTACTCTTTAGTATTGTTTATGAAAGTAACTCTTGACTTAATAGATTCTTGTTTTGTGTGTTTTCTTCGTTCGAATTAATCAAACATCGTTTAGTGTTTACTATTTTTTGTGAGGGCGACTGTAGTTTGTTCTGACACTTCCTTTTTAATTTCAAGTAAGCGATTAAGGAAATCAATTAGCCTGATTGATTGTATCGCTGACAAGTACCAAAACTTTGTGCAACTTTCAAGTCTGCTTGTAAACTTTGATCTCGTTTTCAGTAATCTTAAGTCACTTAAAGCTCGTACAAGCCAAGGAGTTTTTACTTTGTTTCATCATCCGAAGCCTAATTAGGCTTTGAACTATGAAGTGCAGTAAAAAAGCAACAGCTTGAAAAAGTATTACAACAAAAAATTTTATTTCGCTTAACACATCTCAAACGCAAGGAAATGTTTTAAAAACTAACTATATTTACATATTTTTCCTAATACTGGAAAGTTAATCTGATCATTGCATTTACGGTCATAGACTACTTCAGGTTGTTGATTTAAATCTTTATTTAAATCAGTACCTCACAGTAGTAGAACAGTTGTTGAGTGTGGGCTCCTTGTTCCTATGGGAATGTCGGGATCTCTCTGAGCAACTGATTGATATTTCATGCCCCCGGGTGAGAGCCAGTGCTCCCCATCGGGGCATGTAATATCAATTCTGCTTTCCTGCCAAATTTGGCTCGAAAGTGTGATAATATGTGTTATTTGATACATCTTATATTCATATTTTGGCCTCTTAATTTAATACTTTTGAATGATTTCAGAGCGCCGCGAAAAGTTTGCCAATTTTGAATTAAAGGAATACAACTATTCGGACATTCATAGAAAGCAAATCTTTACAACTGATATGGTGTTGGAAGTTTCCTCGACCTTCTACATTCATGCTCTATTCACTGGAGATTATGGAAAAGGATGTGGATTCACATTTAACCTTGTGGACAACGATGACTACAGCATGTATCATCTCGACTTTCGACTTCACAATAAAAACAGATACAGAAAGCTAATTGTATCTTCGAAAATAAGCAAATATCAATGGGCAGAAGGATTTGAAGCAAACTTGCCTGATTTAACGAGAGAAAACGAGATATATGTGCTGGTAACTGAAAAGTATTATGTACTGACTATCAACAGAAAAGAGATAGAGCAGAAATTTAAGGTCGACCTGAATAGATTACGAAAATACAAAGGGATGATGATAAAATACTATGGAAAGTGCATGCATATTCTTACAAATAGAAGTTACATGACAAACGGAGGTAATTTTGTTTTTATTTTGTATTGCATTAATTTAAAGCACCTTTGCTATATTTTGTCTAAAATAAATAAACTCAACCGTTTCTTCAAATTAATCGAAATTCCATATAATCCCTTGATTGTGAGTTATAATCAGTATTTAATAAGATAGTTAGATTTTTTGACGTTTAAACGTTCAGTACATTATTTTCAACAATAATGGAAAATCTTCAATCAGGGGGATTTCTATTCAGCTTAATAGATAAGCACAATAAAAATATAAGATTAGGACAAAATGCCGGTCTTCTTGTTGCAAACCGAGCTGGATACTCCAAGGTAAGTTGCTGAATGACTATAGATCTAATAATTTCCACCAATACTAAAATGTACTTCACAAGTTTAACATTGCCTAAAATATATGTTTGCCAACCAACGGTGAAGGATAATCTGAAAATTTTCCCATTAAAAGGGACTATTATAAAAATAGCTGTATTGTAAAATTAAATTTTGAATTCGTCAACGCCCGAACCTAATATAAGCACTTCAAACAGTAATTTATTGATAACAGCTGATATTTTATTTTTTCAACTCAGTCAGGAGTAGTTTGTGGACAGAACGTCAATGACAAATCAGCTAGTCTGCCTGGTAACTTGGTTACCTGGTTACCTGGTTACCGGGTTACCAGGTTACCAGGTTACCAGGTTAATGTTTCAACACTCAGGCTGGAGTAGTTTGCGGACAGAACTTCAATGACAAATCAGCTAATCTGATTTGTCAAGAAATGGGATACAGAGGAGCTGAAAACTGGACAATAGGTCAAAATTGGAACGTACAAAAACATTACGAAACAATGTTGTCTGAAGTGGTTTGTGACGAAGATAACGAAACGTTCAGAGAATGTGCTTATAAAACCCTGAACGCATCTGTTTGCAATCATCATCAAGACGTATTCCTGACTTGCTTTTCAAACAAAGGTAGGCATTGAAGCATATTCAAATTTCGACCTTTAAGGCTAAATAAAGGTATCTATATTCCACAAAAATTCGATTAAAAATATTTTAAAAAACTTTTAAATCGTTTCTTTTGACACCTTAATTTATTTGAATGCACACGAACTTTCCAGATACCTGTAAGATTTCACAACACAACAGCTTCTTGAAAAACATCTGCACAGACTACAATGGAAATAAATACTTCCAATGTCTGGAGTCTGAGACGTTTTACAGTATCGAAGCAGCTTTGCCTGGATGGAGTAAGTTTAGTGAGTTGTGTGAAAATGATCCTAAGTTCTATCAAACATGTGGTGCAGGACACAATGAAGAGCTGAAGTCCGATGACAACTTCTTTTGCGGGTACTATATCTGCCAAGAGAAGAATGGAATATTCACCAGTGGATACAAGGCTGACATTTCTTACTCGTGCAACAAGGAGAGCGAGTGTGTTAACACTGACTTGGACGAAGCTAACTGCACGCAATACAGTGGGACAAATTTAACTCGATCAAAAATATGTGATGGATATTGTGACATAGAATACTGTGAGGATGAATTAGAATGCAATGGATACCGCTATGGAATAAACTGCGGAGATCACTATTGTCCTCCTAATCTGGTGGGACTGGAGGATCATCAGAATACCGCTTCATTGACAAAGAATATGACAACTTTTGGCGCATTTAGGGAAATATTTGAAACTAATCTTACCATTCATAGTTGCAATCACTTTCTCAAACCATACTCGATTTCGGATGTCATCGGGCTGGAAGATGAATCCCCACTCCCAGTCCCTATTCTGAACTACACCAGATGCAGCCCCTTCAAGTATACACAAGCAGCTATTGACAAAGCTTTCTGGTTAAATCAAACATACAGTCCATATTGTGAAGACTATCTAGATCAAACAAACTGTTCCGACCCCTCCAAAGTTGGTTTATCTTGCAGAGTCAATGGATATCAGGCGACCGTTTCGGAACAAATGTTGTGTCATGGAATAAAAGATATGAGCCTATGTAGTGATGGAATAGAAAATGTGTGCGTTGATCTTTCATCCACATGTAGCAATATACACAAACATAAAATGTGTGACAATACTTCAGACTGTTATGATGAAAGTGATGAAGAAAACATCATCTGCTCGCTACTCACTGAGGATACTTGTCGTCGACGAGTTGGTGACAAAGATTTGAAAATACCACTTGCCTGGTTAAAAGATGGCGTAAAAGATTGTAAAGATGGGGAAGACGAACTGAACGAATGGCCAACTTGTGGAATGGGCGAAACTGTTCGTTTTGTGACCCATAGCGATATAAAATCTTGTACAGATGACTACATCTGCTTACATGGAGACAAAAAGTTCATCGGAATGGATGAATTCTGTGACGGAGTAGATACATGTGGAAATGAAAATGCTGTATGCAAACTATCGCGAGACAAGCCTGATGTTCATGGAATGCATGCTACGATGTCATCAACAGATACCGTCCAAATATCTTATTGTCTTAAAGGACTAACGACATTGGAAAAGCTCGCCTCAAAATGTAATCCAAGGAATTTTAACTATCCAAAGGGGAATGTTTTTGGGTTGACGGAAAGAAAAAAGTTATTTCTGCCCAAAAGTATATTCAACTGCGAATATTTGCATGGAGAACTGTACATTTACATGAGTTGTGAAGGGAAATGCAGTAATGATGCCAAATGTCCACTGGTAAAGCCAGTCAGTCATGATTCCTGTCCGGGACAGTTTCCCGATCGAGTTTATACGGTAGTCGATAATGATCAACTGACATTTTTGATAAACACTGAAGAATCGTACAGCAGTGATATATTCGTATGTGAAAACAATCGTTGTGTGACCTTTGACAAAGTCTGTGACCTAGTTGATGACTGTGGAGATGGAAGTGATGAAATATTGTGCACGAATCATTTTCGATGTAAAGATAGTAAAGCTAGCCTGATCGCAATGACGCAGCAGTGTGATGGAGTATTTGACTGCATGGACCTTTCTGATGAGTGTAATGAACGCTGTGGCAAAAACATTATCGAAGATAAAATTCTTAAGGGGGTTTCATGGGCGATTGGAATCTTGGCAGTCATTCTAAACTGTGTAGTTTTGATTCAAAGCATAACTGCCTTTAAAAAGTGTTCTACAGCTATGTCATTGCTCAATAAACTCCTCATCATGCTTATAAGCCTGGGGGATTTCCTAGTCGGAGGATACCTGCTAACAATTTCTGTTGTTGATCATGTCAAGGGTGACCAGTATTGCCAAACTCAAAAGGCCTGGTTGACAAGCACATCTTGCTCGGTGCTAGGTGTTGTCAGCACTGTTGGTTCCCAGTTCTCTCTCTTCTCGATGACTATACTGAGCATTGCTAGAATGTACGGAATCAAGAATGCAATGAAATTGGGTGGTCACTTGTCAAAGATTGGCGTGCTCAAAAACATTGTCATCATCCTCACAGTTATTATTGCATCTTTTGCAATAGCAATGATTCCGCTCCACCCTTCCTTGGGTGACTACTTTGTGAATGGCTTATCATACAGCACTAATATTCCGCTTTTTGCTGGCTTTCCTGACAAAAATAAACACAAAAGTGTGCTTAAGGCTTACTATGGGAGAATGAAAGATCGGGATCTTTCTTGGAAAGTGATAATCGATCTAATGAACAGTATGTTTACGTCGAATTATGGTGGACTTACTCATACAGAAGCCGGTTTCTATGGCAACGACGGTGTCTGCCTTTTTAAATACTTCGTTGGAGCTGATGATCCGCAAAAACGGTATGTTTGGGCTATATTGATGATCAACTGCGTTTGCTTCATGGTGATATCACTGTCATACATTGTTATTGCTGTGACATCAACCAGATCTTCCAAAAGTCTTACAAAGAACAAATCAAACACTATGGTCAGGCACAGAAACCGGAAAATGAACCGCAAAGTAGCAATCATCATCTTCACTGACTTTTGCTGTTGGATACCTTTTATTGGTACGTGTGCTCTGCACACTATTGGTGTTATAGACGCCAGCCCATGGTATGCTCTGTTTTCAATTTTGGTGCTGCCAATCAATTCAGTGATAAACCCCCTGCTGTACGACAACACCTTGACAACAAAAGTCTCTGCTAGTGTGAAAAGTGTGTCACGATCTGGAAAATCTTGGGCAACACTTACATCGCTTAACTTAAAAAAAGTAGATAATGATGAAAAAGTACCAAATGCTGGTTGCATCACAGCAGAGGAGCTCCCAGGCCCTTCAAATAAACCGAATAATATGGAGATGGCTCGAAGGGCATGTAAAAACTTCCAGGGTATTGCCGAAGAAAGTAAACAGACTCCGGGTAAACGCACCAAAGACATATCTGATGTTTAATTAAGTGGGATGAGTCCTCTGCGATCTCATTTGATCTATGCATCCATTCACATTTGATCCATTTGGTTTTGGTATGCTTTACAGATTACAAAGATACGCTTTCACTTTGGGTGGGGGTGGGGGGAGCCATTTTTGAGGAAAGGAATTTGCAATATGACATTTGTGGTGAAATTCAACAGGAATACGCAGAGACTTGGTGGATTGAACTCTTATTTCATTTTATATTGTTTTGTGATTGGTTCTGTCACTATACCTTTTTCTTTGGGATTGAAATGCACAAAATCGCTGCATATTTTGATTTTTATTTATTGAAAAGGATTTAACAATTTGTAGGCAATCAAAAATGGCAAATATTGTCGAATCCATATCTTTAAAATCTTTCAAAAGCAGAAAAATCCGTTTTACTTTCTAGAAACTTACCTTTTTCCAACTTATAAGGGATCGTCCTATTCCTTATTAGTTACCATGGTTACTAGCTACTACTATTCCTTATTCATATACTCGGGGACTCAGCGATCTGACCACCATATACGTCATTAAGAGATGATTATTGATTAACGTGCAAGCTATCGTGGGAAGTTAAAGTATTTTTGACATTCTGATATCTGGATATTATCCGGTTGTTATATAGTTTTGTGTTATATAGTAGTGTTGAAAGTATTAATACTGTTTTAATACTTTCAACACTACTATATAACAAATAATTTGAGCCTTGTCTCTTCCAACCGGATAATATCCAGATATCAGTATTTCAATCATGAGACTAATAAACAGCGAACTACTCCGTTATTTGATATTTTTGACATTTAGGAACTAATTAACATATGCACAATTAAGAAAGTTTAGGAACCAATTAACATATGCACAACTAAAAAAGTTTAGGAACCAATTAACATATGCACAACTAAGACAGTTTAGGAACCAATTAACATATGCACAACTAAGAAAGTTTAGGAACCAATTAACATATGCACAACTAAGAAAGTTTAGGAACAAATTAACATATGCACAACTAAGAAAGTTTAGGAACCAATTAACATATGCACAACTAAGAAAGTTTAGGAACCAATTAACATATGCACAACTAAGACAGTTTAGGAACCAATTAACATATGCACAACTAAGAAAGTTTAGGAACCAATTAACATATGCACAACTAAGAAAGTTTAGGAACCAATTAACATATGCAAAACTAAGAAAGTTTAGGAACCAATTAACATATGCACAACTAAGAAAGTTTAGGAACCAATTAACATATGCACAACTAAGAAAGTTTAGGAACCAATTAACATATGCACAACTAAGAAAGTTTAGGAACCAATTAACATATGCACAACTAAGAAAGTTTAGGAACCAATTAACATATGCACAACTAAGAAAGTTTAGGAACAAATTAACATATGCACAGCTAAGAAAGTTTAGGAACCAATTAACATATGCACAACTAAGAAAGTTTAGGAACCAATTAACATATGCACAACTAAGAAAGTTTAGGAACCAATTAACATATGCACAACTAAGAAAGTTTAGGAACCAATTAACATATGCACAACTAAGAAAGTTTAGGAACCAATTAACATATGCACAACTAAGAAAGTTTAGGAACCAATTAACATATGCACAACTAAGAAAGTTTAGGAACCAATTAACATATGCACAACTAAGAAAGTTTAGGAACCAATTAACATATGCACAACTAAGAAAGTTTAGGAACCAATTAACATATGCACAACTAAGAAAGTTTAGGAACCAATTAACATATGCACAACTAAAAAAGTTTAGGAACCAATTAACATATGCACAACTAAGACAGTTTAGGAACCAATTAACATATGCACAACTAAGAAAGTTTAGGAACCAATTAACATATGCACAACTAAGAAAGTTTAGGAACAAATTAACATATGCACAGCTAAGAAAGTTTAGGAACCAATTAACATATGCACAACTAAGAAAGTTTAGGAACCAATTAACATATGCACAACTAAGAAAGTTTAGGAACCAATTAACATATGCACAACTAAGAAAGTTTAGGAACCAATTAACATATGCACAACTAAGAAAGTTTAGGAACCAATTAACATATGCACAACTAAGAAAGTTTAGGAACCAATTAACATATGCACAACTAAGAAAGTTTAGGAACCAATTAACATATGCACAACTAAGAAAGTTTAGGAACCAATTAACATATGCACAACTAAGAAAGTTTAGGAACAAATTAACATATGCACAACTAAAAAAGTTTAGGAACCAATTAACATATGCACAACTAAGACAGTTTAGGAACCAATTAACATATGCACAACTAAGAAAGTTTAGGAACCAATTAACATACGCACAACTAAGAAAGTTTAGGAACCAATTAACATACGCACAACTAAGAAAGTTTAGGAACCAATTAACATACGCACAACTAAGACAGTTTAGGAACCAATTAACATATGCACAACTAAGACAGTTTAGGGACCAATTAACATATGCACAACTAAGAAAGTTTAGGAACCAATTAACATATGCACAACTAAGAAAGTTTAGGAACAAATTAACATATGCACAACTAAGATAGTTTAGGAACCAATTAACATATGCACAACTAAGAAAGTTTAGGAACCAATTAACATATGCACAACTAAGAAAGTTTAGGAACCAATTAAAATATGCACAACTAAGAAAGTTTAGGAACCAATTAACATATGCACAACTAAGAAAGTTTAGGAACCAATTAACATATGCATAACTAAGAAAGTTTAGGAACCAATTACCATATGCACAACTAAGAAAGTTTAGGAACCAATTAACATATGCACAACTAAGAAAGAACCAATATGGTAAAACATAAAGCAATTATGAAGGATATTTTATCTAAAACAAGTGAAATATTAATCAATGGGATGTTTTACAATGTATATTCTGCTAACCAGTTTACACTTACTTAGTCACGGTTCTTTAGATTATGGAATTGGAGACTGCCCGGGAAACTACACGATGTGTCGGGTCGGATCAACCTGGATAGAATTTACTTTCAGTGTGTCGTATAGAATTTAAATGGATATTGGAAACGGGAATAGACACTATAGAAATATAAAATTAACGTCAAACTCTTGTTTTAAGTTATGTTTGTTTGGGTTGATGTCGTTCTGTTGTTGGCGGCAGGATGAAATTAGTTGGAAATTCAAAAACAAAAGTTATATTTCATTGAAATTATAATTATCCAGCCCAGCCATGTCCTGGTCAGCACGTGGACCACGGAACGGTAATGCCAGGAACTAGCGTGGAACCAGGAGATAGGGTCAGGGTGTCGTGTGACCGAGACTATTACCCCTCCCACTCTTACCACCTCACATGTGTTACTAAGAACACGTTCTTTTAGCAACTACCGCGGTGTTTACGTGAGTTTACATCTAATTTGTTTGGAAACCTTGCACTTTCCTAAGTTAGTGGACCCAAATTCAGAAATAAATTTACAAATTTCGAAGGTTAGATTGATTTCCAGTTTCAGTTCCATGTATGTAATTTTATGGTTTTGTTTTCAGCCAGTAACTGTGCAGTTGGGACTGTCGAGAACTCCACAAATCTACACATTAGAAGTTATAAGCCAGGTAGATTCAGATATTATCCGTCTCTTCTATTCAGGATATAGTTTTCAACCTATCCTTCAACTCTTTTAACCACTGGTACTACCACTTACCACTCTCTTAACATACTCTTCACTTCACTTTTTCTGATCAAGTCATCGGATTGCAAATCTTCAAACTTGTACAATAACGGATAACACAATAAAACCACTTTAACTAGATGACTAACAGAATTTAATTGATTAGCGCTGGAACCATCGCCTGTTAAACTTATTCGTATGAATAAACTTCCAGTAGAATTCACTTTAAATGCTTAACATCGGCTCTAAAAGTGCGTTGTGCTTTCTCCTAGCTAAAATATCAACAAATTATCAACCGTAAAATAAAAACATGATACTCCTAAAACAATGAAGGCGATGACAAAGAATTTAACGTGACGACTTGGCCAGTAATTACTTTTATCTAGCAATAGTTATAGTATAAGATATACAAGAAGATAGGTCATAGCCCCATAGATTATATCATGCAAGAAAGAAACACGATCAAAAACCCTTTTTATCAGAATATTCGCCAAGTCAATAATCAAACAGTCCCACCAGAAGAAGTCTAGTTTGTTCTTTTCAGTTTGAATTAGCAGATGTATCCAACAGATATCCATTCTACATTCCAACCCCAGGACTCAGCGTTTCCATCCTGAGGATCGTACTTTGGTCCATCTACATATATACTAAAAGATGTTGTGGTTGTGTCGTGGACTGCAGCAAGACCGGTACTTTTCCAAAGATAAAAGTTTCCCTCAACCGAGATGGTGACAGTTGGTACCTTGACAAACCCGCAGTCGCTAATGTCCACACTCAAATTGACACCGGTAGAAGAAAAATCAATCCAATTTGTGGTGCCTCGACCAGTGGTTCCAGAACATACTCTAGCACATCCAGCCTCACCTGCTTCTTCCTCCCCACTCACTATCATCACCTCCCTAGGGCTAGCTTTTAGGTCCGCCATATCTTCCTCAACTGAGGTCTTCAGGTTTGCCATTTCACTATCAACTGTGGTCATCAGGTTCGTCATCTTTTCCTCAACGGAAGTCTTCAGGTTCGCCCTCTCTTCCTCAACTGTGGTCTTCAGGTTTCGCATATCGGCTTTGGTATCAGCAAATGATATGGTCAGATCAGCAACTTTTTCCGTGAGCTTGGTAACCAGGTCGTTCAGTAAGATTATGCTCTGCATTGATGAGTGGAGTAAATCCTTGAGGTCAGCCACATCGTCTTCGTCCTGAAATTTGACTAGGATAAACAAGGTTTTAGAAGAAATTCATGGTTAGATTTGAAGAACTTGTTGGTGACCAGGGTATTAAAAAGAATACGAGATATTAGCTATTAGACGAAGAACTCGCTTTTATATTTGGAACTACTAGTAAAGAAACCATAATAAGTTTAATATCTAACTTACTATGATGTTATTTCTGGGCGAGTTGTTAGTACTTGATACTGAAGCTAATAAGAGCATAAATCCAAGTATCATGTTTACTGGAGCGGCCATTAGAAGAAGCTGATTATTCTTCCTTCAAGGTTGAATTTTACAGAAAATTTCTTAGTTTTCAATATTTATCATCACTCAATTTTGTGAACGTACTGTTTAAAGGGAAAAAAGCTTCTGAATCATAACGGATCTGAAGATGCTTTAAATCTCAGATCATACAGAAACATTTGATAAATAATAGGTGAACGTTGACGTGTTCAAAAATTGTAAGCGCGTACAGAAACTTTCGTAAAACTAAAACTACACGGAGAAAAGTTGCAACCCTAGGGAATCTTATATTGGCTGAATCAAACTTCGGTAAAGATCTCGAATAAAAGCACTGACACTCCGGCTCGGATAATACGTTGTGGATGGATTTACAGTGCCCTAATTCAAAACATAATTAGCCTAAACCTAGTGAACCTATTGATAAGTTTAGAAGTAGGCATCTTAACTGTCATCACCCAATCTGCGGACCATCTCCTTGACTATGTTTTCGGTTATCGAAATTATGTGTGAAAATTTGGCGTCTCCTCATCTAGAAAAAATGAAGAAAACAGAAAGACTTACTAATACTCGTGTTACTGGCACGCCCGTTTTTATCAGACCGAATTGTGATATTATTTCACTATTTTGCAATAAGAGCTTTGACGGTGGAATCAGCTTGAGTGGTTATTTTGCAATAGTCTAAACGCGATGGTAAGCGCTAACTAACATTACATATCAATATAGTTAGCACTTACAGCGCTAACTATGACGTTGCGCTTATTAGCGCCACATAGTGCTAGATTGCGCTAGCTGTCGATACGTAAAGCTAGTTAGCGCGTTTAGACTATCGCAAAAAAATCGTTTGAGTTAATCTCTTAATTCTCCCAGGAGAAGCAATAGAGATTGTTTGTAAGCGAGAATGTGTTAATTGACCCTAAGATTTGAAGGAGAATGCGCGATTTGTCGCGGATAACTGAACGAATCGCGATTCCGCACATGCCGCGATTTCCTTTTGTCCTTTCAAAGGACCCTGTGCCTAGAAAAAATTGTAGACACCAAACTGCATACTCGATTTCACTTACCTTCTAGAGTATTTTATGTTTTTTACTCGCACCCCAAAGCTTTGATTTTGTCTTTTATATGATAAGAAGAATACTGATATTTACCGGTTTGTAATTTAAAACGATACGTTTCAAATGCCTATGATGCCTATACAATATAAATACATGCTGCACCACTAATTAGGATTTCTAATAATTATAATTATGAAGTAGAAATATCAACATAGCTTAGTAAAAGCAAAAAAACGTAACATATTTACCCATAGTTGGTTCGTGCGTCAATTTTTCGGGAAAAGTACGTAAAGTGCGTTTGAATTATTTAGTGCGTTAAAAGTGCGTTTAAGTACGTTTAGTTTTACCGTTGAATTCACCAGCATTTTCTGTAGACTGCAGCAGTGTAGTGAACAGATCTTACACGTTCTGGAAAATTCGCTCTTATATCACGTTACAGTTTACACTCAGTCCAGAGGCAACGCCCGCAACACTGCACACGCACACTGGCATTCCAAAAATAGCTACTGTAAGGCTCACCAATGACAGTTTATGTGAAATCTTGGAAATAACACTGTCTGATGTTTTGAACTGTGTATTCAAAAATGAAAAAATCGAAAATGGCCCAGCGAGTGTAGGTAAAAGTGCGTTTTACGTTTTTTCGTACGTTAAGTGCGTTATGTTTTAAAAGTACGTTAAGTGCGCACGAACCAACTATGGTTCAAATCAATTTTATTAACAATAAAACTTCGCTAATTTCATTAATATTTGTACTTCAATGAACTTAACTCTGTTGACCAACTGTTTATATCAGTCGCATACTAATTTTCCCTGCCTACACCCGTCACTCGTCAGCACTTCTAAACCCCCTCGCTGGCTGACGGGAGGGGGGTAAATAGTCTTTATAAGAAACAAAATACTAATTTGAAAGGCTCATATTAAATTAAGGCGAGGAACTTACTGGAATACTTATGACTGGAAAGATTAAAGCATCCGGGCGGAACCGGCTTATTAGACTTTGTTTATCAGCACTGCTCTGAAACATTGAAACAAACTTATAGACTGCACTGACCCGAGAAAGATATCGCTCCTTCGATCGTTTTCCGTTATATCTCCCTGAATTTCCCCGAGTCCCAGAGTTTTGTTAATTAAAGGTCAACGTATATTCCATTTCTGGTATAATTCTACCATTAACAAATTTACTATATGTCTTCTATGGAAATGGTTGTTAACTATTATAAGCCTTATTATAAGTCATTTAACTATCTTTAAAGGAAGATTGAAATTAATATAGAATTTAGAGGATCCTTACATTAAAGTCATGGTCAACATTTTAGAATAACATCATCCATCATAAAATAGATGTATCTAATTCGTTGACTTTTTTAATCGTAGGCTGATTTTGACAACCGTTAAATTTAAAAATAAATAACCAGCTGACTTAATTAAAG